>NC_092178.1:24900876-25638376 GCF_045791955.1 Oncorhynchus clarkii lewisi
TGGTTTTACTTCAGAAGTCATTCTATGGCTATGCTAAAGATATGAGCTGTGTGTGTGGTATAGGCAATATACAGCGAGGGAAAAAAGTATTTAAACCCCTGCTGAATTTGTACGTTTGCCCACTGACAAAGAAATGATCCGTCTATAAATTTAATGGTAGGTTTATTTGAACAGTGAGAGACAATCCAGAAAAACGCAAAAATGTTATAAATTGATTTGCATTTTAATGAGGGAAATAAGTATTTGACCCCTCCGCAAAACATGACTTAGTACTTGGTGGCAAAACCCTTGTTGGCAATCACAGAGGTCAGACGATTCTTGTAGTTGGCCACCAGGTTTGCACACATCTCAGGAGGGATTTTGTCCCACTCCTCTTTGCAGATCTTCTCCAAGTCATTAAGGTTTCGAAGCTGACGTTTGGCTAGGCCACTCCAGGACCTTAATGTGCTTCTTCTTGAGCCACTCCTTTGTTGCCTTGGCCGTGTGTTTTGGGTCATTGTCATGCTGGAATACCCATCCATGACCCATTTTCAATGCCCTGGCTGAGGGAAGAAGGTTCTCATCAAAGATTTGACGTTATATGGCCCCATCCATCGTAACTTTGATGCGGTGAAGTTGTCCTGTCCACTTAGCAGAAAAACACCCCCAAAGCATAATGTTTCCACCTCCATGTTTGACGGTGGGGATGGTGTTCTTGGGGTCATAGGCAGCATTCCTCCTCCTCCAAACACGGCGAGTTGAGTTGATACGAAAGAGCTCCATTTTGGTCTCATCTGACCACAACTCTTTCCCCCAGTTGTCCTCTGAATCATTCAGATGTTCATTGGCAAACTTCAGACGGACATGTATATGTGTTTTCTTGCGCAAGGGGACCTTGCGGGCGCTGCAGGATTTCAGTCCTTCACGGCATAGTGTGTTACCAATTGTTTTCTTGGTGACTATGGTCCCAGCTGCCTTGAGATCATTGACAAGATCCTCCCATGTAGTTCTGGACTGATTCCTCACCGTTCTCATGATCATTGCAACTCCACGAGGTGAGATCTTAAATGGAACCCCAGGCCGAGGGAGATTGACAGTTCTTTTGTGTTTCTTCCATTTGCAAATAATCGCACCAACTGTTGTCACCTTCTCACCAAGCTGCTTGGCGATGGTCTTGTAGCCCATTCCAGCCTTGTGTAGTTCTACAATCTTGAGATTAGGAGCACTCCCTTTAAGTGTGTGCTCATAATCTCAGCTCGTTACCTGTATAAAAGACACCTGGGAGCCAGAAATATTTCTGATTTCTGATTGGGTCAAATACTTATTTCCCTCATTAAAATGCAAATCAATTTATAACATTTTTGACATGCATTTTTCTGGATTGTTTTGTTGTTATTCTGTCTCTCACTGTTGAAATAAAGATATATGTGTGTACATGCATGCACCTCCAGGACAGAGAGAGGCACTGGTCACATGACCATTTCTCTAGGGTTGGCTAGTCCTCCATCTCCTCAGACCCCGGCACCCTGTGCTCTGGTAATTTCTGAGATTTATCAGCTTTGCCACTCTGCCTTACCCCCTGTTTCATCAGATACTACCACACTGACTGAGTTCATTCTCAGAGAGAGAGAGAGACACTTTCTACCAGAGGGAGGAAACTTTGCTGTGCTGGCCTCAGCAAGCAGTTGGCTGGCATGTTTTATATCAAATGAAAAGAGAAAAATGAACTGACTCTTCGACCTCTCATTCCTTTCGCTTGAATCTCCTCTTTGTCCGACAGATAATAGTCCCGTCTGTCCTCGTCTCTTAAACTTTCATTTTACAGTTATTTTATTATTTTCTTTACACAAACAGAGAACATGTTCAACCTTTACAACAAACTTTTACCAAGGTAAAAGTAAGAATGCTCAAACGTAGCCTAAATCGCCAACAGTTTGAAGGCTCCCACTGTGACTGTCTGGACAATATGATCTGACCCGTCACAAACAGTACATATACATCACAAGCACTGTTCATTTGATGCCCTCAGTCTGGTACAGCACAAATAGTCTCCTCTGCTTTATTCTCTCCTCTATCCCTTCCTGCCTATACCTGCTGGTTCAAAATGTCTCACTGCTGGAGAACATATCCTTGAGAGGACAGAAAGTAAGTGAATGTCCACCTGTACTGAACCATTTCCCAGCAGCGTATGGCGGCTAAGGCCACCACTCCCATATAACCCTCATGTAATAGACCTTGGTCCAAGGTGCTTGATAAGCTTGCATGGGTTTTACTGGTACTTCTGAGTCTATAACAGCAGGGGGTAAAATGACTAGGGATGAGAGGGACCTAGCCAGCACACCACAGAGAATGGTAATACCCATATCACCCTCTCCCTCTCTGAAGAGGACAGTGTTGGGTATTCAAGGGTTGAGGGATTAAAAGCGTGCGGTCTCGGCCGCTCCGTTCTGATGGATTTCTGCTATTATCAGTGTTTATATTAATTCCTGCAGAGATAAATGGATAAATGTGTTTTATTCCCTGCAGTAGCAGTTTAGGGACACACACATACACAGTGGGAGGATGGTGCACAGCGAGACAGAGGTTATAGAGCTGAACAATAATCACCACCTCGACCAGTCAGCTGCTCTGATGTGTGCATGATGTTCCTTGTTATGCAATAAGTAAGCCAACATAGATGGATGTGTTAAACTATGAGAGCATGTGAATGAGGACTGATCAGCTCCAATCTGAATGTGCACTTGCTAATTTAGTCATATTTTAGTTGAGTAGAGAGAAGATAAAGCCTGTATGCCAAATGGCACCCTATTCCCTAACGTTATAGAGTACACGCCTTTTTGACCAGCCCCAAAGTAGTGCACCATACACTACCGTTCAGAAATTTGGGGTCACTTAGAAATTTCCTTGTTAGTGAAAGAAAAGCAATTTTTTTTGTCAATTAAAATAACATCAAATTGATCAGAAATACAGCGTAGTCAGGACTTGTGAGGCATCTGTTTCTCAAACTAGACACGCAAATGTACTTGTCCTCTTGCTCAGTTGTGCACCGGGGCCTCTCACTCCTCTTTCTATTCTGGTTAGAGCCAGTTTGCTCTGTTCTGTGAAGGGAGTAGTACACAGCATTGTACAAGATCTTCAGTTTCTTGGCAATTTCTCGCATGGAATAGCCTTCATTTCTCCGAACAAGAATAGACTGACGAGTTTCAGAAGAAAGTTATTTGTTTCTTGACATTTTGAGCCTGTAATTTAACCCACAAATGCTGATGCTCCAGATAATGGAGAAAACATTTGCTTTTCTTTAAAAACAAGGACATTTCTAAGTGACCCCAAACTTTTGAACGGTAGTGTAGATAGGGAAATGTCATAAGGCAGCTGTCAAGGATAACTGTGCACCATACCTATGTGGCTCAGTTGGTAATAGTATTGCACTAGCAATGCTGAGGTTATGGGTTCAACTCCCGCAGGGATCACATATTGTATATATACTAAACATGTATGCATTCACTCTGGTAAGTAGTATTTAGCATTATTGCTCCTAACTCATCCCCTGTGTTATGGTGTAATATGAAACCTAAAACGCTACTCCGGGCTGTTAGTGCGTGTCTGAGTTACTAAGACACAAAGCAGTCCATTAGAAAGTGTATAGAACACCCTCCCAGTCTTCACTGCACCCATTGTATAACAACATCAACCAAGAACATAATTTCATCATGCAGCCGGCACAGATTCTGGGCTGTTTTAATTCCCGTTTACGATGTCCAAATAACAGACGTTGTAATTGGAGCGGTTTAATTGTTTTTAGAGAAATAAAGTATAAAGATTTACTACATCTCTGTCATTACCTTAGCAAATAGAAACCCAGAAAGAAAAGAGATGCTGATGTTCAACAATGCCAACATTCTGGAGAAATTCGGAGAAATTCTAGAGACATTGTTGGGAGCCTGATGCTCTGCTATACCACAAACATGTACATGTCAGCACACATACACAACGCACTGCTTATCGCCTAGTTAGGTGCTTACTGAAAGCAAAGCACAGCTTTAGAAACTGTTTATACTTGTTATTATTCCATTGTAACCTCCAGCGCCAAAACCGTAAAAGTTACCAAAACAACTTTAAAATGTGCAGACTGGCACTATCAAACCTTTTGATACTACTTATACTTTTCACACTACAACAATATTTGCATGAATCCCAATGCATTTAACGGGAAAAATATGGGTTGATACTATAGTCTTCAACCGTTTTAGGGATAGCCCCCTTTTTTTCAATTTTCGGCTAAATTACCCAAATCTAACTACCTGTAGCTCAGGCCCTGAAGCAAGGATATATATATATATTCTTGGTACCATTTGAAAGGAAACACTTAGAGGTTTGTGGAAATGTGAATTGAATGTAGGAGAATATAACACAAAAGATCTGGTAGAAGAAAATACCACAATCTTTGAAATGCAAGAGAAAGGTCCCAGTTCTAGCCATCACTCTGCTTGTAATTCCGATAGTGTCCACAAGATGGCAGCAGTGTGCAGGGTTTCAGACAGATAACTTGAACTATGAGTGAACTACAAGACTTTTAGTGTGAAGCCACCAGGTACATTTGGGACATTCGCATTCATATTTCATTTTTATGCAAGAATATTGTCAAATCTGTATACTTGGACTTTTATTTAGCTTTCCAAGTATTAGTAGCCATATTATAAGTTCAACATTTGCAAAAAAACAGTTTGCATAACTTCATAACTCTGAATATTCTTATAATTTTTGTCCAAAATGAAAAAGCATGCTGTCGTACAAGGTTAGTAGCTACATTTTATGACATATACATGGTTTCTGGATACTCCCGTAAAGCCCAGCTCATTGGCTATCTAGCTAGCTTTGTTTGTCCCCGATTGGTGCTTATTTGACATAGATAGAGTCGTTTAAGTGATGACCAGCTACGCCATGAAGGCGTCGCTCTCTGACCAAATATGGTGTCCTATAGGATATACTACACCCCTAATGATATAGTGAAGTCTTGTTACACTCTAGGAATACATATGAACGTGATTTGACTCAATTTTATCTAACAAAGCGACACTTCATCTTATCACAGTGTCAACCCTTTACTGGAGCTCCATTTAATATGCTTCAACTTGTTGTCATAGAAACACACACACACACACACACACACACACACACACACACACACACACACACACACACACACACTAACAAATTTAAAACACTGCACTAGCGATTATTTCAGAGTAGCTTTGCATAAACTAGTTTGAGTAAAATAATACATGGCAAATAAAAACTGGATGGTCTTCAGAGATATAGTAGATGGGAGGGGTTGAGGGCAGCTGAAGGATGGGACTAAAAACAAACAAAAGATAACTAATGTAAGATATAATGTGTCCGTAAAATGTATATGGTATGAATAAACTGGAAGTAGAAGACTAATTGTTGTTGTCCATTAGTTTACTCCAATAAGGGGAGGGGTGGTAAGGTTAGGAGAAAATAATAAAGGAAAATATATTTCAAAAATATATATTTAAAATAATATATATATATATATCTTTTTTTTAAATAAATATATGTGGGATTGGAAATGATGCAGACAATTACATTGATAGAATCCACAATCAATTCGCAATATTAAAGCTGATCCACCCCTTAAAATATATATTTAAAAAATGTAACTAGTTTGAGTTGAGATGAAGAAGTCCAGCTAGAAGTTAAGTACCAGCACAGATTATATCAAATCTACATTTAGTGTAAACTTTTGAAAATGATTAGAGTAAACATATGGCAGTCAAGTCATATTTCAATTTGTGCTCCATGTTGTGGGAGCAGAACAAACAACACATTTCTGATTGACTAAGAAACTAAGAAAGATATGTTCTAAAGCTCTAAGTTCTATTCTAGACCAACAAGGTCTCAAACTCACTGCAAAAATGTATCTCACCACACAATAAAAACATTAGTAGGAGGAAGCCAGTGGGAAGACATCACAGTTCTGGTATGACTGAGGCCACACATAAACCTGGAGGCTATTGTAGGCAACCTACCAACTTGGTTTAGAACTCTGAATCTAAACTTCATCATTACACTCCTACACCTGCTGTTGTACTGTTAGACTCTTCAGCTCCACAGAACCACACACTGTGATCCACTGTTTAAGTGCAATGAAGCATGTAGAACCCACCTACGCATAGATGTTTTTGTTAATGTAGTGAGAAGTGTAAACCATACAACAGTGTTGATGGGCCTTAGTGAGTTCATTTACATGCACACTAATACTTCGATATTAAACTGATTATGGCAGTAGGCCGAGTATGGCAATAGTCATGTAAACACTACTCCGCTTATCTTAATCGGCGTAAGGTCCAAATCGAAGTAAGCATACGCCGAATAAAACACCTGATTTTCTGAGCAATCTTTCTAATTATTAGGAAATTGACACGGTTTAATCAGCGTTCCAGCAGTGTACTTGATCAGCACCGGTAGCACAAGCCTCCTTAAGTGAGTGACTGAAAGGATTTCGGAAAAACTGAAAGTAATGCATCTTAGAAATTGTTTTTACATACAAACTTCATATGTACGAACTAGGAATCAAATATGCCTCGCCAAAATAACATGGTCGCTGTGGTAGAATGTTTTTTTGATTGATGATTTTCGGCATTTATTTAAGTCCCATTGGGAAGGCTGATTTCAGATGTGTCCATGTGAACAGGAGTATTAGGGAAATCTTTGTTCTTGCAAAGCCTGTCAACTTTTTAAACAAACTATTACAACCCGACTGACTATTCACAAAAATAGTATTATTGTGTGCATGTAACTGTACTCGGTGAAGTGATGTGGTGTAGGCAGAGGTTAGATTATTCTGGAACTACACAGAGGGTTTGAGGGTTGAAGAGGCGAAACTGAAGGGGGTTGAGAGTGAGGAGGTGTTTAGAATGGTGGTGCTATATTGGATTGGTAGTGGAGTTCGTTCGACAAACAGAGAATCTCTATTTTTGATCCGTATCCTCCTCTAAACGTCATTCCACTAAATCGACCACAGCATCTACCAATCGCCCATAGCACTCCCTCAATCCCTCGGTGTTCACTGCCTCTTATACTTACTATTCATTCAGAACATTGTCAACGTCACCCTCTTATCTCCACACACGTCGTCTGTTCAACCGATATTCCTGGTCAACAATACACCCTCAACCTCCTTATATCCATGAAAGTATATTTTAACTGACGCCTCTCAGCAGCACTCCCGTCATCCCCCCTTACCTCACATTTGTCTCTTGTGAGAGTAGCAGGAGATTTGGTTTTGGGTGCTAAGAATACATCACCCTGTCCCCAGTGAGTGTATGGCCTTAACCCCAGTTTCAGCCCAAGCCCCAGTCTCAACCCGAGCCTCAGCCTTGCCCTATCTGTTGTGTTCCCTCCTCAGACACTTCCATTAAGATAGTGTCAGGATAAACTCAACTTCATCCTGCATTTCTGTTTACTAGAGGAGACACTGGGCTGGTTGTCTTTCTGTGTCAAATTTTCCCTGTTTTACCATCTTTTAGTGTGATAAAGATATAAAAGGAGGATGGGGTAGATAGGGAGGGTATCCGGCGGAGTGTGGTGATTTGTTTTGTTCTGTCAAATGACAGGCGTGTCTTTCGTCTTTATTTCTCAAACATAGATTTAGTTGGCTCTGATGAGAGAGACGGTGAAGATACAAGGTACTAAATCACTTTGTTTAGTTTCAAAGTTGCATCAGGTTTGTCGTGAAGTCATTACCTTTGTATAAACGAAGCCCACCAGTGAGTTATAACAAGGATATTGCCATTCCATTTGACCCTACTGAACACATCTGTTAAATATGTGTATGTGACCAATAAAATGAGATTTGATTTGATTTGGAGCACTTCCCACAGACAGCCAAGCTATTTTACATGATGACATACGGTGAAGTAAAGGTTCGGTACAAGGATCTGTGATCCAATGACAGCAAGCATAGTTAATTACTGTTAAAAGCTCTATGTTCTTTGTTCTGTCTCCAGAGTCAATATAACAAAACAAAGCAATTGATACGACTCCGGCTGAGACAGAATGAATTTGATTACGACAATTACTTTTTCAGCTGGTCTATTATACAGCACAGTAGGGGTTCTCTGCAATTACATTTTCCATGATTCCACAAAGCAGCTCCGAAGAAATCAACAGGTACAGGTGCGTTAGAAATATTTTCCTTGTTCAAGTCAGAATAATGTAGCTCCATTTAAAGAAAGTACTAAATTACTTTGAATTGTTAAGTGTTTTTGTGAACAACTGAACAACCAGTGCAGGTAGCCATAATACTTTAGAGAAAACCACATTAATTTACTTCGAAGAAATCAACAGGTACAGACTATATTTGTGATATTCAGAAGTTACATGAGTCATTGGTTAAAAAATAATATATATATATGTATACTCCTGAACCAACACTTGCACTTGACCCTCCACCCTGCAGTGTACATACTATGCCTGTGATATGTGGTTGTCCCACCTAGCTATCTTAAGATGAATGCACTAAATGTAAGTCTCTCTGGATAAGAACATCTGCTAAATTACTAAATTGTAAAAAATGTAACATGGATGCCCTCGCACACACACACACACTCCCATTTCATCCCCCTGGAGGGAATCATCCGTGTCTGACGTTAACAGGCATCTAGGCTGGGAGGAGTAGAACAGAAAACATCAAACTGAACCAGCCAAAACATTTCACTTATTATGTTCTCCATTGTTCAAGTCCTGTCTATTCTCTCCCTCATTTGTCCAAAAGAAAATGTAAAATGACAGTGCTGACAAATATATTTTTGTAAAAGCACTTTCAGAGCACTGTCATGTAGCTATGACTTAATGAAGAGGGAACATAAAAGCTCAAATCCTAACCTCACATCTCCTACACTACAGTTCCTTTTCTCATACACCCACAGTGTAACTACCCCCTGACAAAGGGAGATGCAGAAATGCGTCAGAGTTTTTAAGTTGTTCCTCTGAAAACACCATAACGATAAATGCATTATACAGAGCCTTCAGAAAGTATTCACACCTTGACCTCTTCCACATTTTGTTGTTACAGCCTGAATTTAAAATGGATTAAATGTCGATGGTTTGTCACTGGCCCACACACAATACCCCATAACGTCAAAGTGGAATTATGTTTTTGAAAATTTGACAAATTAATAAAAAATAAAAATCTGAAATAGTCAATAAGTATTCAACCACTTTGTTCTGGCAATCCTAAATAGGTTCAGGAGTAAACATGTGCTTAACAAGTCACATATTATATATATACACATATTTGCATGGACTCACTCTGTGTGCAATAATAGTGTTTATTATGATTTTTGAATGACTACCTCATCTCTGTACCCCACACATACAATTATCTGTAAGGTCACTACAGTTTAGCAGTGAATTTGAAACACAGATTCAACCACAAAGACCAGGGAGGTTTTCCAATGCCTCGCAGAGAAGGGCACCTATTGGTAGATGGGTCAAAAAGGAGAAGCAATATCCCTTTGAGCATGGTGAAGTTATTAATTACACATTGGATGCTGTATCAATTCACCCAGTCACTACAAAGATACAGGCGTCCTTCCTAGCTCAGTTGTCGGAGAGGAAGGGAACCCCTCAGGGAATTCACCCTGAGGCCAATGGTGACTTTAAAACAGTTACAGCGTTGAATGGTTGTGATAGAAGAAAACTGAGTATGGATCAACAACATTGTAGTTACTCCACAATACTCCACAATACTTCATTCTTTTCACAGAGTGAAAAGAAGGAAGCCTGTACAGAATAAAAATATTCCAAAACATGCATCCTGTTTGCAACAAGTCAAAAAAATGTGGAAAGCAATTAACACTTTGTGTTCAGGACAAAAGGTTATGTTTGGGGCAAATCCAATACAAAACATTACTGAGTACCTCTCTCCATATTTTCAAGGATAGTGGTGGCTGCATCAGGTTAATGTCATGCTTGCTCCCACTCCCCCTCTCTGGCGCTCTGAGGGCACCAGGCAGACCATCATTACGCACACCTGTCACCATCATTACGCACATCAGCGCTTCATTGGACTCACCTGGACTCCATCACTTTATTGATTGCCTCCTCTATGTATGTCTATTCCTCAGTTTGATCCCCATTTCAGCATTAATGTCGTTATGATTCCCTTGTCCAGACGCTGTCCATGTTTTGTTTCATGTCTGTTATTTAGGTTGTAAGTAACAATACATTTTCCAAAGAAACAGACCTATCTGATATTGGCAGAAAGCTTAACTTTTTGTTAATCTAACTGCACTGTCCAATTTACAGTAGTTATTACGGTGAAAGAATACCATGCTATTGTTTGAGAAGAGTGCACAATTTTGAACATGAAAAGTTACAAATTAGGCACATTTGGGCAGTCTTGATACAACATTTTGAACAGAAATGCAAGGGTTCATTGGATCAGTCTAAAACTTTGCACATACACTGCTGCCAGCTAGTGGCCAAAATCTAAATTGCACCTGAACTGGAAGATTACATTATTCTCTTGCATTTCAAAGAATGATTCATCTTTTCTTTGTATTATCTTTTACCAGATCTATTGTGTTATATTCTCCTACATTCCTTTCACATTTCCACAAACATCAAAGTGTTTCTTTTCAAATGGTACCAAGAATGTGCATATCCTTGCTTCAGGGCCTGAGCTACAGGCAGTTAGAGTTGGGTATGTTATTTTAGGCAAAAATTGAAAAAAAGGGGTGGATCCTTATTAAATTTGCTTAAAAATCTATAGCAAGAACTGCATATGGTTGTCTAGCAATGATCAACAATCAATTTGACAGCTTGAAGAAATGTGAAAATAATAGGCGCAAATGTTGCACAATCCAGGTGTGGAATGCGCTTAGAGACTTACCCAGAAAGAATCATGGCTGTAATAGCTGCCAATGTTCATTCTACCATGTATTGACTCAGGGGTTGAATACTTATCTAATCAAGATAGTGTTTTATTTTTCATGAATGTTTTACAAATGTTAGATTTTTCCTTCCACTTTAACGTTAGAGTATTTTTGTGTAGATTGATGACAAAAAATGACAATTAATTCAATTGTATCCCACTTTGTAAGAACAAAATGTGGAAAAAGTCAAGAGGTGTGAATACCTTCTGGAGGCACTGTAAATCCTATGAGTACCTTACCAAACAGCACCTCCAATTCTACTTCATGGTATTCTAACTATATTGTATCTACATACCTCTCCCAACCCTTTTTTGTTGTACCTTATTTTTCCTCCACCCAGAGCGTGTTATCTGAATTTATAATTTGGGTGGTTCAAGCCCTGAATGCTGATTGGCTGAAAGTCGTGGTATATCAGACCGTATACCGTGGGTATGACAAAACATTTATTTTTACTGCTCGTTGGTAACCAGGTTATAATAGCAATAAGGCACCCCAGGGGTTTGTGATATACTGTATGGCCATATACCAAACCGCCTCGGGCCTTATTGCTTAATTATACAACGGGTGGGTCTAATCCTGAATGCTGATTGGTTAAAACCGCATTCCAGCCAGTGTCTATTCGACAAGTTACCACTGGCAAAATCTATGATGTTAAAATGCCTATTTACTCTGTTCCATCTGACTGCGCAATCCACTGTCTCATCAGCCTAGCATCGGCTTCTACCTGACCTATGGAGAGCATCAATATTGCAACGTCTTCCTCATGATCTGAGTGACGTTTCTGTATAGCTGCAAATACATGAACTATCCACCTGGGTGTACACCTGCTGCATACGGCCAACTAACCTCTGGACCAAGTGACCTTCGCTTCAGTTAACGACTGCAGGGGTCAAACGGAACATGACACCATAGTTGAACAAACTTCTTGTAAACACTGACACATAGGGCCATTACGTTCACATAGACATTAGATTATTACCTTGAATCTTCCAGTTTACCACGTGGTCGAAAGGTAAAACCATGGGTTTGATTCATTTCTATAGAAACACCTCATCAAGTCATATTATTGATATTAGATTTTAGCTAGAATCTTGGCAGCCATCCAGGGATTAATTATATTTTTCCATTTCCTCAAATGAAAGTGCTCATAAATGGTGGATACATTTTTCTCCTATCTTCCAGACTTGTTAATATAGCCTTTGACAAAATGGTTGTTTGTTGATAAGGTGAGAGATGGATGTCTCAAAGGGAAAATTTGAGATTGATATAATGAAAGGAGAAGGTGAATATTTTAGATATCCTGAAAAGAGTGGAGATATGAGAAACTAGATAGTGCTGTTTCTTGAATTAAGTGAAACATTGCCACCTAGTGGTCTTACTATGCTACTTCCATGTTCAATATTCCTATGTGCTGTTTGTATTTTGCAGTCTGCACTCTTCATGATGGCCTCCGGACATTACTTCTGTGTGGCTTGAGATGCATGCTAAAACGCTGCATATCTGTCTACCATCCTAGGTCCTTTGCAGAAGAAATGTGAAGATTGTCTGTCAGCGGAACCACTGCTCCCCAAAATCTTCCAGAATGACTTACCATTGTTTGGAGTCAACCTGAGTGGATGATTGACAGCTAGCGACACGCAATATTAGATTATGTGTTCCTAGATATGACAGAAAATAAGTACTTTTTCTTCTGGATCCCTTGAGATATATGTGGCCACCTGCTCATCGAACATCTTATTCCAAAATCATGGTTATTAATATGGAGTTGGTTCCCCCTTTGCTGCTATAACAGCCCCCACTCTTCTGGGAAGGCTTTCCACTACATGTTGGAACATTGCTGCGGGGACTTGCTTGCATTCAGCCAGAAGAGCATTAGTGAGGTTGGGCACTGATGTTGGGCAATTAGGCCTGGCTCGCAGTCAGCGTTCCAATTCATCCCAAAGGTGTTCGATGTGGTTGAGGTCAGTCAAGTTCTTCCAAACCGATCGACAAACCATTTCTGTATGGACTTCGCTTTGTATACGGGGGGCATTGTAATGCTGAAACAGGAAAGGGCCTTCCCAAACTGTTGCCACAAAGTTGGAAGCACAGAATCTTATAGAATGTCATTGTATGCTGTAGCGTTAAGATTTCCCTTCACTGGAACCAAACTTTACAATTGGCACTATGCATTGGAGCAGGTAGCATTCTCCTGGTATCCGCCAAACGCAGATTAGTCCTTTGAACTGCCAGATTGGGAAGCGTGATTCATCACTCCAGAGAATGTGTTTCCACTGCTCCAGAGTCCAATGGCGGAGAGCTTTACACCACTACAGCAGACGCTTGGCATTGCGCATAGTGATCTTAGGCTTGTGTGCGGCTGTTCGGCCATGGAAACCCATTTCAATGAAAAATTGTGCCGACATTGCTTCCAGAGGCAGTTTGGAACTCTGTAGTGAGTGTTGCAACCGAGGAGACAATTATTACCCGCTACGTGCTTCAGCCCTCCCGTTCTGAGCTTGTGTGGCCTAGCACTTCACGGCTGAGCCTAGACATTTCCACTTCACCATAACAGCACTTAGTTGATTATGGAGATTTCATGCCTGTGCACTCAGTTTTATATGCCTGTCAGCAACAGATGTGGTGGTAAATAGCGAAATCCACTCATTTGAAGGGGTGTCCACATACCCTAAACAAAAGTATCAATGCATCCCTAGCTGTGAACCTATCAACTCCCACCAGGGAGAGAAGTCACATTGCTCAAACTGATATTTATGGTTCCTTTGTTTGCATTCCATGCAGAGAACATTACTATAACGCTAGTGACATTTTATGCAACCAAATCGAAACGCTTTGGAGCCGAGAGTCAAATGAAGCTAGGGCAGAATGCATTTGTTCCCAGCAACTGCAAAAATCGATTCTCATTCTATGGTGGGAAAAGTACCCAGTCGTCATACTTGAGTAAAAGATCCCTTAATTGAAAATGACTCGTGAAAGTCACCCAGTAAAATACTTCAGTAAGCCTGGAAGTATTTGGTTGTAAATGTCAGTATCAAGAGTAAAAAAATAATGTAATTCCTTATACTAGGCAAACCAGACTGCATGATTGTTTTAATTTACAGATAGCCAAAACACATTTACAAATTAAACATTTTTAGTGAGTCTGCCAAATCAAAGGCAGTAGGGATGAACAGGGATGTTCTCTTGATAAGTGTGTGAACTGGACCATTTCTGTCCTGTTAAGCATTCAAAATGTAATGAGTACTTTTGGGTGTCAGGGAAAATGGAGTAAAAAGTACCTCTTTAGGAATGTAGTGGAGTAAGTTGTCAAATATAAAGTACAGCTACACCAAAACGTTTACATTACACCCCTGCTCAGCTTAGAGAAAGTAAATCCTTCCAGTTTGTTCCTTTTTCTGAACCACACTAAAAAAAAAAAAGTGAATACTGTCCAGCGCTTTCTCCCCTCCCAAACCCCACTAGATGGCGCATGGAGTAGAAAACCACACTAATTGACAAGACATCAGAAGCGTCAAGAGAACCATAAAGCTAGGCCCATTGACAATGTAAATACACACACGGACCAAAGATTAAACACAACATCCTTCCTTGACCTTTGGGTCATGTTAAAACGGCAAAGGTCCAAGGCACTACATCTCAGTGCAAGAGGCTTCACTACAGTCCCCGGTTCAAATCCAAGCAGAAGCGCATAGGGCAGGGCACAATTGGCCAAGCATCATCTGGGTTTGGCACTCATTGTAAATAAGTTTCTTGTTTTTGCCTAGTCAAAAATAAACCTTAGCCTGGAATCTAAACAGAAGTATGGATTCCAGGACATCTAGATCCACAGAATGCAATAATCTGTTCTAGCTATGCATTAAAGGAAGGGCTTCAAACTGCAGAAATCTGAAGCAGCACAGGTATCAATAAAGCACACATGGAAGGGGGTTTGACAATTGTATTTATTGTTTAGTACAACCGTTAAGTCAACTAGTAACATCTATTGAGATGCCAAATTGCATTCCATGTGTAGGCCCAGTCTTCCAGTAACATCATAGATACACAAGCCTGGGGGGGAAAAAAAAGTTAATTCATGGACCTACAACAGCAAAGCCATGTGCTTTGAGACCAAACCCCACTTCACATAAGCAAAAAAAACCTGCAGTGGCACAAAGATTAGACTTGGGGTGAGTTGAATGGCACCCTATTCAGTGCACTACTTTGGGTAGTGCATTAGGGAATAGGATCAGGGTGCCACAGACCTTTAAAAGAGAGACTAGCAGTTCTCTGAATAGTAAAAGATGCCATACAACACCTGCTGTGAAAAAGGTGAAATCGATCAACATGTTACCAACACAGATGAACAACCATTGATCAATAACTATTATTAGCCAGGTGTAACAGAGACAAGATTCCAAAACGGCACTATGGAAGAGATCATGTCAAGGACCTATGCATAGAGACATGCTTCCTTGAAGTACATATACTGCCAATTTTCATTAGGTCCGAAGATGCAATGACAAAAGCTAAATAGCCAAAGAAATGGTCTGTATGAAATGGTCACTAGCGGTCAAACCCTTGCCTCCTCAATTTCTCTCAAAGGACTTTAGCTCCTCTCCATGCATTTTGAGAGGAATTGACAGCTAGTAACTTAGACAGCCATGGAATAGAAGCAACAAGGGAACAAAAATAGCCACATGTAAGGCTATTGCAAGTACACTTATAGCAGGAGAGTAATTGAATTCACAAACAGGGAGAACTTTATTATTTTCTTCAAAAAGGTAGGTGGCAGTGAAGACAAAAATACTGGCCATTAACTAAATATAAATCAATCTTTGGATATGTAAAAAACCCTCTAGTATACAATCCCCAATAGACAGATATTCAGTTCTCGGCACCGCCCTCTTTGGTTTCCTTCTTGGCCCGCACCTCTTCCAGTTTCTTGTCCTGAGAAGAAATATACGTTCAAAACAGTGACATTATCCTTCAAAACATTTAAACAGACCGTACAAAGCGTGGCTTGTGTCAGTGACAACAACGTATATTCATATTTTCCATCAACAATCTGTCATGGTTGACCAGTGACATTGGTGTTAACTTAAGTTATCAACATTTTGATTTCTCACCGAGGTCTCCCAACTCTGAACTCACTTGCAGAGATAAGTGATCAAGTCCTTGAGACAACACCCCCCCCCCCCCGCTACAACTGGTAGCAGGGTCAGACTGTCACTGCAAGACTGGTTTGCATGTAAACGATAGCAAGAGGCCAACATACCTTCTCCTTGAACTTCTCACTCATGGCTGCCTGAAGGGCCTCCTTGTTCTCTTTGTTGGCTTCCATCTTCTGGTTAAGCTTCTCCTCAGCTATCTTGCTGAAGTTGTTGTTCTCCTCCATGGCTTTCCTTTGCACCTCCTTCTCATGCTCCCTCTTCTCAGCTAGGTGCTTCAGAACCTCTGCTTCATGGGACTGGAGGATGGCGCAAGGGGGAGAGGAGTTTGATTGACACCCAACAAAACATTTGACTACTGCAATACTGTAGAGCAGGGCTCCCCAAAAGGCAGAAACCGGGCCAAATACAGCCCCCAAGTTCAGAGTAAATAATGTTGAGGCTGGACATGACTAAAAACCAGCACCAAGTGATTTTAATTTGGTACATTTGTTCTAAAGTATTACCCCTCTAAAAAGTAATCCTATACAAATATAAGCAAGGATTAGGTTTAGTCAAATATCAGTTTGGGCTTGTCGGTCAATTCGCAGTCTACAAATTGTGTAATTATGTTCTGGGCCTCGACTAGCCACTCAAAACAACCGTCAGCTGAATCTAGTTAATCTCAGGCATAGAGGCATGTAATGCATCATGGCAAAAGGTTAACGTGTATCCACACACTAGCTCTATCTATACTGCTCAAAAAAATAAAGGGAACACTTAAACGCCACAATGTAACTCCAAGTCAATCACACTTCTGTGAAATCAAACTGTCCACTTAGGAAGCAACACTGATTGACAATCAATTTCACATGCTGTTGTGCAAATGGAATAGACAATAGGTGGAAATTATAGGCAATTAGCAAGACACCCCCAATAAAGGAGTGGTTCTGCAGGTGGTGACCACAGACCACTTTTCAGTTCCTATGCTTCCTGGCTGATGTTTGTGACTTGAAAGCTGGCGGTGCTTTCACTCTAGTGGTAGCATGAGACGGAGTCTACAACCACACAAGTGGCTCAGGTAGTGCAGCTCATCAATGCGAGCTGTGGCAAGAAGGTTTGCTGTGTCTGTCAGCGTAGTGCCCAGGGCATGGAGGCGCTACCAGGAGACAGGCCAGTACATCAGGAGACGTGGAGGAGGCCGTAGGAGGGCAACAACCCAGCAGCAGGACCGCTACCTCTGCCTTTTTGCAAGGAGGAGCACTGCCAGAGCACTGCAAAATTACCTCCAGCAGGCCACAAATGTGCATGTGTCTGCTCAAACGGTCAGAAACAGACTCCATGAGGGTGGTATGAGGGCCCGACGTCCACAGGTGGGGTTTTGCTTACAGCCCAACACCGTGCAGGACGTTTGGCATTTGCCAGAGAACACCAAGATTGGCAAATTCGCCAGTCGCCCTGTGCTCGTCACAGATGAAAGCAGGTTCACACTGAGCACATGTGACAGACGTGACAGTCTGGAGACGCCGTGGAGAAAGTTCTGCTGCCTGCAACATCCTCCAGCATGACCGGTTTGGCGGTGGGTCAGTCATGGTGTGGGGTGGCATGGCATTTCTTTGGGGGGGCCGCACAGCCCTCCATGTGCTCGCCAGAGGTAGCCTGACTGCCATTAGGTACCGAGATGAGATCCTCAGACCCCTTGTGAGACCATATGCTGGTGCGGTTGGCCCTGGGTTCCTCCTCATGCAAGACAATGCTAGACCTCATGTGGCTGGAGTGTGTCAGCAGTTCCTGCAAGAGGAAGGCATTGATGCTATGGACTGGCCAGCCCGTTCCCAAGACCTGAATCCAAATGAGCACATCTGGGACATCATGTCTCGCTCCATCCACCAACGCCACGTTGCACCACAGTGTCCAGGAGTTGGCGGGTGCTTTAGTCCAGGTCTGGGAGGAGATCCCTCAGGAGACCATCCGCCACATCAGGAGCATGCCCAGGCGTTGTAGGGAGGTCATACAGGCACGTGGAGGCCACACACACACACCTGAGCCTCATTTTGACTTGTTTTAAAGGACATTACAGCAAAGTTGGATCAGCCTGTGGTGTGGTTTTCCACTAATTTTGAGTGTGACTCCAAATCCAGACCTCCATGGGTTGATAAATTTGATTTCCATTGATAATTTGTGTGATTTTGTCAGCACATTCAACTATGTAAAGAAATAAGTATAAGAATATTTCATTCAGATCTAGTGTTATTTTAGTGTTCCCTTTATTTTTTTGAGTAGTGTATATATATATTTTTATTTAAAAGGTAGTTATATTTCAGGATATAGTAATATATTGGGATCCAAACAGGATATAATTAAGCAATATATGGTATTGATATAACTATTTGTACACTAGTTGGTGGTACCAAAAGTACAGTATTTTTTTGTTCATTAGCTTGTTTGCTTTTTTTTTTTTTTTTTTTTTAACAGGGAGACAGCACTTTATTGATGAACTCGTTGTGGCTCAGTCTTGTCCATCTGCAGCAGACATATGGTGAGCAATATGTCTAGAATATTGAAACAACCAGTACAACATGTAGCAGCTTTTTTTGGTCCTCCAATAACCGGTGTCTGCGTTAAAAATCATAATCTGTCAACCTCTATAGAGACATCACTACAGACCCTGATTTGATACTGGGCACCATCACAACCAGCCGTGATCAGGAGTCCCATAGGGCAGTGTACAATCGGCCCAGCGTCATCCGGGTTAGAGGGTTCGGCCGTCATTGTAAAATAAGCATTTGTTCTTAAGTAACGTTCCTAATTAGAAAAGTATTATACTGCTCAATTCAATTTGTGACAAGTCTATTAGCCAATATATGTTACAATAGTATTTAAGTGATTTATTTTATCTAGTAAAACAGTTCAACTAAACATAAAGAATCACAAAATGCTTAGCGATAAATTAGCTGTATTATTAGTTCAGGATTCAAAAGCTGACATTTTTTATAGGAGCACATTAATTTTTATTTAAAATGAACACATTTAAGTTACTGGTTGAAATATTTTTGGTGTTCCATGTTCAAGCACATTGTACCCTCAAATATTTGCATCATTAAGAGAAAGTGTTCAGCTGCTCTTTTAAGGGACAGGCCATTAGTGGTAATCTTTGTCTGTGCTAGTTGCAGACAGCAACAGCAAACTAATATTGAAAAACTGCATGTGGTCAAACTGCATGTGGTGCAATTAGCCAAGAAACACAGACAAAGTCACACTTCAGTAGCCTCTCAGGTCAAGTCGACCAACTTCTATATTTGGGCTTGGGATTGAAAAACTTCCCAAATTGTGTGACCACCCAACATGGCTGGTGAAATAACATTCTTAACCATCAAAACATACCCGTTTAATATCCTATTCCCACACCTAGTAAATACATTCCCCAAATTGTGTCAGTCAAGGCTAGGATTTTCAACCCCCAAATATGTTTAGATAACAATATACACCCTTATTCATGGGTGAGGGTAGGTGACCTTTTTTCTGAACAAGTTTTACCTTTAGAGGACCCCTTTTGGCTCAAGAGCACACCCATAAGCAAAACCTCAGTCTAGCATCTTTAACTGGAGCACAATCTACCTTCCTCCTTTCCTCTGCAGCCTCCAGTTTCCTCTGGATCTCCTCCAGGGACAGGTCCTTCTTCTTGGGGGGAGACAGAGGGAACTCTCCCTTGGCGTCTGGAGCTGGAGTGCCCAGGATCACCTCAAACGCCTGGCCAGATGCACGTTTGTCAATCTCTTTAACCTGAATATCTATGAGCGGACAAATTATGCATGTTATTAAATCAAAGTTCATTGGTGGGCCACAGAGATGCAACGAATTGCGTGTGTTGCAACAGTACAATAACTAACAAAATGCACATAATCCAAAAATCAGAAGCAGCAATGCCAGAGTCCAGAAAATATACAAGTGCGTATAGTCAGCATATGACTAGAAACTGTACATCAGCCATAGTTAAATAATGAGCCATGACTAGAAAGCAGAATACACAAATGAACTCCAGATGAGGAATACATGCAGGCTGACAGAGATAAGGGAATGGGGCACTCATTGGTAAAACTGAAACTAGAAAGTGAACACCACAGGGAGAAAGGGTAGAGAGAAGGCCACTGTGTGGACATTGAACTATGGTTCCCCCCTCCAAAAACCACTGCATCTCCTGTCACCTGGACTGCTGGGAATAGACGTGACTGGTCAAAACAATACAGTGGAAGCGCAGCATTAGACTGGCTTCCACTTGGTCATTTCTTTCAGATGGAGAGGGGTGAGAAACAACTAATTTCACAGCTTTCAAAATCACAACCTACCTCCACAGGAGGCCGCCATTTCAGCAGTGGACAGCAAGTCAATGTACCTGGAAGAAAGTTGTCACATTTACTTACAGCCCTTTTAACACTAGCAGTTGTCAGTGCCTTTACAGTAACCCGGCCTTAACCCCAACAACCAAGCCTGCCAACACTTGCTATTGCATTAGTACGTCCGTCCTTGAACATGAAGAACCACACTCCCAAGGACTGGATGAAAACTCCATCTCATCTTTACAAGGTGCCTGAATAACAGCACTAGCACCCTCTAGTGGGATAGAAACACAATTTACTGTGTGTTTAGGTGGAAGACTGACGAAACAGCAGGGTAAAGCAAAACAAGGTCCACTCAGTGGCGACATCCTTCGGTCATGTTCAACAACGACCAAGCAACACCCTATTAATGTAGCCTATTTTAAAAAGCTGTCTGGAATTCATTCACAGCTAAATAACTACATGGCACATTAAACTACATTAGCCACATGCAATCAAAATACTACTGTAGATTGGCCCCTTCAATGCCCATCTACAGCGTCTCAGTGCCATTCTGTTGCATGCATACTTTGAACTAACAGGCCATGGTTAGAACAAAAAGGCTAGAGCTTTCCGAAATTGCAGGGTATTGAAAATGCGATTGGGAAGCTGTAGAGATATTTGGCAGCTATAACCTACAGACGAAGCCAACAAATCTAATCTATGAGTATTCAAGCAGGAGATATTCAACACAAGCTGCAATGGTGCACATAGCGATCCATCTATAAGCCACAGGGGGACAAAGAAAATAAAAAGTTCCAACCGCAAATTCGAGAGCACGCCAAACTGCAAGAAGACTGCGAATCGCCGCATACATTTGCATGTACAGGAATTTGACTGAAATGGTGCTACTAAAAGACGACAGACAATGAATGATGCTGAGGTGTGTAAACAGTTCGCGATAAATTGGGAGGGACACCTGCAGCAATCAAAAGCTGTTGTCTTGAGGTTGACAAATAATAGGTAACGTTTCAGGGTCAACACAAAACTGTCGTATAGCTTCCAAAATATAAATTAATGGCACAACAATGGCTATTTTGTTTGATTGCAATGAACGTCAATGAGACGAGTTGCAAACAAAGAGGAGCGCGTGTTCAAGGCAGCTCCGCCCGTTTAGCTATTCGCATGCTGCCCCTCACCACACCAAGTGCATAACGTTAAGTAAAAAAATAATAAAAATAGGCCAGAAGTCAACGAGAAATAATTTAAAACGTCAATAAAGCTCATAATTGTTAATGGCGACTGGACGCTTCAAATACCGATGGTAGCGTTCATTTTGCAAAGCACCCTTGCAAACAAAATGTTTAAAAAGTAGTTAATGGAAACGCATCAGTTGATGGCTGACCAAAGTAGAAAAATGAGCTACTTTGAAAGATTCAAAGTGACGTGTATATTATTTCTGTAAATTCATGACTTTACTAGCAACGTCGTGTAGTTAATTAAAATAATTTGCGTCAGACTATCAAGTGTGCATCCCTAACCAGCAAGTAAAAAGTGTCAAGACAAACACTCATTGGTCAACGACAACTAACGTTAATCACCGTCTGAAGCTGAACAGATCAAATATGGTTAACGTTATTGTGGAACAACAAGTCACCCACCATTAGATCCATGTTCTTTTTACAATTGCATACATTTTCACCAATGCATCAATGAAAGACATGAAGTTACCAACGTCTGAGCAACAACCTTTAACGTTGACTAGTTACTGTAGGTTGGTTGCTAGTTAACGTTAAAACAAAAGTATTTTTTTTAAACGATGTCGTTTAGCCAAGATTGAAGCTGAGGTAACACATTCTATCACCACTTGACAAAAAAAAAATGCTTAAGGTAAAACCAGTACCATCATAAATCAGGCAAGATTACCTACAATTACAATATTTAAGTCATATTTTTGGTACGGATAACGTTAGCTATATTACACCCACCTTAATAAACAGTGAAACAAAATTCTCCTTAACAGCCAGACTTTGACCGCGAATTCTATGCTCGAGCATGGCCAGTTCGCGCATAAAAAGCCCCAAATGTGTGTCGTCAAAGCCAATTCTACAATTCTATTGGCTGTTTCTTACTCTCTCCGCACTCCTGGTAGTTGTAGTTTTAGTGCTTTCTAGATGTCAACACAGATAGACGAGAATCCTCCAATAATTTCAGTTACTTTGGTAATTAACTTTAAATTAACATATAAATGGATTGTTTCAATTTAATTGATAAAAAAATATGGGTATTTTGGGGAAGAAATGTCAATAGTGTGTCTTTGACCTACATCAGTCAGTCAGCCCTTGAATGAAGTGTGTGATGATTCAGGGTGTGCGCCATTACATAAGTCTTCATTGTTTAGCTCCAACTAACCAGATGCGGGTTCTCGACCGGGCGCTCTAGAGGACTGTAGGGTAGCTATACGATTTATTTACGTTTTGATCACGTTGTCTGCACTATTTTTTTTTTTGCAGCATCCTCCATAGTCATGACTGTCATTGTGTCCTACTTTGTTTTTATCACACAGAGATATATGACTGCAAAGGATCCATGGAATGACCCATATTTCCTCCGGAGCCAGAAAGCTGCAGTCATACATCATTTACCAACCATTTCTCTGACGTCAGAGGACTTGCGAGGACTACACCCCCAATCCTGAAAGAAGTCAGCTTCAGCTGGGACCATAGTCACCAAGAAAACAATTGGTAAAACACTGCGCCGTGAAGGACTGGAATCCTGTAGCGCCCGCAAGGTCCCCCTGCTCAAGAAAGCACATATACATGTCCGTCTGAAGTTTGCCAATGAACATCTGAATGATTCAGAGGACAACTGGGTGAAAGTGTTTTGGTCAGATGAGACCAACATGGAGCTCTTTGGCATCAACTCAACTCGCCGTGTTTGGAGTAGGAGGAATGCTGCCTATGACCCCAAGACACCATCCCCACCGTCAAACATGGAGGTGGAAACATTATGCTTTGGGGGTGTTTTTCTGCTAAGGGGACAGGACAACTTCACCGCATCAAAGGAACGATGGACGGGGACATGTACCGTCAAATCTTTGGTGAGAACCTCCTTTCCTCAGCCAGGGCATTGAAAATGGGTCATGGATGGGTATTCCAGCATGACAATGACCCAAAACACATGGCCAAGGCAACCAAGGAGTGGCTCAAGAAGAAGCACATTAAGGTCCTGGAGTGGCTTAGCCAGTCTCCAGACCTTAATCTCATAGAAAATCTGTGGAGGGAGCTCAAGGTTTGAGGTTTGCCAAACATCAGCCTCAAAACCTTAATGACTTGGAGAAGAACTGAAAAGAGGAATGTGACAAAATCCCTCCTGAGATGTGTGCAAACCTGGTGCCCAACTACAAGAAACATCTGACCTCTGTAATTGCCAACAAGGGTTTTGCCACCAAGTACTAAGTCATGTTTTGTGGAGGGGTCAAATACTTTTTCCCTCATTAAAATGCAAATCAATTTATAACATTTTTTGACATGCGTTTTCTGGATTTTTTTGTTGTTATTCTGTCTCTCACTGTTCAAATAAACCTACCATTAAAATTATAGACGGATCATTTCTTTGTCAGTGGGATAACATACGAAATCAGCAGGGGATCAAATGCTTTTTCCCTCACTGTAGGTATTTGTAGTTGTCCACATATTCTAGGTCAGAACCTTCCAGAGTAGTGATGCTGGACGGGCCGGCAGGTGCGGGCAGCGATCAGTTGAAGAGCATGCATTTAGTTTTACTTGCATTTAAGAGCAGAGTCCACGGAAGGAGAGTTGTATGGCATTGAAGCTCGTCTGGAGGTTAGTTAACACAGTGTCCAAAGAAGGGCCAGAGGTATTCAGAATGGTGTCATCTGCGTAGAGGTGGATCAGAGAATCATCCGCAGCAAGAGCGACATCATTGATGTATACAGAGAAGAGAGTCGGCCCGAGAATTGAACCCTGTGGCACCTCGATAGAGACTGCCAGAGGTCCGGACAACAGGCCCTCTGATTTGACACATTGAACTCTATCATAGAAGTAGTTGGTGAACCAGGCGAGGCAATCATTTAAGAAACCAAGGCTGTTGAGTCTGCCGATAAGAATGTCGTGATTGACAGAGTCGAAAGCCTTCGCCAGGTCAATGAATACGGCTGCACCGTAATGTCTCTTATAGATGGCGGTTATGTTATGATATCGTTTAGGACCTTGAGCATGGCTGAGGTGCACCCATGACCAGCTCTGAAACCAGATTGCATAGCGGAGAAGGTACGGTGGAAAATGTTCAGGCTAAGCACAGGCAAAATCCTAGGGGAAAACCTGTTCCAGTCTGCTTTCCACCAGACACTGGGAGATGTATTCACCTTTCAGCAGGACAATAACTTAAAACACAAGGCCAAATCTACACTGGAGTTGCTTACCAAGAAGACATTGAATGTTCCTGAGTGGCCAAGTTACAGAGTTAAATCTGCTTGGAAATCTCAAAATAGTTGTCTAGCAATGATCAATGACAAATTTGACAGAGCTTGAAGAATTCAGAAAAATATTATGGGCAAATGTTGCACAATCCAGGTGTTGAAAGCTCTTAGAGACTTACCCAGAAAGACGCACAGCTATAATCACTGCCAAAGTTGATTCTAACATGTATTGACCCAGGAGATTGAATACTTCCTAATCAAGATATATATTTCGTGTTTCTTTTTCCATAATTTTTTCAACAAATGTTCAACATTTTCTTCCACTTTCACATTATAGTATTTTGTGTCGATCGTTGACCAAAAATGACAATTCAATCCATTTTAATCCCACTTTGTAACACATCAAAATGTGAAGAAAGTCAAGGGGTGTGAATAGTTTCTGAAGGCACTGTAGTTGGAGGATTTCATTTGCGACAGCAGCACTGTTTACTTTCAGTGTTCTCTGCTGCTGTAGCTTATACTGCTGTAACCCACTATGGTTTTGTATTCCATCAGCATTCCCAGTCCTGCTGTGCTGTGTTGAGAGAGAACGAGAGAGTGTGTGTCTGTGCGTGCGTGTGTGCACTGTGTAAGGCTTAAAAACAGCTGTAGTATTAACACTGATCACATCATTAAAGGGATAAACAGCAAGGAACTTTACCCCCCACTTAATCTATCTGAAAAAAAGGAATTAGGTTCAGTGAGACAGACATGTTTTTTATATGTTGAGTTTATGGGATAATCCCTATCACTCCATGACAAATCTTAGAAAATTGGGGTAAGGGGGTGAGAGCATACATAAGGTTAAGGCATAACACTTAGGCAATGGACGTATTAGTTAACACAATGCTTCTGTTGGACAATGATGCCTCAAAGAGAAACAAGAATCACATTTCTTTAAGATATCAGACTAATATCTGTTTGGCACCTTGTTTACCATCCTTTCAAGTCACCATATGGTGGTCCCCTTCAGGCAAGATGGTTAACAGGCGTTACATCCCCCTTTCTCATTGTCTACACCCATCTACCATCATCCAGCTAATGCATAATTAGGATTGAATGATGGTGACTAATTATGAATAATGGTGGTAAGTGGTAGAACAATGTAATCCCATAATGTCAGTAGTGATTTTAGTGTGATCCCTGACAAAATTGAATCCATGACCTTGCCATTGCCAGCACCATGCATGCTCTTACCAACTAAGCCACATACTTCTTCGGACAGTATCTTCTTCCTACATGCACCAGTAGCTATAAGATTCATGGGCTAATGTATGTTTTGTGATTGAATACACTCAAGGCCTCTGTATTAGACACACAAAAAGAAAGGTGGTTATGTAAATGTTAGTGTTGGGATAGAAGCGGAATTAAACTTCAATCAATTTGAAACGACAAACTATTTAATTTCATTATATTTTTAGCTCGATTCTCTATCCTGATGGCAAAGAAAAACAATAACCCAGATTTAGAAGAGGCATTGATTTTGTTCAGGCTGTGATGTCGAGCTCTCTGAATATTTTAAACTTCCCTGGGTTTATATTTAGATTGCAATTTTGCTGTTTGTGTCACTTCGGTTCTAGCTCACTATTTAACCAATTGCATTCTATATCAGTTGTACATACCTTAGTTGAATGCACTGATTGTAATTCGGTCTATATAAAACTAACTAAACATATATCATCTAAAAAATAACTAAAATATACATACATAAGGCATTTTCAATACAAAGCTTTTGTATTGTCATGGCATTGTGTGAGATCTTTCCAGAGTTTGTGTGACTGTACAGAGAGGATCCTGCTCTCTCTTTCCAGGCCAGTGAAGTCAGTGTTCATTGATTGAACTGCTGTAGTTCAGCATGCTACCCATTTAAATTGTCTTGCTATAATCGCTGAGTTACCTTGACCTTTCTGGTATGGCCTCATCATTTGAACTGTATATCTATCCATGGATACATCCATCCCCTGTTTGTGACAAAACCAGAGCCTACATAATCAGGCACATTCTGTTGATTGATCTGGCATTGCCATCAAAACAAATCACATGCCATGTGTACTTGTAAAATAAACAAGCATAGTATGAGAAAATATATGTTTATTTTTGCACCTCAATCAAGGAGAGATTTCAATCACAATGTGTTCGAGTTCCCTGGTTTAATAAAGGATACTTAAAAAAGGATCTGCTGCATTGTCTGCTCCTGTACAAATTGTTTAGGAGGGGTGCCTCATCTGTGCCCTGGAGAGCAGAATGAGCAGATGGTGCCTGCCAGCCTGCCACTGTCCCCCTCCCAACCTGCCAGCTCTGGTCTCCCCCACTGATTGGTCTGGTCCTCTATTCCACGACAGGAAAAAGACAGACAGAGTGACATCATTGACCAATATGTGCAGATGTGACATGTGTGTGGCAGGGGATTTGGGGACTAGATGAGGCAATGTCTCTCTCTCTCTCTCTCTATAAAGCCTCGTGTTAATTTGAGGGTTCAAGTGTTTACACCAGATTAAAGCAGTTTATAGTTGTTGCTCATCTACATACCAAAACATCAAAAATGTACATTTGGGTCCACCAAAAATATCCTTGTGGGTCTTCCAAAACTATCAGATGAACCCATGTTTCAAATAACCCCCATAATCTATGTTAGCTGCCCATTTCCTTTTACACATCCTATTAAAAAAGTATGCAAACCATGGGAATTCTTTAACTAGGTTAGGTCCACTATGTAGTCTGTCATTCACAAAACAATTTCTGTATACAACAGGTCTTTGTTGCTGTTCGGCAGCATAAGGATTCCTCTAGTCTCTTGTTCTGGTAATTTAAATCCCATTTACACAATTAAATGGAGGTTATCTGACTTCAGGTTGTGAGGTGCGAAGGGCAAACTGCATGGTGGATCTGTAGCCTAGAGATGAAACAGAGGCTAACTGGTACACACACACACATTTGTTTTACTATCCAAGTGGGAACCAAAACATGTATTCATCCCATTCAAAATTCTGTTTTCTTTAACCCCTAACTCTTTAACCCCTAACTCCCCTAACTCTTTCTGCGAAAGCGATCAAATCAGTCGAATGAAGCACAGCAACTGGACACAAACCATAGTTTGCAGTGCATCAGTACCACTGTCATGGAGGACGTAAACTCAAGCACCAAAGTAACAACTGAGGTGGAACCAACAACAGGAGTGGAACTCACCCAGCCTCCCAGACCTGCAGTCGAGAGGAGACTACCAGGGCACAGACCGTATGTGAAGTGGCCTGGCGCCAGTGACAAGAAGTTGTGGGAAACAGTGAACACTGACCTTACCTTGACCCTCGAGAAACTTTGAGGCACAGTGGAGAAGAAGTTGCAGAGGATGGGGGACATCATCTATGAGTACGGGACAGTAGGATTTGGAGTGGAAGAGGCAAAAGGCGGGAGAAAAGTTCCAACCCCACCAGTTTCCAGGAGGCAACAAGAAATCAAGCGCCTCGTTCAAGAAAGGCGACAGCTTAAGGAACAGTGGAAGAAGGCCTCGGAAGTGGAAAAGGAGGGCATAGAGGCACTTCAGGCTGACGTCAAAACCCGGTTGGCATCCCTCTGTAGAGCAGAGAACCTACGGAAACACAGAAGGAAGAAAGAACAAACTAGAACTCGATTCTATAAAGATCCCTTCAAGTTTCTTAAAAGTCGCTTCACAAAGGAAAAAAAGTGGAGCTCTAAAAACAACAAAGAAAGACCTAGAGGAGCACCTGAGAACAACAAACTTTGACTCAAAGCGACATGAACATCTGGCCATCCCATCAGATATCCCACCCATTGAACCCCCGGAACATCATATTGAGACCATCCCTCCGACGTGGAAAGAGGTGGAAAACACAGTTCGACGGGCAAGAACAGCATCAGCCCCGGGGCCAAATGGAGTCCCGTACAAAGTGTATAAGAACGCACCAGACGTCCTGAGGTTCCTCTGGAGGCTTAAGAGAACAGCTTGGCAAAAGAAGATAATACCCAAAGTGTGGCGTAGGGCAGGCGGGGTCCAGATCCCTAAGGAGAAGGATGCAGTGAACATCAGCCAATTTTGCCCAATCTCCTTACTGAATGTCGAGGGTAAAATCTTCTTTAGGGTCATTACACAGAGGATGGCCGAGTACCTGCAAAGGAATGCGTACGACGATACATCTGTACAGAAGGCAGGAATATCAGGGTTCTCTGGTTGCTTGGAACGTTCCAGCATGATCTGGCACCAGATCCAAATGGCCAAGGTGGAGAAAAGGGACCTCCATGTAGTCTTCCTCGACCTTGCCAATGCATTTGGCTCTGTGCCCCATGAACTCCTGTGGTCTGCCTTCAGATTTTTCCACATACCGGACACCATCACAACCCTGGTGAAGTCGTACTTCCAGGATCTGCAGTTCTGCTTCACCACCTCATGGCAGTGCCTGAATGTAGGTATAATGGCGGGATGTACCATTTCTCCGTTGGCATTCATAATGGCAATGGAGGTTATCATCAGCTCCTCAAAATAGGTTGCTGGTGGACAGCGAGTCGACTCTGGTTTCCTCCTCCCTCCACTCAGAGCCTACATGGACGACATTACAACATTGACCACCACTGTCCCATGCACCAGGAGACTGCTCAGAAAACTCGAGGAGAACATCAGCTGGGCCCGTATGAAGATTAAACCATCCAAGTCACGCAGCATCTCGATTGTGAAGGGAGTACTCTCTGACCTGAAATTCTTCATCGGAGATGACCAAATCCCAACAGTGTCTGAGCAGTCGGTAAAAAGCCTTGGAAGGTGGTATGATGCAAGCCTGAAGGACAAAGACCAGGTGCAACAGCTGCGCAAAGACATCAGTAGTAGCCTACAGTCCATCGACAACACCCAGCTACCTGGAAAGTTAAAGGCCTGGTGTCTGCAGTTTGGTCTCCTACCCCGGGTGTTGTGGCCCTTAGCAGTGTATGAGGTTCCAATCTCAACAGTGGAGAAGATGGAAAGAGGAGTCACAGGCTACTTAAAGAAGTGGCTCGGAGTTCCACGATGCCTTACCACTATAGGCCTCTATGGAGATGGTGTCCTCAAGCTGCCCCTCACCAGTCTAACAGAGGAATTCAAGTGTGCAAAAACCAGGCTCCAGATGACACTGAATGAATCTCGAGACCCAGTGGTGAGCAACAACGCACCGACCTTGGCAACTGGGCGCAAATGGAGGCCAGGAAAAGCAGTCCAGGAGGCAACAGCAGCCCTCAGACATGCTGACATTATGGGTCATGTTCAGCAAGGGAGAGGAGGCATTGGGCTAACTAGCCGTGCTGCTTGGAGTAAGGCCACTGCACCAGAGCGGCGGAAGATGGTAGTGCAGGAAGTACGCCATCAGGAGGAGGCTGCAAGGTGGGCCAAGGCAGTCTCTCTTTCCAAACAGGGACAGTGGACTCGATGGGACAGTGTGGAGAAGAGGAAGATCAGCTGGAAGGATCTGTGGGCCATGGAAGCGAGGCGGTTGAGCTTTTCCATCAGAGCAACATATGACGTCCTTCCAACACCAGTTAATATTCACCAATGGTATGGTGAAGATCCGGACTGTGCCCTCTGTTCCATGCCAGCTAACCTCAGGCACATTCTCACAGGGTGTAAAACAAGTCTCACCCAAGGACGCTACACTTGGCGTCACAACCAAGTCCTTTAAAACCTTGCGTCCGCCCTGGAGGACAAGCGAGCTGCCACCAACTCCCTACCACCCCCAGCAGCATCACACCCCTTACGGACAAACTTTGTCCGCAACTTCTCCAAACCATCCAGGAACAGTTTGGTGACGAACAATGCCTTTTCCAGCATGATGGAGCACCTTGCCATAAGGCAAAAGGGATAACTAAGTGGCTCGGGGAACAAAACATCAATATTTTGGGTCCATGGCAAGGATACTCCCCAGACCTTAATTCCATTGAGAACTTGTGGTCAATCCTCAAGAGGCAGGTGGACAAACAAAAACCCACAAATTCTGACAAACTCCAAGCATTGATTACGCAAGAATGGGCTGCAATCAATCAGGATGTGGCCCAGAAGTTAATTGACAGCATGCCAGGGCGGATTGCAGAAGTCTTGAAAAAGAAGGGTCAACACTGCAAATATTGACTCTTTGCATCAACTTCATGTAATTGTCAATAAAAGCCTTTGACACTTATGAAACGCTTGTAATGATACTTCAGTATTCCAAAGTAACATCTGACAAAAATATCTAAAGACAATGAAGCAGCAAACTTTGTGGAAATTTATATTTGTGTCATTCTCAAAACTTTTGGCCACGACTACATGGAACCCAAAATGCTTCTAACTGGAACCAAAAAGGGTTCTTCTCTGGGGATGACCAAATAACCATTTTGGAACCCTTTTTTCTAAGTGTACAATGATAAACAAAAGTCAACTGATAGCATGAAGGAGAACACAATGGGTGGTTGGTTATTGGTCTGTGGTTCTCTTGGAGGGCTACCACTGTGAAGCAGTTTTTTCTAGTATCACTACACAGACAATAACACACACACACACACACAGCAACAGCAGCAGCTGATCTTCAGGAAGCATATCCCTGTGAGACAAAGGAGAAAAAAAATCCCATTTCAGGAGCACTAAGGTCTGGCTCTACGTGCTGTGGCTGGAGATGACCCACTGCTTCTAAGAAGTGGGGATGAAGTAGTCCCAGTTCCCAGTCTGGCCAAACATGGCCTCATGTTGTAAAGGTCTGTTTAAGGAAACAAGGCTGATGTGATGTTTGGCTAAGTCCTCAGAGGAAGAGAGGTGGCTATAACATGTGCAGGTAGCTTGAAACATCTATGAACTCAGTTACAGCATCTTGGATTTCTGCGACTGCAGCTATGCTGTATGGATTTACCCAGCATAACAATATCATTTTTGCAAATATTGTATATAAGAGGCACGGAACATCTATATGGTGTTTAGATACAACCATAACTTATGTAAGGAGTGTTACATAATATCCTTCTCAGCTTCTCCTTTCTCTACTTGGGAGCCTGCGAGCTGCATCCCAGCTCCCACCTCCCTAGCTATACCATTCACTCTCCAGGCACCCGTGTGTGTGTATTTCAGTGTTTATGTCAGTGTGCCCACAGTGCACTCCACTGTACTGCACGGCACATGAAAACACACAGAAATACATCCCGTGCTGTCCAAATTGGACCAAAGTAGAGGAGCACAAACCGCTTGGTATTAAATTAGACTGAATATGCAAATGTAATAGCAAGGGCTACAATTTTGCTGTTTTATTTACGTGATTCTAATATTCCACTGAATAGCCCAAAATGGTTTACAATGAAATCTGGAGGGGAAATCTTTGTGAGATTTCTTTTGATTTTTGATACAATGTAGAATAATAATTAGGTCATCACACCTTTACTAAAAGTATTTGGATAAAAGACTAAGGAAATCTGAATAAGCTAATGCATTTTTTGGTAGAATGTAGGTTGCATGTTTAAAGACTGATACCTAGAATACCTGTGAAGACTGTTGACAAAAAATGAATGTGCTCAATACTTTTTCAGGCCTTTTTTGTATACCCTTTGCCTTTGTAGTAAATACTATAACCTCATGTTATGCTCAAACACCTCAATGTCAAGACTTGAACACTAAATATAGTGGCATTATTTGGAGGAGTGACTGAGGTCCCCCTATGCCCTCAGGTTGTTGAGGATGAGGCCAAAGCTGCCCTATCACAGCCCCAGATTAGTGATATGACCTCTTGATGACTCAGGGCAGGCGTCAGACAGGGGCATCATCCTGGTGTCTCTGTCCCATTAGCTGATCAGCTCTATATTATTCTCCCTGATCTGACACATACACACAACACACATACGCCATGTCCTCGACCCCCCCCCCCCCCCATCGTTGCAGCTCACAGATAATGGTCACGTCTTGGGCCTGTTGCCTAATGAGGACCAACAGATGGGACGAACTCTCTCTCTCTCACAGTCTCTCTCCCAGTCTCTCTCTCTGTCTCTCTCTCCCAGTCTCTCTCTGTCTCTCTCTCTCAGTCTCTCTCTGTCTCTCTCCCAGTCTCTCTCTGTCTCTCCCCCACTCTCTCTCTCTCTCTCTCTCTCTCTCTCTCTCTCTCTCTCTCTCTCTCTCTCCTCTCTCTCTCTCTCTCTCTCTCTCTCTCTCTCAAGGCATAGCATAGCTGATTGTCTCTGTGTGGAGTGGGATGGTGATAACACACTGCAGTGTTTTCCATTGACAGGGCTATTTCTAGACCACACTGTGTTGCTGCATGATGTCCACGTCCTCATTCTAGCTATTGATCAGAGGTTGATAGCTTAAATGAGTTCATGAGTAATTCACTAAGCAAAGCATTAATGATAATTGCATTGGACATTAACACTGAAACTGTTCTCCATCAGCATTTCTAGATATGCATAAGGCCTACTTGTTTTACAAACACAGTATAACCATATTACAGTCTGACCTACATCTCTGTTATTGTAGACGTATCAGGATGTTCAGCTATGTTGTGCATCCTGCTCTTTGATGATGTTTGGCCTTTTGCAATAAAGTAGAAAATGCAACTTGAGAAATGCCTATTTACCTTATATAGTCAAAACTATTAAAAAAACACCAAGTATGTGGAAAGTGCTGAAATTACATCCTTGACCAAAAGTGATACTGATACACATAACATGGATACATATTAATTGTAGTGCTTCCCTGGCTGGCTTCCTCTATGCCCCAGAAACAGGGAAGAACCCTGCAGTGTTGGTACCAAACATACAGCAGTGAAGTGAGAGCCTGACCCACTTGGGAAACGGTTATTGCTTCATGTTAGGAGTTGTCTGAGCCCTGGAGCCTGCTGGAGGCAGGGGAGCTCACAGCAGAGAGAGATGGAGGGGAGGGGGGAGGGAGAGAGAGATAGAGTGAAAGAGAGGTAGAGGGAGGGAGGGTGAAGGCCTATGGAGAGAGAGCGAGAGATAGAGGCTGGCTCAATGGATGGGTAGGCAGGGGTACAGAGAGAGGGGGAGATAAAGAGAAAGAGAGGGAGATAAAGACAGAGACCTTGAGGGAGAGAGAGGCTGACTATATGATAGTGTGCAGGAGGGGTGGGTTTGGAATCGCGTTGCTGAATCAGGGCTCGTTACCATCACAGCGTTCCTCTGGGACCATGATGTCAGGGCAGAATGGGGGGATGTGGAGGGAAGAGGAAAGCAAAGGGAGGCAAAGATATTGGGAGGAAGGAGGAGGTAGACAGCGAAGAGAGGAGAAGGAAGATGAAAAGGGAGGAGCAAATGAGGAGGTGGTAACCACAAGGGTATTGACAGAAGAGAGTACAGGGGTGATATAAAGTACAGATGGCTGTAATGCTACAAACTAACAACCACTAAAGTCTTTAGGGGTGAATGGAGACATATGGCAGAGAGCAATTTAGGAGTGATATCACTCTTATCCTATGATATCACTTATCTTTGGATATTACTCTAAGCCCTTTTAAGCCAGAATCAATGCAGCCAGAGTTTGGTGGTATCAGTTTAATCAGTTTTACACAGGGTTGTAGAGATTAAAAATACAATCAATATCATTTTGTTTTGCTACCAACACTGAGTGGTTCAAATTGTAATCCAATCTGGAAGTATTACTCTGATCCTAACATTATTATACCAACAGACTTTAATATTACAGTAAGAGATACAGCTGCCATTGAGAACTTGGTGTGGTGAGGTCCAGATGCCATGTTAACTCCTGGCATGGGGGACTCTAGTCTGCCATTTCAAAGTATAATCTGACCACATCACCAGGGCTTTTGGGTAGCACTAAATTCAGCTCCATCACAACATGACAGATCTCTTTAGCGGCCCGGAATAGCAGGCGTATTTAATAACAGGTACATTCTCCGAAAGGAATGTCTCTGAACTGCTACAACCCAAAGGGAGAGACAAACAAAGTGATTGCACAGCTTTGGGCACACATTTTGTACCCCACCAGTCCCATGTGGTTGGCTTGCTCGTGGTCTTTATTGGACCTAGCAGCCTCTTAGTCTCTCTCAACCTGAAAAACAGTCAGGAACTCCCCTTCTCCCCCTCCCCTTCTCATTCACATGAGTGAATTAAGGTCTGGTGGCAGCAGAGAGGAACTGTGTTTGCATAGGGATTGTACCTTGATTCATTCCAATTCCCAGTGGGGGACAGCTGTTGCTGTTGAACACAGCGTGAATGGAGTCAATCAATATTCTAGCGCTACAACCGGTCACCATGTAGACCAGCAGGACAGTCACAATGGATGGGAATAATCACCATGGCAGCAGGTGTTGTCCCCTCTAGAGCAGGCTAAGTGGTATTGACAGTTGCTATCAGGACTCCGTAATCTAAGATAATAGTTTAATTTATCGATGTAACTTGGATCAAAATGTTGTTATTGACAGACCCTTAAACTCAATCATGTCGGAGACAATTTCCAATGTTTTTCTAAGATTTGTGCAAGACATTGATCTTTGGCATTTTACACATAAGGCATGTTATTTTAGCGATAATGATTTGATACCATATGAAAATAGTCTCTTGAGCCAGACGGCTTTCTTCCACAATCTTTGAATGCTTCATAGGCTTCCGTTTCTCCAAGGTTGGGGATATCCGAGATGTCGGATGTGAATAGGGCAAGATAATCTGCATTTTGCAATGCTGTATGAGAGTGATGCTAAGCTGAGGTTGTCTGACACAGTTTATGTGATGAGAGCGACACACACACCAGCCCAGTGTGATGCCAAGCTGACGCTGCCAGCCTCCGCCCCATGCGAGGAGGGATGATGTAATTTACTTAAATTGCACTGTTGGTTAGGGTCTATAAGTAAGCATTTCACTGTAAGGTCTACATCTGTTGTATTCGGTGCACGTGACAAATAAACGTTGATTTGTCTGCCGCCTCAGTTGTGTGTGTCTATGTGGATGTGGGCCGTGTTCACAGCCTTGTGTTTTGTCTATGGACAAAGGATGAAGTCACTGCCAAGCATGGCTCTGGTGGAGAGGAGGAGAAGGGGTGGTGGCGGACAGGGAGCAGAACAGGGAGAAGAAGGAATATGAGGAGGGGAGCCAAAATCATCAAACCTGCAGATATTTCATAAATGCCTTTTTGAAAAGAATACCTTCACCTGCTGAGCCTGCTTCACAGGATAAAATAAAACACATCCCTAACAACAACCTTGTTTTTAGTGGTAGAGTAATGTTTTGGACTTATCTTGTACCCCCGTTATCTTCCCAGTTGGAATCTTCCAGACACTTGTATGAGAGGATTAGGGCCTAGGCTGGCTGACCATCATTCATAATAATGTTTTGGTCACACTTACCCAAACACAGGATTGTGCAACAGTCTAATTTGTTTTGAAAAGGGCACTGAACACAATACTGGCCAATAGATATGGCTGTCAGTTAAAAGGTGGACTCTATGGGAGGACATCCCATCCACTACTGCTCTGGTGCCTGAAATGATCAATGGACTGCATCTCTAGTATCCACTGTGAATAGTCTTACTGGATATAAAAGTAGAAATCAAATGTACAAAATGTTACCACAAAGAAACCTCCTTCACTCTCGCTCTCTCTGTCTTTCTGTCGTTCTCGCTCTTTGTCTCCCACTGCTTTCCCTTTTACCCATTCTCTATCCTCCCTATGTCTCGTCTCTCTCTTTCCTCCCTGTTCCTGCCGAGGCTGTGCTTGGGATGGATGGCACGTTGAGCTACACGTGATACAAAGGCTGCTCCACTCTGCTCTGAGAAGGCTGGCATACACACACTCTCTCCCTGACCCTCATCTCCATGGCACCAGTACCAGCCTGATCAACAGCTCTAGATCGCTCGCTTTCTTTGTTTCTCCCTCGATTTCTCCATCTCTCGAACCCCAACTCTCTCTGTCTCTCTCTCTCTATCGGTCGGTCTCTCTCTCTGTCCGTTGGTCTGTCTTTCTGTCTCTCCCTCGGTCTGTCTCTCCGTCTGTCTGTGTAGTTACTAGATCATCCTGTGATACAGTCTTATCAGACATGCCCTGGTCATGCAGGGTGATGCAGCAATCCTAGTTCTGGAGCATTAGGGATGGGATGGAGGGAGGGGCAAGCCATTGAGTTGATGTCGAAAAGTATTGGAAAGTTTGACTAAAATCTGTTAGTTACATGACATTAATCTGATCGTAATAGAACCACAGTACATTTCAGCCAATCTATTATAGTACATTTCCTCAATCTGTTTGTATTGGTTTATGGTTTTAACCACATGTATTAGTTGCATTTCCTGTTAACCTTGGTGCAGTCATAGAATCTTGGACGACGTATCTGATCAACTCTTATTTGGAGAAGTGCCAGTAGTACACTTCCATTATCATTACATCTCTTCTCTACAAAATGTGTCTATCGTGCCCCCTCCTTTCCTCCCTCCCTTGGTACTGATACAGTCTCCATCTCAGGCTGCTTATCTTGCCAGCACACAGAACATTGTTATCCCTCAAGTTAGAAATGGGACAAAGCTCTGCTCCACTCACTACTGTAGAAAGACACAGGCACATATGAATGTGTCCCTTTGGCTTGGGAGGATTACAGTTCAATACAAGACACTGGGGCAGTCGATAGTGTGGCAGAGAGGGAAGGAGTAGGACCTAGCTTGGCACTAGCTGTTATTATAGAAGATAGATGTTTTTATTGTTGTCTATATTTTGTATGGTTGTCTATGTGTGTTCATTGCTGTGTCTGTGTTGGCTGATGCAATCGAGACAGACAGACAGACAGACAGGCAAGCAGATAGACACAAACAGTCAAGCAGACAGACAGGAAGGAACGATTACAGGCAGGCAGACAGTATGACAGGCAAGCAGAAAATAGTGGTGTAGATCCTAGCAGAACATATTCACTTTTTAGACTAGAGCGAGCATCAGGACAACACAGGGTGTGTCAGCAACTCAACACTCAGCACCTGATGACTTTCATTGGTTGTGATGAACATTCTATTTGTTGGATTGGGGGCGAACAATGAATGTGCAGTAGTCTAACATTCTCTAGGTCTTTGTCATTCAATTAGTTAAGACAGATACATTTATCTATTCGATCTGGTTACAGCTCTTATTCCAGACAGTGTCTCTTTGTGCCACAGACATAACAGAGACTGTCACAACAAGCCGACATGCTGAAGTCTGGGTGGTTAGTAAGGAAATGGCTCCCCCTGGTGGACATAGAGTACCACATTAGACACTAACACGCAGCATCACTGACAAGTCCATCCCTAATGTCTAGCCATCAGTGATGGACAAAGTACCCAATTGAAATACTTGCGTAAAAGTAAAGATTCAAGTAAAAGTGTAAGTCACCCAGTAAAATACTACTTCAGTAAAAGTCAAATTGGTTTTGAATATTTATGTTTTATTTAACTAGGCAAGTCAGTTAAGAGCAAATTATTATTTACAATGACGGACTACACTGGCCAAACCCGCACGACGCTGGGCCAATTGTGCGTTGCCCTATGGATTCGAACCAGAGTGTCTGTAGTGACACCTATAGCACTGAAATGCAATTCATTAGACAGCTGAGCCACTCGGAGCCCAAATATACTTAAGTGTCAAAAGTAAAAGTATAAATCATTTCACATTCAACAAACCAGACGGAATCATTTTCTTCTTCATACTCCAACACTCAGACATCACAGACAGTAGGGATGACCAGGGATGTTCTCTTGAGAAGTGTGTGAATTGGAGTAAGAAGTCAATTATTTCCTTTAGGAATGTAGTGAAGTAAAAGTAGTCAAAAATATAAAATAGTAAAGATACCCCAAAAAACTACTACTACTTGTCCTACTAGCCTTAGCCCTTGTCCATGCCCATGCAGTGGGCAAAGCTGCTTGTAATGTCATTGGAACCAGTTTTGTCCACTGGGTGTTTTACAAAAAATAATTACATTCTCCAACTTGGTACCTAGGTGATCCAATATACACTATATACACACAAGTATGTGGACACCCCTTCAAATGAGTGGATTTGGCTATTTCAGCCACACCAGTTGCGGACAATTGAATAAAATCGAGCACACAGCCATGCAATCTCCATAGACAAACATTGGCAGTAGAATGGTCTTACATGCTCTAATAAATCAGTGAGTTCAATGTGGCACCGTCATAGGATGCCACCTTTCCAAAAAGTCAGTTCGGCAAATTTCTGTCCTGCTAGAGCTTCCCCAGTCAACTGTAAGTGCTGTTATTGTGAAGTGGAATCGTCTAGGAGCAACAACGGCTCAGCCGCACTCAGGAGCGCCATGTACTGAAGCACATAGCATGTAAAAATCGTCTGACCTCGGTTGCAACACTCACTACAGAGTTCCAAATTGCCTCTGGAAGCAACGTCAGCACAAGAACTGTTCATCTGGAGCTTCGTGGAATGGGTTTCCATGGCCAAGCAGCCGCACACAAGCCAAAGATGTGTAAATCTCACTGCCATTGGACTCCCGAACAGTGGAAACGCGTTCTCTGGAGTTATGGATCACGCTTCACCATCTGGCAGTCCAATGGACGAATCTGGGTTTGGAGGAGGAAGAATAATGTTCTGGTGCTCTTTTCATGGTTCGGGCTAGGCTTCTTAGTTCCAGTGAAGGGAAATCTTAACCCTACATCATACTAGGGGACCAACTCCATATTAATGCCCATGATTTTGGAATTCGTTTTTCGAAGAGCAGGTGTCCACATACCTTTGGTCATGTAGTGTACTTTACAATATGCAAAACATAATGTTACTCCTGGGTTCGCAGCAGGACTGAGGTATTCCAAGACGGAAGTTGAAGAACCACCTCTGGCTTAGAAGAAAAACAGCAAACACCAATTATCTATGTGAATCTTTGTGGTTTTATTATAGCATGTTGCCTACCCACCTGAAAGAATCGACATGTGGAATTATGCTAAATACAATATACTGCACATACCACAACTGAGAACAGGGTACACTACGAGACACACCTCTGATTTTTCCTCCCCATAGAATGAACATTTACCTTGAGTTATTACATGAACGACTCCAGTAATAAGTACATCACAAATAAGAGCATCAGTTGCCTGCACTTCAGACAAAACCATACAAAGATACACACAGCCCAAACATTTCATAAAAAGACGATTGATAATACAGCATGTTCATTCTCTTGTATTGTATCGTGAATGTATATTCACTATATGAACACATGTATATATAGTGAATAGACTCTTCCTCATGTAATATCACAATATATACAACAGTGTAATAACTGGCATCCTGTAATGTTAAACAGTATATATTGGCATTAATTACTAAGTACTGTATATGGCTGTCCTTCTGTTCACCGTGCATCTGGTCCTGAGTGTTCATATCATTAGTCTATATCGTGATCATGCATATCTCCCTTCTCACAGCTCTATTAATGTGTTGATGAGTGAAATAGAACAGATACAAGTTCTCTCAGACAGGCTGCTAGGTGCACGGACTGGCCACAGGGCAGTTCGGGCAAATGCAAGATGGGTCAGTCTAAATTTTTGTTTTTGTAATTACCATTACTTAGATAATACTAGGGGCTTCAAGAAAAAAAGTGGGCCGGTGTGCTGGCCTCCAGGGGGGGTAAAAAAATGGGCCTGTGTGAATGCCCGGGCTGTCCGTCTGTGGCTGAGTGGAGCAGCAGGAGGCAGAAGGCATGCTGCCATCTCCATACATGATGCAACACTTTGGTGGTGGTGTTGCTTGGTGCTTGCTCCCATGCCCAGACAACAGGCATATGCTGACCACACTGCAAGTGCACAAGCCTTCCATCTCCAAGGCCTTGCTGTGAGTGTGGGTGGTATTCCTCTTTGAGCCGGTACATCATTAACATATGTACTGTTGTGATAAATGTGACATTTTTCTATACAGTTTATCATCAAAGACCTGGTAGACATGTCTTGACGGGACAAATAGCCCAAATACCGTGTTAAAAATACTTCAGAGAAATAGGGTGAGGGGGTGTTGGTAAATTCAATCTAGAGTGTGCTCTGGGCATCCCTAAATTCAGTGTTGTCAGATTGTCCGTTCCTAAATTCAAAGGAGTAGGATTGATCAGAGCATTCTGACCTTACAATGAGAGTCAAGCACCCAAGCTAATTGGCTAACGTTGACTATCTACTTCCAGACTAAAATGAGAGAACACCTCACTCTGCTAGGGTGAGTAAAATAGTCAGAGCTGGTTAGGCTGTTTTCATGTCATCCAGAGTGTTGGTGACTGTAACTGTGCTGCTGGCAATGCTTTTTTTGCCGACGTTTACTGACACCGGCCATATTCAACAGATGTTGAGCGTTCATAAATGAGTTATTCTGTGCTCTGGCACCCTCAGACGAAAGTGCTCTGAAATCGGAGTAGATAACCAGAGTGAATTTACGAACGCACCCATAGAACACAACAAAGCAGGTTTCTTGTGTCAACTGCTACCAGGCACATTTTCTGAGAAGTCTGGAAAAATATAAATCCTTTTAATGAAAGACAGCCTTGAGCTGAGAGGAACACAACAGCAGTTTTCACATGCCGTTGTGAAACTGTTACACCAGCTTTACACTAGTGTACACACCCTTATGTTATAGTAGGGGAAATGGTTTCCATAGCTAGGGCTGACAGTGAAGAGCAGAATCAACAGCCTCTGCATAATCAAAACAGTTGCTTTGTGATGTGTTAAAAGTTCAGTTTGTTATGTAATTGCCAGCTGAAAAGTACCAGCGGCCTGGGTTGGCCACAAGTCCGCCAGAACCAGGGCCCAGTGAGACACGGGTGCCCGCGTAGATGGAAACAGAAAAGTCTGAGCCTACATTGAGGTAAATCCTGTATGGAAATGCACCAACAGCGTCAGACTGCTTCAACAGTACATGGTTGGCAGTGAGAAACCATTTTAGGTTCATTTCAGGAATGTTTTAAAAGATAGGGACTGGATTGTCAGGCTACTCATAATGTTCAACACTTCTGGTCACAATCACAGCAATCATCTCGATCCATTAGCTTTAGCATTAGCCCCATTGGTTGTCATTAAAACCATTTGAACAACGTTTAAAAACCCATACATGCAGTACATACCACACTGCCCTCTGTATTATAGTCTCAGATGTGAATTCATGATTACATCAATGTCCGTGTGACACCGAAAGAGGAAGCCAGCTGCCTCTTGTTATACAGTTAACTCACTCTCACCTGATTCTTCATACACATCCAGTACATTATAATACATCATTACTTTCTCTTCCAGACCAATCAAAAAGCTCTGAACCACTATTGGCCACTAGGATCCGCCCATCGTCCCACATGATTGGCTGTGTTGAATCAGTGACCAATTAATAGACACCAGTAGGATATTGTACATTTTTTATTTTTTCACTTGTGACTTCTCCGTTGCTGAATGTTTTGAGTCTTGATTGAATCATAAAAATGTGTAGTGTACAACAGTATATAATCAGCATACATCCATTGTTTCTCATGGCAGTGTGTTGGAGTAGAGGTGATCTTTCCACCCACACACACCAACGCTTTTCTTAAGAGTCTTTTCAGATTGGGTGATAGAGACCATTCCCTGTCCATCCTATCATCATCCTTCTCTCTGCAGCTCAGCTGCTGTTCAAAACAGGCCCATCATTCTCCTTCATCGGTCCTTCTGTATCGTTCTACCCAGCCATCCCTCTTCTCCAGTTCATCAGCTTCACCGGAGGTAAACATCGGGGCTAGTTAGGGGCCTCCCCCCAGGCAACCTTATGATCCCTCATTCCTCTCAGAGCTCTCTGTAGGGAGTGGGGCCTCCTCTGCCGTGGGAGACTGGGCTTCTCCCAGACCATCTAGACAGAGAGACAAACCAACAGGACTGCAGTTAGTTAGCATTTTCCACCTAATTTCACCAGGAAAGACCCATGGGGTTAAAAACCTATTTTGTGAACAGAACCTGGAACCCTGGGCAAATAATTTTGTTTTAGGCCTACATCTACTAAATTAGACACAGAGACCGAGAGAGACACAGAACACAAAAAAACAGGTTAAGCTAACCCACCTGTGAGGTGGAGCTCGGACAATTTGAGTTGCAGGTCAGTGGGGTTGACCCCAGCCGGTGAACCCAGGATGTCAGGTAGGGCATTCCTTCTCCCCGAGCGACCCGAGGATGCAAAGTCCAGCTTGGGCTCTACCACCTCCGTCATCTCCCCAGGATCAGAACCCTGCTACTGCTGCCTGGGAGACGGGGAATGAAGGGAGAGAGAGAGAGACATAAAGAGGGTAAAGAAATAGTCACACCAAAAAGATCTACTCTTCAGGATGAACTATTTTCTAGTGCCGTTTTTGTCCACAGGAGGGAGTCCTTGAAATATATTGCAGAGACCTCAGATTTCTCACTTGTTTTTTTGCACCGCTAAAGCATTTCAATTTTTGTCCCCCCCCCCCAAAAAAAACAGGTAACACATCTAATAGGACACTTATCTTCTAATGTTCCACCTCAGCTAGCACAGGGCTGTTTTCATCAGACATGCAGCTCAGATGGACGTCATCCGTTTGTCAGTTTCATCTGGGACATGGCTGGAAACAATAGCTTTCTCCTCTTTGTACATACTGGCTGGCTGGCTGCCTGCCTGCTCTCATGGTGACCGCTGTAGTTGGGGAGTCTGTTTTGCATTCTCTAAGCTACATAAGTGACAGGCAGAATTACATCCCCGGTCTCACGCTATTGCGGGGGTGCACACAGCTAAACACCAGGGTTGGGCTCAATTCAGAATTGACTTCCACTCAACTCATGAGTTGAAATTCTAAATTGGCCACACCACAGGACGTAGAATTTGAATTCAAGTGTCAGGAAGAATTTAATTCCGTGCAATTCAAATAAGTTACACTCAGTCATAGAACATAATTTTAATTGAATCTGACAGGTCACACTTCCAGATACGAAAGAATATATCCCTTTTCTCTGGAAACTATGTTAATATACTCTTTTAACTTTAGTGCTTAGAATATACCATTATATTTTCATTTGTTTAGCCTATTTCTGAAGGCCTCAGGGTCAACTTGAGTTAAACTAATGCATTCTGGGAAATGTAGTATTCCCCCCATTGAACAAAATCTAGGTAATTCATGAAATATAGTAACTTTGAATATTTGCATACAGGTTTTGTTTTCCATGATCATTACATTTTAAGAGAGTTTGTCCTGAAAATCTATTGCTTATGCATGTACATGTAATATATACACGCCCCGTTTATATACACACAATATATACGGGTCGGCAGGTAGCCTAGTGGTTAGAGTGTTGGACTAGTAACCATAAGGTTGCAAGATCGAATCCCTGAGCTGCAAGGTAAAAAATCTGTTGTTCTGCCCCTGAACTAGGCTGTGATTGAAAATAAGAGTTTGTTCTTAACTGACTTTCCTAGTTATATATTTTTTTAAATTTATGTTCAAGATGTACACTTTTTATTAGGTACACCACCCGTTCACAAAAATGGTTAGCTCCTACAGGCACATGAGTCACCTGGACTTGGCTTGCTATATAAAGCAGGCATTCAGTTGCTGTTCTATTGAACGTTAGAATGGGCAATACAAGAGACCTAAGCGAATTTGAGGATGGTATGATCATCTGTGCCAGGCGCGCCGGTTCCAGTATGTCCGAAACGTCCTGGGCCTTTTATGCATGACAGTGTCTAGGGGTTACTAAGAATGGTGCGACAAACAAAACATCCAGTCAGCCTCAGTCCTGTGGGCGAAAACAGCTCGTTGATGAGAGGTCGAAGGAGAATGGCAAAAATCATGCAAGCTAACAGGCAAACAACGACGCAGTACAACATTGGTGTGCAGAACGGCCTCTCGGAACGCACAACTCGTCGGTCCTTGACACGGATAGGCTATTGCAGCAGACGACCACACCTGGTTCCATTCAGCTAAAAACAAGAAGAAGCGGCTCCCAGTGGGCATGCAATCACCAACACTGGACAATTGAGGAGTGGAAAGACATCCTGGTCCGATGAATTCCAGTTCCTGTTGCGTCATGCTGATGGCAGAGTCAGAACTTGGCGTAAGCATCATGAGTCCATAGCCTAATTCTAAATGGTGTCAATAGTACAGGTTGGTGGCGTAATGGTGTGGCGATGTTTTCCTGGAACACATTAGGTCCCTTGATACCAATTGAGCAATCTTTCCATACTCCGAAGAATTCAAGCTGCTCTGGAGGCAAAGGGGGGGGGGGGTTCAGACCTGATACTAGATGGGTGTACCTAATAAACTGTTTGTATAGACAACACCTAATATATAAATAATTTTCATTGAATTTCACTGAATTCAATTTCCTTTAAATTAGAATTGCAATTCTGTATCCTGTTTACTACTTCAAAATGAAATTAGAAAAAAGTCAAGAATTAAATTCTGAATTGAGCCCAACCCTGACACACACAGCGATAGGAAGAAAGAAAACTGCACAATGTGCACATGCATTTATACACAAATACACTCACACACATTGAGCTGCTGTTTCTATGGCAACTGGTGAAAAACCACCTCTGGCAAGCAAATGAACCATTCCCTCTTCTCTTTCCCAGTATTCAGTTCTCTTGAAATAACCCAGTCTTCTTCAGTACAATCCCTGTCTCCACAACCATATTGAGGTGCCACACACACACATTAAAGGACAGGGGCCACAGGTTGGCCATCTGTTAGCACTGAGCACTAGCGTGAGCCTAATGGTTCCTCCTCCTATCCATCACTGGTTTGTTGTGGCCTAGTTTCAATATGACGTCATCATAATTACTGTGTCCTGGTGTCACACAACCCTTTCATGCAATCACACACACAAACACAACTCCTCGCCGGTCACATGTTGACTGGTGTCGGGTAAACACTGGCATAAGGTGGGAGGATTGGTAAGTCCTCATACCATGTCAACATAATAACACAGCAGTTGAGTGTTCTGACATGGGTAAGGAGATGTGTGCATGCACACGATGGCCCTTTGTCAACAGTTATTATCGCTCTCACTTCACACTGCTTTTCCTTTCTCTCTCTCTGCTCATCCACTTGTAAATCACTCCCACTCATCCTGTCCTTGTCTCTCTCCACAATCTCATATAGAATCTCTACATCCAGTCTCCATTTCTCTGTTTTGACCCTGGCCTATTTCATAGTGAAAATAGGCCAGAAAAACAATAATACATTTCAAATTGGCGTTTTTCTCCAACTGAAATTGCTTTACATTCAATAGGATACTAGACATCTCACCCCAGGCCCTTCAGTAGGGTACGATAACACATCACATTCCCAGGCTTTTCAATTGGCACCCCCTACAGAGACCTTAGGGAGTGGATATGAATGTGTGGCTGTGTGTGTGCTAAGCTCTGCCCTCTGTCTCCAGACTGTTAAGTGTGTGTGTAGGCGTCTAGGAAGGCAGGAGGACAGTTTCTTCCTCTTCCCCTCTCAGGCCTTCACATGTCAGAGCTTCTCTTTGTGTGGCCCTTCCAGCCTCCAGAAGCAGAGAAGACAAGCTGCAATTAGCATGGGCAGGTCTACAGCTGCATTCATGGCTACATTACATTACATTACATTACAGGAGAGGCCTGTCACGGTCTGCCTGCTGAAATCATAAGACGCATTACAAGCAGGCAGGAGACAACAGGACTAATCAGGGCCAAGCAGGACCATCATGCAATGGGGAAGGCTGACAAACAGACGCACTCCAAACAAGTCTGATGGTCTCCAGAAAAGTACAGAATGTGTTATCCAGGGTTGGCTGGCTGACAGAAAGGAAACAGGTCTACTGCGCTCCAGATATGCGTGTGTTATCCAGGATTGGCTGGCTGAGACAGACAGGAAACAGGTCTACTGTTATCCAGGAGATGTTTGTGTTATCCAGTGCTGGCTGCTTCAGATGTGTGTAATACCACAATCCACAGCCATCAACGACAGTTGAAAAATAATATATTATGTTTTGATCTATACATCGCTGTATAAAAAATAAAAATAAAAAATAAAAACATTTGTCTAGCAAATGGAACACTTCTGAACCAAACCTGAATAATGCACAGCATCTGCAGTGGAGGCTTAGAATAATGACCCCACTAGGTCTTGTTTGGGAGGGATCATTGTATAGAAACGGTGACCTATATAATAAATAGGATTGTTTCGTCAGACAATATCTGTGGTGTGTACTGTGTAGAAGACAATACTAAAGCCAGGTAATATACAAGCATTTTGCTAAACCCGCAATAACAACTGCTAAATGTGTATGTGACCAATAAAATGAGATTTGATAAAATAACTCTTCATTCAAATCGTCAGAGGGCAAGGGTTGTTACAACGCTGCTAAGCATAGAGAGCTCAATAGGCTTCTGACATGGAGTTAGTGGGGCTCACTTCCCTTCCTTAACGTAGATCCAAAAACCTGGATACACTACATTTAAAAGTAAGTGATAATAAATGGTGCCAATTACTCACAGGGCCTTTAACTAACTGCATGTCTAACTGGGCACCGGTTAGTTGAGGTAGTAAGTACAGTTGAAGTCAGAAGTTTACATACACTTAGGATGGTGTCATTAAACCTCGTTTTTCAACCACTCCACAAATTTCTTGTTAACAAACTATAGTTTTGGCAAGTCGATTAGGACATCTACTTTGTGCATGACACAAGTAAACTTTCCAACAAAATGTTTCCAGACAGATTATTTCGCTGTATCACAATTCCAGTGGGTCAGAAGTTTACATACACTAAGTTGACTGTGCCTTTAAACAGCTTGGGAAATTCCAGAAAATGATGTCAATTAGCCTATTGGAGGTGTACCTGTGGATGTATTTCAAGGCCTACCTTAAAAACTCAGTGCCTCTTTGCTTGACATCATGGGAAAATCAAAAGAAATCAGCCAAGACCTCAGAAAACTAATTGTAGGCCTCCACAAGTCTGGTTCATCCTTGGGAGCAATTTACAAATGCCTGAAGGTACCACATTAATCAGTACAAACAACACTACGCAAGTATAAACACCATGGGACCACAAAGCTGTCATACCGCTCAGGAATGAGATGCGTTCCGTCTCCTAGAGATGAATGTACTTTGGTGCGAAAAGTGCAAATCAATCCCAGAACAGCAGCAAAGGATCTTGTGAAGATGCTGGAGGAAACGGGTACAAAAGTATCTATATCCACAGTAAAACGAGTCCTATATCGACATAACCTGAAAGGCTGCTCAGCAAGGAAGAAGGCACTGCTCCAAAACCACATAAAAAAACCAGACTACGGTTTGCAACTGCACATGGGGACAAAGATAGTACTCTCGTGGAGAAATGTTTTCTGGTCTGATGAAACAAAAATAGAACCGTTTGGCCATAATGACCATCGTTATGTTTGGAGGAAAATGGCAGAGGCTTGCAATCCGAAGAACACAATAACAACCGTGAAGCACGGTTGAAGCACAGCATAATGCTGTGGGGGTACTTTGCTGCAGGGACTGGTGCACTTCACAAAATAGATGGCATCAAGAGGAAATAAAATTATGTGGATATATTGAAGCAACATCAAGACATCAGTCAGGAAGTTAAAGCTTGGTCGCAAATGGGTCTTCCAAATGGACAATGACCCCAAGCATACTTCCAAAGTTGTGGAAAAATGGCTTAACGACAACAAAGTCAAGGTATTGGAGTGGCCCTGACCTCAATCACATAGAGAATTTGTGGGCAGAACTGAAAAAGCGTGTGCGAGCAAGGAGGCCTACAAACTTGACTCAGTTACACCAGCTCTGTCAGGAGGAATGGGCCAAAATTCACCCAACTTATTGTGGGAAGCTTGTGGAAGGCTACCCAAAACATTTGACCCAAGTTAAACAATTTAAAGGCAATGCTACCAAATACTAAGTGAGTGTATGCAAACTTCTGACCCACTGGGAATGTGATGAAAGAAATAAAAGCTGAAATAAATCACTACTATTATTCTGACATTTCACATTCTTAAAATAAAAAGTGGTGATCCTAGCTGACCTAAAACAGGGCATTTTACTAGGATTAAACGTAAGGAATTGTTAAAAACTGAGTTTAAATGTAGTTGGCTAAGGGGTAGGTAACCTTCCGACTTCAACTGTACATGCAGGTAGTGTTAAAGTGACTATGCATATGACAATAGAGACTAGCAGTGGTGTAAATAGGGGGAGAGGGGGGCAATGCAAATAGTCTGGGTAGCCATTTGACTAGATGTTCAGGAGTCTTATAGCTTGGGGGTAGAAGCTGTTTAGAAGCCTCTTGGACCTAGACTTGGCACTCCGGTACTGCTTGTCGTGCGGTAGCAGAGAGAACAGTCTATGACTAGGGTGGCTTGAGTCTGACCATTTTTAGGGCTTCCTCTGACACCGCCTGGTATAGAGGTCCTGGATGGAAGAAAGCTTGGCCCCAGTGATGTACTGGGCCGTACACACTACCTTCTGTAGTGCCTTGCGGTCGGAGGCCGAGCATTTGCCATACCAGGCAGTGATTCAACCAGTCAGGATGCTCCCGATGGTGCAGCTGTAGAACCGTTTGAGGAAGAGGACCCATGCCAAATCTTTTCAGTCTCCTGAGGGGGAATAGGTTTTGTCATTCCCGCTTCACAACGGTCTTGGTGTGCTTGGACCATGTTAGTTTGTTGGTGATGTGGACACCAAGGAACTTGAAGCTCTCAACCTGCTCCACTACAGCCCCATCGATGAGAATGGGGGTGTGCTCATCCTCTTTTTCCTGTAGTCTACAATCATCTCCTTTGTCTTGATCACATTGAGGGAGAGGTTGTCATCCTGGCACCACACGGCCAGGTCTCTGACCTTCTCCCTATAGGCGGTCTCGTCGTTGTCGGTGATCAGGCCTACCACTGTTGTGTCATCGGCAAATGTAATGATGGTGTTGGTGTTGTGCCTGGCCGTGCATTCATGAGTGAACAAGGAGTACAGGAGGGGACTGAGCACGCACCCCTGAGGGGCCCCTGTGTTGAGGATCAGCATGGCAAAAGTGTTGTCACCTACCCTTACCACCTGGGGGTGGCCCGTCAGGAAGTCCAGGATCCAGTAGTAGAGGGAGGTGTTTAGTCCCAGGGTCCTTAACTTATTGATGAGCTTTGAGGACACTATGTTGTTGAATGCTGAGCTGTAGTCAATGAATAGCATTCTCCCTTTTGTCCAGGTAGAAAAAGGCAGTGTGGAGTGCAATATAGATTGCATCATCTGTGGATATGTTGGTGAAATATGCAAATTGGAGTGGGTCTAGGGTGGGTCTGGGATGATGGTGTTGATGTGAGCCATGACCAGCCTTTCAAAGCACTTCATGGCTATAGACGTGAGTGCTACGTGTCAGTTGTCATTTAGGCAGGTTACCTTAGTGTTCTTGGGCACAGGCTCTACGGTGGTCTGCTTAAAACATGTTGGTATTACAGACTCAGACAGGGAGAGGTTGAAAATGTCAGTGAAGACACTTGCCAGTTGGTCAGTGCATGCTTGCAGTTCACGTCCTTGTAATCCGTCTTGCCCTGTAAATGTTGACCCGTTTAAAAGGTCTTACTCACATCGGCTGCGGAGAGCATGATCAGTCTTTTGGACCAGCTGGTGCTCTCATGCATTTTTCAGTGTTATTTGCCTAGAAACGAGCATAGAAGTAGTTTAGATCGTCTGTTAGGCTTGTGTCACTGGGCAGCTCTTGGCTGTGCTTCGCTTTGTAGTCTGTAATAGTTTGCAAGCCCTGCCACATCCGACGAATGCCAGAGCCGGTGAGGTACGATCCGATCTTAGTCCTGTATTGACGCTTTGCCTGTTTGATGGTTCGGAGGGCATAGCAGGATTTCTTAAGCTTCTGGGTTAGTCCCGCTCCTTGAAAGCGGCAGCTCTACCCTTTAGCTCAGTGCGGATGCTGCCTGTAATCCATGGCTTCTGGTTGGGGTATATATGTACGTCACTGTGGGGACGACGTCATCGGTGCATTTATTGATGAAGCCAATGACTGATGGGGTGTACTCAATGCCATCGGAGGAATCCTGGAACATATTCCAGTCTGTGCTAGCAAAACAGTCAGCTTATCATCTACCTCATCTGACCACTTTATTGATCTAGTCACTGGTGCTTCCTGCTTTAATTTTTGCTTGTAAGCAGGAATCATGAGGATGGAATTATGGTCAGATTTGCTAAATGGAGGGCGATGGAGAGCTTTGTATGCATCTCTGTGTGTGGAGTCTAGGTGGTCCAGAGTTGTTTTCCCTCTGGTTGCACATTTGATATACTGAGAGAAATTTAGTAAAACAGATGTAAGTTTCCCTGTATTAAAGTCCCAGCTACTAGGAGCGCCGCCTCTGGGTGGGCGTTTTCTTTTGGCGGAATACAGCTCATTCAAATGCTGTCTTAATTCCAGACTGACTGTGGTGGTACGTAAACAGCTAGTGTGGTCTACAGCTTATCATGATACTCTACCTCAGATGAGTAATAGCTCGAGACTTCCTGAGATATTGTGCACTAGCTCTTGTTTACAAAAATACATTGTCCGCCGCCCCTTATCTTACCAGACGCCGCTGTTCTATCCTGCCGGTACATTGTATAACCAGCCACCTGTATGTATGTTGATATTGTCGTCGTTCAGCCACGACTTCGTGAAGCATAAGATGTTCCAGTTTTGAATGGCCTGTTGGTAGTTTAATCTTCCGCTTAACTCTCCGATTTTATTCTCCAAAGATTGCACGTTTGCTAGCAGAATGGAGGGAAGTCTGTTTATTCCATCACTCGCTCACTTATTCTCAGAAGGCAGCCCGCCCTTCGGCTCCTCTTTCTCTGCGCAGAACACGGGGATAGGGGCTTGTTTCCGAGGAGGTAGTATATCCTTCGCGTCGGGCTCGTCAGAGTCGTGAAAGGAAAAAAAGGATTCTGCTAGTCTTTGGTGAGTAATCGGAGACCTGATGTCTAGAAGTTATTTTCGGTCATAAGTGACGGTAGCGGCAACATTATGTACAAAATAAGTACAAAAATAATTAACAAAACGCAATTTATTTTATTTCACCTTTATTTATTTAACCAGGTAGGCCAGTTGAGAACTAGTTCTCCTTTACAACTGCAACAGAAGGAGGAACATATAAACAAACAAAACCCACCCATGGCTGCACCCCTGCCCAGTCATGTGAAATCCATAGAGTCGGGCCTAATTTATTTCAAATGACTGATTTCCTTATATGAACTGTAACACATAACATTTTTTAAATTGTTGCATGTCCCATTTATATTTTTGTTCAGTATACTTTAAAAAAAAATATCTGGTTAATATCCCAGAGATCGATCTTTTATGATTTATCATTGGATCTCCTGAGCTTGACACCATTCATTGAAACACTGCCTGCCATAAGTCATTTTGAGACACAAAATAGAATCTGAAATGAACGGCTTTGTCAGAGCTTTGGATTTCATACATTTCTGATCCAGTAATAAACAATAAAAAAAATACAAAGTCACCCGTGGGCCACATCTCAGTCTGACTGTCCCTAGATGACTGGGCGTGTGTCATTATTCATCCTTAAATATGAGAGTGGAGCTCAGGATAGCTGAATGAGGTCACAAACACCATAGCAGCTATCCTACATTACTGGAATCAGCCCTCGTTGTCAAAACTGACTTGACTTGATAGGGGACTCTGGGAAGGGACAGTGTGTATACTGTACTAGCTGCAAGGGAAATTATGTGTTACAAAGCCAACACAGCCATCTGAAGTTACGGTTTAATAAATGATGCTAGGGATTACTGCTCTCTCTATTTATAGTTTCCTCCTCATGCTCTTGATTATTTTCTTCCCTTTCTCCACTCTGTGTGTTATTATAAAGCTTAATGTGTTCCACTGGCTGCCATGGTAACAGCAGCATTGCAATCAGCCTCTCCATAGGATGGAAGGTGAAACCCTGCAGAAAGGGAGGGGGGGGGGGGTGAGAGCGAGCAAGTGGAGGGAGAGACAATGAAAGAGTGATAATGAGAGCGAGAGGGATAGAGATATTCTTTACATTCTGTTTACACTGACTGGTTGTCCTTTGTTTCAGGGGATTCATGGGTCATTATTTTTACAGTCGGTTGGGTGAAGCCCAATCAATATTGCATCTTTCAGTGCATTCACAGAGAGAAAGAGAGGAAAGGAAGAGAGAAAGCCATGAGGAGGAGAGTAGAGGAAGAGAAGATGGCAAAAGAGAGGTAGACCGATCCAGTGAGACAGCTCGATCACACGCCCCCAGACTCACACGTCCCAGTAGACCTCTCGCTCGCCACTGATCCCCAGAACGTTTACACAGCATCTCGCCTCATATTTCACAAGCTAAGTTCTCAGACGAAGACTAATCAGAGGAGACTTGCATTCGGTGGCTCTCTCACAGGAGATCTTAAAGGCTGAATGTGACTGTTCGTCTAGCTACCTGGTTGTGCCTCAGGCTACCACCCACCTAGATGAGCCACCTCTAGCTACAAGTTTAACAAGTGTGCCCTCAGTAAAAGGTGCTACACTGAAGTGTCCACTTTAAGAACAAGTTGTTTGGAGCGAGAGAATCAATCTGCTACTCCTGTTCTTTATCACACAATATCCAGTAGGAAAAATTGGTAATAAAATGTCATAACTAGTTAATTGTCAGGTTGTAACCTAGTCCTGGTTGAAAAGACATCAGATAAAGATGTATTTTTTTCACCTGGAACAGACCAGATGCCATATCTTGGTTGTTATCGGTCAATCATCCCATGTAGCATTATATTTCCTTCCTTGTGAACACTGGTGATCAGGTTCAAGAGGCCCTTATCATGAAACCATAAAGTCTTTCTTCTGAGAGACGTCAGAAGTTAACAATGATTAACAATGATTAACTCTGGGGTTCAAAGTGTGTTCTAACCCATAAAAACAAACGGCCAAAAACATGACAAATGAAGCAGAAAGAGTGTGTGTGTGTGTGTGTGAGCAGAGTGCCCTCGTGATCACCAAACAAGCAATCCATTGTGCTCCTTTCCAGAGGGTCAATCACAGCGCTGCATCCATGGTCATTCAGACTCATTAGCATATTTCCAGAGAGATTTAGAGCCAGTCTGGCCCCGCTCCATAACATGGGGCTTATACTATTTGTTTTCTTTCAAATACTTTAGCTGCGTTTCGTTGACCGATTTGATCAACGATGTGGCAAAGGTTGACATGGCTCAAGCCTAATGAGATAGTTAAACTATTGCACTAACGGTTAGTGGAGATGACAGAGACAAAACTCATATTACACTTAATGCAATTGCGAGCTGCAGTATCAACTCGCCGTTTATTGAAAACATTCTGGTGCATTTACTCATAGCGTGTATGATTGTGAGAGGAAAATGCCACCCTGAGAACTTTATGGAGTAAAAAGGGGGTCAACAACGACAACGAGCTGAATCTGAGACTTGAGAAGAGATGACAGAGAGAAGAGGAGACTTGGAGAGTCAGAGTCCCCAACATGTGACAACAGCCTGTGCCAATAGCAACAACCAACCATCACACATCAATATTTTAGCCCACAGCCTCTTGCAAGAGTGTGTACAAGACAAGGCTGTCCCCTCTCGCCACATTCCCCCGTCCCTCGTCTAAACAGACATGTAAACAGCGCTGTGCCGTGGGTCACATCTCTTCTCTCTATCTGGCCTGCACGTGCTTCTCTCTCTTGCTGGACAGGGCCACACACACGCACAGAGAGAGACATGGCCCGCAGGCAGTGTCTGACAACAGCGCTTGGCTGGAAGAGGGACAGTGGTACAGAGACAAAAGAGCAGAACACACACACCTCGTCTCATCCTGATGGTATAACTACACTGACACACACACATTCTCTCATCCTGACGGTACAACTAGACTGTAGACACACACACACCAATATCACCCCACTCACCCTCTTACAGACTATTACATTGACTATATTGTTGTTCTGTTTTTGTCAGAGATTCAAGAGGGATCTTCAGGTCACTCAATGCAAGCCCTTATTAATAAAAGCCTAATTAATAGTACCAATTGAAATCAAATTGAACCCACCATTGTGCCTGAGACCAACTTAACAGACTCTACCTTAGGCAATCTATGAAATGAGCTCTTCAGAATATATTATTGCTGCCTAGTAAACATAAACTATGTCTGTCGGACGAACTGTTTAGGAGAGTTAGAGAACTGGTTACAAATGATCTAATGAGATCGACACTCGATTCTCCATCATTATACATTATCCCAGGTCCCAAATGGCATATTACTCCCTATATAGTGCACCACTTTTGATCAGAGCCATATGGGCCCTAGTCAAAAGTAGTGGACTACATTAGGAATAGCGTGCCATTTGATATGCATGGTCTTGTCTGAAGATTCAGAATTATAAAAGGACTAGTCCTATTGATCTTTGGCTGATGGCTTAGTACTTACTGAAAAAAAAGACATCCTGACAGAAATCAAGATGGCGCTGAAGAACATGGCTGACGTTTTACATTCTCCCAAAGAATTGTGCAATTTTCATTTTCTTTTGTGTTGTGTAACTTATTTACTTACTTATTGTGGAACATAATGCTGCTGCTACCGTCTCATGACCGAAAATAACTTCTGGACATCAGAAAAGCGATAACTCACCGTGGACTGGAAGAAACGTTTACCTTTAATGAGTTCGACGAGAAAGATATCCTGCTTTTACTGGAACAGGCCCAGATCCACACTTTTTGCGTGAAGAAAAGACGGCGGAAAGGGGATGCAGATCGGGGAGGCGAGCGAGTAACCCAGAGGCGAGCGAGTAACCCGGAGGCGAGCGAGTAACCCGGAGGCGAGCGAGTAACCCGGAGGCGAGCGAGTAACCCGGAGGCGAGCGAGTAAACTCCCAATGCCTTCCCTTCTTCTTGCTAACATGCAATCATTATAAAATAAAATAAAATGACCAACTATTAAGATTATCCTACCATTGGGACATTAAAAACTGAAACAGCTTATGTTTCACCGAGACATGGCTGAACGAAGAAACAGACAATATAGAGCTGGCAGGATTTTCCATGCACCGGTAGAACAGAGACGCTACCTCTGGAAAGACGAGGGGTGGGGGTGTGTGTCTATTTGTCAATAACAGCTGGTGCACAATGTTTAATATTAAAGAAGTCTCGAGGTATTGCGCGCCTGAGGTAGAGTACCTTATGAAAAGCTGTCGACCACGCTACCTACCAAGAGAATTTCATAGCCGTCTATTTACCACCACAAAGCGAAGCTGGCACTAAGACCGCTCTCAATCAACTCTATAAGGCCATAAGCAAAGAAGAAAATGCTGACCCAGAAGCGGCGCTCCTAGTGGCCTGGGGACTTTAATGCAGGCAAATTTAAATCAGTTTTACCAAATTTTTACCAGCATGTCACATGTCCAACCAGGTAAAAAAAAAAAAAAACCTAGACCATCTTTACTCCACAAACACACAGAGATGTGTACAAAGCTCTCCCTCGCCCTCCATTTGGAAAATCTGACCATAATTATATCCTCCCGATTCCTGCTTACAAGCAAAAACTAAAGCAGGAATGCTACACTACAGGACTGTTTTGCTAACACAGATGTTCCGGGATTCATCCAATGGCATTGAGGAATACACAACCGCAGTCATCGGCTTCATCAATAAGTGCTTGATCAATAGACCTGATCACCAACAATGATGAGACAGCCTATAGGAAGGAGGTCAGAGAACTGGCAGTGTGGTGCAAGGACAACAACCTCTCCCTCAAAGTGAGCAAGATAAAGGAGCTGATCGTGGACTACAGGAAAAGATGGAACAAACAGACCCCCATTAACACCGACGGAGCTGTAGTGGAGCGGGTCGAGAGTTTCAAGTTCCTTGGTGTCCACATCACCAACAAGGGTTCCAAACATACCAAGACAGTCGTGAAGAGGGCACGACAACACCTTTTTCCCCTCAGGAGACTGAAAAGATTTGGCATGGGCCCCCAGATCCTCAAATGGTTCCTGACCGGTTGCATCACTGCCTGGTATGGCAACTGCTCGGCATCTGACCGTAAGGATCTACAGAGGGTAGTGTGAACGGCCCAGTACATCACTGGGGCCAAGCTTCCTGCCATCCAGGGCCTATATAATTGGCGGTGTCAAAGGATAGCCCATAATATTGTCAGAGACTCCTGTCACCCAAGTTCTAGACTGTTTCCTCTGCTACCACACGGCAAGTGGTACCAGAGAACCAAGTCTAGGACCAAAAGGCTCCTCAACAGCTTACATTTAAAAAATTGCCACCGGACAATTTACATTGACCCCGCCCGTCTTGTACACTACTGCTACTCGTGGTTTGTTACCTATGCAGTCACTTCACCCCCACCTACATGTTCAGATTACCTCAACTAGCCTGTACCGCTGCACACTGACTCGGTACCGGTGCCCCCTGTATATAGCCTCGTTATTGTGTTACATTTTATTATTACTTTTTATTTTAGCCTACTTGGTAAATATTTTCTTCTTCTTGAACTGCTCTGTTGGTTAAGGGCTTGTAAGTAAGCATTTCACGGTAAAGTGTACCCTTGCTGTATTCGGCGCATGTGGCAAATAAAGTTTGATTTGATAACTACACTGTAAACACGCGCACACACACACACGAGACGGCTGCAGCAGGGGGATTGACATTGAGCAACCTCAGAGAGACAGGTCAGACTGGAGGCCCTTCATTTGAAATTCCACGTAGGGAGTAATGTGTGTGTGTGTGTGTTTGTGCTGCCTGCTGTCAGTGGAAGCCTATTGAGTTACAGCTGTCTGTGCAGCCGCTGTCTGTGCAGCCGCTGTCTGTGCAGCCACTGTCTGTGCAGCCACTGTCTGTGCAGCCACTGTCTGTGCAGCCACTGTCTGTGCAGCCACTGTCTGTGCAGCCACTGTCTGTGCAGCCACTGTCTGTGCAGCCACTGTCTGTGCAGCCACTGTCTGTGCAGCCACTGTCTGTGCAGCCACTGTCTGTGCAGCCACTGTCTGTGCCCATCAGAGGCTGTTGGGGAGTGCCACACACACTCATGAAAACACACACACTCATGCTTGTGCTGGGGAGCGAACAGACGGACTGATGGACGGACTGGAGGGTGAAGGTCAGCCTAACCCAAAGAGCAAAGCAGCCAACTCATCCTTCTCTCCAGAGAGGCAGAGGACTCCTCCCTTACTATAATCACTCTGTCCTCTACAGTGTACCTATCAAATAGAGGATCATTATTTGTCTGCTGTGCTTGTGCGTGCGAGTGAGTTATATATATATTTGTGTGTGTTATACTCTCAGTGAAATCACAGATCCCCTGGAGAACCTTGACTGACATTTACCAATGTTTACCAAAACATCCCTTCTGAAACGCCACCCTGCCATAGGTCACAGCAAAGGTCAACAACCTTCAGCTTCAGTCAATCACTGGCTGGGTTGCCATTCTTAGGTCACTGGCCTGCACAATACAATACAGAGGAGTAATAAAATACTAGCATTTATTATTTCGCTGCTCACACACACACACACACAGTGGTCTAGCAACCAAACCAAAGGCTGAAGCCTCACATCAATATGAAGTGAATTCACTGCACTGTTTTGAACTACATTGTGGCAACTGACAAACAACATGTCATCTTGTTACAAGGACACCCCAAAGCCTGTCTATCCCCTCCATCCCTTCATAGGCCTACAGATCATCTTCCTTACAGCAACTGTTCACCACAGTGCAGTGAATTCACTCTGCTGCCAATGACTGGAACGAATTGCAAAAATCTCTGAAGCTGGAGTCTTATCTCCCACTCTAACTTTAAGCATCAGCTGTCAGAGCAGCTTACCGATCACTATACCTGTACACAGCCAATCTGTAAATAGAACACTCGACTACCTCATCCCCATAGTATTACTTACCGTCTTGCACCCCAGTATCTCTACTTGCACATCATCTATCACTCCGGTATTAATGCTAAATTGTAATTATTTTCACCACTAGGGCCTATTTATTGCCTACCTCCCTACTCTTCCACATTTGCACACACTGTACATAGATTATTCTATTTATTTTATGTTATTCACTGTACGTTTGTCTATGTGTAACTCTATGTGTTGTTGTTTGTGTCACACTGCTTTGCTTTATCTTGGCCAGGTCGCAGTTGTAAATGAGACCTTGTCAACTGGCCTACCTGGTTAAATAAATAAACAAATTGGTCTTCATAACCACCTCATGTCAGACAACAGGAGGAGTATGAGGAAGTGGGATCATGTTGATGGAATGGTACTGAGAGCTACAGCTTTCTCCTTCCCGTTCCACACACACACACACACACACGCACGCATGCACGAGTAAAAGGCAATGAAGCACCTTCCCGGCTGGCCACCATCACATTACACAGCAGCTCACTTAGTGGTGGTTGAGTATGTGGCCTCCATCACATTACACAGGAGTTCACGTAGTGATGGAAACATCAGCTTGTTTTTATAAAACCAGCCGACCACCACCGCAATGAGATCAGTTAGAATATGGAGTATAGAATGGTAGTGTTAGCTAAGGTTCTCTCCATCTCTCGCTACAGGACCACCCACCCAGGGCCTAGGCAGAGTGAGAGGGAGCAGCAGTAACCCATAGTCAGTCTCTTTTATAAGGGACACTCACCACTCTCTGTTAAAGATCTAGTACAGTCATTTCAGCTTTTTCCCCTTTGTTTTGTGTCATATTGTACAACAGCTGATGAAACTAACACTGTAAAAGTGTCAAAACATTTGATCAGTGTTATTTCCTGATTGTATTTTAAATCAGGAGGTTTGCATTAGCAGGAGTTTTGGATTTCCATGGTGACATCACCATGCGGTAAACTGGTTAATAGACCAATTTCAGTTTTCCCCTCCCCATTCAGACCACCCCCAGACCTTCCTAGCAAAATTATTGCTTGGGAAAGTTGCCAAAAAGCTATTTTTGCCCATTTTAAATGGAAATCTATTACAGTAAGGTACTAAATTGTTACCCAGAAATGGCTGCATTGGGACTTTAATGGACCTCCAAACGTCTTAAGAGGGCCAGATGGGCAGAAGGCTGATGATATGGAGGAGGAGGAAGAAGAGGGAGAGAGAAAGGAAGGATGAGGTTAAGTGGTTTCGCTGATTACAATAACAGCCTCTGTTCCATTCCATTCCCTGGGATACACAGAATATGCTTTTTCTTGCATCTGAAATGTCACTTGAGCCTGGAGCGAGTCCTGAGAGGAGTGAGTCCTGAGAGGAGTGAGTCCTGAGAGGAGCGAGTCCTGAGAGGAGCGAGTCCTGAGAGGAGCGAGTCCTGAGAGGAGCGAGTCCTGAGAGGAGCGAGTCCTGAGAGGAGTGAGTGGTGCTGTAACTGGTCAGAGGTCAATAAGCCACTTCACTGATAAAGAACCAGCCAGAGCCAGTCTGTCATTTCACAAAGTATGTAGCCTACTGTCCATATCTTTCATTCTATGTATATTATTCCAGGTGACCAGCTGGACGTAGTCAAACTGTTTGCCAGGTGTGAAATAGTGGTTGTTGAAAGGACTACGCCTAAAAAAACTAAAAGGAGTGTCACTGTTAGTTATTTCACTTCCTGTACTACAAGAGAGAAGATGTGTCTGAAAAGCAGTGGCACCATGGGGAGATGGGAGCTCTGTCATTGTCCGACTAACCCACACACCAAACTGACAGCAGACTACACAGGCACTGTGATATTGGTCTCCTGGGTCATTGTCCCTTCTAGTCCTAGATCTGTTCTTTCTTCTATCCATCACAAAAGAGATGATGAAAGCACACCAGATATGTAAATAGACAGAAGCACACACACGGCTGGTGGTACCTTAATTGGAGAGGACGGGCTCTTTGTAAAGGCTGGAAGGGAATAAATGGAATGGTATTGACCATTCCATTCCAGTCATTATTAAAAGTCATCCTCCCCTCAGCAGCCTCCTGTGACACACACAGCAGAGGAAGAGTTCAATAAACTGCTATCTGATCTAATTTCAAGACAATGGCTTCAGACAGAGCAGGCTTGTATACAGGCCTCATAAGATCACAGTTTTGATCTGGCTTGCCTTGTCAGATTCAGCAGAGCTGCTCAAATAAGCCATCATGTTGCCCCAGGCTAACTTTTCCTGCATTTTCTATCTTGACATTTGTGCCTGCAAGGTTGACACGATAGACAAACAAGACAGGTCTGAGGCAGGCTAGATTGTAATAATTATGGGTCCCCAGTGCACAAATAACTGCTCATCACCCCATGGAGACAGATGTCAAAATGTTATACATTCTGTTTTTTCAGAGAACCGTGGAGAAGCAGATGAAAACCAGTTTAGAGGGCTGAGGGGGAGCAAGCATTTATGAAAACTACCAACTTGGTCTAAATATGTCTAATTCTGTTGGAGAATATCAACAATTGCCGTTATTATAGAGCATTATGATGATCAGTTAGCCACAGTACCGTAGTACCCTTTGGCCGCCCACGTGTTGGGGCAATTACACATTGGAACAGAGCTGAAAGCTTTGCTTCATCAGCCCTAAAGGCAACACTAGGCGTGCTCATCTAGAAGTGACAGATCAGTAGGCCACTGTCGTCAAGTAATAAAGAAGCATTAAAGAAAGGCCTAACCCTACCTTCACATTCATTCCATTCTAAATGTTTGTAATTGCCATATAAAGCCCACGTTAGATACCATAGCTGGCTTGCTTATAGGTGTACAACGGTCATATTATTGCGCATATATTTGACAATGAACTAAAGAATACATTTTGAATATATTGTAGCTCTGAAATGGCCTACGTCAGATTCCTAGGTAAAAAGCATAAAGCTTGCTGTTGACGCACTATTCCATAGCCTTTATTGGATTTAAATTTACCAAAAACGTGTGACATTGCAGACTACAACTATCCCGCTCACATCCCATACAGGTGGTTATGATGTGCAACAATATAACAACAATGTAGCCTATCATTCTCCATCTCCAGTGGGCTACTAGTAGCACTCACCTCACCAACTGGATCAGTGCGCGTGCCAAGGAACAGCAACGTGTCCGAAGTTGTGACTACCCGGCCACCATCCTCCTCTTCGCGGGGGGAAAAATGAAATTATGCCGTAGTGTGGTATTTCCTTTTCTTAAAGTAGAATAATCCGATCAATTACCACCGAAATTGGTCCACTTCATGTTATACGGATCAGGTTTCCCGTTCTTCTTGTGCCTCAATGTACGCTCGCAGCGCAATTGAAAAGAACGTACCAATATTTTTTTAAAGAAGGGGCGCACAATTCCTACAGTTTTTCTAAACGTTAACAAATGTGATATCTTTAACCTTTTTTGCATTACATAAAATATATTCAGTTGAAAATAATGTTTTATTACGATTATATGAAGTCCTGGCCAATAAAAGCCATAATGATGAGCAAATAACAACCAGCCCTCCAAAATGGAACAGGCGCAGTTTTGTCCAATAGCGGAATTGAGAGAATGTGGATTGTGTTTCGGGATTTATCCGGTGTCCTAATCGCTGTGTGCTTTTACACAGGTCTCCAAGATCTGTTGATAAAATGCATTTGTGACCTGCAACATGTACGGGGGTAATGAATGGGCTAATAATCATAATCACTATTAAAGGATGAATTAGGCCTAATTAGCACCTTCTTCAGAGGCCCAGTGCAGACAAAAAAATATTTTAATGTGTTTAATATATATTTTCAAACTATGAGGTTGGAATACATCGGTGAAATTGTGAAAATCATGATAATGGCCTTTTAGTATAAGAGATATTTGAAAAGACTGCCTCAAAATGCCTGTTTTGGTGGGTTGGAGTAATAGCCTGTGGTAAATGAGTTAATAAACCTCTGCCAATAACAGCTCGGTTTCAGTTTTCCCCTAACTACTCAGACCACTACCAGATAGTCCTAGCAAAAGTATTGATTGAGAAAATGCTCTTTGCTGAGAATCTATTTGTTTCCTTTTGACCATTTTTATTGAAAACAATCACAGTAGGGTACTTATAGTAATTGTTACCCAGTAATGATTTGAAAATGAGATATGCATAGATAATAATGGAAAGTAGCAGCAGCGGAGAAGGGGGGGGGGGGGTGCAATGCAAATAGTCTGGGTAGCCATTTTGATTAGATGTTCAGGAGTCTTATGGCTTAAGGGTGGAAGCTATTTAGAAGCCTCTTGGACCTAGACTTGGCGCTCCTAGTAATTAACCGTTTTCGGCCCAAATTGGTGAAAGCGCAGAAGCATACAAAAATATTTGGTTTCCCTTCAATAGAGATTGCTATAACATATGCTGTGTTAGCAGATATGTAAAATACCTATCCAGGCATTTTAAGATCTGAAATGTATCAGTGACGCCTGGGCAGAGGAACGCGACCAACATGATGGCCTTGTTCCTCTGATGGTGACGACAGAAATGGTTGCCTCGCTTCGAGTCCTTGTGAAACTATGCAGTATTTAGTTTTTTTTAATGTATTATTTCTTACCCCAGGAAATCTTAAGTCTTATTACATACAGCCAGGAAGAACTATTGGATATAAGAGCGACACCAACTTACCAACATTACGACCAGGAATACGACTTTCCCGAAGCGTATTCTCTGTTTGGACCACCATCCAGAACAACGGATCTTATCCCAGAAGCTGATCCAAGACAACGGCGCCGCAAAAGGGGCAGACGGAGTGGCCTCCTGGTCAGGCTACGTAAACGTGCACATCGCCCACCGCTCCCGAGTATACTACTCTCCAATGTCCAGTGTCTTGACAACAATGTAGATGAAATTCGAGCAAGGGTTGCCTTCCAGAGAGAGATCAGAGATTGTAACATTCTCTGTTTCACGGAAACATGGCTCTCTCGGGATATGTTGTCGGAATCGGTTCAGCCAAAGGGCCTCTCCATGAATCGCGCCAACAGAGATTAAACACCTCTCTGGGAAGAGGAAGGGTGGGGGTGTATGCTTCATAATTAACGACTCATGGTATAATCATAACAACATACAGCAACTCAAGTCCTTCTGCTCACCCAACATAGAATTCCTCACAATCAAATGCCAGCCATATTACCTTTCAAGAGACTTCTCGTCAGTTATCTTCACAGCTGTGTACATTCCCCCTCAAGCAGACACCAAGATGTCCCTAAAGGAACTTCACTGGACTATGTAAACTGGAAACCATATATCCTGAGGCTAGATTTATTGTAGCTGTGGATTTCAACAAAGCAAATTTGAGAACAAGGCTACCTAAATTCTATCAGAATATTGATTGCGCTTTGCGTGGGGGTAATACACTCGACCACTGCTACTCTAACTTCCACGATGCATACAAAGCCCTCCCTTCAGGCAAATCCAACCACGATGCCATCATGCTCCTACCATCATATAGGCAGAAACTCAAACAGGATGCACCAGTGACGAGAACTATTCAACGCTGGTCTGACCAATTGAAATCCACGCTTCAAGATGGTTTTGATCACGCGGACTGGGATATGTTCCGGTCAGCCTCAGAGAATAACATCGACCTATACGTTGACTCGGTGAGTGAATTTATAAGGAAGTGCATTGGAGATGTTGGACCCACTGTGACTATTAAAACCTACCCTAAACAGAAACCGTGGATGGATGGGGGCATTCGCGCAAAACTGAAAGCACAAACTATCGCATTTATCCATGGAAAAAGGTCTGGGAATTTGCTGAATATAAACAGTGTAGTTATTCCCTCCGCAAGGCAATCAAACAAGCGAAATGCCGGTACAGGGACAAAGTGGAGGCCCAATTCAACGGCTCAGACATGACACGTATGTGGCAGGGTCTACAGGAAATCACGAACTACAAAAAGAAAACCAGCCACGTCACGGACAACGACGTCATGCTTCCAGACAAACTAAAAACCTTCTTTGCCCGCTTTGAGGAAAATATAGTGCCACCGCCGAGAGCCGCTAACAAGAACTGAGGCGCCCCTCTTCTTCTCCGTGGCCGACGTGAGTAAAACATTTAAACGTGTTCACCCTCGCAGGGCTGTTGGCCCAGATGGAATACCTAGCGGCGTCCTCAGAGCATGAAAGACCAGCTGGCTGGTGTGTTTACAGACATATTCAATCATTCCCTATCCCAGTCTGCTGTCCCCACATGCTTCAATATGGCCTCCATGGTTCCTGTACCCAGGAAGGCAAAGATAACTGAACTAAATGACTACAGCCCTGTAGCACTCACTTCTGTCATCCTGAAGTGCTTTAAGAGACTAGTCAAGGATCATATAATTTCCACCTTCCGGCAACCCTAGACCCACTTCAGTTTGCATACCGCCCAAACAGGTCCACAGACGATGCAATCACCATCACACTGCACACTGCCCTATCCCATCTGGACAAGAGGAATACCTATTTAAGAATGCTGTTCATTGACTACAGCTCAGCATTCAACACCATAGTACCCTCCAAGCTCATCGTCAAACTAGAGGCCCTGGGCCTCAACCCCGCCCTGTGCAATTGAGTACTGGACTTTTCTGACGGGCCGCCCCCAGGTGGTGAACGTAAGAAACAACATCTCTACCTCGCTGACCCTGAACACAGGGGCCCCACATGGAAGCGTGCACAGCCCCCACCTGTACTCCCTGTTCACCCACGACTGCGTGGCCATAGCACGCCTCCAACTCAACCATCAAGTTTGCAGACGACACAACAGTAGTGGGCTTGATTACCAACAACGAAGAGACAGCCTACGGGGAGGATGTGAGGGCACAGAGTGTGGTGTCAGGAAAATATCAAATCAAATCAAATCAAATAACGTCTCACTCAGCGTCAACAAAAAAAGAGATGATCGTGGACTTCAGGAAACAGCTGAAGGAACCCCCCGACCCCAACACCTACATTGAAGGGACACCAGTGGAGAAAGTGGAAAGTTCCTCGGCATACACATCAACGCCAAACTGAAATGGTCCACCCACACAGACAGTGTGGTGAAGAAGGCGCAACAGCGCCTCTTCAACCTCAGGAGGCTGAAGAAATGTGTCTTGTCACCCAAAACCTGACTAACTTTTACAGATCCACAATCGAGAGCATCCTGTCAGGATGTATCACAGACTGGTACGGCAACTGCTTGATCTCAACCGCAAGGCTCTCCAGAGGGTGGTGCGGTCTGCACAACGCATCACCGGGGGCAAACTACCTGCCCACCATGACATCTATATCACCCGATGTCACAGGTAGGCAAAAAAAATATCAAAGACAACAGCCACCTGAGCCACTGCCTGTTCACCCCGCTATCATCCAGAAGGTGAGGTCAGTACAGGTGCATCGAAGCTGAGACAGAGAGACTGAAGAACAGCATCTATCTCAAGGCCATCAGGCTGCTGCCTACATGGAGACCCAATCACTGGCCACTTTAACAAATGGATCACTAGTCACTTTAAACGATGCCACTTAATAATGTTTACATATCTTACAATACTCATATCATATTTATGTACTCTATTTTATACCATCTATTGCACCTTGCCTATGCCGCTTGGCCGTTGTTCATTCTTATATTTATATGTACATTTTCTCATTCACCCCTTTTAGATTTGTGTGTATTAGTTGAGGTTGTTGGGGAACTGTTAGATTACTTGTTAGATATTACTGCACTGTCGGAACCAGAAGCACAAGCATTTCGCTACACTCGCATTAACATCTGCTAACCATGTGTATGTGACAAATAAAATGTGATTTGATTTGAACATGCATGCCAATTAAAGATCTTGACTAATCAGATGCAAGGCCAAATTAGGGCGTAATCCAGCCCAGGTGTGCAGCCTGGTTGGTTGTTAAAAGCTACCTCAGTTTTATCAATTGTAGCATAGCAGAGGCACGCTGTCCTCTAACCTACAGAGTCACATTAGTTGGTGGCATGGGACTCATGATGGCAAACACGCTCAGGTTATTGTTCAAGCAACTGGTTTGGTTTTTACTTGTGGAAAACTTCTTAATCTCTCCTGCTTTGTCATATACTTATAGCGCTGACACATGGCAACAACTTCCAAGGCGAACACCGCAATTTGACAATCGTCCACGCTTTAAACAGCCTCCACTCCAACAAACAGTTTCAAGGCCAGTTCGAGTAGAAACTGTCGCTGTGACGTGCCATTCAGACTACATGGAGATAGTCGTGAAGGCTGATCTGTTTAAACTCGGTAATCTAATCGACGTGGATGACCTGCGACTTGGAGTTGAACAGTACCAAGACCAAGAGCCGTGTAGGGCTACAGCTTCAGCAGCCGGAGATGAGTACAGAATATTTGCAGCACTTTCGGACTGTGGAACCAAGTACATGGTAATATATATTTTTTTAAATTCAGTAGTTGACTTCTTGAAACAACCTTCTCTTAAATGCTGCTTTGTGACTCCACAGCTGAACGAAGACTCATTGATCTACGCAAACCTCCTCAGATATACACCCAGAACCACACCAGATGGCGTTATTCGAATGGCTGGTGCTGTAATCCCAATTGAGTGTCATTATGAAAGGTGAGTTTAGGCTATACTGTTGTATGACGGTCATAGGAATCCTGCGCTGACCTATTGGTGTATTTACCGGTCTGTACTTTCTGTTTCAGGAAGTACAGTTTGGACAGCTCTTCTCTCCAGCCGACCTGGATCCCTTTCACCGCCACAGTGTCTGCTGAAGACACCCTGCAGTTCTCATTGAAGTTTATGACAAGTGGGTATATAAATCCTGGGCTGCATTTCGCAGGGTACAATTTTGTTGACCATTCAGATAATAAATCAAAAGGATACAATGGTGCTCTCCCAGAAGCTTGGTAAAACCCGTGAATTGAATGTTCAGATATCAAATGTAAGGGCTATATAAATACATAAGCCCTTCTTACATCAGCAAGCAATGTAGGTGTAGAAGCACGGTGGCTAGGAAACTCCCTAGAAAGGCTCTGAGGGGTGGCTAGTCCTCTTCTGGCTGTGCCGGGTGGAGATGTTCAAATGTTCATGCATGGTCAAATAATAATCAGTTGTTGTCGATGGTGCAACAGGTCAGCACCTCAGGAGTAAATGTCAGTTGGCTTTTCATAGCCGATCATTGAGAGTATCTCTACCGCTCCTGCTGTCTCGAGTTGAAAACAGCCGGTCTGGGACAGGTAGCACGTCCGGTGAACAGGTCAGGGTTCCATAGCCGCAGGCAGATATAAATGTACTATGTAGCACAAATGCCCCTCTGACATGCAAAATACAGAATCACATCAGACAACTGTTATTGGGGACACTTCTATCTGCAACGTTATACAGTTTGCCTCCTAAACATGGCCCTCATTTTAATCCATTATTAGATGCTCACTAGTTGAGCGCCTCTTGACAATATGTTCTGGCCGTGGTAGTTTTAATAGCGACTCGTGTTCGTAACTTTGAAACGCATCGCTTGCAGTACGGTCTTTCTTTACTGCCATTTCCTTTCCAGGTGACTGGCTCTATGAGCGGGGTTCTGGAGTCTACTTCCTGGGTGATCCCATCAACATTGAGGCGTCTGTCAGGGATGCTCACCACACCAGGCTCAGGGTCTTTGTTAGCAGCTGCGTGGCCACACTGGACCCTGACAGCAACTCTGTCCCCAGATATGTCTTCATTGAGAGTGATGGGTAAGCAGGGGGGGGATGACTTAGACTATTATCCGGCTGGCCCGTAGAGAACGATAGAAGATGCCATTTGAGGGCTTCCACCATTTTTATGGTTTCTTTGAGACGTCTTAATTGGTTACTAAGGAAGATGCCCCAATATGTATTTTAATATTATCTCCCTCCAGATGCTTGACGGATTCCCAGCTGCCTGGTTCCCGCTCTGGTTTCATGCGTAGAACCCAGGACAACAAGCTCGGGTTCCACATTGATGCCTTTAGGTTCTACCAGGAGGACAGGGCAGAGGTGAGGGCGGTATTTAATACAAACAATGTTGTAGAGGCCATTATGGGTACTGTAGTTAAATTATTCTACAGTAACATAATTTACAGACATTATGTAGGCTACTGTGATTCTGCATCTTTGTTTTGCTTATCCTGTTTTTCACAGCTGTACATCACCTGCCACCTTATGGCAGTCCCTGTCATGGACCATGCAGAGCCGAGCAACAAGGCATGCTCCTTCATTGATGGCAGGTGGGATAAGTCACATTTCCTTAGCTACTGGGCTGTGACCTATTCACTGGAATAACCATAGCTTTTTAAAAAAGTGTGCTCTTGGTCCATGAGTAGATCTTTCATACATTTCAGATGGAGGTCTGCTGATGAGAATGATTTGCTATGTGGGCCTTGTCCAAGCCTGAGTAGACAGAAGGGGGTTGATCAAGCTCCAGCACAACGTCCCCTCAGTCCAAGACTAGGTGGTAGCCAACTTGAACCTCGTGTCTACCGCAACAAACCCCCAGCCTCTGGCGACAATTGGAGTATTGGGATGAAGGCCAAGAAAGGTGTATTTGACATCTTAATCCCTCTATTCCATCACCACCTTCTCAAAACACATTGCAGGGGCGGGACCTTCTCCAATATGGAAATTGAGGGAAGACTAATTGAGTGTCTTGACTGCAAATGTATGTGTTTAATGTGTTGTCCTTTTAGTATGGGACCAGGATACTACTTTGGGCCCCATGATTGTCCTCCCAAGTAAACAGAAGAGTACACCTCTATCTCCACGGACGAGTGGAGGTATCGATATACCTGGCTTCCCTGCCTCAACAGGGGACAGGAAGCCCGTATCACCTGGCAGTCTTTGGCGTGGCATGGACTTCAAGAGAGGTAATTTGACTCTGACATGGCATAATCTTATTCCTTATGTAGTGGACTACCTTTGAACAGGTAGTCTTGAGAACCCAACCCTAGGCAACAGCAGTGACTAGGGTCTGGTTTCAATGACTGACTCGTTTGGCAACTTCTCCCAACAAATCACGAGGCAGAACGTCATGATTTGAAACCAAATTTTGCAGGGAATACCTTTGCAGTGGTTTTAGTGAAGGTAGTTGAGGCAAACTAGCCACTTGCATAATGCACTCATTAAAAATAACTGATCTCCATCTTGCTAGCTACTATTTTGTATGTATTCAAGCGGTTAAGGTAGTGACTTGGGCATCTATGCCAAACTCCCATTCAGTACATACAGAAGTGTAAAGCCAGTTTTTAAAATGTGTGGGAGGCAACCAGGATGTCTAGACTATTGCCCAGACCATGATGCACTGGTCAAAAGTAGTGCACTCTATAGGTCATCGGGTGCCACTTCAGACACCTGTCTTTTCCTATCCCTATAGGCTAGCAATTCTGCCAACACTGGCTGTGTTAATCTGTTACATTTAATTCCAGGACCTTATTTCGCCCAATCCCAAAATGAGGTTAGTCCCTTGGGCCCAAGGGTCGGACCCAACAACAAGCACGGTCTCGTTAGCTCTGCAACATATGATGGCTTCATCAGGCAGAAAGAACTAATCGCCCAACGAGGTAATGACAGTACGTTACTGTTTTGAATGTATGATAATTGCATGTAGGCTCTGTGCTAAATCGTCTGTTCTCAGAGCTGGAGGCCACTCCAGACCCTGAGTTGATTCCTGCACCTGAGCCCATTGGAGACCTTGAGGTTACCACAGAGAAAGAGGGTCTGGGTGAAGAGGAGGATCAGTATGAGATTGGAACCTATTGAAAGGGTATGTATGGGATGATGGTACTGCTATTTTAGAGGGAAATAACCTGCACATGGCAAGCAGGTTAGCACTTATTGGGATGGCTCCGCAGAATGTTCACTAGCTGGCACAGCCACAAAGTAATAAAATATGATTTTTAAACATTAACCTCACTGCCAACCCTAATGCCTAACATTACATTAAAAGCATACATTGTTACAATGTAGCCAATTTTGACTTTCCATCTGGCACATCTAGTGGAAATTGCTCGGTATTGTCCTGGAGGCAGAACTGTCTCAATAAATGTCAACCTGCACATGGCAATTGCCAGTATCACTTAAATATCTGCTTTTGATGTGGTTTCATAAAGAAGGGATATGTTCCCAGTCCACTATCCAATTTCTAGAATTGGAAGGCGCTGTTGTTGTGGGTGGCCCATAAGACTTGCTCCAAGCAGCAGCAGACTCCAACTCACTGAGGTTGGTGCCGGTCCTGATGTCCCAGCACACAAGGAGGATGACCCTACAACAAAGTGACATAAGCACCACATCTGCTCCTGGCGACGTCAACCAGGGACGGGACTACCACAACACTGAGACAATGCCTGTTAATCTCTCTGAAAAAATAAATGATTTAATGCTACTTCGACTGACTTTCTGTCTTCACCATTATGCACTACATGCTAGAGTAATCTGCAATATTGCCTTCATTTGTTAAAAAAGTGAGGGCCTGTTGCTGCCAACTGACATTTCCTAGCTTAGTCTTTGGTCTATTGGTGTTTGCCAGACATCACATCCTGGATTAATGTGACTCTGTCCCAAGGTTCCTGATTGAGCATGTAAGCTACAGGGCATTCTGAGACATTGGGCTTGCTATGAAGGGTCTGAGGAATGGGTGGACTGCACAGGAGGTTGGTGGCCCCTTAATTGGGAAGACCGGGCTTGTAACTGCAGTGGAATGGTATCAAACCCATGGTTTCCAGTCTTCCCTCAACCTCCACTGGCGGACTGGAACCAGAAATCGGCACTGGCATTTCTAACTGGTCCTTTTCCATAATCCGCCCCTCTTTTGAGAGACTTTGACTATTGTCCAGAAGGATAATTTAGTGCTAAAACCCAAGTGTTTGGGTTTAGTGTGGTGTAGGCCTAGCCTCAAAATCAATGGAAAGTTCCTCCCTGACTACATTGCAGATGCCTGCCAGATCTTAAAATGCCTGGTTATGTATATAACAAATCAGCTAACCACATACAGCACTTGATGACGTGGCACACAGCCACTGGTTGCAACGCTTAAGCATCTAGTTGGGCAGGCGCTACGGGATTGCCACAGCACCTGTTCTGATTTCCAAAAGCCAGAGATGAGAAATTATCAGGTGCCAATTCACACAAATTATATGGCTGCTTTTAGACAGGCAGCACAATTCTGCTCTTTCTCCACTAATTGGTTTAGACCAATCGCAACAGATTTTTCAAATCGGATTGGTCAAGAGGCCAATTAGTGAAAAAATGAGCAGAATTGGGCTGCCTGTCTAAACGCAGCCAACGGCCTTAGGGTTCTAGGCCCATATTCCCAAAGCATCTCGGACTATAGAACAGCTTACCAATGGATCGGTTTTGCCTTTTAGATCAGTGCACTAGAGCCTTGTTCACACTGCAAGGCCTAATGCTCACATCTGTCTTTTAAAAAAAGTATGTATTTCACCTTTTTAACCAGGTAGGCTAGTTGACAAGTTCTCATTTACAACTGCGACCTGGCCAAGAAAGCAAAGCAGTGCGACACAAACAGGGTTACACATGGAATAATCAAACACAGTCAACACAAAGTGTATATACAGTGTGCAAATGAGGTAAGGCAATAAATTGGCCATAGTGGCAAAATAATTACAATTTAGCAATTAAACACTGGAGTGATGTGCAGAAGATGAATGTGCAAGTAGAGCTACTGGGGAGCAAAAAATATATAACAGTATGGGGATGAGGTATTTACAGCTGAGCTATGTTCTGTGATCTGTGGGCTGCTCTGACAGCTGGTGCTTAAAGTTAGTGAGGGAGATATGAGTCTCCAGCTTCAGTGATTTTTGCAATATGTTCCAGTCATTGGCATCAGAACTGGAAGGAAAGGTGACCAAAGGAGGAATTGGCTTTGGGGGTGACCAGTGAAACATACCTGCTGGAGCGCGTGCTACGGGTGGGTGCTGCTTTGTTGTTTTGGAATGCTGACTCTCCAAGCTAAGGTGACAAACACCTACCATGGATGTTCCCAGTTACTTTGAATGTTAAAAATTATCGTGTTAGAACACTTAAACCCTCAAAGGACAATGAAACAATTGTCTGGCTCGCCACAGCAGTCAACTAGCTAGCTAGGTAGCTTTCTAGCACATTCAATAATTTGACTGTTAGACATTCAAATTTGACCGTTAGACACAAGTCGCATGGCCAGGAATCAAATTTGTATCTGATTTCAAACCACCTTGGAAGGTCAGGTCCAGCACCAGACAAAAGCGGTCGCTTAGGGTCCCCGGACACTAGGGGGCCCCCGACCCAAAAAGGTTTATACACATATACAGTACAAGCCAAAAGTTCAGACACACCTACTCTGCTAACCATGTGTATGTGACAAATAAAATTTGATTTGATTTGATTCAAGGGTTTTTCTTAATTTTTTACTATTTTCTACATTGTACAATAATAGTGAAGACATCAAACTATGAAATAACACATGGAATCATGTAGTAACCAAAAAGGTGTTAAACAAATCCAATTTATATTTATTCAAAGTAGCCACCCTTTGCCTTGATGACAGCGTTGCACACTCCTGGCATTCTCTCACTTAACTTCATGAGGTAGTCATCTGGAATGCATTTGAATTAACAGCTGCGCCTTTTTCAACTAGGCAAGTCAGTTAAGAACAAAATCTTACTTTCAATGACGGCCTAAGAACACTGGGTTGACTGCCTTGTTCAGGGGCAGAACGACAGATTTTTACCTTATCAGCTCGGGGATTCGATCTTGCAACCTTTCGGTTACAAGTCCAACGCTCTAACCACTAGGCTACTTGCTGCCTTGTTGAAACATTGTTTGTGGAATTTCTTTCCTTCTTAATGCCTTTGAGCCAATCAGTTGTGTTTTGACATGGTAGGGGTGGTATACAGAAGATAGCCCAAATTGGTGAAAGACCAAGTCCATATTATGGCAAGAACAGCTCAAATAAGCAAAGAGAAAGGACAGTCCATCACTACTTTAAGACATGAAGGTCAGTCAATCTAGAAGATTTCAAGAACTTTGAACATTTCTTCAAGTGCAGGTCGCAAAAACCATAAAGCGCTATGATGAAACTGGCTCTCATGAGTACCGTCACAGGAAAGGAAGACCCAGAGTTACCTTTGCTGCAGAGGATAAGTTTATGCATGCGCAAACCAGCTGGCTGGTGTGTTTACAGACACTTTCAATCATTCCCTATCCCAGTCTGCTGTCCCCACATGCTTCAAGATGGCCTCCATGGTTCCTGTACCCAGGAAGGCAAAGATAACTGAACTAAATGACTACCGCCCCGTAGCACTCACTTCTGTCATCCTGAAGTGCTTTAACTTAAGAGACTAGTCAAGGATCATATCATTTCCACCTTCCGGCAACCATAGACCCACTTCAGTTTGCATACCGCCCAAACAGGTCCACAGACGATGCAATCGCCATCACACTGCACACTGCCCTATCCCATCTGGACAAGAGGGATACGAATTTAAGAATGCTGTTCATTGACTACAGCTCAGCATTCAACACCATAGTACCCTCCAAGCTCATCGTCAAGCTGGGGGCCCTGGGCCTCAACCCCGCCCTGTGCAATTGAGTACTGGACTTTCCTCCAGGTGGTGAACGTAAGAAACAACACCCCTACCTCGCTGACCCTGAACACTGGGGCCCCACACGGGTGCGTGCACAGCCCCCATGTGTACTCCCTGTTCACCCACGACTGTGTGGCCATAGCACGCCTCCAACTCAACCATCAAGTTTGCAGACGACACAACAGTAGTGGGCTTGATTACCAACAACGACGAGACAGCCTACAGGGAGGAGGTGAGGGCACAGAATGTGGTGTCAGGAAAACAACTTCTCACTTCTCACTCAACGTCAACGTCAAGATGATTGTGGACTTCAGGAACCAGCTGAAGGAGCCCCCCCACCCCAACACCTACATTGAAGGGACACCAGTTGAGAAAGTGGAAAGTTCCTCGGCATACACATCAATGACAAACTGAAATGGTCCACCCACACAGACAGTGTGGTGAAGAAGGCGCAACAGCGCCTCTTCAACCTCAGGAGGCTGAAGAAAAGTGGCTTGTCACCCAAAACCCTGACTAACTTTTACAGATCCACATTCGAGAGTATCCTGTCAGGATGTATCACAGCCTGGTACGGCAACTGCTTGCCCTCAACCGCAAGGCTCTCCAGAGGGTGGTGCGGTCTGCACAACGCATCACCGGGGGCAAACTACCTGCCCACCATGACATCTATATCACCCGATGTCACAGGTAGGCAAAAAAAAGATCATCAAAGACAACAGCCACCCGAGCCACTGCCTGTTTACACCGCTACCATCCAGAAGGTGAGGTCAGTACAGGTGCATCGAAGCTGAGACAGAGAGACTGAAGAACAGCTTCTATCTCAAGGCCATCAGACTGCTAAACAGCAGTCACTAACTCAGAGAGGCTGCTGCCTACATGGAGACCCAATCACTGGCCACTTTAACAAATGGATCACTAGTCACTTTAAACGATGCCACTTAATGATGTTTACATATCTTACAATACTCATATCATATTTATGTACTGTATTTTATACCATCTATTGCACCTTGCCTATGCCGCTTGGCCGTTGTTCATCCTTATATTTATATGTACATTTTCTCATTCACCCCTTTTAGATTTGTGTGTATTAGTTGAGGTTGTTGGGGAACTGTTAGATTACTTGTTAGATATTACTGCACTGTCGGAACCAGAAGCACAAGCATTTCGCTACACTCGCATTAACATCTGCTAACCATGTGTATGTGACAAATAAAATGTGATTTGATTTGAACATGCATGCCAATTAAATATCTTGACTAATCAGATGCAAGGCCAAATTAGGGCGTAATCCAGCCCAGGTGTGCAGCCTGGTTGGTTGTTAAAAGCTACCTCAGTTTTTATCAATTGTAGCATAGCAGAGGCACGCTGTCCTCTAACCTACAGAGTCACATTAGTTGGTGGCATGGGACTCATGATGGCAAACACGCTCAGGTTATTGTTCAAGCAACTGGTTTGGTTTTTACTTGTGGAAAACTTCTTAATCTCTCCTGCTTTGTCATATACTTATAGCGCTGACACATGGCAACAACTTCCAAGGCGAACACCGCAATTTGACAATCGTCCACGCTTTAAACAGCCTCCACTCCAACAAACAGTTTCAAGGCCAGTTCGAGTAGAAACTGTCGCTGTGACGTGCCATTCAGACTACATGGAGATAGTCGTGAAGGCTGATCTGTTTAAACTCGGTAATCTAATCGACGTGGATGACCTGCGACTTGGAGTTGAACAGTACCAAGACCAAGAGCCGTGTAGGGCTACAGCTTCAGCAGCCGGAGATGAGTACAGAATATTTGCAGCACTTTCGGACTGTGGAACCAAGTACATGGTAATATATATTTTTTTAAATTCAGTAGTTGACTTCTTGAAACAACCTTCTCTTAAATGCTGCTTTGTGACTCCACAGCTGAACGAAGACTCATTGATCTACGCAAACCTCCTCAGATATACACCCAGAACCACACCAGATGGCGTTATTCGAATGGCTGGTGCTGTAATCCCAATTGAGTGTCATTATGAAAGGTGAGTTTAGGCTATACTGTTGTATGACGGTCATAGGAATCCTGCGCTGACCTATTGGTGTATTTACCGGTCTGTACTTTCTGTTTCAGGAAGTACAGTTTGGACAGCTCTTCTCTCCAGCCGACCTGGATCCCTTTCACCGCCACAGTGTCTGCTGAAGACACCCTGCAGTTCTCATTGAAGTTTATGACAAGTGGGTATATAAATCCTGGGCTGCATTTCGCAGGGTACAATTTTGTTGACCATTCAGATAATAAATCAAAAGGATACAATGGTGCTCTCCCAGAAGCTTGGTAAAACCCGTGAATTGAATGTTCAGATATCAAATGTAAGGGCTATATAAATACATAAGCCCTTCTTACATCAGCAAGCAATGTAGGTGTAGAAGCACGGTGGCTAGGAAACTCCCTAGAAAGGCTCTGAGGGGTGGCTAGTCCTCTTCTGGCTGTGCCGGGTGGAGATGTTCAAATGTTCATGCATGGTCAAATAATAATCACAGTTGTTGTCGATGGTGCAACAGGTCAGCACCTCAGGAGTAAATGTCAGTTGGCTTTTCATAGCCGATCATTGAGAGTATCTCTACCGCTCCTGCTGTCTCGAGTTGAAAACAGCCGGTCTGGGACAGGTAGCACGTCCGGTGAACAGGTCAGGGTTCCATAGCCGCAGGCAGATATAAATGTACTATGTAGCACAAATGCCCCTCTGACATGCAAAATACAGAATCACATCAGACAACTGTTATTGGGGACACTTCTATCTGCAACGTTATACAGTTTGCCTCCTAAACATGGCCCTCATTTTAATCCATTATTAGATGCTCACTAGTTGAGCGCCTCTTGACAATATGTTCTGGCCGTGGTAGTTTTAATAGCGACTCGTGTTCGTAACTTTGAAACGCATCGCTTGCAGTACGGTCTTTCTTTACTGCCATTTCCTTTCCAGGTGACTGGCTCTATGAGCGGGGTTCTGGAGTCTACTTCCTGGGTGATCCCATCAACATTGAGGCGTCTGTCAGGGATGCTCACCACACCAGGCTCAGGGTCTTTGTTAGCAGCTGCGTGGCCACACTGGACCCTGACAGCAACTCTGTCCCCAGATATGTCTTCATTGAGAGTGATGGGTAAGCAGGGGGGGGATGACTTAGACTATTATCCGGCTGGCCCGTAGAGAACGATAGAAGATGCCATTTGAGGGCTTCCACCATTTTTATGGTTTCTTTGAGACGTCTTAATTGGTTACTAAGGAAGATGCCCCAATATGTATTTTAATATTATCTCCCTCCAGATGCTTGACGGATTCCCAGCTGCCTGGTTCCCGCTCTGGTTTCATGCGTAGAACCCAGGACAACAAGCTCGGGTTCCACATTGATGCCTTTAGGTTCTACCAGGAGGACAGGGCAGAGGTGAGGGCGGTATTTAATACAAACAATGTTGTAGAGGCCATTATGGGTACTGTAGTTAAATTATTCTACAGTAACATAATTTACAGACATTATGTAGGCTACTGTGATTCTGCATCTTTGTTTTGCTTATCCTGTTTTTCACAGCTGTACATCACCTGCCACCTTATGGCAGTCCCTGTCATGGACCATGCAGAGCCGAGCAACAAGGCATGCTCCTTCATTGATGGCAGGTGGGATAAGTCACATTTCCTTAGCTACTGGGCTGTGACCTATTCACTGGAATAACCATAGCTTTTTAAAAAAGTGTGCTCTTGGTCCATGAGTAGATCTTTCATACATTTCAGATGGAGGTCTGCTGATGAGAATGATTTGCTATGTGGGCCTTGTCCAAGCCTGAGTAGACAGAAGGGGGTTGATCAAGCTCCAGCACAACGTCCCCTCAGTCCAAGACTAGGTGGTAGCCAACTTGAACCTCGTGTCTACCGCAACAAACCCCCAGCCTCTGGCGACAATTGGAGTATTGGGATGAAGGCCAAGAAAGGTGTATTTGACATCTTAATCCCTCTATTCCATCACCACCTTCTCAAAACACATTGCAGGGGCGGGACCTTCTCCAATATGGAAATTGAGGGAAGACTAATTGAGTGTCTTGACTGCAAATGTATGTGTTTAATGTGTTGTCCTTTTAGTATGGGACCAGGATACTACTTTGGGCCCCATGATTGTCCTCCCAAGTAAACAGAAGAGTACACCTCTATCTCCACGGACGAGTGGAGGTATCGATATACCTGGCTTCCCTGCCTCAACAGGGGACAGGAAGCCCGTATCACCTGGCAGTCTTTGGCGTGGCATGGACTTCAAGAGAGGTAATTTGACTCTGACATGGCATAATCTTATTCCTTATGTAGTGGACTACCTTTGAACAGGTAGTCTTGAGAACCCAACCCTAGGCAACAGCAGTGACTAGGGTCTGGTTTCAATGACTGACTCGTTTGGCAACTTCTCCCAACAAATCACGAGGCAGAACGTCATGATTTGAAACCAAATTTTGCAGGGAATACCTTTGCAGTGGTTTTAGTGAAGGTAGTTGAGGCAAACTAGCCACTTGCATAATGCACTCATTAAAAATAACTGATCTCCATCTTGCTAGCTACTATTTTGTATGTATTCAAGCGGTTAAGGTAGTGACTTAGGCATCTATGCCAAACTCGCATTCAGTACATACAGAAGTGTAAAGCCAGTTTTTAAAATGTGTGGGAGGCAACCAGGATGTCTAGACTATTGCCCAGACCATGATGCACTGGTCAAAAGTAGTGCACTCTATAGGTCATCGGGTGCCACTTCAGACACCTGTCTTTTCCTATCCCTATAGGCTAGCAATTCTGCCAACACTGGCTGTGTTAATCTGTTACATTTAATTCCAGGACCTTATTTCGCCCAATCCCAAAATGAGGTTAGTCCCTTGGGCCCAAGGGTCGGACCCAACAACAAGCACGGTCTCGTTAGCTCTGCAACATATGATGGCTTCATCAGGCAGAAAGAACTAATCGCCCAACGAGGTAATGACAGTACGTTACTGTTTTGAATGTATGATAATTGCATGTAGGCTCTGTGCTAAATCGTCTGTTCTCAGAGCTGGAGGCCACTCCAGACCCTGAGTTGATTCCTGCACCTGAGCCCATTGGAGACCTTGAGGTTACCACAGAGAAAGAGGGTCTGGGTGAAGAGGAGGATCAGTATGAGATTGGAACCTATTGAAAGGGTATGTATGGGATGATGGTACTGCTATTTTAGAGGGAAATAACCTGCACATGGCAAGCAGGTTAGCACTTATTGGGATGGCTCCGCAGAATGTTCACTAGCTGGCACAGCCACAAAGTAATAAAATATGATTTTTAAACATTAACCTCACTGCCAACCCTAATGCCTAACATTACATTAAAAGCATACATTGTTACAATGTAGCCAATTTTGACTTTCCATCTGGCACATCTAGTGGAAATTGCTCGGTATTGTCCTGGAGGCAGAACTGTCTCAATAAATGTCAACCTGCACATGGCAATTGCCAGTATCACTTAAATATCTGCTTTTGATGTGGTTTCATAAAGAAGGGATATGTTCCCAGTCCACTATCCAATTTCTAGAATTGGAAGGCGCTGTTGTTGTGGGTGGCCCATAAGACTTGCTCCAAGCAGCAGCAGACTCCAACTCACTGAGGTTGGTGCCGGTCCTGATGTCCCAGCACACAAGGAGGATGACCCTACAACAAAGTGACATAAGCACCACATCTGCTCCTGGCGACGTCAACCAGGGACGGGACTACCACAACACTGAGACGATGCCTGTTAATCTCTCTGAAAAATAAATGATTTAATGCTACTTCGACTGACTTTCTGTCTTCACCATTATGCACTACATGCTAGAGTAATCTGCAATATTGCCTTCATTTGTTAAAAAAGTGAGGGCCTGTTGCTGCCAACTGACATTTCCTAGCTTGGTCTTTGGTCTATTGGTGTTTGCCAGACATCACATCCTGGATTAATGTGACTCTGTCCCAAGGTTCCTGATTGAGCATGTAAGCTACAGGGCATTCTGAGACATTGGGCTTGCTATGAAGGGTCTGAGGAATGGGTGGACTGCACAGGAGGTTGGTGGCCCCTTAATTGGGAAGACCGGGCTTGTAATTGCAGTGGAATGGTATCAAACCCATGGTTTCCAGTCTTCCCTCAACCTCCACTGGCGGACTGGAACCAGAAATCGGCACTGGCATTTCTAACTGGTCCTTTTCCATAATCCGCCCCTCTTTTGAGAGACTTTGACTATTGTCCAGAAGGATAATTTAGTGCTAAAACCCAAGTGTTTGGGTTTAGTGTGGTGTAGGCCTAGCCTCAAAATCAATGGAAAGTTCCTCCCTGACTACATTGCAGATGCCTGCCAGATCTTAAAATGCCTGGTTATGTATATAACAAATCAGCTAACCACATACAGCACTTGATGACGTGGCACACAACCACTGGTTGCAACGCTTAAGCATCTAGTTGGGCAGGCGCTACGGGATTGCCACAGCACCTGTTCTGATTTCCAAAAGCCAGAGATGAGAAATTATCAGGTGCCAATTCACACAAATTATATGGCTGCTTTTAGACAGGCAGCACAATTCTGCTCTTTCTCCACTAATTGGTTTAGACCAATCGCAACAGATTTTTCAAATCGGATTGGTCAAGAGGCCAATTAGTGAAAAAATGAGCAGAATTGGGCTGCCTGTCTAAACGCAGCCAACGGCCTTAGGGTTCTAGGCCCATATTCCCAAAGCATCTCGGACTATAGAACAGCTTACCAATGGATCGGTTTTGCCTTTTAGATCAGTGCACTAGAGCCTTGTTCACACTGCAAGGCCTAATGCTCACATCTGTCTTTTAAAAAAAGTATGTATTTCACCTTTTTAACCAGGTAGGCTAGTTGACAAGTTCTCATTTACAACTGCGACCTGGCCAAGAAAGCAAAGCAGTGCGACACAAACAGGGTTACACATGGAATAATCAAACACAGTCAACACAAAGTGTATATACAGTGTGCAAATGAGGTAAGGCAATAAATTGGCCATAGTGGCAAAATAATTACAATTTAGCAATTAAACACTGGAGTGATGTGCAGAAGATGAATGTGCAAGTAGAGCTACTGGGGAGCAAAAAATATATAACAGTATGGGGATGAGGTATTTACAGCTGAGCTATGTTCTGTGATCTGTGGGCTGCTCTGACAGCTGGTGCTTAAAGTTAGTGAGGGAGATATGAGTCTCCAGCTTCAGTGATTTTTGCAATATGTTCCAGTCATTGGCATCAGAACTGGAAGGAAAGGTGACCAAAGGAGGAATTGGCTTTGGGGGTGACCAGTGAAATATACCTGCTGGAGCGCGTGCTACGGGTGGGTGCTGCTTTGTTGTTTTGGAATGCTGACTCTCCAAGCTAAGGTGACAAAGCCTACCATGGATGTTCCCAGTTACTTTGAATGTAAAAAATGATTGTGTTAGAACACTTAAACCCTCAAAGGACAATGAAACAATTGTCTGGCTCGCCACAGCAGTCAACAAGCTAGCTAGGTAGCTTTCTAGCACATTCAATAATTTGTCTAAGCAATACATGTTCTTGTCAACCGACTAACTAGCAAGCAACAAGATATGTAAAATAGCAGTCTAAAAACCACGAGGGATAATAGATCAAATTTGACCGTTAGACACAAGTCGCATGGCCAGGAATCAAATTTGTATCTGATTTCAAACCACCTTGGAAGGTCAGGTCCAGCACCAGACAAAAGCGGTCGCTTAGGGTCCCCGGACACTAGGGGACCCCCGACCCAAAAAGGTTTATACACATATACAGTACAAGCCAAAAGTTCAGACACACCTACTCTGCTAACCATGTGTATGTGACAAATAAAATTTGATTTGATTTGATTCAAGGGTTTTTCTTAATTTTTTACTATTTTCTACATTGTACAATAATAGTGAAGACATCAAACTATGAAATAACACATGGAATCATGTAGTAACCAAAAAGGTGTTAAACAAATCCAATTTATATTTATTCAAAGTAGCCACCCTTTGCCTTGATGACAGCGTTGCACACTCTTGGCATTCTCTCACTTAACTTCATGAGGTAGTCATCTGGAATGCATTTGAATTAACAGCTGTGCCTTTTTCAACTAGGCAAGTCAGTTAAGAACAAAATATTACTTTCAACGACGGCCTAGGAACACTGGGTTGACTGCCTTGTTCAGGGGCAGAACGACAGATTTTTACCTTATCAGCTCGGGGATTCGATCTTGCAACCTTTCGGTTACAAGTCCAACGCTCTAACCACTAGGCTACTTGCTGCCTTGTTGAAACATTGTTTGTGGAATTTCTTTCCTTCTTAATGCCTTTGAGCCAATCAGTTGTGTTTTGACATGGTAGGGGTGGTATACAGAAGATAGCCCAAATTGGTGAAAGACCAAGTCCATATTATGGCAAGAACAGCTCAAATAAGCAAAGAGAAAGGACAGTCCATCACTACTTTAAGACATGAAGGTCAGTCAATCTAGAAGATTTCAAGAACTTTGAACATTTCTTCAAGTGCAGGTCGCAAAAACCATAAAGCGCTATGATGAAACTGGCTCTCATGAGTACCGTCACAGGAAAGGAAGACCCAGAGTTACCTTTGCTGCAGAGGATAAGTTTATGCATGCGCAAACCAGCTGGCTGGTGTGTTTACAGACACTTTCAATCATTCCCTATCCCAGTCTGCTGTCCCCACATGCTTCAAGATGGCCTCCATGGTTCCTGTACCCAGGAAGGCAAAGATAACTGAACTAAATGACTACCGCCCCGTAGCACTCACTTCTGTCATCCTGAAGTGCTTTAACTTAAGAGACTAGTCAAGGATCATATCATTTCCACCTTCAGGCAACCATAGACCCACTTCAGTTTGCATACCGCCCAAACAGGTCCACAGACGATGCAATCGCCATCACACTGCACACTGCCCTATCCCATCTGGACAAGAGGGATACGTATTTAAGAATGCTGTTCATTGACTACAGCTCAGCATTCAACACCATAGTACCCTCCAAGCTCATCGTCAAGCTGGGGGCCCTGGGCCTCAACCCCGCCCTGTGCAATTGAGTACTGGACTTTCCTGACGGGCCTCCCCCAGGTGGTGAACGTAAGAAACAACACCCCTACCTCGCTGACCCTGAACACTGGGGCCCCACACGGGTGCGTGCACAGCCCCCATGTGTACTCCCTGTTCACCCACGACTGTGTGGCCATAGCACGCCTCCAACTCAACCATCAAGTTTGCAGACGACACAACAGTAGTGGGCTTGATTACCAACAACGACGAGACAGCCTACAGGGAGGAGGTGAGGGCACAGAATGTGGTGTCAGGAAAACAACTTCTCACTTCTCACTCAACGTCAACGTCAAGATGATTGTGGACTTCAGGAACCAGCTGAAGGAGCCCCCCCACCCCAACACCTACATTGAAGGGACACCAGTTGAGAAAGTGGAAAGTTCCTCGGCATACACATCAATGACAAACTGAAATGGTCCACCCACACAGACAGTGTGGTGAAGAAGGCGCAACAGCGCCTCTTCAACCTCAGGAGGCTGAAGAAAAGTGGCTTGTCACCCAAAACCCTGACTAACTTTTACAGATCCACATTCGAGAGTATCCTGTCAGGATGTATCACAGCCTGGTACGGCAACTGCTTGCCCTCAACCGCAAGGCTCTCCAGAGGGTGGTGCGGTCTGCACAACGCATCACCGGGGGCAAACTACCTGCCCACCATGACATCTATATCACCCGATGTCACAGGTAGGCAAAAAAAAGATCATCAAAGACAACAGCCACCCGAGCCACTGCCTGTTTACACCGCTACCATCCAGAAGGTGAGGTCAGTACAGGTGCATCGAAGCTGAGACAGAGAGACTGAAGAACAGCTTCTATCTCAAGGCCATCAGACTGCTAAACAGCAGTCACTAACTCAGAGAGGCTGCTGCCTACATGGAGACCCAATCACTGGCCACTTTAACAAATGGATCACTAGTCACTTTAAACGATGCCACTTAATGATGTTTACATATCTTACAATACTCATATCATATTTATGTACTGTATTTTATACCATCTATTGCACCTTGCCTATGCCGCTTGGCCGTTGTTCATCCTTATATTTATATGTACATTTTCTCATTCACCCCTTTTAGATTTGTGTGTATTAGTTGAGGTTGTTGGGGAACTGTTAGATTACTTGTTAGATATTACTGCACTGTCGGAACCAGAAGCACAAGCATTTCGCTACACTCGCATTAACATCTGCTAACCATGTGTATGTGACAAATAAAATGTGATTTGATTTGAACATGCATGCCAATTAAATATCTTGACTAATCAGATGCAAGGCCAAATTAGGGCGTAATCCAGCCCAGGTGTGCAGCCTGGTTGGTTGTTAAAAGCTACCTCAGTTTTTATCAATTGTAGCATAGCAGAGGCACGCTGTCCTCTAACCTACAGAGTCACATTAGTTGGTGGCATGGGACTCATGATGGCAAACACGCTCAGGTTATTGTTCAAGCAACTGGTTTGGTTTTTACTTGTGGAAAACTTCTTAATCTCTCCTGCTTTGTCATATACTTATAGCGCTGACACATGGCAACAACTTCCAAGGCGAACACCGCAATTTGACAATCGTCCACGCTTTAAACAGCCTCCACTCCAACAAACAGTTTCAAGGCCAGTTCGAGTAGAAACTGTCGCTGTGACGTGCCATTCAGACTACATGGAGATAGTCGTGAAGGCTGATCTGTTTAAACTCGGTAATCTAATCGACGTGGATGACCTGCGACTTGGAGTTGAACAGTACCAAGACCAAGAGCCGTGTAGGGCTACAGCTTCAGCAGCCGGAGATGAGTACAGAATATTTGCAGCACTTTCGGACTGTGGAACCAAGTACATGGTAATATATATTTTTTTAAATTCAGTAGTTGACTTCTTGAAACAACCTTCTCTTAAATGCTGCTTTGTGACTCCACAGCTGAACGAAGACTCATTGATCTACGCAAACCTCCTCAGATATACACCCAGAACCACACCAGATGGCGTTATTCGAATGGCTGGTGCTGTAATCCCAATTGAGTGTCATTATGAAAGGTGAGTTTAGGCTATACTGTTGTATGACGGTCATAGGAATCCTGCGCTGACCTATTGGTGTATTTACCGGTCTGTACTTTCTGTTTCAGGAAGTACAGTTTGGACAGCTCTTCTCTCCAGCCGACCTGGATCCCTTTCACCGCCACAGTGTCTGCTGAAGACACCCTGCAGTTCTCATTGAAGTTTATGACAAGTGGGTATATAAATCCTGGGCTGCATTTCGCAGGGTACAATTTTGTTGACCATTCAGATAATAAATCAAAAGGATACAATGGTGCTCTCCCAGAAGCTTGGTAAAACCCGTGAATTGAATGTTCAGATATCAAATGTAAGGGCTATATAAATACATAAGCCCTTCTTACATCAGCAAGCAATGTAGGTGTAGAAGCACGGTGGCTAGGAAACTCCCTAGAAAGGCTCTGAGGGGTGGCTAGTCCTCTTCTGGCTGTGCCGGGTGGAGATGTTCAAATGTTCATGCATGGTCAAATAATAATCACAGTTGTTGTCGATGGTGCAACAGGTCAGCACCTCAGGAGTAAATGTCAGTTGGCTTTTCATAGCCGATCATTGAGAGTATCTCTACCGCTCCTGCTGTCTCGAGTTGAAAACAGCCGGTCTGGGACAGGTAGCACGTCCGGTGAACAGGTCAGGGTTCCATAGCCGCAGGCAGATATAAATGTACTATGTAGCACAAATGCCCCTCTGACATGCAAAATACAGAATCACATCAGACAACTGTTATTGGGGACACTTCTATCTGCAACGTTATACAGTTTGCCTCCTAAACATGGCCCTCATTTTAATCCATTATTAGATGCTCACTAGTTGAGCGCCTCTTGACAATATGTTCTGGCCGTGGTAGTTTTAATAGCGACTCGTGTTCGTAACTTTGAAACGCATCGCTTGCAGTACGGTCTTTCTTTACTGCCATTTCCTTTCCAGGTGACTGGCTCTATGAGCGGGGTTCTGGAGTCTACTTCCTGGGTGATCCCATCAACATTGAGGCGTCTGTCAGGGATGCTCACCACACCAGGCTCAGGGTCTTTGTTAGCAGCTGCGTGGCCACACTGGACCCTGACAGCAACTCTGTCCCCAGATATGTCTTCATTGAGAGTGATGGGTAAGCAGGGGGGGGATGACTTAGACTATTATCCGGCTGGCCCGTAGAGAACGATAGAAGATGCCATTTGAGGGCTTCCACCATTTTTATGGTTTCTTTGAGACGTCTTAATTGGTTACTAAGGAAGATGCCCCAATATGTATTTTAATATTATCTCCCTCCAGATGCTTGACGGATTCCCAGCTGCCTGGTTCCCGCTCTGGTTTCATGCGTAGAACCCAGGACAACAAGCTCGGGTTCCACATTGATGCCTTTAGGTTCTACCAGGAGGACAGGGCAGAGGTGAGGGCGGTATTTAATAAAAACAATGTTGTAGAGGCCATTATGGGTACTGTAGTTAAATTATTCTACAGTAACATAATTTACAGACATTATGTAGGCTACTGTGATTCTGCATCTTTGTTTTGCTTATCCTGTTTTTCACAGCTGTACATCACCTGCCACCTTATGGCAGTCCCTGTCATGGACCATGCAGAGCCGAGCAACAAGGCATGCTCCTTCATTGATGGCAGGTGGGATAAGTCACATTTCCTTAGCTACTGGGCTGTGACCTATTCACTGGAATAACCATAGCGTTTTAAAAAAGTGTGCTCTTGGTCCATGAGTAGATCTTTCATACATTTCAGATGGAGGTCTGCTGATGAGAATGATTTGCTATGTGGGCCTTGTCCAAGCCTGAGTAGACAGAAGGGGGTTGATCAAGCTCCAGCACAACGTCCCCTCAGTCCAAGACTAGGTGGTAGCCAACTTGAACCTCGTGTCTACCGCAACAAACCCCCAGCCTCTGGCGACAATTGGAGTATTGGGATGAAGGCCAAGAAAGGTGTATTTGACATCTTAATCCCTCTATTCCATCACCACCTTCTCAAAACACATTGCAGGGGCGGGACCTTCTCCAATATGGAAATTGAGGGAAGACTAATTGAGTGTCTTGACTGCAAATGTATGTGTTTAATGTGTTGTCCTTTTAGTATGGGACCAGGATACTACTTTGGGCCCCATGATTGTCCTCCCAAGTAAACAGAAGAGTACACCTCTATCTCCACGGACGAGTGGAGGTATCGATATACCTGGCTTCCCTGCCTCAACAGGGGACAGGAAGCCCGTATCACCTGGCAGTCTTTGGCGTGGCATGGACTTCAAGAGAGGTAATTTGACTCTGACATGGCATAATCTTATTCCTTATGTAGTGGACTACCTTTGAACAGGTAGTCTTGAGAACCCAACCCTAGGCAACAGCAGTGACTAGGGTCTGGTTTCAATGACTGACTCGTTTGGCAACTTCTCCCAACAAATCACGAGGCAGAACGTCATGATTTGAAACCAAATTTTGCAGGGAATACCTTTGCAGTGGTTTTAGTGAAGGTAGTTGAGGCAAACTAGCCACTTGCATAATGCACTCATTAAAAATAACTGATCTCCATCTTGCTAGCTACTATTTTGTATATTCAAGCGGTTAAGGTAGTGACTTAGGCATCTATGCCAAACTCGCATTCAGTACATACAGAAGTGTAAAGCCAGTTTTTAAAATGTGTGGGAGGCAACCAGGATGTCTAGACTATTGCCCAGACCATGATGCACTGGTCAAAAGTAGTGCACTCTATAGGTCATCGGGTGCCACTTCAGACACCTGTCTTTTCCTATCCCTATAGGCTAGCAATTCTGCCAACACTGGCTGTGTTAATCTGTTACATTTAATTCCAGGACCTTATTTCGCCCAATCCCAAAATGAGGTTAGTCCCTTGGGCCCAAGGGTCGGACCCAACAACAAGCACGGTCTCGTTAGCTCTGCAACATATGATGGCTTCATCAGGCAGAAAGAACTAATCGCCCAACGAGGTAATGACAGTACGTTACTGTTTTGAATGTATGATAATTGCATGTAGGCTCTGTGCTAAATCGTCTGTTCTCAGAGCTGGAGGCCACTCCAGACCCTGAGTTGATTCCTGCACCTGAGCCCATTGGAGACCTTGAGGTTACCACAGAGAAAGAGGGTCTGGGTGAAGAGGAGGATCAGTATGAGATTGGAACCTATTGAAAGGGTATGTATGGGATGATGGTACTGCTATTTTAGAGGGAAATAACCTGCACATGGCAAGCAGGTTAGCACTTATTGGGATGGCTCCGCAGAATGTTCACTAGCTGGCACAGCCACAAAGTAATAAAATATGATTTTTAAACATTAACCTCACTGCCAACCCTAATGCCTAACATTACATTAAAAGCATACATTGTTACAATGTAGCCAATTTTGACTTTCCATCTGGCACATCTAGTGGAAATTGCTCGGTATTGTCCTGGAGGCAGAACTGTCTCAATAAATGTCAACCTGCACATGGCAATTGCCAGTATCACTTAAATATCTGCTTTTGATGTGGTTTCATAAAGAAGGGATATGTTCCCAGTCCACTATCCAATTTCTAGAATTGGAAGGCGCTGTTGTTGTGGGTGGCCCATAAGACTTGCTCCAAGCAGCAGCAGACTCCAACTCACTGAGGTTGGTGCCGGTCCTGATGTCCCAGCACACAAGGAGGATGACCCTACAACAAAGTGACATAAGCACCACATCTGCTCCTGGCGACGTCAACCAGGGACGGGACTACCACAACACTGAGACGATGCCTGTTAATCTCTCTGAAAAATAAATGATTTAATGCTACTTCGACTGACTTTCTGTCTTCACCATTATGCACTACATGCTAGAGTAATCTGCAATATTGCCTTCATTTGTTAAAAAAGTGAGGGCCTGTTGCTGCCAACTGACATTTCCTAGCTTGGTCTTTGGTCTATTGGTGTTTGCCAGACATCACATCCTGGATTAATGTGACTCTGTCCCAAGGTTCCTGATTGAGCATGTAAGCTACAGGGCATTCTGAGACATTGGGCTTGCTATGAAGGGTCTGAGGAATGGGTGGACTGCACAGGAGGTTGGTGGCCCCTTAATTGGGAAGACCGGGCTTGTAATTGCAGTGGAATGGTATCAAACCCATGGTTTCCAGTCTTCCCTCAACCTCCACTGGCGGACTGGAACCAGAAATCGGCACTGGCATTTCTAACTGGTCCTTTTCCATAATCCGCCCCTCTTTTGAGAGACTTCGACTATTGTCCAGAAGGATAATTTAGTGCTAAAACCCAAGTGTTTGGGTTTAGTGTGGTGTAGGCCTAGCCTCAAAATCAATGGAAAGTTCCTCCCTGACTACATTGCAGATGCCTGCCAGATCTTAAAATGCCTGGTTATGTATATAACAAATCAGCTAACCACATACAGCACTTGATGACGTGGCACACAACCACTGGTTGCAACGCTTAAGCATCTAGTTGGGCAGGCGCTACGGGATTGCCACAGCACCTGTTCTGATTTCCAAAAGCCAGAGATGAGAAATTATCAGGTGCCAATTCACACAAATTATATGGCTGCTTTTAGACAGGCAGCACAATTCTGCTCTTTCTCCACTAATTGGTTTAGACCAATCGCAACAGATTTTTCAAATCGGATTGGTCAAGAGGCCAATTAGTGAAAAAATGAGCAGAATTGGGCTGCCTGTCTAAACGCAGCCAACGGCCTTAGGGTTCTAGGCCCATATTCCCAAAGCATCTCGGACTATAGAACAGCTTACCAATGGATCGGTTTTGCCTTTTAGATCAGTGCACTAGAGCCTTGTTCACACTGCAAGGCCTAATGCTCACATCTGTCTTTTAAAAAAAGTATGTATTTCACCTTTTTAACCAGGTAGGCTAGTTGACAAGTTCTCATTTACAACTGCGACCTGGCCAAGAAAGCAAAGCAGTGCGACACAAACAGGGTTACACATGGAATAATCAAACACAGTCAACACAAAGTGTATATACAGTGTGCAAATGAGGTAAGGCAATAAATTGGCCATAGTGGCAAAATAATTACAATTTAGCAATTAAACACTGGAGTGATGTGCAGAAGATGAATGTGCAAGTAGAGCTACTGGGGAGCAAAAAATATATAACAGTATGGGGATGAGGTATTTACAGCTGAGCTATGTTCTGTGATCTGTGGGCTGCTCTGACAGCTGGTGCTTAAAGTTAGTGAGGGAGATATGAGTCTCCAGCTTCAGTGATTTTTGCAATATGTTCCAGTCATTGGCATCAGAACTGGAAGGAAAGGTGACCAAAGGAGGAATTGGCTTTGGGGGTGACCAGTGAAATATACCTGCTGGAGCGCGTGCTACGGGTGGGTGCTGCTTTGTTGTTTTGGAATGCTGACTCTCCAAGCTAAGGTGACAAAGCCTACCATGGATGTTCCCAGTTACTTTGAATGTAAAAAATGATTGTGTTAGAACACTTAAACCCTCAAAGGACAATGAAACAATTGTCTGGCTCGCCACAGCAGTCAACAAGCTAGCTAGGTAGCTTTCTAGCACATTCAATAATTTGTCTAAGCAATACATGTTCTTGTCAACCGACTAACTAGCAAGCAACAAGATATGTAAAATAGCAGTCTAAAAACCACGAGGGATAATAGATCAAATTTGACCGTTAGACACAAGTCGCATGGCCAGGAATCAAATTTGTATCTGATTTCAAACCACCTTGGAAGGTCAGGTCCAGCACCAGACAAAAGCGGTCGCTTAGGGTCCCCGGACACTAGGGGACCCCCGACCCAAAAAGGTTTATACACATATACAGTACAAGCCAAAAGTTCAGACACACCTACTCTGCTAACCATGTGTATGTGACAAATAAAATTTGATTTGATTTGATTCAAGGGTTTTTCTTAATTTTTTACTATTTTCTACATTGTACAATAATAGTGAAGACATCAAACTATGAAATAACACATGGAATCATGTAGTAACCAAAAAGGTGTTGAACAAATCCAATTTATATTTATTCAAAGTAGCCACCCTTTGCCTTGATGACAGCGTTGCACACTCTTGGCATTCTCTCACTTAACTTCATGAGGTAGTCATCTGGAATGCATTTGAATTAACAGCTGTGCCTTTTTCAACTAGGCAAGTCAGTTAAGAACAAAATATTACTTTCAACGACGGCCTAGGAACACTGGGTTGACTGCCTTGTTCAGGGGCAGAACGACAGATTTTTACCTTATCAGCTCGGGGATTCGATCTTGCAACCTTTCGGTTACAAGTCCAACGCTCTAACCACTAGGCTACCTGCTGCCTTGTTGAAACATTGTTCGTGGAATTTCTTTCCTTCTTAATGCCTTTGAGCCAATCAGTTGTGTTTTGACATGGTAGGGGTGGTATACAGAAGATAGCCCAAATTGGTGAAAGACCAAGTCCATATTATGGCAAGAACAGCTCAAATAAGCAAAGAGAAAGGACAGTCCATCACTACTTTAAGACATGAAGGTCAGTCAATCTAGAAGATTTCAAGAACTTTGAACATTTCTTCAAGTGCAGGTCGCAAAAACCATAAAGCGCTATGATGAAACTGGCTCTCATGAGTACCGTCACAGGAAAGGAAGACCCAGAGTTACCTTTGCTGCAGAGGATAAGTTTATGCATGCGCAAACCAGCTGGCTGGTGTGTTTACAGACACTTTCAATCATTCCCTATCCCAGTCTGCTGTCCCCACATGCTTCAAGATGGCCTCCATGGTTCCTGTACCCAGGAAGGCAAAGATAACTGAACTAAATGACTACCGCCCCGTAGCACTCACTTCTGTCATCCTGAAGTGCTTTAACTTAAGAGACTAGTCAAGGATCATATCATTTCCACCTTCAGGCAACCATAGACCCACTTCAGTTTGCATACCGCCCAAACAGGTCCACAGACGATGCAATCGCCATCACACTGCACACTGCCCTATCCCATCTGGACAAGAGGGATACGTATTTAAGAATGCTGTTCATTGACTACAGCTCAGCATTCAACACCATAGTACCCTCCAAGCTCATCGTCAAGCTGGGGGCCCTGGGCCTCAACCCCGCCCTGTGCAATTGAGTACTGGACTTTCCTGACGGGCCTCCCCCAGGTGGTGAACGTAAGAAACAACACCCCTACCTCGCTGACCCTGAACACTGGGGCCCCACACGGGTGCGTGCACAGCCCCCATGTGTACTCCCTGTTCACCCACGACTGTGTGGCCATAGCACGCCTCCAACTCAACCATCAAGTTTGCAGACGACACAACAGTAGTGGGCTTGATTACCAACAACGACGAGACAGCCTACAGGGAGGAGGTGAGGGCACAGAATGTGGTGTCAGGAAAACAACTTCTCACTTCTCACTCAACGTCAACGTCAAGATGATTGTGGACTTCAGGAACCAGCTGAAGGAGCCCCCCCACCCCAACACCTACATTGAAGGGACACCAGTTGAGAAAGTGGAAAGTTCCTCGGCATACACATCAATGACAAACTGAAATGGTCCACCCACACAGACAGTGTGGTGAAGAAGGCGCAACAGCGCCTCTTCAACCTCAGGAGGCTGAAGAAAAGTGGCTTGTCACCCAAAACCCTGACTAACTTTTACAGATCCACATTCGAGAGTATCCTGTCAGGATGTATCACAGCCTGGTACGGCAACTGCTTGCCCTCAACCGCAAGGCTCTCCAGAGGGTGGTGCGGTCTGCACAACGCATCACCGGGGGCAAACTACCTGCCCACCATGACATCTATATCACCCGATGTCACAGGTAGGCAAAAAAAAGATCATCAAAGACAACAGCCACCCGAGCCACTGCCTGTTTACACCGCTACCATCCAGAAGGTGAGGTCAGTACAGGTGCATCGAAGCTGAGACAGAGAGACTGAAGAACAGCTTCTATCTCAAGGCCATCAGACTGCTAAACAGCAGTCACTAACTCAGAGAGGCTGCTGCCTACATGGAGACCCAATCACTGGCCACTTTAACAAATGGATCACTAGTCACTTTAAACGATGCCACTTAATGATGTTTACATATCTTACAATACTCATATCATATTTATGTACTGTATTTTATACCATCTATTGCACCTTGCCTATGCCGCTTGGCCGTTGTTCATCCTTATATTTATATGTACATTTTCTCATTCACCCCTTTTAGATTTGTGTGTATTAGTTGAGGTTGTTGGGGAACTGTTAGATTACTTGTTAGATATTACTGCACTGTCGGAACCAGAAGCACAAGCATTTCGCTACACTCGCATTAACATCTGCTAACCATGTGTATGTGACAAATAAAATGTGATTTGATTTGAACATGCATGCCAATTAAAGATCTTGACTAATCAGATGCAAGGCCAAATTAGGGCGTAATCCAGCCCAGGTGTGCAGCCTGGTTGGTTGTTAAAAGCTACCTCAGTTTTATCAATTGTAGCATAGCAGAGGCACGCTGTCCTCTAACCTACAGAGTCACATTAGTTGGTGGCATGGGACTCATGATGGCAAACACGCTCAGGTTATTGTTCAAGCAACTGGTTTGGTTTTTACTTGTGGAAAACTTCTTAATCTCTCCTGCTTTGTCATATACTTATAGCGCTGACACATGGCAACAACTTCCAAGGCGAACACCGCAATTTGACAATCGTCCACGCTTTAAACAGCCTCCACTCCAACAAACAGTTTCAAGGCCAGTTCGAGTAGAAACTGTCGCTGTGACGTGCCATTCAGACTACATGGAGATAGTCGTGAAGGCTGATCTGTTTAAACTCGGTAATCTAATCGACGTGGATGACCTGCGACTTGGAGTTGAACAGTACCAAGACCAAGAGCCGTGTAGGGCTACAGCTTCAGCAGCCGGAGATGAGTACAGAATATTTGCAGCACTTTCGGACTGTGGAACCAAGTACATGGTAATATATATTTTTTTAAATTCAGTAGTTGACTTCTTGAAACAACCTTCTCTTAAATGCTGCTTTGTGACTCCACAGCTGAACGAAGACTCATTGATCTACGCAAACCTCCTCAGATATACACCCAGAACCACACCAGATGGCGTTATTCGAATGGCTGGTGCTGTAATCCCAATTGAGTGTCATTATGAAAGGTGAGTTTAGGCTATACTGTTGTATGACGGTCATAGGAATCCTGCGCTGACCTATTGGTGTATTTACCGGTCTGTACTTTCTGTTTCAGGAAGTACAGTTTGGACAGCTCTTCTCTCCAGCCGACCTGGATCCCTTTCACCGCCACAGTGTCTGCTGAAGACACCCTGCAGTTCTCATTGAAGTTTATGACAAGTGGGTATATAAATCCTGGGCTGCATTTCGCAGGGTACAATTTTGTTGACCATTCAGATAATAAATCAAAAGGATACAATGGTGCTCTCCCAGAAGCTTGGTAAAACCCGTGAATTGAATGTTCAGATATCAAATGTAAGGGCTATATAAATACATAAGCCCTTCTTACATCAGCAAGCAATGTAGGTGTAGAAGCACGGTGGCTAGGAAACTCCCTAGAAAGGCTCTGAGGGGTGGCTAGTCCTCTTCTGGCTGTGCCGGGTGGAGATGTTCAAATGTTCATGCATGGTCAAATAATAATCACAGTTGTTGTCGATGGTGCAACAGGTCAGCACCTCAGGAGTAAATGTCAGTTGGCTTTTCATAGCCGATCATTGAGAGTATCTCTACCGCTCCTGCTGTCTCGAGTTGAAAACAGCCGGTCTGGGACAGGTAGCACGTCCGGTGAACAGGTCAGGGTTCCATAGCCGCAGGCAGATATAAATGTACTATGTAGCACAAATGCCCCTCTGACATGCAAAATACAGAATCACATCAGACAACTGTTATTGGGGACACTTCTATCTGCAACGTTATACAGTTTGCCTCCTAAACATGGCCCTCATTTTAATCCATTATTAGATGCTCACTAGTTGAGCGCCTCTTGACAATATGTTCTGGCCGTGGTAGTTTTAATAGCGACTCGTGTTCGTAACTTTGAAACGCATCGCTTGCAGTACGGTCTTTCTTTACTGCCATTTCCTTTCCAGGTGACTGGCTCTATGAGCGGGGTTCTGGAGTCTACTTCCTGGGTGATCCCATCAACATTGAGGCGTCTGTCAGGGATGCTCACCACACCAGGCTCAGGGTCTTTGTTAGCAGCTGCGTGGCCACACTGGACCCTGACAGCAACTCTGTCCCCAGATATGTCTTCATTGAGAGTGATGGGTAAGCAGGGGGGGGATGACTTAGACTATTATCCGGCTGGCCCGTAGAGAACGATAGAAGATGCCATTTGAGGGCTTCCACCATTTTTATGGTTTCTTTGAGACGTCTTAATTGGTTACTAAGGAAGATGCCCCAATATGTATTTTAATATTATCTCCCTCCAGATGCTTGACGGATTCCCAGCTGCCTGGTTCCCGCTCTGGTTTCATGCGTAGAACCCAGGACAACAAGCTCGGGTTCCACATTGATGCCTTTAGGTTCTACCAGGAGGACAGGGCAGAGGTGAGGGCGGTATTTAATAAAAACAATGTTGTAGAGGCCATTATGGGTACTGTAGTTAAATTATTCTACAGTAACATAATTTACAGACATTATGTAGGCTACTGTGATTCTGCATCTTTGTTTTGCTTATCCTGTTTTTCACAGCTGTACATCACCTGCCACCTTATGGCAGTCCCTGTCATGGACCATGCAGAGCCGAGCAACAAGGCATGCTCCTTCATTGATGGCAGGTGGGATAAGTCACATTTCCTTAGCTACTGGGCTGTGACCTATTCACTGGAATAACCATAGCGTTTTAAAAAAGTGTGCTCTTGGTCCATGAGTAGATCTTTCATACATTTCAGATGGAGGTCTGCTGATGAGAATGATTTGCTATGTGGGCCTTGTCCAAGCCTGAGTAGACAGAAGGGGGTTGATCAAGCTCCAGCACAACGTCCCCTCAGTCCAAGACTAGGTGGTAGCCAACTTGAACCTCGTGTCTACCGCAACAAACCCCCAGCCTCTGGCGACAATTGGAGTATTGGGATGAAGGCCAAGAAAGGTGTATTTGACATCTTAATCCCTCTATTCCATCACCACCTTCTCAAAACACATTGCAGGGGCGGGACCTTCTCCAATATGGAAATTGAGGGAAGACTAATTGAGTGTCTTGACTGCAAATGTATGTGTTTAATGTGTTGTCCTTTTAGTATGGGACCAGGATACTACTTTGGGCCCCATGATTGTCCTCCCAAGTAAACAGAAGAGTACACCTCTATCTCCACGGACGAGTGGAGGTATCGATATACCTGGCTTCCCTGCCTCAACAGGGGACAGGAAGCCCGTATCACCTGGCAGTCTTTGGCGTGGCATGGACTTCAAGAGAGGTAATTTGACTCTGACATGGCATAATCTTATTCCTTATGTAGTGGACTACCTTTGAACAGGTAGTCTTGAGAACCCAACCCTAGGCAACAGCAGTGACTAGGGTCTGGTTTCAATGACTGACTCGTTTGGCAACTTCTCCCAACAAATCACGAGGCAGAACGTCATGATTTGAAACCAAATTTTGCAGGGAATACCTTTGCAGTGGTTTTAGTGAAGGTAGTTGAGGCAAACTAGCCACTTGCATAATGCACTCATTAAAAATAACTGATCTCCATCTTGCTAGCTACTATTTTGTATGTATTCAAGCGGTTAAGGTAGTGACTTAGGCATCTATGCCAAACTCGCATTCAGTACATACAGAAGTGTAAAGCCAGTTTTTAAAATGTGTGGGAGGCAACCAGGATGTCTAGACTATTGCCCAGACCATGATGCACTGGTCAAAAGTAGTGCACTCTATAGGTCATCGGGTGCCACTTCAGACACCTGTCTTTTCCTATCCCTATAGGCTAGCAATTCTGCCAACACTGGCTGTGTTAATCTGTTACATTTAATTCCAGGACCTTATTTCGCCCAATCCCAAAATGAGGTTAGTCCCTTGGGCCCAAGGGTCGGACCCAACAACAAGCACGGTCTCGTTAGCTCTGCAACATATGATGGCTTCATCAGGCAGAAAGAACTAATCGCCCAACGAGGTAATGACAGTACGTTACTGTTTTGAATGTATGATAATTGCATGTAGGCTCTGTGCTAAATCGTCTGTTCTCAGAGCTGGAGGCCACTCCAGACCCTGAGTTGATTCCTGCACCTGAGCCCATTGGAGACCTTGAGGTTACCACAGAGAAAGAGGGTCTGGGTGAAGAGGAGGATCAGTATGAGATTGGAACCTATTGAAAGGGTATGTATGGGATGATGGTACTGCTATTTTAGAGGGAAATAACCTGCACATGGCAAGCAGGTTAGCACTTATTGGGATGGCTCCGCAGAATGTTCACTAGCTGGCACAGCCACAAAGTAATAAAATATGATTTTTAAACATTAACCTCACTGCCAACCCTAATGCCTAACATTACATTAAAAGCATACATTGTTACAATGTAGCCAATTTTGACTTTCCATCTGGCACATCTAGTGGAAATTGCTCGGTATTGTCCTGGAGGCAGAACTGTCTCAATAAATGTCAACCTGCACATGGCAATTGCCAGTATCACTTAAATATCTGCTTTTGATGTGGTTTCATAAAGAAGGGATATGTTCCCAGTCCACTATCCAATTTCTAGAATTGGAAGGCGCTGTTGTTGTGGGTGGCCCATAAGACTTGCTCCAAGCAGCAGCAGACTCCAACTCACTGAGGTTGGTGCCGGTCCTGATGTCCCAGCACACAAGGAGGATGACCCTACAACAAAGTGACATAAGCACCACATCTGCTCCTGGCGACGTCAACCAGGGACGGGACTACCACAACACTGAGACGATGCCTGTTAATCTCTCTGAAAAATAAATGATTTAATGCTACTTCGACTGACTTTCTGTCTTCACCATTATGCACTACATGCTAGAGTAATCTGCAATATTGCCTTCATTTGTTAAAAAAGTGAGGGCCTGTTGCTGCCAACTGACATTTCCTAGCTTGGTCTTTGGTCTATTGGTGTTTGCCAGACATCACATCCTGGATTAATGTGACTCTGTCCCAAGGTTCCTGATTGAGCATGTAAGCTACAGGGCATTCTGAGACATTGGGCTTGCTATGAAGGGTCTGAGGAATGGGTGGACTGCACAGGAGGTTGGTGGCCCCTTAATTGGGAAGACCGGGCTTGTAATTGCAGTGGAATGGTATCAAACCCATGGTTTCCAGTCTTCCCTCAACCTCCACTGGCGGACTGGAACCAGAAATCGGCACTGGCATTTCTAACTGGTCCTTTTCCATAATCCGCCCCTCTTTTGAGAGACTTCGACTATTGTCCAGAAGGATAATTTAGTGCTAAAACCCAAGTGTTTGGGTTTAGTGTGGTGTAGGCCTAGCCTCAAAATCAATGGAAAGTTCCTCCCTGACTACATTGCAGATGCCTGCCAGATCTTAAAATGCCTGGTTATGTATATAACAAATCAGCTAACCACATACAGCACTTGATGACGTGGCACACAACCACTGGTTGCAACGCTTAAGCATCTAGTTGGGCAGGCGCTACGGGATTGCCACAGCACCTGTTCTGATTTCCAAAAGCCAGAGATGAGAAATTATCAGGTGCCAATTCACACAAATTATATGGCTGCTTTTAGACAGGCAGCACAATTCTGCTCTTTCTCCACTAATTGGTTTAGACCAATCGCAACAGATTTTTCAAATCGGATTGGTCAAGAGGCCAATTAGTGAAAAAATGAGCAGAATTGGGCTGCCTGTCTAAACGCAGCCAACGGCCTTAGGGTTCTAGGCCCATATTCCCAAAGCATCTCGGACTATAGAACAGCTTACCAATGGATCGGTTTTGCCTTTTAGATCAGTGCACTAGAGCCTTGTTCACACTGCAAGGCCTAATGCTCACATCTGTCTTTTAAAAAAAGTATGTATTTCACCTTTTTAACCAGGTAGGCTAGTTGACAAGTTCTCATTTACAACTGCGACCTGGCCAAGAAAGCAAAGCAGTGCGACACAAACAGGGTTACACATGGAATAATCAAACACAGTCAACACAAAGTGTATATACAGTGTGCAAATGAGGTAAGGCAATAAATTGGCCATAGTGGCAAAATAATTACAATTTAGCAATTAAACACTGGAGTGATGTGCAGAAGATGAATGTGCAAGTAGAGCTACTGGGGAGCAAAAAATATATAACAGTATGGGGATGAGGTATTTACAGCTGAGCTATGTTCTGTGATCTGTGGGCTGCTCTGACAGCTGGTGCTTAAAGTTAGTGAGGGAGATATGAGTCTCCAGCTTCAGTGATTTTTGCAATATGTTCCAGTCATTGGCATCAGAACTGGAAGGAAAGGTGACCAAAGGAGGAATTGGCTTTGGGGGTGACCAGTGAAATATACCTGCTGGAGCGCGTGCTACGGGTGGGTGCTGCTTTGTTGTTTTGGAATGCTGACTCTCCAAGCTAAGGTGACAAACACCTACCATGGATGTTCCCAGTTACTTTGAATGTTAAAAATTATCGTGTTAGAACACTTAAACCCTCAAAGGACAATGAAACAATTGTCTGGCTCGCCACAGCAGTCAACTAGCTAGCTAGGTAGCTTTCTAGCACATTCAATAATTTGACTGTTAGACATTCAAATTTGACCGTTAGACACAAGTCGCATGGCCAGGAATCTAATTTGTATCTGATTTCAAACCACCTTGGAAGGTCAGGTCCAGCACCAGACAAAAGCGGTCGCTTAGGGTCCCCGGACACTAGGGGGCCCCCGACCCAAAAAGGTTTATACACATATACAGTACAAGCCAAAAGTTCAGACACACCTACTCTGCTAACCATGTGTATGTGACAAATAAAATTTGATTTGATTTGATTCAAGGGTTTTTCTGAATTTTTTACTATTTTCTACATTGTACAATAATAGTGAAGACATCAAACTATGAAATAACATATGGAATCATGTAGTAACCAAAAAGGTGTTAAACAAATCCAATTTATATTTATTCAAAGTAGCCACCCTTTGCCTTGATGACAGCGTTGCACACTCCTGGCATTCTCTCACTTAACTTCATGAGGTAGTCATCTGGAATGCATTTGAATTAACAGCTGCGCCTTTTTCAACTAGGCAAGTCAGTTAAGAACAAAATCTTACTTTCAATGACGGCCTAAGAACACTGGGTTGACTGCCTTGTTCAGGGGCAGAACGACAGATTTTTACCTTATCAGCTCGGGGATTCGATCTTGCAACCTTTCGGTTACAAGTCCAACGCTCTAACCACTAGGCTACTTGCTGCCTTGTTGAAACATTGTTTGTGGAATTTCTTTCCTTCTTAATGCCTTTGAGCCAATCAGTTGTGTTTTGACATGGTAGGGGTGGTATACAGAAGATAGCCCAAATTGGTGAAAGACCAAGTCCATATTATGGCAAGAACAGCTCAAATAAGCAAAGAGAAAGGACAGTCCATCACTACTTTAAGACATGAAGGTCAGTCAATCTAGAAGATTTCAAGAACTTTGAACATTTCTTCAAGTGCAGGTCGCAAAAACCATAAAGCGCTATGATGAAACTGGCTCTCATGAGTACCGTCACAGGAAAGGAAGACCCAGAGTTACCTTTGCTGCAGAGGATAAGTTTATGCATGCGCAAACCAGCTGGCTGGTGTGTTTACAGACACTTTCAATCATTCCCTATCCCAGTCTGCTGTCCCCACATGCTTCAAGATGGCCTCCATGGTTCCTGTACCCAGGAAGGCAAAGATAACTGAACTAAATGACTACCGCCCCGTAGCACTCACTTCTGTCATCCTGAAGTGCTTTAACTTAAGAGACTAGTCAAGGATCATATCATTTCCACCTTCCGGCAACCATAGACCCACTTCAGTTTGCATACCGCCCAAACAGGTCCACAGACGATGCAATCGCCATCACACTGCACACTGCCCTATCCCATCTGGACAAGAGGGATACGAATTTAAGAATGCTGTTCATTGACTACAGCTCAGCATTCAACACCATAGTACCCTCCAAGCTCATCGTCAAGCTGGGGGCCCTGGGCCTCAACCCCGCCCTGTGCAATTGAGTACTGGACTTTCCTCCAGGTGGTGAACGTAAGAAACAACACCCCTACCTCGCTGACCCTGAACACTGGGGCCCCACACGGGTGCGTGCACAGCCCCCATGTGTACTCCCTGTTCACCCACGACTGTGTGGCCATAGCACGCCTCCAACTCAACCATCAAGTTTGCAGACGACACAACAGTAGTGGGCTTGATTACCAACAACGACGAGACAGCCTACAGGGAGGAGGTGAGGGCACAGAATGTGGTGTCAGGAAAACAACTTCTCACTTCTCACTCAACGTCAACGTCAAGATGATTGTGGACTTCAGGAACCAGCTGAAGGAGCCCCCCCACCCCAACACCTACATTGAAGGGACACCAGTTGAGAAAGTGGAAAGTTCCTCGGCATACACATCAATGACAAACTGAAATGGTCCACCCACACAGACAGTGTGGTGAAGAAGGCGCAACAGCGCCTCTTCAACCTCAGGAGGCTGAAGAAAAGTGGCTTGTCACCCAAAACCCTGACTAACTTTTACAGATCCACATTCGAGAGTATCCTGTCAGGATGTATCACAGCCTGGTACGGCAACTGCTTGCCCTCAACCGCAAGGCTCTCCAGAGGGTGGTGCGGTCTGCACAACGCATCACCGGGGGCAAACTACCTGCCCACCATGACATCTATATCACCCGATGTCACAGGTAGGCAAAAAAAAGATCATCAAAGACAACAGCCACCCGAGCCACTGCCTGTTTACACCGCTACCATCCAGAAGGTGAGGTCAGTACAGGTGCATCGAAGCTGAGACAGAGAGACTGAAGAACAGCTTCTATCTCAAGGCCATCAGACTGCTAAACAGCAGTCACTAACTCAGAGAGGCTGCTGCCTACATGGAGACCCAATCACTGGCCACTTTAACAAATGGATCACTAGTCACTTTAAACGATGCCACTTAATGATGTTTACATATCTTACAATACTCATATCATATTTATGTACTGTATTTTATACCATCTATTGCACCTTGCCTATGCCGCTTGGCCGTTGTTCATCCTTATATTTATATGTACATTTTCTCATTCACCCCTTTTAGATTTGTGTGTATTAGTTGAGGTTGTTGGGGAACTGTTAGATTACTTGTTAGATATTACTGCACTGTCGGAACCAGAAGCACAAGCATTTCGCTACACTCGCATTAACATCTGCTAACCATGTGTATGTGACAAATAAAATGTGATTTGATTTGAACATGCATGCCAATTAAATATCTTGACTAATCAGATGCAAGGCCAAATTAGGGCGTAATCCAGCCCAGGTGTGCAGCCTGGTTGGTTGTTAAAAGCTACCTCAGTTTTTATCAATTGTAGCATAGCAGAGGCACGCTGTCCTCTAACCTACAGAGTCACATTAGTTGGTGGCATGGGACTCATGATGGCAAACACGCTCAGGTTATTGTTCAAGCAACTGGTTTGGTTTTTACTTGTGGAAAACTTCTTAATCTCTCCTGCTTTGTCATATACTTATAGCGCTGACACATGGCAACAACTTCCAAGGCGAACACCGCAATTTGACAATCGTCCACGCTTTAAACAGCCTCCACTCCAACAAACAGTTTCAAGGCCAGTTCGAGTAGAAACTGTCGCTGTGACGTGCCATTCAGACTACATGGAGATAGTCGTGAAGGCTGATCTGTTTAAACTCGGTAATCTAATCGACGTGGATGACCTGCGACTTGGAGTTGAACAGTACCAAGACCAAGAGCCGTGTAGGGCTACAGCTTCAGCAGCCGGAGATGAGTACAGAATATTTGCAGCACTTTCGGACTGTGGAACCAAGTACATGGTAATATATATTTTTTTAAATTCAGTAGTTGACTTCTTGAAACAACCTTCTCTTAAATGCTGCTTTGTGACTCCACAGCTGAACGAAGACTCATTGATCTACGCAAACCTCCTCAGATATACACCCAGAACCACACCAGATGGCGTTATTCGAATGGCTGGTGCTGTAATCCCAATTGAGTGTCATTATGAAAGGTGAGTTTAGGCTATACTGTTGTATGACGGTCATAGGAATCCTGCGCTGACCTATTGGTGTATTTACCGGTCTGTACTTTCTGTTTCAGGAAGTACAGTTTGGACAGCTCTTCTCTCCAGCCGACCTGGATCCCTTTCACCGCCACAGTGTCTGCTGAAGACACCCTGCAGTTCTCATTGAAGTTTATGACAAGTGGGTATATAAATCCTGGGCTGCATTTCGCAGGGTACAATTTTGTTGACCATTCAGATAATAAATCAAAAGGATACAATGGTGCTCTCCCAGAAGCTTGGTAAAACCCGTGAATTGAATGTTCAGATATCAAATGTAAGGGCTATATAAATACATAAGCCCTTCTTACATCAGCAAGCAATGTAGGTGTAGAAGCACGGTGGCTAGGAAACTCCCTAGAAAGGCTCTGAGGGGTGGCTAGTCCTCTTCTGGCTGTGCCGGGTGGAGATGTTCAAATGTTCATGCATGGTCAAATAATAATCACAGTTGTTGTCGATGGTGCAACAGGTCAGCACCTCAGGAGTAAATGTCAGTTGGCTTTTCATAGCCGATCATTGAGAGTATCTCTACCGCTCCTGCTGTCTCGAGTTGAAAACAGCCGGTCTGGGACAGGTAGCACGTCCGGTGAACAGGTCAGGGTTCCATAGCCGCAGGCAGATATAAATGTACTATGTAGCACAAATGCCCCTCTGACATGCAAAATACAGAATCACATCAGACAACTGTTATTGGGGACACTTCTATCTGCAACGTTATACAGTTTGCCTCCTAAACATGGCCCTCATTTTAATCCATTATTAGATGCTCACTAGTTGAGCGCCTCTTGACAATATGTTCTGGCCGTGGTAGTTTTAATAGCGACTCGTGTTCGTAACTTTGAAACGCATCGCTTGCAGTACGGTCTTTCTTTACTGCCATTTCCTTTCCAGGTGACTGGCTCTATGAGCGGGGTTCTGGAGTCTACTTCCTGGGTGATCCCATCAACATTGAGGCGTCTGTCAGGGATGCTCACCACACCAGGCTCAGGGTCTTTGTTAGCAGCTGCGTGGCCACACTGGACCCTGACAGCAACTCTGTCCCCAGATATGTCTTCATTGAGAGTGATGGGTAAGCAGGGGGGGGATGACTTAGACTATTATCCGGCTGGCCCGTAGAGAACGATAGAAGATGCCATTTGAGGGCTTCCACCATTTTTATGGTTTCTTTGAGACGTCTTAATTGGTTACTAAGGAAGATGCCCCAATATGTATTTTAATATTATCTCCCTCCAGATGCTTGACGGATTCCCAGCTGCCTGGTTCCCGCTCTGGTTTCATGCGTAGAACCCAGGACAACAAGCTCGGGTTCCACATTGATGCCTTTAGGTTCTACCAGGAGGACAGGGCAGAGGTGAGGGCGGTATTTAATAAAAACAATGTTGTAGAGGCCATTATGGGTACTGTAGTTAAATTATTCTACAGTAACATAATTTACAGACATTATGTAGGCTACTGTGATTCTGCATCTTTGTTTTGCTTATCCTGTTTTTCACAGCTGTACATCACCTGCCACCTTATGGCAGTCCCTGTCATGGACCATGCAGAGCCGAGCAACAAGGCATGCTCCTTCATTGATGGCAGGTGGGATAAGTCACATTTCCTTAGCTACTGGGCTGTGACCTATTCACTGGAATAACCATAGCGTTTTAAAAAAGTGTGCTCTTGGTCCATGAGTAGATCTTTCATACATTTCAGATGGAGGTCTGCTGATGAGAATGATTTGCTATGTGGGCCTTGTCCAAGCCTGAGTAGACAGAAGGGGGTTGATCAAGCTCCAGCACAACGTCCCCTCAGTCCAAGACTAGGTGGTAGCCAACTTGAACCTCGTGTCTACCGCAACAAACCCCCAGCCTCTGGCGACAATTGGAGTATTGGGATGAAGGCCAAGAAAGGTGTATTTGACATCTTAATCCCTCTATTCCATCACCACCTTCTCAAAACACATTGCAGGGGCGGGACCTTCTCCAATATGGAAATTGAGGGAAGACTAATTGAGTGTCTTGACTGCAAATGTATGTGTTTAATGTGTTGTCCTTTTAGTATGGGACCAGGATACTACTTTGGGCCCCATGATTGTCCTCCCAAGTAAACAGAAGAGTACACCTCTATCTCCACGGACGAGTGGAGGTATCGATATACCTGGCTTCCCTGCCTCAACAGGGGACAGGAAGCCCGTATCACCTGGCAGTCTTTGGCGTGGCATGGACTTCAAGAGAGGTAATTTGACTCTGACATGGCATAATCTTATTCCTTATGTAGTGGACTACCTTTGAACAGGTAGTCTTGAGAACCCAACCCTAGGCAACAGCAGTGACTAGGGTCTGGTTTCAATGACTGACTCGTTTGGCAACTTCTCCCAACAAATCACGAGGCAGAACGTCATGATTTGAAACCAAATTTTGCAGGGAATACCTTTGCAGTGGTTTTAGTGAAGGTAGTTGAGGCAAACTAGCCACTTGCATAATGCACTCATTAAAAATAACTGATCTCCATCTTGCTAGCTACTATTTTGTATGTATTCAAGCGGTTAAGGTAGTGACTTAGGCATCTATGCCAAACTCGCATTCAGTACATACAGAAGTGTAAAGCCAGTTTTTAAAATGTGTGGGAGGCAACCAGGATGTCTAGACTATTGCCCAGACCATGATGCACCAGACACCTGTCTTTTCCTATCCCTATAGGCTAGCAATTCTGCCAACACTGGCTGTGTTAATCTGTTACATTTAATTCCAGGACCTTATTTCGCCCAATCCCAAAATGAGGTTAGTCCCTTGGGCCCAAGGGTCGGACCCAACAACAAGCACGGTCTCGTTAGCTCTGCAACATATGATGGCTTCATCAGGCAGAAAGAACTAATCGCCCAACGAGGTAATGACAGTACGTTACTGTTTTGAATGTATGATAATTGCATGTAGGCTCTGTGCTAAATCGTCTGTTCTCAGAGCTGGAGGCCACTCCAGACCCTGAGTTGATTCCTGCACCTGAGCCCATTGGAGACCTTGAGGTTACCACAGAGAAAGAGGGTCTGGGTGAAGAGGAGGATCAGTATGAGATTGGAACCTATTGAAAGGGTATGTATGGGATGATGGTACTGCTATTTTAGAGGGAAATAACCTGCACATGGCAAGCAGGTTAGCACTTATTGGGATGGCTCCGCAGAATGTTCACTAGCTGGCACAGCCACAAAGTAATAAAATATGATTTTTAAACATTAACCTCACTGCCAACCCTAATGCCTAACATTACATTAAAAGCATACATTGTTACAATGTAGCCAATTTTGACTTTCCATCTGGCACATCTAGTGGAAATTGCTCGGTATTGTCCTGGAGGCAGAACTGTCTCAATAAATGTCAACCTGCACATGGCAATTGCCAGTATCACTTAAATATCTGCTTTTGATGTGGTTTCATAAAGAAGGGATATGTTCCCAGTCCACTATCCAATTTCTAGAATTGGAAGGCGCTGTTGTTGTGGGTGGCCCATAATAGACTTGCTCCAAGCAGCAGCAGACTCCAACTCACTGAGGTTGGTGCCGGTCCTGATGTCCCAGCACACAAGGAGGATGACCCTACAACAAAGTGACATAAGCACCACATCTGCTCCTGGCGACGTCAACCAGGGACGGGACTACCACAACACTGAGACAATGCCTGTTAATCTCTCTGAAAAAATAAATGATTTAATGCTACTTCGACTGACTTTCTGTCTTCACCATTATGCACTACATGCTAGAGTAATCTGCAATATTGCCTTCATTTGTTAAAAAAGTGAGGGCCTGTTGCTGCCAACTGACATTTCCTAGCTTAGTCTTTGGTCTATTGGTGTTTGCCAGACATCACATCCTGGATTAATGTGACTCTGTCCCAAGGTTCCTGATTGAGCATGTAAGCTACAGGGCATTCTGAGACATTGGGCTTGCTATGAAGGGTCTGAGGAATGGGTGGACTGCACAGGAGGTTGGTGGCCCCTTAATTGGGAAGACCGGGCTTGTAACTGCAGTGGAATGGTATCAAACCCATGGTTTCCAGTCTTCCCTCAACCTCCACTGGCGGACTGGAACCAGAAATCGGCACTGGCATTTCTAACTGGTCCTTTTCCATAATCCGCCCCTCTTTTGAGAGACTTCGACTATTGTCCAGAAGGATAATTTAGTGCTAAAACCCAAGTGTTTGGGTTTAGTGTGGTGTAGGCCTAGCCTCAAAATCAATGGAAAGTTCCTCCCTGACTACATTGCAGATGCCTGCCAGATCTTAAAATGCCTGGTTATGTGTATATAACAAATCAGCTAACCACATACAGCACTTGATGACGTGGCACACAACCACTGGTTGCAACGCTTAGCCTGTTATGGCTGCGATCCCCGTACAGGGACAAACATCAGGGGAAATTTCAGAGTGGCAACTAAAAATATAACTTAACATTAAACATTCTTGAAAATGCAAGTGTCTTACACCCTTAAAGATTAGAATCTTGGTAATCAAACTACGTTTTGGCTATTACAGAGAACAAATCCCATGCTTTTGTTTGAGAAGAGCAATTAAGAACAAACATTTTCCACCATGACAGTTTTTACACATTCACATCTGAAGGTAAAATTATGACTTACATTCTGATATCTTGCTCTTATTTCTCTTCCTGGGTGTCCCACTGATCAAATGAAGTGCTGTTTTCTTTGATCAAATCCATTTTTATAGCCTAAATGAAACATTTTGTAAACCGTTTGTGCCGTGAATTCCATCTATCAATTTTTTACGGAGCATTTGCCGTGATTCCCCCCTGTACACAATCGTTTATCTAGTCATGGTGGGTTTCAGTGCATTCCTCTGGATGTTTGCATAACAGCCAAATGTCATTGTTTGACCGAAGTGAGTATTGACCGAAGTGAGCTGATTTGAAGACAAAGATAAATGACTACCTTAGCACCAATTTTAGCGAAGCTTCATTGACTATTTTTTCCCAATGACCACTGATCTTCTTAATCTAGCTGGGTAGATAGCCAATGAGCTGAGGTAGGTAAACGCCAGTATGTAATGGTTTGGGGTTGGACCACAATTCCTTGTTTGTAATCGCACGCGCAGGGAACTCCATTCTCGCCTTGACGATCAGAGGAGTTGCTGTAAGGCTTTTTACGTGCAGCTGTATTTCGGAAAAGTTGTAGTTTCAACGATTTCATTGAAGATATCATGGCGAATAAATCATGTAAAGCGAAGTCAAACTCTAAAGTGAAAGTGAGACAGATTTTTGGAGTGTTATGATTCAAACGAACTGAGGAGCTGTTTCTGCAAGGACAGGACGTACTTCTGGACGGGTAAGTGCTAATGCCGTTTTATGAAACATAAAAATATATATATTTTTTTTGCAATGAAATGTGTTATGTATGTATGTATATAACAATGGCTGGAGTTGAATGGGACACCTTAGTGACTGTTCCCTCTGCTCTATACAATCAATACATATCTGTAAATTTTATGTGATGATAAAAGGCTCATACAATTCTTTCACAGTGATAGCGACTCCGCCTGGGAGCCCCCGGTGCCAAGCTGTCCGCTCTACCTGTGCCCCCAGTGCTGTTCATATGCCACAGTTCATTACTGCAGGCATAACTGTGCCTCAGGGCCAAAAGGGCACAGCATGGAGGTGTCATTGTGTTCTGTGTCGCATGAAATGCACCACTTGTTCAGTTTGCCTCTGCTTTACATCAGAAAGAGACTGCTATGGGACATGGCACAGGCAGCAAAATATTATGACGAGGACTTCCAAGGGGTGTACTGTTTTAAAAAAAAAAAAAAATTATATATTTATTTTCTAATATTATTATTATTTTTTTGTGTGTGTTAGAATTGCTTTTTGATATGTTGTATATAGTTAGGTCATTTCACCAATTCGGCCACTTGTGTGGGATACCTGGGTGACTTAATGCTAAATGTCATGTAGCTCACCCATTCCTGACGTTATCAGTCTGAAACTTTGCACACCTACAGTTGACGTCTTGTGTTATCCATCAAAATTATCTCCAGCATCCTATCTGACTGTGTGGCTATTCTAGTACATGTGAAAGATGATACTACAACAATAAAAACAGAATGTATGCTCTTTCTTTCTCTTTTCTTCCACCAGATCTACTGTGTTATATTCTCCTACATTCAATTAACATTTCCACAAACTTCAGAATGTTTCCATTCAAATGATACCAAGAATGTGCATATCCTTGCCTCTGGGGCTGAGCTACAGGCAGTTAGATTTGGGTATGTCTTCAGGTGGAAAATGAGAGCAAAGGGATGCAGCCATAACAGGTTTTAAGCATCTAGTTGGGCAGGCGCTACGGAATTGCCACAGCACCTGTTCTGATTTCAAAAAGCCAGAGATGAGAAATTATCAGGTGCCAATTTACACAGATTATATGGCTGCTTTTAGACAGGCAGCACAATTCTGCTCTTTTTCCACTAATTGATTTAGACCAATCGCAACTGATTTTTTTCAAATTGGATTGGTCAAGAGGCCAATTAGTGAAAAAATGAGCAGAATTGGGCTTCCTGTCTAAACGCAGCCGATGGCCTTATGGTTCTAGGCCCATATTCCCAAAGCATCTCGGACTATAGAACAGCTTAAAAGCAAAGCAGTGCGACACAAACAGGGTTATACATGGAATAATCAAACATACAGTCAACACAATAGAAAGTGCATATACAGTGTGCAAATGAGGTAAGGCAATAAATAGGCCATAGTGGCAAAATAATTACAATTTAGCAATTAAACACTGGAGTGATGTGCAGAAGATGAATGTGCAAGTAGAGCTACTGGGGAGAAAAAAATATATAACACTATGGGGATGAGGTATTTACAGCTGAGCTATGTTCTGTGATCTGTGAGCTGCTCTGACAGCTGGTGCTTAAAGTTAGTGAGGGAGATATGAGTCTCCAGCTTCAGTGATTTTTGCAATACGTTCCAGTCATTGGCATCAGAACTGGAAGGAAAGGTGACCAAAGGAGGAATTGGCTTTGGGGGTGACCAGTGAAACATACCTGCTGGAGCGCGTGCTACGGGTGGGTGCTGCTTTGTTGTTTTGGAATGCTGACTCTCCAAGCTAAGGTGACAAAGCCTACCATGGATGTTCCCAGTTACTTTGAATGTTAAAAATTATCGTGTTAGAACACTTAAACCCTCAAAGGACAATGAAACTATATTCAATACTAGTCCTTTCTGGCTCGCCACAGCAGTCAACTAGCTAGCTAGGTACAGTGCCTTGCGAAAGTATTCGGCCCCCTTGAACTTTGCGACCTTTTGCCACATTTCAGGCTTCAAACATAAAGATATAAAACTGTATTTTTTGTGAAGAATCAACAACAAGTGGGACACAATCATGAAGTGAAACAACATTTATTGGATATTTCAAACTTTTTTAACAAATCAAAAACTGAAAAATTGGGCATGCAAAATTATTCAGCCCCTTTACTTTCAGTGCAGCAAACTCTCTCCAGAAGTTCAGTGAGGATCTCTGAATGATCCAATGTTGACCTAAATGACTAATGATGATAAGTACAATCCACCTGTGTGTAATCAAGTCTCCGTATAAATGCACCTGCACTGTGATAGTCTCAGAGGTCCGTTAAAAGCGCAGAGAGCATCATGAAGAACAAGGAACACACCAGGCAGGTCCGAGATACTGTTGTGAAGAAGTTTAAAGCCGGATTTGGATACAAAAAGATTTCCCAAGCTTTAAACATCCCAAGGAGCACTGTGCAAGCGATAATATTGAAATGGAAGGAGTATCAGACCACTGCAAATCTACCAAGACCTGGCCGTCCCTCTAAACTTTCAGCTCATACAAGGAGAAGACTGATCAGAGATGCAGCCAAGAGGCCCATAATCACTCTGGATGAACTGCAGAGATCTACAGCTGAGGTGGGAGACTCTGTCCATAGGACAACAATCAGTCGTATATTGCACAAATCTGGCCTTTATGGAAGAGTGGCAAGAAGAAAGCCATTTCTTAAAGATATCCATAAAAAGTGTCGTTTAAAGTTTGCCACAAGCCACCTGGGAGACACACCAAACATGTGGAAGAAGGTGCTCTGGTCAGATGAAACCAAAATTGAACTTTTTGGCAACAATGCAAAACGTTATGTTTGGCGTAAAAGCAACACAGCTGAACACACCATCCCCACTGTCAAACATGGTGGTGGCAGCATCATGGTTTGGGCCTGCTTTTCTTCAGCAGGGACAGGGAAGATGGTTAAAATTGACGGGAAGATGGATGGAGCCAAATACAGGACCATTCTGGGAGAAAATCTGATGGAGTCTGCAAATGTGTCTTCCAACAAGACAATGATCCAAAACATAAAGCAAAATCTACAATGGAATGGTTCAAAAATAAACATATCCAGGTGTTAGAATGGCCAAGTCAAAGTCCAGACCTGAATCCAATCGAGAATCTGTGGAAAGAACTGAAAACTGCTGTTCACAAATGCTCTCCATCCAACCTCACTGAGCTCGAGCTGTTTTGCAAGGAGGAATGGGAAAAAATTTCAGTCTCTCGATGTGCAAAACTGATAGAGACATACCCCAAGCGACTTACAGCTGTAATCGCAGCAAAAGGTGACGCTACAAAGTATTAACTTAAGGCTGAATAATTTTGCACGCCCAATTCTTCAGTTTTTGATTTGTTAAAAAAGTTTGAAATATCCAATAAATGTTGTTCCACTTCATGATTGTGTCCCACTTGTTGTTGATTCTTCACAAAAAAATACAGTTTTATATCTTTATGTTTGAAGCCTGAAATGTGGCAAAAGGTCGCAAAGTTCAAGGGGGCCGAATACTTTCGCAAGGCACTGTAGCTTTCTAGCACATTCAATAATTTGTCTGTAAGCAATACATGTTCTTGTCAACCGACTAACTAGCAAGCAACAAGATATGTAAAATAGCAGTCTAAAAACCGTGAGGGCAAATGGATCGAATTTTACCGTTAGACACAAGTCGCATGGCCAGGAATCAAATTTGTATCTGATTTCAAACCACCTTGGAAGGTCAGGTCCAGCACCAGACATAAGCGGTCGCTTAGGGTCCCTGGACACTAGGGGGCCTCCGACCCAAAAAGGTTTATACACATATACAGTACCAGCCAAAAGTTCGGACACACCTACTCATTCAAGGGTTTTTCTTAATTTTGTACTATTTTCTACATTGTACAATAATAGTGAAGACATCAAACTAACACATGGAATCATCTAGTTACCAAAAAGGTGTTAAACAAATCCAATTTACATTTATTCAAAGTTGCCACCCTTTGCCTTGATGACAGCGTTGCACACTCCTGGCATTCTCTCACTTAACTTCATGAGGTAGTCACCTGGAATGCATTTGAATTAACAGCTGTGCCTTTTTCAACTAGGCAAGTCAGTTAAGAACAAAATCTCATTTTCAATGACGGCCTAGGAACACTGGGTTAACTGCCTTGTTCAGGGGCAGAACGACAGATTTTTACCTTATCAGCTCGGGGATTCGAACTTGCAACAACTTCAACGACCTAACCACTAGGCTACCTGCTGCCTTGTTAAAACTTTGTTTGTGGAATTTCTTTCCTTCTTAATGCGTTGGAGCCAATCAGTTGTGTTGTGACAAGGTAGAAGTGTTATACAGAAGATAGCCCAATTTGGTGAAAAACCAAGTCCATATTATGGCAAGAACAGCTCAAATAAGCAAAGAGAAAGGACAGTCCATCACTACTTTAAGACATGAAGGTCAGTCAATCTGGAAGATTTCAAGAACTTTGAACATTTCAAGTGCGGTCGCAAAAACAATAAAGCGCTATGATGAAACTGTCTCTCATGAGGACCGTCACAGGAAAGGAAGACCGAGAGTTACCTTTGCTGCAGAGGATAAGTTTATTAGACTTATCAGCCTTAGAAATTGCAGACCAAATAAATGCTTCACAGAGTTCAAGTAACAGACACATCTCAACATCAACAGACCAAATAAATGCTTCACAGAGTTCAAGTAACAGACACATCTCAACATCAACTGTTCAGAGGAGACTGCGTGAATCAGGCCTTCATGGTCGAATTGCTGCAAAGAAACCACTACAAAAGGACACCAATAAGAAGAACAGACTTGCTTGGGCCATGAAACACTAGCAATAGTCCAAATTTTTGGTTCCAACCGCCGCTTCTTTGTCAGACACAGAGTAGGTGAACGGAAAATCTCCACGTGTGGTTCCCACCGTGAAGCATGGAGGAGGAGGTGTGATGGTGCTTTGCTGGTGACACTGTAGGTGATTTATTTCTAATTCAAGGCACACTTAACCAGCATGACTACCACAGCACTCTGCAGCAATAAGACATCCCATCTGGTTTGCGCTCAGTGGGACTATCATTTGTTTTTCAACAGGGCAATGACCCAACACACCTCCAGGCTGTGTAATGGCTATTTGACCAAGAAGGACAGTGATGAAGTGCTGCATCAGATGACCTGGCCTCAACAATCACCTGACCTCAACCCAATTGAGATGGTTTGGGATGAGTTGAACCGCAGAGTGAAGGAAAAGCAGCCAACAAGTGCTCAGCATATGAGGGAACTCCTTCAGGATTTCCTCAAGAAAAAGCATCCAGGTGAAGCTGGTTGAGAAAATGCCAAGAGTGTGCAAAGGTGTCATCAAGGCAAAGGGTGGCTACTTTGTAGAATCTAAAATCTAAAATATTTAATGCTGACCAGCAAATGTGCATTGTAAATGTGCATTGTAAAGCTCTGAGTAATTAACCGTTTTTTGGCCCAATTTGGTGAAAGCGCCGAAGTCTACAGAAAGATTTGGTTTCCCCTCGCTGCATATTGCTATAACATATGATTTGTAAGCTGATATGTAAAATACCTATCCAGGAGTTTTAAGATCTGCCACGTATCAGCGACGTCAGGGCAGAGGAACGCGGCCAACAAGAACGCGTTCCTCTGATGGTGTCGACAGAGATGGTCGGCTCGCTTCGAGACCTTAGGAAACTAGACAGTATTTTTTTTTTTGATGTATTATTTCTTACCCCAGGAAGTCTTAAGTCTTATTACATACAGCCGGGTAGAACTACTGGATGTAAGCGCGACGCCAACTTACCAACATTACGACCAGGAATATGACTTTCCCGAAGTGTGGTGGTGGTCCTCTGTTTGGACCACCACCCAGGACAATGGATCTGATCCCAGAAGCTGACCCAAGACAAAGGCGCCGCAGAAAGGGCAGACGGAGCGGCCTACAGGTCAGGCTCAGTAAACGTGCACATCTCCCACCGCTCCCGAGTATACTACCTGCCAATGTTCAGTGTCTTGACAACAAGGTAGACAAATTTGAGAAAGGGTTGCCTTTCAGAAAGAGATCAGAGATGGTAACATTCTCTGTTTCATGGAAACATGGCTCTCTCGGGATATGTTGTCGGAATCGGTTCAGCCACCGGACTTCTCCATGCATCGCGCCGACAGAGATTAACACCTCTCTGGGAAGAGGAAGGGCGGGGGTGTATGCTTCATGATTAACGACTCATGGTGTAATCATAACAACATACAGCAACTCAAGTCCTTCTGCTCACCCAACCTAGAATTCCTCACAATCAAATGCCGGCCAAATTACCTTCCAAGAGAATTCTCGTCAGCTATCTTCACAGCTGTGTACATTCCCCCTCAAGCAGACACCAAGATGGCCCTAAAGGAACTTCACTGAACTCTATGTAAACTGGAAACCATATATCCTGAGGCTGCATTTATTGTAGCTGGGGATTAACAAAGCCAATTTGAGAACAAGGCTACCTAAATTCTATCAGCATATTGATTGCACTTTGCACGGGGGTAATACACTCTACCACTGCCACTCTAACTTCCGCGATGCATACAAAGCCCTCCCTTCAGGCAAATCCAACCACGACGCCATCATGCTCCTATCGTCTTATAGGCAGAAACTCAAACAGGATGTACCAGTGACAAGAACTATTCAACGCAGGTCTGACCAATCGAAATCCACACTTCAAGATTGTTTTGATCACACGGACTGGGATATGTTCTCAGAGAAAAACATCGACCTTTACATTGACTCAGTGAGTGAATTTATAAGGAAGTGCATTGATGATGTTGGACCCACTGTGACTATTAAAATCTACCCTAACCAGAAACCGTGGATGGATGGCGACATTCGCGCAAAACTGAAAGCACAAACCATCGCATTTAACCATGGAAAAAGGTCTGGGAATTTGGCTGAATATAAACAGTGTAGTTATTCCCTCCGCAAGGCAATCAAACAAGCGAAATACCGGTACAGGGACAAAGTGGAGTCCCAATTCAACGGCTCAGACACAACACGTGTGTGGCAGGGTCTACAGGAAATCATGAACTGCAAAAAGAAAACCAGCCACGTCACGGACAACGACGTCACACTTCCAGACAAACTAAACACCTTCTTTGCCCGCTTTGAGGATAATATAGTGCCACCGCCGCAAGCCGCTAACAAGAACTGCGGCACCCCTCTTCTTCTCCGTGTCTGACGTGAGTAAAACATTTAAACGTGTTAACCCTCGCAGGGCTGCTGGCCCAGACGGAATACCTAGCCGCGTCCTCAGAGCATGCGCAGACCAGCTGGCTGGTGTGTTTACAGACATATTCAATCATTCCCTATCCCAGTCTGCTGTCCCCACATGCTTCAAGATGGCCTCCATGGTTCCTTTCCCCAGGAAGGCAAAGATAACTGAACTAAATGACTACCGCCCCGTAGCACTCACTTCTGTCATCCTGAAGTGCTTTAACTTAAGAGACTAGTCAAGGATCATATCATTTCCACCTTCCGGCAACCCTAGACCCACTTGAATTTGCATACCCCCCAAACAGGTCCACAGACGATGCAATCGCCATCACACTGCACACTGCCCTATCCCGTCTGGTCAAGAGGAATACCTATATAAGAATGCTGTTCGTTGACTACAGCTCAGCATTCAACACCATAGTACTCTCCAAGCTCACCGTCAAGCTGGAGGCCCTGGTTCTCAACCCCACCCTGTGCAGCAGGCTCCTGAACTTCCTTACGGGCCACCACCAGGTGATGAAGGTAGGAAGCAACACTTCCACTTCGCTGATCCTCAACACTGGGGCCGTACAAGTGTGCTCAGCCCCCTCCTGTCCTCCCTGTTCACCCATGACTGCGTGGCCACGCACGCCTCCAATTCAATTATCACGTTGCAGACGACACAACAGTAGTAGGCTTGATTACCAACAATGACGAGACAGCCCACAGGGAGGAGTTGAGGGCTCTGGGAGTGTCGTGCCAGGAAAATAACCTCTCACTCAACGTCAACAAAACAAAAAAAAGAGATGATCGTGGACTTCAGGAAACAGCTGAGGGAGCCCCCCCTATCCACATCAATGGGACTGCAGTGGAGAAAGTGGAACGCTTCACTGACAAACTGAAATGGTCCACTCACATAGACAGTGTGGTGAAGTAGGCGCAACAGCACCTCTTCAACTTCAGGAGGCTGAAGAAATTTGTCTTGACCCTTAAAACCCTCACAAACCTTTACTGATGCACAATCGAGAGCGTCCTGTCGGGCTGTATGGCAACTGAACCGTCCGCAACCTCAGGGCTCTCCAGAGGGTGGTACGGTCTGCCCAACGCATCACTGGGGGCAAACTACCTGCCCTCCAGGACACCTACAGCACCCGATATCACAGGAAGGCCAAAAAGATTATCAAGGACAACAACCACCTGAGCCACTGCCTGTTCACCATGCTATCATCCAGAAGGCGAGGTCAGTACAGGTGCATCAAAGCTGGGACCGAGAGACTGAACAACAGCTGCTATCTCAAGGCCATCAGACTGTTAAATAGCCATCAATCATACATTAGCGGCTGCTGCCTATATTCATAGACTTGAAATCACTGGCCACTTTAGTAAATGTAACACTAGTCATTTGAATAATGTTTACATATTTTGCATTACTCATATGTACACTACCGTTCAAAAGTTTGGGTTCACTTAGAAATGTCCTTGTTTTCCATCAAAACATACATGAAATGAGTTGCAAAATGAATAGGAAATATAGTCAAGATGTTGACAAGTTGATAAATAATAATTTTTAATTGAAATAATAATTGTGTCCTTCAAACTTTGCTTTCATCAAAGAATCCTACATTTGCAGTAATTACAGCTTTGCAGAACTTTGGCATTCTAGTTGTCAATTTGTTGAGGTAATCTGAATAGATTCTACCCCATGCATCCTGAAGCACCTCCCACAAGTTGGATTGACTTGATGTGCACTTCTTACGGTCAATCTACTCCCACAACATCTCAATAGGGTTGAGATCCGGTGACTGTGCTGGCCACTCCATTATAGACAGAATACCAGCTGACTGCTACTTCCCTAAATACTTTTTTGCATAGTTTGGAGCTGTGCTTTAGGTCTTTGTCCTGTTGTAGGAGGAAATTGGCTCCAATTGAGCGCCGTCCACAGGGTATGGCATGACATTGCAAAATGGAGTGATAGCCTTCCTCAAGATCCGTTCCTCAAGATCCCTTTTACCCTGTACAAATCTCCCACTTTACCACCACCAAAGCACCCCCAGCCCATCACATTGCCTCCACCATGCTTGACAGATGGCATCAAGCACTCCTCCAGCATCTTTACATTTTTTCTGCATCTCACAAATGTTCTTCTTTGGGATCCGAACACCTCAAACTTAGATTTGTCTGTCCATAACACTTTTTTCCAATCTTCCTCTATCCAGTGTCTGTGTTCTTTTGCCCATCTTAATATTTTATTTTTATTGGCCAGTCTGAGACATGGCTTTTTCTTTGCAACTCTACCTAGAAGGCCAGCATCCCGGAGTCACCTCTTCACTGTTGACGTTGAGACTGGTGTTTTCCATGTACTATTTAATGAAGCTGCCAGTTTAGGACTTGTGAGGCATCTGTTTCTCAAACTAGACACTCTAATGTACTTGTCCTCTTGCTCAGTTGTGCACTGGGGCCTCCCACTCCTCTTTCTATTCTGGTTAGAGCCAGTTTGAGCTGTTCTGTAAAGGGAGTAGTACACAGCGTTGAACGAGATCTTCCGTTTCTTGGTAATTTCTCGCATGGAATAGCCTTCATTTCTCAGAACAAGAATAGACTGACGAGTTTCAGAAGAGAGTTCTTTGTTTCTGGTCATTTTCAGCCTTTAATCAAACCCACAAATGCTGCGGCTCCAGATACTCAACTAGTCTAATGGGCAGTTTTATTGCATCAGCACAACAGTTTTCAGCAGTGCTAACAGGTTTTTTTTAATGATCAATTAGCTTCTTAGCTAACACAACGTGCCATTGGAACACAGGAGTGATGGTTGCTGATAATGGGCCCCTGTAAACCTATGTAGATATTCCATTTAAAAAATCTGCAATTTTCAGCTACAATAATCATTTACAACATTAACAATGTCTACACTGTATTTTTGATCAATTTGATGTTATTTGCTTTTCTTTCAAAAACAAGGAAATTTCTAACTGACCCCAAACTTTTGAACGGTAGTGTATATACTGTACTCTATTCTATTCCACTGTATCTTAGCCTATGCCGCTCTGACATTGCTCGTCCATATATTTATATATTCTTAATTACATTCCTTTACTTAGATTTCTGTGTATTGGGTATATGTTGTGAAATTGTTAAATATTACTTGTTAGATATTATTGCACTGTTGGAGCTAGAAACACAGGCATTTCGCTACACCCGCAATAAAATCTAATAAACATGTGTATGTGACCAATAACACTTGATTTGATTTGTTTTTCAACAGGACAACAACCAAACACACCTCCAGGCTGTGCAAGGGCTATTTGACCAAGGAGAGTGATCGATTGCTGCATCAGATGATCTGGCCTCCACAATCACCCAACCTCAACACAATTTAGATGGTTTTGGATGAGTTGAACCGCAGAGTGAAGGAAAAGCAGCCAGCAAGTGGTCAGCATATGTGGGAACTCCTTCAAGACTGCTGGAAAATCATTCCAGGTGAAGCTGGTTGAGAGAATGTCAAGAGTGTGCAATGCTGTTATCAAGGCAAAGGGTGGCTACTTCGAAGAATCTCAAATATAAAATAGATTTTGATTTGTTTAACACTTTTTTTGGTTACTACATGATTCCATATTTCATAGTGTTGATGTCTTCAATATTATTCTACAATAAAGAAAATAGAACAAATAAAGAAAAATCCTTCAATGAGGAGGTGTGTCCAAACTTTTGACTGATACTGTATATCTTTTTTGGGGAACTTAGTCAGACTCTCAATTTACTGTTGAGAGTTAGAATAGTAGAATACAGAAAGTGCAAGTTTGAAATTTGTTTATGCATCAGCAGTTTTTATCTAGTTTTGTCAGTCGCTGACAGTCACTCAATTAGCCATGTCAGCAATTAAAATTGATTGGTAAATTAGTCTCGGCAGTTATCTAAACTTGTAATCATTGCCTAATACCAACCGGACACGCAGGGCATGTGCACAGGGGCCCTGACTTCCATGGGGCCCCATTGATTTTGTTAGTCACTCTCACTCAGATATAATTTTTTATTTATTTTTATTTCACCTTAATTTAACCAGGTAAGCTAGTTGAGAACAAGATCTAATTTACAGCTGGCATAAGTCATGGCAAAATGTGTAGAATTGCAGGAAATTAGCTTTAAAACTGCAACGTTTTCTCTACGCCCCATGGCAAAATATGTAGAATTACAGGAAAACCTTTAAAAGACAATTGTTTCTCTCTACCGTCAACAGGGGGGCACAAAAAAAATTGACCCATCACCAAATCTCGCTTAGGGTCCACAAAAGGATAGACGAAGGTGGTTCGAAATGTGGCTTGAAATATCTGATTCCATGTGCTTTTTGACTGTTCAGACTGCAGGAAAATGAACCGATTCAAATCGGATATACAAAAGAATAGGATTTGAGTCACTTCAATCTGAGAAGCCATGTGAATACAGGCCCTGAACTCTAGGGACAGCAACACCCTGTCAACCATCTTCATCATTCACGACTTGATTGGTATCAGTTGTGTTAGTTAGTGCATGCTGGAACAAAAATCTTTCAACCACACCAGCATTGGTTTAGTCAAACATTCATGTGTGGCAGGGTATCAGAATATTTTCTCCCTCATCAAATACAATTGGACACTCATTGTTCTTTGTATTGACTGGAGAGTTTATACTTCAGATTAGGAGTGTGGTTCCCTTGAAGAAACCACAGTCTAATTCTTAATCACTTTCTATTGTTTTCTTTAGCTTATGTTGCTGGTGAAGAACAGTATGAGGATGTATGAACTTGTATGATGTAGGAATTTTGCCATTGGCATTTAGTGTAGAAAGCTGCATTCGTTTGTTGAAAAGAGGGGCCGATGATAGATGCATGGACAGAGAATATAAAGTTACCCAACTGAAGCATTTTGAAGAAGGTCAAGGAATGCCGTCAATTGGGGCTTACACCATATGTGTAGAATATACTGAGGACAACTATGATCATATCGATAAACTCAGACCTCAACAACAATGGCCGCCATGTGTCTCTGGATGAACTGGGCTGTATTCAGTAGTCGGATTCTGTTGCTAAACATTTTGTCTATCGCAAAACATTTTGCAACGGAAAAACGTTTACCATTTACTCTAGGAACCAAACAGCACAAAAGGAACATTTTCCGTTTGGAGGAAGACGTTTTGCAATGGAATCTGACTAATGAATACACCCGTTTTTAGGTCACAGAACAAAATGGCTCTCAGAATTCAAAAGCCCTCATGATCTCAATTCTCTTTATGGAACCCTCAGATTCTATGGTCTACTCAAACAAGTTGGGGTTCTCACAAGTTCCAGATAATAATGTCATCACCAGGGGGATTCGTGTTGAATAAATTAATGTGTAAAATTGTATTTCAGAATGTAGTGATACTCCATATTTAGAGCACACGATTGAGTATAATGACACCAAGGTGTTGTCTGTATCATGTACAGTTGAATCAGAAGTTTACATACACCTTAGCAAAATACATTTACACTCAGTTTTTCACAATTCCTGACATTTAATTCTAGTAAAAATGCCCTGTCATACATAGGTCAGTTAGGATCACTACTTTATTTTAAGAATGTGAAATGTCAGAATAATAGTAGAGAGAATGATGTATTTCAGCTTTTTTTTCTTTCATCACATTCCCAGTGGGAATGTTTACATACTAATTGAGTTTACATACTAATTGAGTGTATTTGGTAGCATTGTCTTTAAATTGTTTAACTTGGGTCAAACTTTTTGGGTTGACTTCCACCAGCTTCTCACAATAAGTTGGCAGAATTTTGGCCCATTCCTCCTGACAGAGCTGGTGTAACTGAGTCAGGTTTGTAGGCCTCCTTGCTTACACACACTTTTTGAGTTCTGGCCACAAATTTTCTATAGGGTTGAAGTCAGGGCTTTGTGATGGCCACTCCAAAACCTTGACTTTGTTGTCCTTAAGCCATTTTGCCACAACTATGGAAGTATTCTTGGGGTCATTGTCCATTTGGAAGACCCATTTGCGGCCAAACTTTAACTTCCAGACTGATGTCTTGAGATGCTGTCTGGATATATCCACATAATTTTCCTGACTCATGATGCCTTCTATTTTGTGAAGTGCACCAGTCCCTCCTGCAGCAAAGCACCCCCACAACATGATGCCGCCACCCCCTCACTACACAGTTGGGATGGTGTTCCTCGGCTTACAAGCCTCCCCCTTTTTCCTCCAAACATAACAATGGTCATTATGTGTAAACAGTTCCATTTCTGTTTCATCAGACTATAGATTTCTCCAAAAAGTATGATCTTTGTCCCCATGTGCAGTTGCAAACCGTAGTCTGGCTATTTTATGGCGGTTTTGGAGCAGTGGCTTCTTCCTTGCGGAGTAGCCTTTCAGGTTGTCGATATAGGACTCGTTTTACTGTGGATATAGATACTTTTATACCCGTTTCCTCCAGCATCTTCACAAGGTCCTTTGCTGTTGTTCTGGGATTGATTTGCACTCTTCGCACCAAAATATGTTAATCTCTAGGAGACAGAACGCATCTCCTTCCTGAGCAGTATGACGGCTGCGTGGTCCCATGGTGTTTATACTTGCGTACTATTGTTTGTACAGATGAACTTGGTACCTTCAGGCGTTTGGAAATTGCTCCCAAGGATGAAGCAGACTTGTGAAGGTCTACAATTTTTTTTCTGAGGTTTTGGCTGATTCCTTTTGATCTTCCCATGATGTCAAGCAAAGAGGCACTGACTTTGAAGGTAGGCCTTGAAATACATCCACAGGTACACCTCCAATTGACTCAAATTATGTCAATTAGCCTATGAGAAGCTTCTAAAACCATGACATCATTTTCTGGAATTTTCGAAGCTGTTTAAAGTTACAGTCAACTTAATGCATGTAAATTCTGACCTACTGGAATTGTGATACAGTGAATTATAAGTGAAATAATCTGTCTGTAAACATTTGTTGGAAAAATTACTTGTGTCATGCACACAGTAGATGTCCTAATCGACTTGACAAAACTATAGTTTGTTAACAAGAAATTTGTGGAGTGGTTGAAAAACAAGTTTTAATGACTCCAACCTAAGTGTATGTAAAATTCTAACTTCAACTGTAAGTTCACAGATCATTGGTCTTACAGAGGGAACGTATAGGCCTAAAATGGCCACTTTTATCATGTTTATCTATTTTATTGTCTTTGATGCAATACATGTAAAAAGCATATCAAACATCCTAACTCACGGGAAGTTCCTATTTTTGAGAATTGCCTGAACAATCTGAGAAATTGCCCCTGTCTACTCATTTGCCAGCCCAATTACTATAGATAGATTTTTCAGTTGATTAAGGAATCTGTAAGTAGCTGCTACAGATGACTTCTGAACTACTCTAACAACATAACATCAAGTATCAAGTGCAAACAAGTCCAACTGGGGTAAATGGACCATGTTTTAATGCTGATGCTTCTCCCTTCTGATGTGGAATAATCAGGGAAATAGGTGATTTACACATTTGACTATCCAGGATTTATCAACAAGCATGAAGATTATTTATAGGTGTATGTGTGTGTGTCTTCCACTTATTACAGTATACGGTTGTTTTTAATATAAAAATGTAATTCTGAACTTTAAACCTCAGTTAGAATGTGAGCTATTTATATTGCTAAATTATTAAACGCATCAGCAGCTGATTAGTCCAGATGTTGGATTGAAGACACCCATGGACATATAACAGTCTAAGGTGTTGAGTTACCGTCTAACAAAAGGGTGTACCTGATTCTTCAGACACGCCCTGTTGCTGCTTGGATAGCGTCGAAGGAAACTACGCGTAGTTCAACAACGTTTTCAAGTAACTTGTTGACATTTTGGGGTTTTCTTCGTTTAATTAGGACTGGGGTATTCGTTCTAAACTGAAATGGGAGCGTGTATGGCATTGTGTTCAATCGCTAGCTGTGTAAGTATAAATTATTGAACTTCCTATTTGTCATTTTGCTCACTTTGTTAGAGTGAGAGTGTGCAACGACGTTTGTTTTTGGGTCCTTATGTAAACACAGACACTGTTTTCCCAGTATATTCTAATATGTTATGTTGATCTGACGTGGGTTTTAAATACTTTCGTTTGAAAACAGACACTTGTTTTGTCGGACAATTTACATGGTTTTATTTGCTGAAGAAGTCAGCAGTTTCATGTTAGGCTAATTTCCTGTTTCTATGCAGTTTCAGTGCGTCACGCTGTCCCCTCCCACCCCAAATCATCTGCGTGACTGAAATGATTCCTTTTCATATTCGATGCCATGTTGCGGGCGAATTCAATAATAATGTTTAGTATATTTGTTAGTCACTGAACGTTTTCTAAACCTGCTTGAGCAATAGAACGTGAATTTCATCCAATTTTGGGGACCCCCACACCACTAAAATGACCATGCAGAGAGTGTTAGGCCTATTGACCCTTTCTATTGAAGAGTTTATGCCACATTCTTACGTCACCATAAAGCCCTGTGTCTGTTTTACCTACAATGGCTACACCCTTTGAGAAAAAGCTTGTAACTACTGCTCCACTTTATGGCCTACCCTGGTGCATACAGCCTGCATTTGGAAAGAATTCAGACCCTTGACATGGTCCACATTTTGTTACTTTACAGCCTTATTCTAAAATTTTTTTTTTTTTTTAAATAATCTCAATCTACCCACAATACCCCATAATGACAAAGCAAAAACATGTTTTTAGAAATTTTAGCAAATGTATTCAAAATTTAAAAAAAAACATACCTTATTTACATAATTATTCAGACCCTTTTCTATGAGACTTGAGCTCAGGTGCATCCTATTCCCATTGATCATCCTTGAGATGTTTCTACAACTTGATTGGAGTCCACCTGTGATAAATTCAATTGATTTGACATGTTTTGGAAAGGCATACACCTATCTATATAAGGTCCCACAGTTGACAGTGCTTAAGGTCCCACAGTTGACAGCTCTGAGACAAGATTGTGTCGAGGCACAGATCTGGGGAAAGGTAACAAAACATTTCTTCAGCAATGAAGGTCCCCAAGAACACAGTGGCCTCCATCATTCTTAAATGTAAGAAGTTTGGAACCACCAAGACTCTTCCTAGAGCTGTTTTTCAGGGACTGGGAGACCAGTCAGGATCGCCGGGGAAAGATGGACGGAGTAAAGTACAGAGAACCTTGATGAAAACCTGCTGCAGAGTGCTCAGGACCTCAGACTGGGGGTGACGGTTCAACTTCCAACAGGACAACAACCCTGACCACACAGCCAAGACAATGCAGGAGTGGCTTCGTGTCAATTTTTATGTCCTTGAGTGGCCCAGCCAGACCCCATACTTAAACCCAATCGAACATCTTTGGAGAGACCTGAAAATAACTGTGCACCGACACTCCCCATCCAACTTGACGGAGCTTGAGAAGAATGGGAGAAACTCCCCAAATACAAGCTTGTAGCGTCATCCCCAAGAAGACTCCGCTGTAATCGCTGCTAAAGGTGTTGTAACAAAGTACTGAGTAAAGGGTCTGAATACTTATGTAAATGTGAGATTTCAGTTTTTTATATTATATACATTTCAAAAAACCTGCATTTTTGCTTTGTCATTGTGTATGTTGAAATGGGGGGAATAATCCATTTCTGAATGCACTGTAACGTGCAATCATTTAATGAAGGGTGGCTGACCCTTCCCAGCTACCACATCATAGGCTTCCCTGTGCTTGACTAAACTATGCTTCACACATCTCTGGGCTGATCCAGCTTATACCTCTAGTTCACACAGCATCTCTTGACTTGACAGTCTTCATGAATCATCAGAGAGCAGTGAGATGCCTCCCAAGGAGCATTGTCCTTCTGTGACCTCATACAACACATACACACCACTGGGGTCTTCCTCAATTCATCAGTCCTGATTGCTCCAGTTCCTCTCCACGCTTCTTCTTAAAACACATTGGAAAGGGACCTTGGATCTCCACCAATATGTTATGAGGGAAAACAAGGAATCATGAGAAAGAGCATGCATCAGACGGCTATGTTAGTGTTCATTGCTGTACTGTAATTGTATGAGTGGCAGCCTCTGTCATTGTCACTGGCAGGATTACCTTCAATACAACTAACAGTTGTCCGGGCTCATTTGGATGGGAAACGCAATGGTTGCCGTGACAATTTGTTTTGTTTTTTAAAGCTTATCAAATTGTCACTTGCTTAAGAACCTTTCCCAACGATGCAGAGTTTTATATTATTAAATAGTAACCAACACGAGGAATACAATACACAGGAATGGAGCTGTATAAAGGGAATAACGGGCAGTGGCGCACAGTAGATTTGTTGCAAACACACAAACCATGCATGTATTTGCCAGATTATCTCTCTGGCACACCCAAAATTTGACTTGTCTGCAATCTATCTAGGCATCATGTCTGTGTGGCTCCGCTCCCTGTCTGCTGTCAGGATGCTGTCCCTCCACCTACAACTCCACTGTGTCCCGGCTGGCTTTCTCCTTCCTGCTGCTGCTGGGGTCCCTGGTCTCTGTCATCATGATCCTACCTGGCATGGAGGCTCAGCTCAAGAAGGTAACACCACATAACACAACCCTGGTCTTGGTTGCTTGATGAGGAGCCTTGCCTGAAACCTACACATTTGTGTTAGCTCCCTGAACTAGTGCCAAGGTTTTAGCTCAGTGGGTTAACACAGACTGGTTCTTACCCAGCTGGTTCTTACCCAGTTGGTGTCACAAGTTGGTGTAGAAGGCCCTGTGGTTGACAACTTTTTGACCTGTGTTACGTAGATTGTTGGTTCAATTCTTACTATGTTTCTTGACTGATCTATTAGATACCTGGGTTCTGTGTTGGTGGAACTTCCATAACCATACCAGGCATTGAAAACAAGGTGAACTGTGATGTCATCGTGGGCTACAAGTCTGTGTACCGCATGTGCTTTGCCATGGCCTGCTTCTTCTTCCTGTTCTCCATCATCATGATCCGTGTTCGCAGCAGCAAGGACCCCCGAGCCTCACTACAGAACGGGTATGTAGCAGACTTTTATTGTAGTGGATCTTTGTGAATACATTGCCCTCTGCTGGCCAGTCCAGGGCAGTGAAGCATCTCCCCCACACCCTTATTTGTTTACATACCAGTATAAAATATTGCATTCTCGTTTGTATCCTGGCAAGGAAACAAAACACGAAGCGGATATAACTTCTTTAGGAAAGAAACACTAATGTTGGAAACAAACATTGTGGTGTCATCCAGAGTCACATTTATTTATTTTACAAGCTATAGCACAATGTTTTACATACAGCAGGAGCAAATAGGTTGGCCTGCTAAATTCATTTTTTTTAGCCATGGAAAAAAACATTGCGATATTGCCCTATAAAATATGACCAGTATTTTATTAATGGCGTACAGACACAGGACTTGTTTTTTGTATGAAGTGATGTATTGAGTGAATGCTTGTGGCTTTGCCCTCTCAGATTCTGGTTCTTCAAGTTCCTTATACTGGTGGGAATAACTGTAGGAGCCTTCTTCATTCCAGATGGGACATTCAACACAGGTATACTCTATTATATTACTTCAATGTTAAATAGCTTCCTCCAAACACTAATAACCAGTGGCAATTTTAACTAAAATATTGGTGGGGAAAATGCAATCGACGACGCTTGTGCATCAAAACTACGACACTGGCTACACATAGAATCATAAAACACGGGACGAGATGTTAAAAACTGTCCATTGTGCCAATAGATGGAATGCACTCACATGAGATTTGCCGTGATGTTGACAGTGGCATGGGAGGTTTATTTCTTAGACTGGGTTAAGATGTCAATTTTGGGACATGTCCTCAGTAGTGTGCCTTCAAATCAGTGGGTGTTTTGGCCTTTAATCACTATACACCCTCATCAAAGGTGGCCAGCTAAAGGGTGATCAAGCCTTAGCTTGTGTCCCATGCCCAATTAAGATGTCCCACGGGACTATGCAAGGCAGGGGCGTCCTCTTCCCTGATCCAGCCCTACAGCTGACCGCATACCTCATATGCCCTCCTCAAGTTGGAGGGATCTGAATTGGGTTCTCAGGTGGGGGTGGGGGGTCATGAAGTTATAGCCCACAAGGGTCCTTCCGTTTGATCCAGATCCACTGGCTGCCTCTTTCAGCTGCTTGAGAAACTGCTCTGACGGTCTGCCGCAGAGCCTGTCCATGGATTCCAAGTTCTTTCAGCAACCTGATGGTGGAAGAAGCCACGAATCCTCTGCATCCCACTTCAACTGGCCAGACTTCTGCATTCCAGCCACGCTGAGTTGCGTCTGCTGCCAACTCTGTGTAACGCAGTTTCTTACGCTCGTAGGCCTCTTCAACAGAGTTTTCCCACGGGACTGTGAGCTCTATGATGTACATAGCCTTTCGTGAAGGGGACCAGAGTACCATGTCTGGCCTAAGGTTGGTAGAAGCAATCTCAGGTGGAAAAATTAGTTGCTGGCCAATATTGACAAGCATCTTCCAGTCCCGGGCCATGGCTAGGTGTCCAGTTTCTGGCTTCGTAGGAGGATACTTGGGCCTTTTCTGTCCCTCCCGGATGAATGTTGTTGTTTTGACGGGATTGCTTGTTTTTGGAGGTAATGAATTGGTTGCACTCCTCTTGGTCTCAAGTGCTGCAGCCAGGCTCTTGAGGACCTGATTGTGCCTCCAGGTGTAGCGGCCTTGTGAGAGGCTGGTCTTGCAACCTGTCATTATATTCCTGAGTCGCTGGAGCTGGGCAGAGGGGGCAGGTCGAGTCCTCGCCATACCATTGATGTAGATTTTTTGGTGATGGAAGCACATCATAAACAGCTCTTATGATGAAGCTGATGTTGCTTGCCTCCATTTGCCAAAGCTCACTCCAGTTGATCTTTCTCCTCTCCAGGCCTTCCCACCGCGTCCATTGCCCTTGTTTAGCAAGAGAGACAGCCTTTGCACTTCTTGCAGTCTCCTCCTGTCTGCGCACCTCCTCGACCACCAGCTTCCTGCGTTCAGATGTTGTTGCCTTATGGATTGCTTGCTGCCAGGCCAAAGCCTCCTCTTCCATGCTGGATATTCCCCACAATGTCTTGGTGTCTCAGGGCTGATGTTGCTTGCTGCACAGCCTTGGATGATGTCCATTTCCGTCCAATGCACTAATAACCAATCCCAGAAATTAGTTTGGAGTTAACATTTGGGTTATTAACAGTTTAAGGCTACTTCCCGCTCATATTGCACGAAAGACCACAGTAATCGAGCATACTTTTTATAGAGTAAACTTAGCTAGTAATCGGTCTGCAATATTGCAACACTGCATGTGTCTGCCTGTTACAAAGGGGCCTGGTTAACAATATGCAACATTTGCATAAGGGAATGCTATTCCCTTCATCTATTGTACAGTTATATCAAAGATGTATAACTCTTGTTCAACATATGGTTCCATGGGTATTAGTTTGCCATCAAACATCAACAATAAGACATAGTCTATAGGATATTATAGCTAGCCTACCTTAAAATAGATGGTAACCACTGCTTCATGATCCACCACCAACCACATAATGATCAAATCAAATGTATTTATATAGCCCTTCGTACATCAGCTGATATCTCAAAGTGCTGTACAGAAACCCAGCCTAAAACCCCAAACAGCAAGCAATGCAGGTGTAGAAGCACGGTGGCTAGGAAAAACTCCCTAGAAAGGCCAAAACCTAGGAAGAAACCTAGAGGAACCAGGCTATGTGGGGAAGCCAGTCCTCTTCTGATAAGTTTGAAAATGATTTGCTAGGAGATAGCAAAGTTAGTTGACATTAGAGGTCGACCGATTTAGGATTTTTCAACACCGATTATTGGAGGACCAAAAAAGCTGATACCAATTAATTGGACAATAAATACATTTTTACAAATGATTTAATTGAATTTATTTGTAATAATGACAATTACTGAATGAACACTTATTTTAATTTAATATAATACATCAATAAAATAAATTTAGCCTCAAATAAATAATGAAACATGTCAATTTGGTTTAAGTAATGCAAAAACAAAGTGTTGGGGAAGAAAGTAAAAGTGCAATATGTGCCATGTAAAAAAGCTAACGTTTAAGTTCCTTGCTCAGAACATGAGAACATATGAAAGCTGGTGGTTCCTTTTAACATGTCTTCAATATTCCCAGGTAAGAAGTTTTAGGTTGTAGTTATTACAGGAATTATAGGACTATTTCCCTCTATACCATCTGTATTTCATATACCTTTGACTATTGGATGTTCTTATAGGCACTTTCGTATTGCCAGTGAAACAGTATAGCTTCCATCCCTCTCCTCGCTCGAACCAGGAACACATCGACAACAGCCATCCTTGAAGCAGTGTTACCCATGCAGAGCAAGGTGTGATTATGATTGTTTTTTACAAGATAAGTTTAATGCTAGCTAGCAACTTACCTTGGCTTACTGCATTCGCGTAACAGGCAGGCTCCTCGTGGAGTGCAATGTAATCAGGCGGTTAGAGCGTTGGACTAGTTAACTATAAGGTTGCAAGATTGAATCCCAGAGCTGACAAGGTAATCTGTCGTTCTGCCCCTGAACAAGGCAGTTAACCCAGTGTTCCTAGGCCGTCATTGAAAATAAGAATGTGTTCTTAACTGACTTGCCTAGTTAAATAAAGATTAAATAAAGGTGTAAAAAAAAATAAAAATCTTCAAAATCGGTGTCCAAAAATACCGATTTCCGATTGTTATGAAAACTTGAAATCAGCCCTAATTAATCGGCCATTCCGATTAATCGGTCGACCTCTAGTTGACATATTTCACCTAGCTTGAAGACATGGTAAACAACTAGCTAGCTATGACATTGACACATCAGTCCAATCAAAATTACACAGCATAAAACCTTGCTTTATCTGTGGCCAATAGCATTGAGCCTTCATGGGTGGGCACTTCTACTGTAAACCAATGGAGCACTGAATAAGGGCTTCTGATGGCTCGCTCTCCCAGTAGATGCTGCGGTCAGGTAGTGTCCCCATGAGTGGACATACCCTCAGCCAAACACGCGCAACCAGAGAAGTTCAACGCCTGCGCTCTGTACTTTCTTTGTCTGACCCTCCACCACAGAAAGCACTGAGCAAGGCTGGAACAGTTGCATTTTGGGGTTGCATTTTGGGGCTGCCTGACTCAACAAAAATGTACCAATACAATGGGAAAGCGACCACATACTTTATTAGATCAAGCTTCTTTAAAAACAATATTTAAATTGTTTGCTAACTGATATGATATATTATTGTGACATGAAATAACAGAATTGCATGCAAATCTCCTGGATATTGGTGGGCCCGGCCCAAGTGACGCATCGCCACTGCCAATGACGTGTAGTCAATTATGGTCAATTAATCACCCATTGCACATTTAGTCTTAACAACTCACCGTGTGTTCCAGTGTGGTTCTACTTTGGCGTAGTGGGTTCCTTCATCTTCATCATCATCCAACTGATCCTGCTGGTGGATTTTTCTCACACCTGGAACCAGTCCTGGCTGGAGAATGCTGAGGGAAACAGCAAGTGCTGGTTTGCAGGTACTGATTGTTAATAGTCTGCTAATTTTAAATTAGTGTTGTCTACCTCCATTTAAATGTACTTTTTGTCAATGTTTTCTCCAGGTTTGGGGTCAGTTCTATTTTTATTCAGTCAGTTCAGGAAGTAAACTGACATTTCCCTGAGTTCCTGACAAATATTGCTATTTCAGTTTAATTCCTGAATTGAAGAGAAATTGACCCTGGTTTTCTAGTGCAAATGAAAAATAATTTGATGTGATATATTATGTTTCCCCTCCCACAGCTCTCCTGTCGTTCACGGTGCTACACTATGCCCTGGCCTTCTCTGCTGTGGTCTTGTTCTATGTCTATTACACCACGGGAGATGACTGCACTGAACACAAGATCTTCATTAGCCTTAACTTAATCTTTTGCATCATCATCTCCATTGTTGCCATCCTGCCCAAAGTTCAGGTGAGGTTTCAGTCTCGAAAGATCGAAACATGCACACTGAAAGTTCCCACAGTTTTATAGAGTACAATGTTTCTTTGAGGAACAAGACTGAAACAGCCTGCACTCCATGAAATACATACACATACTGAAGTTCATTCTGGAGTGTAAATATTAGCAATGTTTGCAATTATCAAAGATCATCAAAATGTTAACTACAATATTTAACTGAGTTATAGATCTGTTATTCTCATTGAAAGCACGATTAAGTGGTAGATCTGTTCTATCTGCGCTATTTCTATGCTTAAGTTTAGTTTTTGTCTTTTGATTTTGTACACCCATTTCAAACAGCTGAAAATACAATATTTTTGGTCATGGAAATTATATTTCACAGCTGTAGTGATACAAGGATTTTCTACACAATGACTGCTTGTATTGTCACACATAAATTAGGCAAACTGTTTGAACTTTAGCAACCAGGAAATGGTGGTGCAATATCTGCATATTGCACCTGTGAACAATTTGTTCATGTGAATGTTGTTGAACAGTTAGACTAATGTGTCATGTCTGTCTTGTTTATTTACTTATGTATTTATTTTCCCCCAGGAGGCCCAGCCTAGCTCAGGCCTGCTCCAGGCCTCCCTCATTTCCCTCTACACCATGTATGTCACATGGTCTGCCATGACCAACAACCCCAGTAAGTTTCATCATGACCCTACTGATGACCCTGTTCAGAATCATGGTTCACAATGCTCGTAACCCTGACTCACATGGCTGCATACTGACTCATGGAATTCATGTAATGGGAAGTCTGCAACAAAGACACTGAAGAAGCATATTTTACCTGAAATGAGTTGCAACCAAAAATCACGAGAGCGAAAAATAGATGTGACTCTCGTTTTAAAAGCATAACATTTTGGCCTTCATCGGTATGGCAGTATTATCTTTCTTCCTACAGACCGTAAGTGTAACCCCAGCCTGCTGAGTCTGGTCAACAACACCCCCAGCCCTACACCTGCCCCAGGACAAGAGGTCCAGTGGTGGGATGCACAGGGCATCATAGGACTGGTCATCTTCTTCTTCTGCACACTGTACGCCAGGTATGACATCACAACCTAGAGTAAGGTTCTCTCCAATCCTGGGGACCCACAGGCAGTGGTGGAAAAGGTACCCAAAAGCCATACTTGATTAAAAGTAAAGATACCTTTCTGGAAAACGACTCATTTAGAAGATAGTCACTCATTAGACTATTACTTGAGTAAAAGTCTTAAAGTACATTTAATATCAGCTACTTTAAGTATGAAATGTTAGCCATAAATCCGAAAAGCAAAACAGACAGATCTTTTATTTGGTTTTAGCTTTTCTGGAAGGTAAGTCTTACGGATGCAAAAAGTGCTCAGATAACACTTAAAAAGACATCTCTTACAGACAAAATATAGCCACTAAACATAAGCAGTTACGATCAGTCACTTTGCTTGAGATTTTTTTTTGTATAGAACCCTATAGTTCGTTTTTTTTTTTTTAAGGTAACTCAAAGTACATGTATAGATCTGCACACAACCTCACTGTAGAAATATGAGGACATCACCACTGATGGAACTGGATTCGAAATCAGTGTGTCAGGTCATACCTTTAACATGAACACCTATGACTTGTGAATTTTAAATGTGACAAAACGCATAAGGCATCCCTTTCCTTGGGCTTGCTAGCATTAAGGTGCCATTACTTGAAGTTTAATTTGCAGTTCATCTTCAGTAAAATATGTTTTTCAAAGTTTCTGGAATCTAGCCCTGCTCTCATTGGGCTGAAAACAAATCCTGCAATGCTGTACAGCCTTTCACATGCAGTTTAGGCAGGCAAGAGTGTGTTCAACCTCAGACTGCTGGGAAGGACTTGAGCAACTCCCTATAATCAGCTGAACAGGCCAGGTATCTGTCCAGCTGTTTGGAGCTTAATTGTGCTTGAGATGTCTTCATGGCACCAGTTCATCAGAAGGACCATCACCTAGCTGCAGGGTTCTTCCATGTGGTCCTTGATGTAGTACATTCCTGAAATACAAGGAAGATGACAATAGAAATCATGCAGTTATGTTTTTTGTGAGCCTACATTAATCCATCCCCCATCTATATAAATCGAGCAACAAGGCGAAGTAGGCTGCCCATTGGACTTAACTTGAAAGTCAGGATTGTAGTTTAAATGGCTGCTTCTAAAATCTATGTGTCAAAATGTACACTATACAAAAGTTGTTTATGAATAAAATATTGTTAATGAACCAAATTTTGTCTTAACCATTCTGATGGTGGCATCATCCTTCGTCCAAGTTGTTGTGAATTTGGGGAAAAGGATTGCAGCTGCGATCAGCTCAGGTTCTTGAAAAGTGGCTGACGTGCTTCGTCAGTCCCAGTTATAGCACATCCACTAGAGGCTTACAGTACTTCAGGGACAACTTGATTCGGTCAAGTTTTGTGATCAGCAAGTTGATAGCTGGAAGTAGCCACCCTACCTGGACATTGCTTTCAGCCTGAAGGATGTTGATGGCCTTTGCCCTTGGGCTCATGGTGGAAGCATACTCTGTGAGGAAGGTGACTTCAGCTGGGTTGAACCTGCGGAAGAAATAAAATACTACTGTTTCCCAACCTACAAAGGGGACCACTAACAATTTCACCTGATTTAACAACTGTAATCAATGGCTGGATGAGTAGTTGACTAAATGATAGTGTATGGCAACAATATGTGAAACGGTTATTATTCCCCAAGCAAAGGGTCAGGAAATACTGCAACCTATTTATGATATTCAAGACCTTACATTATAAAATACAATCCTTACTTACATTGGAACCTTGAACTCTGTGCAGAGAACTGACGGCAACCTCTCCTTTGACGATCCTCAGTCTTTCTACAACCATGAACCAGGAGTTCCACCTTGTAGCATTCGGGCTTCGCTGCTGGAGGTCGCAAGTATCTTCATTGGTTTCGGCTGCATGTGTAGATCTCCTGCGTTTGTTCCAAAGTGCTTGGCACTTGCCAAATGTTGAACAGAACACTTTATTTTGTAAGCCTCACTGGATGTTGCTTTCGGAGCATTGCCTGTAGAGCCTTAGTGGAGTAGGTGGCAAGCACAACACTGGTGCTTCGGCAGCTGGTACTTTCAACCATCTACATTCAGGATCGTTGCCTCATCAAACTTCACTTCAATCTCCTCTTGTTCCTCTTCACCATCGTCCTGGCTAGCTGCCTCACCACCACCACTTCCCACTGCTTCGACTGCCTCGTTGTTTTCACCTTCTCCAAAAACTTGTAAAGCTTTGAATAAGGTAGTCATTGTGAGAACAGACAATCTTACTCCGGGTTTCGAACTCAGAATAGATGTCATTTAGGGCGCCTGCCAACACGTCAAAGGTGTGCGATCCTCTCAACTGTTTACAGGCCAGGGCTGCAGAGCATCTGAGACTGTCAGGGTCTATCCAATGGGCTGTAACACCAATGAAGCTCCGTCTTCTTGCAGACCAGCAGTCGGTGGTGGTGGCGTTGTGGTCAACTCCTCTCATGCCCTCAGTCACCTTAATTAATCCTGGAGTGCAGTGTGGGCCTTTAATGGTTCTTGTTCTACTACAGCGAATAGTTGGAGCCCTTGGACCATATACTTCACTACAGCTTTGTCGATGGATTTGAGACGCTGCCTTCAATAATGTGCTCTGCTTGATGGTGGCGGGAGTGTGAGGCATGTTCTCTTCAATGTGTTTGCTGTCAGTTCTCTAAAAATCTTAAGATGGTGTACATGCTTTCTCTGAAATAAGAAGAAGAAGAAGAGTTACTTAACTAGGTAACTACCATCACCAAATAATTAAGGTATAGGATCCTAATTTTAACGCTATAAACAACATTCGATAAGTAAGTTTGACCAATGAATATTACAATGTTCATTGATCTAGCTAAAATAAGTCTACAGTAATTAGCTAGGTGAGAAGAACAACTTTATCAACTAACACAAGGAATAACATTTCTAGCTAAACTAGTGGGTGTTAGCTAACATTGGAAACCTAACGTTAGCTAGCTTGACCAGGATTGTTTTAGAGATAAGGGTATTTAGCTTGACTAACGTTACATGCTGACCACACCGCTCACGTCGCGTGCTCGAGCGTTGCAAAATAAATGTACAAATCTGTTATTCAATTATTGCGCCAATGAGCGTCTGCGTTGCCATCTCCTCATTGGTTATACCCACATGGGTGACTGAAAGACGAACGAGGCCGGTGGCGGTAATGCACTTAATTTATGAAAGTTCTGTTAGTGTTTAAATACTGGAGAGTTGAGACCAAATCACGGACGCTGGACAGAGTGGATTTCAGGTGTAACAAAAGACAGTTTTAATGAGTCAGAGATATCTTGTCCCGCAGTTTTACGTGCACGGACCTAGTTCACATAACTCGGCAAGGAGCCAGGTGAAAAAGAGGCCTTATACTACGGTTACATTCATTTTTATACATAGAATAAAGTAGGTGGAGTCTTGTCGTTTCGGTCTTCTTGACTGGTCGGAGGGTTGGAGGCGGGCCTTGCTCTAGCCAGAGCGGGCCCCATTGGTGCACAGCAAAAGTCCTTTGCTCTTGGGACCGGCCAGTAGGGGGAGATGAGATGTGTGTTTCTACAAGGAAGAGGGGGTCAGTCTTATGGCTGGGTGTATGTGTTCTTACGACGGAATGTCTTTGTTTATATGAGCTATGTGTATGAATATTTATATAACAAATCCCCCTCTTCACGTCTATTAGACGTGAAAACTATAGTGCAATGGTGGTGGTTGCATTCGTGGTGCTTCTAACCTTGTCTGGTGTGTATGGTGGGTCTGTAGGTGTAGTGCTACGTTTGGGACAGGAGTGATTGGAGGGAGTGATATCAGGAAAAGAGTTAGGGACATGTGTAGGGGTTGGTGTACGTGATGTGGCAGGGTGAAATAGTTGTTCAATTAACCATGTGAAAGTCCTAGGGTTACTCCAAATATAAGTAGGAATATCACAAATAAGGGACCAGATATCCCCAGCCTCACCCAGAGAGGGAGAAATGTCCCTCTAACTGGGCGAGGTTCCCTTCTCAGGGGAGGCGGAGTTTGATGCCGCATCACCTGAGGAAGGAGTGTCTTCATTTGGAATCAAATTTAGGCCGCTCAAATCAGCTCTGACTTCAGTCAGTGTTCTAGAAGGAATTGGGGCTGGGGTGCAATGTGTAAGGTGGTGCCAAGGTGCGCCTGATTTACCTTTGACCTGGACTGAGTGTGAAGTAACCTCCTTCACTTCGTACGGTCCAGTCCACCTGGGTTCCAGCCACTTTCTCTTGTGGACTTTAACCCTCACCCAGTCACCAACCTTTACCTTCAGTAGTGGCGTGTCCCCCGGCAGCTCCCCCTCCTGGACCTTGTGAACCTGGGTAGAGAGTGCTGCAGAGAGAACCGTCAGTTTTTTCACATAATTAGACATTACAATTTGTTGTACATCAAGGGCGGGCATATGACCTCCCTCCCTTGGTGGACCATGCATGACTCTACCAGTCATTATCCCATGAGGCACATACTTTAGCTATCTTAGCTTTTGCTTTTGGTTTGACGTTCCACCAGATTTTGGGATTGGGGCCTGTACACAGATCCAAATCTGTGGGTTATGCCAAATCTTTCTTCCACCTGTCTCAGGTGTTTGTTAAATGTGAGCCATTTGTCAAATTTGATTTGTCTTGGGATGCCATACCTGGGTATTAGTTTGGTTTGTAGCCACTCAAAGACTGACCTAGCATCCTCCCCTTTTGTTAGTATTGCCTCTACCCATTTGGAGAACCTATCTACTATGACTAGGAGATTTAGTTTAGTTTTAGATAAATTTTCGGGGCCCATGTCGGTGTAGTCTATACTAATATCCTGAAAACATGCATTAGGTATTAAGTATGAGCCCATTGGTGTTCGATATGGTTTCTTTGGGTTGTGTCTGTCACAACCATTGCATTCGTCACAAAATAAATCATAGTCATAAAATAAGTCAGTCATATTTTTTGTGTGAGGGTGCCACCAGATGTGCGAGGCCTTTTTGGAGGGTCTTTAGTTTGCCTTTGTGTGTGGGGCCATGTGTTTCTCATAAAAGTTCTGGGTCCATCAGTGTGGACTGCTTCATGGGCATGGGCTGAGTCTGTATAGATATTCAGTCTTTCCTTTTCCTCTGAGGGCCTGCGTCAATCTGATGATTTCAGCTAATTTGGCCGATGCTGGTTGAGGGATGATGGCTGATTGAAGGGTGACATCACGAGGTGAGCTGTTTTTTCAATAGCTTTTGCTACTACAGCAACGTATCTGGAGCATGTTGACTGTCCTACCTCAATGTGGTCAAGTTGGAAGAGTAGTACATCAAGACCCTTCTCTCCCCCTCTTGTTTCTGGAATAGGACGGATGAGGTGAATCCTTCCCTTTCAGAAACATCCAAATGGAACTTGTTCTTGTAGTCAGGTGCAGTCAGAGCTGCTGCCGCTGATAGATCTGTTTTCAGGAGTGCTATGGCTGTTGATGCTTCAGCCGTCCAGGCCAGGGGTGCATGGAGGTTCCTTGATCGTAGGATGACCGGTGCTGCCACCCCCTCTGGGCCACACCCAATGGTACTACACCTGATAGGTGGGGTCAGGTGCATCATGTCTTCGTCCCAGTCTGCAGTGTAGAGACAGTCATCAGTTTCTGTTGCATTGAGTGTGCAATGGATCTCAGCTTGGGGAGTCTTATATGGGTGCAGAGTGTAGATTTGAGCTTTCAGTTGGTTGAACTTAAACTGGATGTGAGTGGTGGCAGGCCCTGTGGGTAGGCATTTTAGCCAGTACACTTCTTGGGCTTCAGACAGTGTGGTCATCGGCAGGAGTGGCATCCTCATCATTCTTACTGGGCGATCAGGTGTTGAAGTGGGAGGGTTGGTTGTAATCTTGCTGCTCCTGCTGCATGTGTCTAGGAGAGGGTCCTCTTCCTCTTCCTGGTGCCCCTCCACGTCCTCTTTCTCTTTCTCTCCATTGCTGTTGCTGCGGGGAGAGTGGTTTCGTGCAATATCTGGCATAGTGACCGGGAATTCCGCAGTTATACCACTGGTAGTTTCCCCCTCTGTATGGTCCAGTGTAGGGGCCTCGTTGAGCCAGTTGCCGTTGCAGGATATACCGCTGTGGGGGAGGGTAATGGGGTGGTGGGGCTGCCTGCTGTTGGATCATCTGAGAGACAGTCTGTGCCACGATCTGAGTGTTATCTGGCTGCTCCCCTTGGTCTTGAGTTTCTACTGCAATCATTTGTTTGGGCGTGATGGCTGCAGACATTTTATCTAAGTCGTCTGATAATGTGTATAATGCGTTATTTAGGTATATTCAATCCTTACTATGTGGTGTTTATTTCTATCGTTGTATGCTTAGCCCGTCCCTGGTCGAGACCAGGGATGTACTGCTGTACTGGCTATGGCTTATCTCTTCCACCCCCACCCTCGCATACAAAGGGGGTTATCAGTATGTGACGCCCGCCACGTGTGTGGTTCTCCGGTATTTTATTTGAATTTGTTCAGCGATTCGTTTAGGTATTTTCTAGAAATGATTCGGCGATTTCCTTTTGGAACAATATATCAGTGAATATATGCGGTTCTATAACAATATTCAGAGTAATTCTAGCTCTGTAGGAAATATAGATAGAATTTCTAGACAACTAAGAGTTGTTCAGTGAATTATTTAAATACTTTCTGTAAACAATTCAGTAACTTCCTTTATGAACTTATATCAGTAAATTTGAGCGATTCTATAGCAATTGTCAGAATAATTTTAAACTTTAGGCAATATCAACAGGAATGAAAAAAGCGAAAATCAGTATTCCAGCCCGGCTGCTGTCAATCAAAGTTGCACGGCTATGAAGATACTAAGGTGGCTTTGTCTATCAGCACGTGTGCCTAATAGCCCAGTTACGTATCCCAACCTACTCCGCGACAAACGTTTCTTTCAATTTAATTTCCCCCATCTCCAAATCATGGAATGTCAACTCTGGTTCATATTATGTTTATTGTTTGATGTGCAATAGCCACATCATTCCCGATCTCTGTCTTGTGGAAGGCCAAACTTACATATCCTATATCTATTCGACTACACCTCTAACATAACCAATTAAACAGTTTACAACTTATTCAATAGGATCTTTTACATGCATACTACACTTCTAAACACAACCAATTAAACAGTAAGCACTTATTTAATAGGATATTTTACGTGCATACTTATTCGATCTCATAATAGGCCAATTGATAAAAAAATACAAATACAAATAAAAAATAAAAACGAGCAAAACAAGATCTCCCCGATCAATGTCTTAGGTTCTTATGTAAAAATTTGGCACCGATTCATACTCACGCCCAGTACTTTCTGATCAAAATTTGGTTTAGGCTATAATACAATATGCAGATTTCGATAAAACAGGCTCTGCTCACCTTATATAGAGCGCTCCGATCAGATTTCCTGAGGCAAGATGAATGGCTGGGGAAGTCACTCTTCCGTCTGATTTTTTAGCCGTGATCAGTCTCGTCCTCTCACACTAACTTATAATAGATCGAATTCAAGAATAACCATCCTCTGCTACCAAGTTCTGTTAGTGTTTAAATACTGGAGAGTTGAGACCAAATCACGGACGCTGGACAGAGTCCTTTGCTCTTGGGACCGGCCAGTAGAGGGAGATGAGATGTGTGTTTCTACAAGGAAGAGGGGGTCAGTCTTATGGCTGGGTGTATGTGTTCTTACGACGGAATGTCTTTGTTTATATGAGCTATGTGTATGAATATTTATATAACAAATGCCAATGGCAATATAAAGAGAAGAAAAGGGAAGGAAGAGAGATGACTAGAAATTATTTGGTTGCCGGTTTTATGTGGATTAATTGGCAGAGTAGAGGACTTTGCATTTCAGGTGAAATAACAACTCAATGTTTATATCCCAGGACAAATTAGCTAGCAAGCTAACTAGTGAAATTGCCATAAATGTTTAATGCTTTTCGAACTGTCCCCAAGTTCAGAGTTTGTTTTGATCATTAAACCTGCATGTTGTGTTTGGTGTGGGGTGACGAAATTTATGTATGCATGATGGCGCATGCTCGCAGCCGGTTTGGGTTCTGTGTTAGCTGATGGAAATGTGACCAGATTCGGACTAGTGTAGCACTCCGTATTTTCAACATTGTTTAAGAAATATTACCATTACCAACAGTGATCTTGTGATCAAGCCATCAATGTTTTGTGATTATTGGTGTTGTAAAAATGTTAGCTAATAGGTTAGCAATTAGCATGTTTGACATTTTAGTGGAAATACTACAACTATCAGCATTTTGATAGCAACATTAGCAAATCTGTTAGCTATATTTCAGAGGTAAAGGGTTCGCTATTAAATGTGTGGTATGTCGCGCAGTCGAATTTTACGATATACAGCGTGTCCTACAAAAATGTGTATACATATTACCTTTTTGAAAACTCAATTTACATAAATTGCAATAAAAATCGGTGGTCAGCTAGCTAGAAGGGTGTCTTTAGTCGCAAAACTTAGTTATTTTCCAGTCCATTTAAATGTTGCGCTCAAGTTTACTTAGTCCTCCAACCGCTAGTGTGTCCAAAGTTGGGGGCTGTGTGTTATTTGGGGGGAATTGGCTATGTCAGTTCGATTTGCGTTAATGTCAGTTAACAAAGCTTCCCAAATCTGGGCACATTTTTAGCCAGCTAAAGTAGGTAGTTAAACTATTTAGGTATATGATTAGCTAGCATCTAGCTAACTAACACTGCTTGTTGCATTAGCAAACATGGGCTAGTTAGTTTTTAGCAAGCTAACGGCGGCGATTTCTTTGACGCTATTATTTCCTGAACTTTTGGTAAACCTAACAGACATTTCATCTGATGGAATGAAGGATTCATCCTGAGAAAATAAAAAATGTATTTTAGATACAGCCAAGGGTGTTTGTCCTCCGGGACTGAAACCGGCTGCGCGCGTGCATAAATATATTTTGTCCCCCCACACCAAACGCGATCACGACACGCAGGTTAAAATATCAAAAACTCAAAACCAATTATATTAATTTGGGGACATGTCGAAAAGCATTAAACATATATGGCAATTTAGCTAGCTAGCTTGCACATGCTAGCTCATTTGTCCTATTTAGCTAGCTTGCTGTTGCTAGCTAATTTGTCCTGGGATATAAACATTGAGTTGTGCATTTCAGGTGAAATAACAAGGTCCTCTACTCCGCCAATTAATCCACACATAAAACGGTCAACCGAATCATTTCTAGTCATCTCTTCTCCTAGGCTTTTTATTCTCTTGACTTTATATTACGATTGGCAACTTTCATAAATTAGGTGCATTACCACCACCGACCTCGTTCGTCTTTGTCACTCACGTGGGTATAACAAATAAGATGGCACGTGGGTACCTGCTTAAATAAACCAATGAGGAGATTGGAGAGGCAGGACTTGCAGCACGATCTGCTTCAGAAATAGAACTGACTTCTATTTTAGCCCTTGGCAATGCAGACGCTCGTTGGTGCGTGCAGTAATTGAATAATATAGATTCCTAAATGTATTTTGCGACATGAGCGGTGTAGTCAGGTGGTAGAGTGATGTCGGACATGATTGAGTAGATTACTGTTTTGCGAGTGACAGCCTCCCAGTGGGTGGGGTTTATACTTAAGGGCCCTTGGGTTTGCCCAAACATATGAGGATTGGCTCAACTCTGCTTGTTTGTCGTCGCCTGCTGCCTAGCTAAACGAGTTCACCCATCAGTGCGCCGACTCACCGACATTGCTTGTCTTTTTTTTTTTTTCTCCAACATTATTCGTTTTTTAATTTTTCTTCCAGCTTCAGGTTGATTTGAATTTGTAGCAAGTAATGAAGGTGTCGGGAAATGTATCGGCGTGAAAGTATACATTTTCTTTTGAAAATGTAGTGAAGTAAAAGTCGACAAATATAAATTGTACAGTACAGATATACCCTAAACTACTTAAGTACAGTAACAAAGTAGAAATACTTTGTTACTTTACACAACTACCCACAGGACTGGATCGGGTACTCTTCGTAGCAGCCCAGACCAGAGACGCCTGATCAAAGTACCGTGCTAGATTAAGCCTGTGGATCCCCAGGACTGGATTTGAGAAACACTGGTTCAGAGCTCTTTCAAATGAAATCCAGACCCTTTGAGCCTGTCCACATCACTTACCTTTTTTTCCTGACTAAATCCTGCTCTTTCCCTCTTCTCGCCTGCAGCATCCGTTCGTCCAACAACACCCAGGTGAACAGGCTGATGCAGACAGAGGAGGACCAGGGTCTGGCTGCAGACGACCACGAGGCGGCCATGGGGGAGGACGGGGTCAGACGGGCTGTGGACAATGAGGAAGATGCGGTCACCTACTCTTACTCCTTCTTCCACTTCAGCCTGTGCCTGGCCTCCCTATACATCATGATGACACTCACCAACTGGTACCAGTAAGTAGCTCTGGTTTTCTTTGGTTATATGTGATGGGAGAGGAATGTGTACAGGTATAACTGCGGTGATTCACATTGTTTAAGACCTGGATACATGCGTCAGCTCCCCAATTTAATGCCAGGGCTTTAGGTCAGCAGGCTTACAGTCTTGTGGTACTCAGACAACTTGATTTTCAAACCAACACACAGTCTACTATGTGGTTTTGAGATGGTAAATAAAATGTGATTGATCCTGATTTCTCCCCAGACCTGACGCAGACTACCAGGCCATGCAGAGCAGTATGCCAGCAGTGTGGGTGAAGATTAGCTCTAGCTGGATAGGCTTGGCTCTCTACCTCTGGACCTTGGTAGCTCCTGTCATCCTCTCTAACCGAGACTTCAACTAAAGGCATACACCTTCCATCCAGAGCTGTCCCAAATGGTACCTCTATTCCTAAGTAGGAATAGGGTAGGTGTCTTTTCAGATTTGCTTTACTATTTGGCATGTTATGAGTCACACTACTGGGTAAAAACATTTTCATTGTGCTGCTTGAAGAAGGGGACCACTGTCGTTTTTTTTATGTCCAGACTTGTCTCATTGACTGGACATAACATATTAAACAAGAATCTGGGACACTCAAATGAGTATGATAGGCAGCGTTTGGTATGATTACATAAAACCGGTTACTTAAGGCAAAAACGAAAGGAGGGTGGTTGGCTGGGTGGGTGAATCATCATGGACAATTTTAGATAATTGGCAACTTTGTGACGACTTAATTCTGTTTAGCTACTTTGCAAGTACTTAGCATGCTAGCTACCTTTTAACCTTAATCCTTAAGTGTCTAGATAGTCATACCAAGGATCATTTAGCAACTTGATTTAGAATTTTTAGGACCCCTTTCGGTATACATAAAATAATGATATCAAGCTTTAATTATTTGAATCAGGTGTGTAGTGCTTGGGCAAAACCCAAAATGTGCACCCCTTGGGATCCCGAGGACCGAGTTTGGGAAACTCTGGTGTAGAGAATCATTGTAACATCTAAACCCTTGTGAAATATACCTTTTTTCCATAACCAAAAATATTGTATTTTCAGCTGTTTGAAGATGGTGTACAAAACCGAAAGTAACACACACAAATGAAACTTCAGAATGGGAAACATAGAAAAGTGACAGATCTATACCACACTTCTATCTGAATTTGGCCCGGTAGCCCAAAAAGTTGTACATTGCAATATTTCCATAAATGTTTTTACTAGTATCGGGCTACCTTCAGATGAGGCTTCTGGGCATCCTAGAGCAATGTTTTCGTGAGGAACGATTTATTTTCTTTCTTTATTTTCCCCAAGGATGTCTCATGGTCTGGCAAACACCTCTAGCTTGGCCACCTTCCACCACAAATGCGGAAGGCTGCCATTGGTGGTTTGAGACTCAGCCCACGCAAACAAAACGTATCTTTAACAGACAGCTTTGATGGTGTTTTTTGTTGTTGAAATTATTATGCTAACTACATTTCCGCGGGGGTGCGGATGTCGACTCTAGGGGGTAACTACTAGCCTAGCCAACGTTAGCCGCCTAGCTAATGTTAGTCGCAATAAATTAGAATTTTTAACATTGCATATTGTACAAATTACAATTGGAAACGTACACATTCATATCATACGAAATGGAATATTTCACATACACAAATTAATACCTACCATACCAAACATCATACTAATTTCTGTTTTCCGTTTACTATTTTAAGTCTACCTATGAGTCCAGGTTAGTTGTTAGCCATGAGGTTGGTTTTATCATTCTGTTTTTTTTATATACATGCATACAAAAAAAATAGCTTTGTTTGACGCTTTTAATAATAATTCTTAACATATCTGGTCAGCGACTCTACTAAAACGTAAAAGTGCCTTTTTAAACCTACAGATTTGCTACACAATAAACTAGCTTTATATTCAAATGTGTATATGTTTTGTCATACCTTAACAGATTTGTATCTCTAACTGCCTCTCCTTATGTTTAAATGTAATAAATCTGATCATCTCTGAAATGTCGTTCTGTTATTTTAAGCATTCATGGTATCCTGTAGGTGGGACTGTTGCCAATCAAATTACTGTATTTCTGCGAGATTCTCTTTGAGATTAGTTCTATGCACCTCTTTCATATATGTAGAAAGTGCTCTTAGTACTTCTTTTGGGACATATTTTAAGAATTGTGTGTCTGCCATTCTCCCTCAAAAGTTAAAAATGTTAGCTCAATTCACCAGGACCACCAATGCATAATGCCGTCTACGAATTAAATGGCATTTCCCATGTAATGGCTGCAGCAACTTTAATCAAGTGCTTTACTCTGTTCAACACTACTCCTACTTCATTCTGTCCGCGGGACATTCCAGCACAGAAGTAAAGGAAACCGACCAAAGACGTGTCATCACATGATGTCATCAGTCTAAGCCAACAGGGATTCCAGATCCTCCCATAGCCTCTGGCTTCATTCCATCACCTGACCACAATCACGCTCCAACAGGATTATTCTTATTTCCTTGTGACGCAGGATTTCTCTCGAAGGAGGGAGAGTTCCCCATCACAAGATCGGCATGAGGGGGTTTTACACAAGTCCAACGGTGTATTTATTGAGGACCAAATGGGTTCTGCTGGGGAGGAGCACAGAGAGATGGGTCTGTAGCCAGTCCTTGAATCAAATCACTGCCGTCAGACCGATTTTGAGTGTGAGTTTACGCATAGCCAAATGAAACACTGACACACACTGAAGTACTACACACAGTGGAAAATAGTGCCATGCCATATTCATTTCAGCTGACTGCTTTATGGTGGTCTATGTTAGTTTGGGCTTATGTGCACATGCTTTCATTTAATCACTTTGAGATCCTTTTGCTCTTTTACAGGAGTGTTTTTCGGTCCTGTGGACTAGTAATTATATTTATATGATCTTGAGTGGGTGACCTGTGTTAGTGTGGTGATCCTGGGTCTCTGTGACAAACTGTTTGATAGCGGTGGAGTTCCCCTCACAGCAGGCAGGCAGGCAGACCAAGCCTCCATAATGCTGCTATATAACTGCCTGGCTGGGGGAACATGCCATGACTCTGTCTGGGGCCTCCACTGGTGGTGCGGTAGAGGAGAGAATCCGGGAAAGGTCTGTTGCATAAACCAGTTAGGATCATGCTCTCACTGGGGATGAGCACTCCCACTGCATTTGGATACCTCCTGTAGGTTCAGGTGAACATAGGTAGAGGGAAAATGTATATTCTCAAGCAGGGATGTACAATCCAGTTCCTGGAGAGCTACCGTTTTGTAGGTTTTCACCAGAACCCCAATCTAGCACACCTGATTCAAAAAATGTTGCTGCTTGATGAGCTGAACCAGGTTAGGTACACTGTTCCAGTGAGCTGCTGGCTGTGCAGGCTTTTTCTTCAGCCCTGCTCTGACACTCCAGATTCAGTTACTCAAGGTCATCGATCTATTACAATAGATTAGAATCAACTGTGTAGTAGGGTCAGACCAGATTCATGCAGGAGGGAGGATGGCTACTAGCATCCCAGGAGGATTGCTTGGCAACTCTCTGGTATAGAATATAACCCGGCAACTCTCAGTATAGAGAGCTACTGTCAGGTTATAATCTATACCAGTGGGTTGGCAGGTTAACCTGGCAGCTCTAAGTATGTAACCTAGCAACTCTGGCAGAGTATATAACCTGGCAACTCTCTGGTACACAGTGCTTTCAGAAATTATTCAGACACCTTGACTTTTTCCACATTTTGTTATAGCATTATTCTAAATATAATCAGAAATACCTTATTTACATAAGTATTCAGACCCTTCGCTATGAGACTTGGTCAGGGAGGTGACCAAGAACCCGATGGCTACTCTGACAGAGCTCCAGAGTTCCTCTGTGGAGATAGGAAAACCTTCCAGAAGGAAAATCATCTCTGCAGCACTACACCAATCGGGCCTTTTAAGGTAGTGGCCAGACAGAAGCCACTCCTAAGTAAAAGGCACATCACAGCCTGCTTGGAGTTTGCCAAAAGGCAAATAAAGGACTCTCAGACCCTGAGAAACAAGATTCTCTGGTCTGATGAAACCAAGATTTTATTATCTGTCGTGAATGCCAAGTCTGGAGGAAACCTGGCACTATCAATACGGTGAAGCATGGTGGTGGCAGTGTCATGCTTTGAGGATGTTTTTCAGTGGCTGGGACTGGGAGACTAGTCAGGATCGAGGGAAAGATTAACAGAGCAAAGTACAGAGAGATCCTTGATGAAACCTGCTCCAGAGCACTCGATCTCAGACTGGTGCAAAGGTTCACCTTCCAACAGGACAATGACCCTAAGCACACAGTCAAGACAATGCAATGCTCCCCACCCAACCTGACAGAGCTTGAGAGGATTTGCAGAGAAGAATGGGAGAAACTCACCAAATACAGGTGTGCCAAGCTTGTATGGTCATACCCTAGAAGACTTGAGGCTGTAATCGCTGCCAAAGGTGCTTCAACAAAGTACTGAGTAAAGGGTGTGAATACTTATGTGAAATTTCTGTTTAAAAAAAAATACATTAGCACAACTTACTAAAAACCTGTTTTTGTTTTGTCTTGATTGGGTATTGGGTGTAGATTTGATGAGAGGTGAAAAAACTATTTAATCCATTTTTGGAAAGGCTGTAATGTAACAAAATGTGGAAAAAGTCTAAATGTTCTGAATACTTCCCGAATGCACTATAGGATATAAACTGGCAACTCTCAGGTATAGAATATAACCTGGCAACTCTCTGGTATAGAGTAGTATATAACCTGACAACTCTGGTATAGAATATCACCTGGCAACTCTCTTGTATAGCATCCAACCTGACAAATCTCTGGTATAGTATATAACCTGGCAATTCTCTGGTATAGTATACAACCTGACACCTCCCTGGTATAGAATACAACCGGACACCTCCCTGGTATAGAATACAACCTGGAAACTCTCTGGTAGAGTATATATACAGTTGAATTCAGAAGTTTACATACACCTTAGCCAAATACATTTCAACTCAGTTTTTCACAATTCCTGATATTTAATCCTAGTAAAAATTCCCTGTCTTAGGTCAGTTAGGATCACCACATTATTTTAAGAATGTGAAATGTCAGAATAATAGTAGAGGGAATTATTTATTTCAGCTTTTATTTCTTTCATCACATTCCCAGTGGGTCAGAAGTTTACATGCACTCAATTAGTATTTGGTAGCATTGCCTTCAAATTGTTTAACTTGGGTCAAACGTTTTGGGGAGCCTTTCACAAGCTTCCCACAATAAGTTGGGTGAATTTTGGCCCATTCCCCCCGACAGAGCTGGTGTAACTGAGTCAGGTTTGTAAGCCTCCTTGCTCGTACACGCCTATTCAGTTCTGCCCACAAATGTTCTATGGGATTGAGTTCGGGGCTTTGTGATGATCACTCCAATATCTTGACATTGTTGTCCTAAAGCCATTTTGCCACAGTGGCTTCTTCCTTACTGAGTGGCCTTTCAGGTTATGTCGATATAGGACTCGTTTTTACTGTGGAAATAGATAATTTTTTATCTGTTTCCTCCAGCATCTTCACAAGGGCCTTTGCTGTTGTTCTGGGATTGATTTGCACTTTTCGCACCAAAATATGTTCATCTCTAGGAGACAGAACGCGTCTCCTTCCTGAGTGATATAACGGCTGCGTAGTCCATGGTGTTTATACTTGCGTACTATTGTTTGTACAGATGAACATGGTACCTTCAGGCATTTGGAAAATGCTCCCAAGGTTGAGTCAGACTTGTGGAGGTCTTGGCTGATTTCTTTTGATTTTCCCATGATGTCAAGTACAGAGGCACTGAATTTGAAGGTAGGCCTTGAAATACACCCACAGGTACATCTCTAATTGACTCAAATTATGTCAATTAGCCTATCAGAAGCTTCTAAAGCCATGACATCATTTTCTGGAATTTTCCAAGCTGTTTAAAGGCACAGTCAACTTAGTTTATGTAAACTTCTGACCCACTGGAATTGTGATACAGTGAATTATAAGTGAAATAATCTGTCAACAATTGTTGGAAAAATTACTTGTGTCTAACTTACTTGCACTAAGTAGATGCCCTAACTGACTTGCCAAAACTATAGTTTGTTAACAAGAAATTTGTGGAGTGGTTGAAAAACGAGTTTTAATGACTCCAACCTAAGTGTATGTAAACTTCCAACTTCAACTGTATGTTACTAACAAATGATAGGGAAGATTCCCTAGTGGGCTAAGCTGATATGTTGGTTTGGTGGGAAAAAGGAAGTGTGTGTGGACTGAGCGAGAGCGGGAAAGACCAGAGGGATCGCTACACACAGTACTATTATAATTATATTAATTTAAATGCTAATCCTTTCCACATGAACATTCACTCATTCGGGAATAATTGCAATCAAGATATATACAGTGGGGCAAAAAAGTATTTAGTCAGCCACCAATTGTGCAAGTTCTCTCACTTAAAAATATGAGAGAGACCTGTAATTTTCATCATAGGTACACTTCAACTATGACAGACAAAATGAGAATTTTTTTCTCCAAAAAATCACATTGTAGGATTTTAAAGAATTTATTTGCAAATTGTCCAAGACCAAAGAGCTGTCAAAGGACACCAGAAACAAAATTGTAGACCTGCACCAGGCTGGGAAGACTGAATCTGCAATAGGTAAGCAGCTTGGTTTGAAGAAATCAACTGTGGGAGCAATTATTAGGAAATGGAAGACATACAAGACTACTGATAATCTTCCTCGATCTGGGGCTCCACGCAAGATCTCACTCCGTGGGGTCAAAATGATCACAAGAACGGTGAGCAAAAATCCCAGAACCACACAAGGGGTCCTAGTGAATGACCTGCAGAGAGCTGGGACCAAAGTAACAAATCCTACCATCAGTAACACACTACGCCGCCAGGGACTCAAATCCTGCAGTGCCAGACGTGTCCCCCTGCTTAAGCATGTACATGTCCAGGCCCATCTGAAGTTTGCTAGAGAGCATTTGGATGATCCAGAAGAAGATTGGGAGAATGTCATATGGTCAGATGAAACCAAAATAGAACTTTTTTGGTAAAAACTCAACTCGTTGTGTTTGGAGGACAAAGAATGCTGAGTTGCATCCAAAGAACACTATACCTACTGTGAAGCCTGGGGGTGGAAACATCATGCTTTGGGGCTGTTGTTCTGCAAAGGGACTAGGACAACTGATCCGTGTAAAGGAAAGAGTGAATGGGGCCATGTATCATGAGATTTTGAGTGAAAACCTCCTTCCATCAGCAACAGCATTGAAGATGAAACGTGGCTGGGTCTTTCAGCATGACAATGATCCCAAACACACCGCCCGGGCAACGAAGGAGTGGCTTCGTAAGAAGCATTTCAAGGTCCTGGAGTGGCCTAGCCAGTCTCCAGATCTCAACCCCATAGAAAATCTTTGGAGGGAGTTGAAAGTCTGTGTTGCCCAGCAACAGCCCCAAAACATCACTGCTCTAGAGGAGATCTGCATGGAGGAATGGGCCAAAATACCAGCAACAGTGTGTGAAAACCTTGTGAAGACTTACAGAAAACGTTTGACCTCTGTCATTGCCAACAAAGGGTATATAACAAAGTATTGAGATAAACTTTTGTTATTGACCGTATTTGGAGTGGTTGGCAATTATAGTTCCTTATTTTCCACCATAATTTGCAAATAAATTCATTAAAAATCCTACAATGTGATTTTCTGGATTTTCTTTCTCATTTTGTCTGTCATAGTTGAAATGTACCTATGATGAAAATTACAGGCCTCTCTCATATTTTTAAGTGGGAGAACTTGCACAATTGGTGGCTGACTAAATACTTTTTTGCCCCACTGTATATATATATTTACGCCCATGTGTCGTGATCTTTTCTGTTGGAATCCAGTCCGTCTGCTGGAGAGTCAGTTCATCTCTTTCTCTCTCTCTCTCTCTGCTTCCCTGAAGATCAAAGTCTTTCGTGGTTAGAATGGATACCATTCAGAAATGTTACCATAGAATAGATGTTTCGGTGGTTGTCGGTCTTTGCATCCCAGGTTTACATCATTTCTAGCTGCAGACTAGTAATTAGTATTTTAGATTTGCTCTTATTCTATAGGGATCAATAGTCTCAGAGTTAAACCATTTCCAGCCGTGTAGCCAATGCTCCATGTGGTATGGTTAGGAATTCAATAACTATTCGCAATCACAGATTACGCTGTGGGTTTGCTTAGTCTTGGTACTCAAACCTGTGCCACCTCCGCTTACACCGAGATATGCATCGTCTGAGGAGGATTTCCTCAGAAGTGGTTTTTATTCGTAACACTAGAAAAGGCAGTTCTATGATACCTGATCATGTCTGTGCTCACAGGAGCAGGCCAATGACTTAGTTAAACTTTAAAGGAATCAAATTCTCTCGCATTAAAGGTTTAAAATCACATTACATAATTTCATAAATAGTTTCATCTTTACTCATTCATTTTATACAATAATTAGATGCAACCCTCATAACGGAGGCACCTCTATAAACAGAGTTACGGTAATGTGGCTGTATTGTCTCTCATGAGGCCACAAACATGAAACAAAACCGACCGGGTCGTAGCTGGCTTCTCCACCGACTGTTTACACATTCTCTAAAACATGGATATTGTTCAGTTCTCAAAATCTGTGATGTAGTAGAAGTTCCTTTGTTCTACTGTGAAACTCTCTCTCTTTCTACACTGCATAGCCAGGTGGAGAAAGTCTCCGCCAGGAATTTATGACCTGAGATAACAGAACCTGGGTGTAGGAGAGAGTGAGAGAGAGCGGGGGAAGCCACGGTCTATATCCAGAAAGGGCCACGTCATGACACCTGTTAATTCACTGGTATAGAATATAACCTGGGCAACTCTCTGGTATAGAATATAACCTGGCAACTTTCAGTATATAACCTGGCAACTCTCTGGTATTAAATCTGACCTGGCACCTATTTGGTATAGAATATAACCTGGAAACTCTGGTATAGAATACAACATGGCAACTCTCTAGTATAGAATAAACCTGGCAACTTTCAGAATATAACCTGGCAACTCTGGTATAGAGTATAACGTGCCAACTCTTTGGTATAGAATATAATGTGCCAACTCTATGGTATTGTATACAACCTGCCAACTCTCTGGTATAGAATATAGCCTGGCATCTCTCTGGTATAGAATATAACCTGGCAACTCTGGTATAGAATATAACCTGGCAACTCTCTGGTATAGAATTTAACCTGGCAACTCTGGTATAGAATATAACCTGGCAACTCTCTGGTAGAGAAAATACCTTGGCAACTCTCAGTATATAACCAGGCAACTCCCTTGTAGAGAATATAACCTGGCAACTGGTTATAATGAATATAACCTGGCAACTCTCTGGTATAGAATAAAACCTGGCAACTCTCTGGTATAGAATAAAGCCTGGCAACTATCAGTATATATCCTGTCAACTCTCTGGTAGAGAACGTAACCTGGCAACTCCCTGGTAGAGAATATAACCTGACAACTTTCTGGTACAGAATAAACCTGGCAACTTTCAGAATATAACCTGGCAACTCTATGGTATAGAATAAAACCTGGCAACTCTCTGGTATAGAATATAACCTGGCAACTATCAGTATATATCCTGGCAACTCTCTGGTAGAGAACATAACCTGGCAACTCCCTGGTAGAGAATATAACCTGGCAGCTTTCTGGTATAGAATAAACCTGGCAACTTTCAGAATATAACCTGGCAACTCTCTGGTGTAGTATATAACCTGGCAACTCTCTGGTATAGAATATAACCTGGCAACTTTCAGTATATAACCTGGCAACTTTCTGGTAATTAATATAATCTGGAAACTCTCTGGTATAGACTATAACCTGGCAATTCACTGGTAGAGAATTCAACCTGGCAACTCTCTGGTAGAGAATATAACCTGGCAACTCTCTGGTAGGGAACATAACCTTGTAACTCTCCGGTAGAGAATCAAACCTGGCAACTCTCTGGTATAGTATATAACCTGGCAACTCTCTGGTATAGTATATAACCTGGCAACTCTCTGGTATAGAATACAACCTGGCAACTCTCTGGTAGAGAATATAACCTGGCAACTCTCTGGTAGGGAACATAATGTTGTAACACTCTGGTAGAGAATCAAACCTGGCAACTCTCTGGTATAGTATATAACCTGGCAACTCTCTGGTATAGAATATAAACTGGCAACTTTCAGTAATACCTGACAACTTTCAGTATATAACCTGTCAACTTTAATGTACAGTATATAACCTGGCAGCTCTCTGGTAATGAATATAACCTGGCAACTCTCTGGTATAGAATCTAACCTGGCAACTCTCTGGTATAGAATCTAACCTGGCAACTCTCTGGTATAGAATATAAACTGCCAACTTTCAGTAATACCTGACAACTTTCAGTATATAACCTGTCAACTTTAATGTACAGTATATAACCTGTCAACTTTAATGTACAGTATATAACCTGTCAACTCTCTGGTAATGAATATAACCTGGCAACTCTCTGGTATAGAATCTAACCTGGCAACTCTCTGGTATAGAATCTAACCTGGCAACTCTCTGGTATAGAATCTAACCTGGCAACTCTCTGGTATAGAATATAAACTGGCAACTTTCAGTAATACCTGACAACTTTCAGTATATAACCTGTCAACTTTAATGTACAGTATATAACCTGGCAACTCTCTGGTATAGAATCTAACCTGGCAACTCTCTGGTATAGAATATAACCTGGCGACTCTCAGTATATATCCTGGCAACTCTCAGTATATAACCTGGCAACTCTCTGGTACAGAATATAACCTTGCACCTCTCTGGTATAGAATATAACCTGGCAACTCTCTGGTACAGAATGTAACCTATCAACCTGTATGGAAAAACAAGCTAAATGTTGAGCAATTAACTACTGAAGGCTTTAATGAGAAGTCTCAGAGGTCTCTCTTGCTGGGTAAGTCTCTGAAAGTTTAAACAGCATTTCCCATTCTTTAAAATATTCCTCAAGCTCTTTCAAATTGTTTGTTGATCATTGCTAGACAACCATTTTCAGGTCTAGCCATTTATTTTTAAGTCAAAACTAACCCGGCCTCTCAGGAACATTCACTGTCTTCTTGGTAAGCAACTCCAGCGTAGATTTGGTCTTGTGTTTTAGGTTATTATCCATCTGAAAGGTGAATTAATCTCCCAGTTTCTGGTGGAAAGCAGACTACCAGGTTTTCCTCTAGAATTTTGCCTGTGCTTAGCTCCATTCCATTGATTTTTTATCCCGAAAAACTCCCCCATCCTTAACCATTACAAGCATACCCATAACATGATGCAGCCACCACTATGCTTGAAAATATGGAGAGTGGTACTCCAGTAATGTGTTGTATTGGATTTGCCCAAAACAACCTTTTATTCAGGACAAAAAGTTCATTGCTATTTTTGTTTAAGTATTACTTTAGTGCCTTGTTGCAAACAAGATGCATGTTTTGGAATATTTTTGTTCTGTACAGGCTTCCTTCTTTTCACTCTGTGATTTAGGATAGTATTGTGGAGTAACTACAATGTTGTTGATCCATCCTCGGTTTTCTCCTATCACAGCCATTAAACTGTTTTAAAGTCACCATTGGCCTCATGGTGAAATCCCTGAGTGGTTTCCTTCCTCTCCGGCAACTGAGTTAGGAAGGACGCCTGTATCTTTGTAGTGACTGGGTGTATTTATACACGATCTAAAGTGTATTATTATTATCTCTGTGTGGGCTAAAGAGATTAGGTAGTCATAAAAAAAATATGTCAAACACTTATTGCACACCGAGAGTCCGTGCAACTTATTATGTGACTTGCTAAGCACATTTTTACTCCTGAACTTATTTAGGCTTGACATTTCAGCTTTTTACTTTAAAAAAAGAAAGAATTTGTAACCATTTCGAAAAACATAACACTTTGACACTATGGGGTATTGTGTGTAGGCCAGTGACAAATAAATAAATTCAGGCTGTAACACACAATGTGGACAAAGTCAAGAGGTGTGAAAACTTTCTGAAGGCACTGTGGTAATACTTTAAGTCCAGGCTTATATATTTGATTCAGACAATACAATAATAATATAGGGAACCTCTTCACATTCTGATCTATGATCATCAAGTAATTAAGGGTTCAAGCGGCGAGAAACCCTATTGTATTTGTTGGCAGTCATTATTAATATTACATAGTAATTATTGAATTAGGGTACAGAAAAGTAATTCAACATTTATTTACATTGTCTATTGTGTTACACTGTAATTTTGGCTTTCAACAGTAAACTCACACATTTAACTACATAATACTGTAAATGATGGTGCATTGTGGGAAAATGTATGTATTTTAATAGAATAATAGTCCCTTTTACAATATTGTACTGTCATTACACAGTACTTGCTTTGAGACTGTATGTATATTATAGTAGCAATACTGTAATATGAAATACAGAATTGTACTTGCCACTAAGCTGCCTTTCAAATTCATGGCAACCACTACAGTGTAGGCCTGCTATTATCCATTGTCTCAGTCCCTCACCAGGATTTGTTCAAACTGAGATTATATGAAATATATAATATCATAGGCCTACTTAAAACTACATTGAAGGCTAATACCATACCAGAGAGCCTTTACTGAGAAACAAAAGGCATAGATAGGCCTGTTTCTCCACTGTAGTGACTACAGTATGCCACTGCCAGCACTGCAAGTTGTTAAAGTGGGCGGAGTATTTCTCTGGTCTCGTGAGTGCTAGTGCGGTGCGCTGGAACTGCGTGGATCGAAGCAGCATGTTTTTCGCGAGGACCAGCTGTGTGTGTGTGGGAGATTGGCGCACGCTGCTGTGTGAAATCGCAGCATCAGTTTGAAAAGGGACAATGAGGAGAGAAGAGGGGACCATCCATCCCTATCCCGCCAGCGTCAAGAAAAATAACACTTCTCAACCTGGGGCAGTCCGTTTACAGGGTAGGCTAGATTCTGAGAAAGTCTGCTCTGTTTCCGAATAGCCTACATGGCTCAAACGGTGCATCTATATTGACAGGTAGCAAATTTACATTTTAGCATCTGGCTTTATTACCATAATTTTGCATACCGGTATGCCCCAGGCCGATAAGCAAGGAGGTGATCTGTGGAGGAGACACGGCAACTGCACTGCAACGAAGTGAAGTTCACCACCAGCGGCTCTGCAGGTACAGTAATGCTGGATACATTGTATCATTGTTTGAAACCTTCAAGAGCTCGCTAGCTACAGTAACTGTTTTTCACAGGAGATGATGATAGGTTATTGTGCGTTCTCGCGCGTTGCAGGTCGCGTGCATAACACCTTCTATCCAACAAAACAGCGAACTATGAGAAATGTGTTATGTTTTTGTGTATGAAGCAGAATTCCTTGTGATGCTCGTGGATTGCGCGTTGTGTACATGTGTAGCTACTAGTTTATACCTACTGCCTCTGTTTTGTACAGTATTGGGTACATTCCAATGATTGGTTTGTCATTGTTCAAGTGTAATAGGTAATAGTGTAATAGAGAAAAGGAAGAGCGAAACCAGTGTTTCAGCTTGCCAACCACACAGTCGCCAGGCTACATTATGCAGATAGGAAACGGAACGACCATGTGTTTTTATCTTTTTTATCAGCCATTATTTTACAGTAGCCTAGGCTATTGACTCATCAATAAAATAACGGAAATAATTATGTATGAATAAGAATATCCTCTAGTTGTGTTTGTCTTACAAAGACATCTTGGTCAAATATTATGCCATTTGCTTTTTCGAATAATTTATCATTCGATTATGTCATGATGTTGCCAATGTGCATCTCACTAATGTGAGTCGCTCTCTCAGGAATGCAAGAGCCCTCAATCCCACATCAGCATCCACAGGACAGGGATGCCATGCTTCCTTTTCTCCTCCAATCTCCGAAAGCGAGAATAGAGAAATTCATTTACAAAATAAAATGGAGGTCAAATAACGTAGGCCTATTTCATAACCATTTTAGAATAGCCGGAAATGTAGTGGTCATTCTGCAGAGCATGCCCTATGAATGGACTTATTCTGTGCATGGAATTCTAACCTGCTAGAATTCAATGTGACCGACGACGGCAGAGAGAACATGTCAGCCGCACAAGAAATCATATCGTTAACAATAAATATTAGCATACAGAATCACAATTGCTCGGCTCAGATTGCGGCTCGTTTGGGTTTAATATTATGTCACTGCGGATATACTGAAGCATGCAATGTCAGTAGTCAATATCTATCCACTGTGCCTGTCTGTCTGCACAGATCCGGACCCTATTCATCAAATTTTACTCTATTGGCCAAGTCAATTGTCAGAAAATGAAAATGGTAAGAATGAGATCGCCTATATTAGACTCCAGCCGCGTAGGTTTCTTGGAATGAACGATGGCGTAACGCTGCCGCACCGCAGTCAGTGGCACTGTTGTGGACGACACTGCTGCGTCCATCCATGCGCCCCGGTGACGCTTTCTCCATTCTCTAGCACGCACATAGCCGTCTGTTTGTTGCAAGCACCCCTTTCTTGGTGAAATACGGATACATATTGGCCCGCGATGTATCTGTTAATAGTGCATTATAAGAAGTATTACCCATGTGACAGTTGGAGTCCATCAACAGCTCAAGAGTGCTTCGATTTCCAATACCACGCGCCCCTATAGTATTAACTATCATCTTGCGTGTAATCAAGACGATGGACTGTCGTAAAGACAGAGGGCATCTCAGGCCAAACTGTTGAAATGTCGATTTTAGACACTTCAGAAATGCTTTTTGCTGCTTTGAATTTATAGAGAGAACAATACATATGTGTTCCATATCATAGTGTATTTTATTGATGCAGATATGATTTCCAAAATAATAGGCCTTGGACAATAAATGGTTCCCAAGGATTCAAACTCGACACCAAAACCTTGTTTTCTTCAAAGCTTTTCTTGTTTTGGCATTTTCGACATGTAGCAGAGCATTGAAGCTTTTTGAACAGTTTTTACTTGTTCAGTTTTTATAGTTTTTTTAATCCTCTTATGTTGTGTAGTAAATGTTTTCATGCAAAGTACATTGTGTTTGTATTCCATGTCTAAAATGTGCTGTATAAATAAAGCTTGATTTGATTTAGTTGGTTTAGCTGTTGCTGGTATTTAACTGCTACAGTATTTAAAGTTGACGATTTAGGGCCAGGAATATGGTGCCCCCAAACTGATCAGTCCTGACATCCCATGGCACCTAATGCTGTGCAGGGTTATTGGGTGTCAGTTTGGCATGCAGAGGGAGGAGGGAGAGGGCCCACAGTCTCACTCCCTTGCTGTGGAAAGGTGGGATGTTTGGCATTCTTCTGACTGTGTGTGTGTGTGTGACTTCATAGAGGGAATTTCCCCTGTGGCTTCATGGAGAGCCCAGTGGCAACATTATGATTTATTTTCTCCAAGGCGTCCCTCCTCCTTACTCTTAGACATATAACAGCAGGAATAGTGTGTGTGTGTGTGTGTGTGTGTGTGTGAGAGATCATGTGAGATTCTAATGGTAAGTGTTGATTGTATGCTGTTGCATAAACCTCCAATCCAACCCAGTTATTGGTGATGATGATGATGATGATCACAAGGCTACTACTGAGGGAGGATGTGACTGATTAATATTTTGTGACCTCGTATTCAACTAGCCTCTAACAACACTAGTAGACATTTGTCCCAGATTCTATTTGTGTGGTAGAATAGAAATGCCCCTCTCTTAGCTGTATCGGTGACTGGGGAGAGGAGAGACCAAGGACATCAGGACAATCACACTAACGTAAACTCACCCCATTCCGTACAAATGTGCGCAACATACAAATGAGGCTACAAAGAAAACTAATGGGACTGTAGAGACTGTGTTGATGTCAAAATCGGGGGTGTGAACTAGGTTTCTATTCAAGCGTTGATCGACATGGTAATGGCTGTATAGTAGTGGAGAAAAGGTGAAAATAACTGACCCTCCGTTACATCTTGACGTGTCATGTCGTAACGTACAGCACACATAAAGCAACTATTTCTGACTTACAATCTCTCTCCACCAGGTGTAGCACTTCTATCATCCTTTTAAACACAAGAAATGGACAGTGACGGGGGTTTTTTCGTCATCATTGCATGCGATTGTCATTCTCAAAGCCGCTGTTAACTTCTAAGATCACTTTAGCACCGCCCTAAAAACCCGATTCAAATTCGACACAAACCTTCAAATAGGTATGTAATGACACATTATATAAACTCTTTATAGTGTTTAATTTACATTTTAGAGGTGATAAGTTGGACAGATTGAGTGAAAAAAAGCTATTTTCCCACAACAACACAACTCTCCTCACTATCACGCATTAGTTTTGCTTCCCCACCCGCCATTTTTAAAAAGACCCGACGGGGCTCATTGCCTGCTTGAATTATGCCAAAACGGGTAGTGTTTAGGTCATGTAATTGATTCTGTTGGAAAGGGGAGAAATTGTGCTTTACAATGGTATTGACATTACAGTTGATCTGGAAGTATTATTTTGGGGGGGGCGCTAAAATAAGGGCAATTATACGGACCAAGGTGATGTACGAGTTTACGTTAGATGCTATTGAGGAAAAACACCTGTACAGAATGACCTAAAAACCTAAAGGATCCATGCAGAATGCAAATTCCTTTTATATAAAAGTTGAATAACCACAGTTTCACTTTCCACTTTCCACTATAATATTAAGCCAAAGCAAGAGCATAATGCTGTGACTGTGACACTGATTGGCCCAGAGCCCACATGGCACTTACCATGTTTGCCATTAGGACCAAAATGGAATGCAGTTTGTTCTTGATACTGAACATGAGCACACTTTGAGAAGCAAAACAGTCTCACGAGTCATTCCAGCTTGAGCCAAAACACATACAGTGGTGGTATGGTAAACATTTAAGAAGGAACGAAGAGTCTCCAAAGTGCGATCCTGAAAGTGTGTGTGTGTATATGTGTGTATGTATGTATGTATGTGTGTGTGTGTGTGTGTGTGTGTGTGTGTGTGTGTGTGTGTTTTGCACGTGTGTGTGTGTCAAAGGTGTCTCTGTTCAGCCAAGATTAGTTCAGCCTGGTGAGGACAACATTGATATTCATCCTACACTTGCTTCTGGATGCCCTGTCAGTTTCCTCATCCCTCAGGTGTCCGTCACTAGTGGGGGTGTGTGTGGTGTCAGTCATAACGCTGACCTTGGGAGCAGGTGAATGAGAGGAAACATTCTCTGGAAACTTCTAATCCTTGGTCCTAGACATAATAGTACATGAACAGACATCCTTCTAGAGAGCCCAGTGAACCAGATGACTGATTATAGCCATGCATATGGCGTAATGCTGATAATAATCTACAGGAAATAGCAGTCAGTTCAGTCCACCATTGATCTGTATGGTCCAGTAGGCTACATTGTGTCCAGCACGCATTACTCTACTAGCCATCTGATTAGAACAACTGTTTGTTTCCATTATACAGTATCTTGAAATTCCTGCCCACTGTCCTAACCAACTCACACACTCACACATTTCACTACTATTGAAAGCAAAACGAAGCAAAATGAATAGTCACTAGTAGAGGTCGACCGATTAATCGGAATGGCCGATTAATTAGGGCTGATTTAAAGTTTTCATAACAATCGGTAATCGGCATTTTTGGACACCGATTATGGCCGATTACATTGCACTCCACGAGGAGACTGCGTGGCAGGCTGACTACCTGTTATGCGAGTGCAGCAAGGAGCCAAGGTTAGGTGCTAGCTAGCATTAAACTTTCCTCATAAAAAAATATCAATTTTAACATAATATCTTGTTAACTACACATGGTTGATGATATTACTAATTTATCTAGCTTGTCCTGCTAGATAAATTTATTTTATTGATGTATTTTTTTTGGTCCTCCATTAATCGGTATCGGTATCGGCGTTGAAAAATCATCATCTGTCGACCTCTGTCACCAGTAAATCATGAGTTCGATAAATGTTTGTGTGTGCGAGAGAGAAAGACAGAGATCAAGAAAGAGTGTATTGTTACTGTATCAACGTCACTCTCTTAAACAAGTGTCAATTTATAGACACTCAGACATATCCAATAAGCCAGTTATTGAAGCAGACAGAAGCCACAGTGAGGTTGAGGAGGACCTGATCTGAGAAGGGACTTGTCTTGGCCATTAATCAGGAGGGCTTCCCTGGGTCATCACGGCGACAGCAGAAATGTTGAAACAGCTCTAAGTGAACATACTTCCTCCCTGTTGGCACCGGCTTACAGGACATCACAAGTGGAAATTACACCCCTCTCTCTTTCTTTCTCTATATCATCCTCATGAATGAAAGGGCACACAAACGTGTGTGTGTGTGTGTGTGTGCTCGCCCACGCATTTGTGTACATAAACATTTCTAAGCTAGTGTGTGTGTGTGTTCATGTGTTTACACTATGTTTGGGAATGAGCTCACATGTTGACTGGGTGCTGTGTTTGGCCTGGAGCCCGACCTGTACGTAGCCTGTAGCCCAGTCCTGTCAAGGGTTGGATAGTACTGTGTGACCCTGGTGGGGAGCATATGGACCCAGCCTGCTTTCACAGTGAGGTGGAGGGGCACTTTCTCTGCCCAGCCTGCCTTCTCACCAAGGTGAAGGGCTTGGATGGTTCTGTTATCACACTGTGAGCTTGGTGGGGAGTGTATGGACCCAGTATGAACCCAGAATGGTTTCTCAGTTAGGTGGAGGGGTGGATGGAGATCTCTCTTTCTCTCCCTTTCTTCTGTGGAGAGAAGTTTGGCGGAGGGATCCTCTCTCTCTCTCTCTCTGCCCAGCCTGCCTTCCCCTGCTAGGTGGAGAGGTTGGCTGGTTCTGTGTGACCCTGGAGGGTATTTTTCTCTCTGCTTTCTCTCTCGTTCAGTGTCCAGCTTGCCTGCAGTGAGGTGCAGGACCAGGCTCTCTCTGCTCTCCCTTTGTCCTGTGGAGAGAGCAGCCGGTCAGGCCAGAAGGCCATCAGCTGTAGGGCTCATTCACAAGACACCAACAGCACACACACACACACACTCTACTGTTTTTATAGTTGATGAAGGTCATGTGTTCTCTGGGTTGGGATAGAGGACTATCTGCCAGTGTGTTAAAACAGGGCCTACAGTCAAGCTACCAATGCCAGTAGCTATAGCAAACCTATTTATTTGTTTGTGTCCTCTTACAGTGGGGATTGGTTGCAGCTTTGTGGAGAATAGTTTTTTAAAATTGATTAATTGGTCTTATCAAGTCTTAAAATGTTAACGTGTCAAGCATAGCTGTGGCTGCCAATAAGGGCCGCTTTTATCGATATCTGTGGCAGGCTTCCTTGATAGACGTCAAAAATATTTTCCTCAGTGCTTCCCTGTCTACGGTATCACTGCCCTACTCTATCTTACCCTCTATCTCTCCTCTTATCCACTTTCTCTCTACCCCCTTCTCTCTCTCATTCTCTCTCTCTCTTCTTACCCCTTCCCTTCTTTCTCTCTATCCTTTACCTCCTCTTACCCCCCCCCCCTCCGTAATTGCTATAGATTCCTGGACAGGGGCTTGTTGGCAGAATGCCCCAGTGTGTTGGTTCTCTGTTGGTGAAATAAGAGAACATATTGCTAGTCCCTCTCCTTCTATCCCCACCCCCTTCCTCTCTGTCTCTATTTCTCTCTCGTCCTCTCTCCTCTCTCTTTTTTTCTGCATTACATCATCTTGATATGGGAGCTGATTGGTTTGGCATTACTGCTCTGTGAGAGCAAAGGGACCCGGAGAAAACACTGGATCTGAAAGTGTGTTATTGGAGCTCAGTTCAACCAAAATGTGCTCATGCAACAGAGGTGGTTCGGTGAACCGCACACACTCTCGTGATGAGTAACCTTGCCAGATACCTGAAGACGTGTTTCTCATTGAACTAATGCCTACGCTTTAGTTCAGCGGGTTAAAAACAGAGTCTTGTGGCGCTTCCCGGAGAACCGGTTTCGAAACCCTGGTCGGTGGAACTCCTAACTCACGCCTAGTCAAAACTATGTGTGTCAAAGTGAACTTGATACAGAGAAAGAGAGGGAGCCAACTTGGTGAGTTAGTGTGTTGTGTGGCAGGCTTTGTCTTCCCAACAGTTTACTGCTGGACATCCTGCTGAACCCCTCAGCCAGCTAAATGCATCACATCTACTCACTCTACTGTGTTTGGATCGATCCCTCTGATGGTAGTTACATCATAGCTCTCACTGCTGCCCAGTGTGTTTTGTGTGAGTGTGTTTTAGTAATGTGGAGTTACATCATATAACGCTGCTTCACATTGACGAAATCCAGAGTAGACTGCCTGTTAAGCCTTTCTGCATGACGGTTGTTATCAACTCAGTGCAATCAGCTTCCTGGCTCTGTTCCTAGTGGTTGGTGTTTGTGTGCGTGTGCGTGTGCGTGTTATGTTCTGGATCACATGACCTCATCTTTGTCACTACTTCTTCTTTTCGTCAATGACAGTACTAACAGGTGCAAGTACAGACAGACACAATATAATGTTGACATCCTCATAACACCTTCTTCCTGGTGACTGTTGAGTGTGTATGAATAATGTCACAGTTTCCTTGACATTAGTTGGTGTTAACACCCCCCCCCCCCCCCTCCTTCCCAGACTCACACCCACGCACTACAGTAAACCTAAAGTGAAGCATGTGGGTTCAAAGAAAGAACTAGTGCGGGCAGTGACACTTTCTAAATGTAGCAGTTCGTCTTTCTACAGTATTTTCTCTAACCACACAAAGCCTCCCATTCATGTCCTCTTTGATTTCCTTCATGGTTCTTTTTTTGTCCAATTCTCAGTCTGTCTGACTGTATTTATAATACTATCCCATAACAGATTCTTTGTGTGTGTGTGTGTGTGTGTGTGTATTTTTATGATTCCACAAAACCCCTATGTGTTCTGTTTATTGTATTTTTACTGTATTTGCGTAATGATTGCCCTGTGGTAAGACTCATACACTGAACAAAAATATAAACGCAACATGCAACAATTTTAAAGTTACATTTCATACAAGGAAATCAGTCAATTGAAATCAATTATTTTGGCCCTAATCTATGGAATCCACATGATTGGAAATACAGATATGCATCTGTTGGTCACAGATAGGTAGGGGTGAAAATCAGAAAACCAGTCAGTATCTGGTGTGACCACCATTTGCCTCATGCAGCGCGACACATCTCTTTTGCATAGAGTTGATCAGGCTGTTAATTGTGGCCTGTGGAATGTTGTTCCACTCCTCTTCATTGGCTGTGCGAAGTTGCTGGATTTTGGCAGGAATTGGAACACGCTGTCGTGTCAATCCAGAGCATCCCAAACATGCTCAATGGGTGACATGTCTGGTGAGTATGCATCCCATGGAAGAACTGGGATATTTTCAGCTTCCAGAAAGTGTGTACATGGGGCCATACATTATCATGCTGAAACATGAGGTGATAGCTGTGGATGAATGGCACAACAATGGGCCTCAGGATCTCGTCACGGTATCTTTGTGCATAAAAATTTCCATCGATTAAAATGCAATTGTGTATGTTGTCTGTAGCTTATGCCTGCCTACTCATACCATAACCCCACCGCAACCATGGGGGACTCTGTTCACAACTTTGACATCAGCATACCTCTTGCCCACACAATGCCAGTCTGCCATCTGCCCGGTACAGTTGAAACCGTAATTCAGCCATGAAGAGCACACTTCTCCAGCGTGCCTGTGGCCATCAAAGGTGAGCATTTGCCTACTGAAGTCGGTTACGACGCCTAACTGCAGACAGGTCAAGATCCTGATGAGGACGACAAGCAGATGAGCTTCCCCAAGACGGTTTCTGACAGTTTGTGCAGAAATTATTTAGTTGTACAAACCCACAGTTTCATCATCTGTCCGGGTGGCTGGTTTCAGATGATCCCACAGGTGAAGAAGCCAGATGTGGAGGTCCTGGGCTGGCGTTACACGTGGTCTGCGTTTGTGAGGCCGGTTGGATGTACTGCCAAATTCTCTAAAACAACTCTGGAGGTGGCTTGAAATGAAATGAACATTTAATGAGCATTTAAATTAACATGTAATTATCTGGCAACAACTCTGGTGGACATTCCTTCCGTCGCATGCCAATTGCACGCTCCCTCAAAACATGAAAGATCTGTGGCATTGTGTTGTGTGACAAAACGGCACATTTTATAGTGGTCGTTTGATTTCCCCAGCGCAAGGTGCACCTGTGTAATTATCATGCTGTTACATCAGCTTCTTGATATGCCACACCTGTCCTGTGGATAGATTATCTTGGCAAAGGAGAAATGACCACTAACAGGGATGTAAACATATTTGTGCATAACATTTTTGATAAATGAGCCTTTTGTGTGTATGGAAAATCTTTTCATTTCAGCTTATGAATCATGGGACCAACACTTTAAACGTTCCGTTTATATTTTTGTTCCGTGTATATTTTTGTTCCGTGTATATTTTGCCCAGAAACTGCTGGCCGAGATTGAACGTGATAAACTTTGATTGTTATTGTTAGACTTGTGGAACTTCGTCATAGTAGTTCTACTAAGTGATTCATAATGGTGCATTATTTCATCATGTGAAAGGAACGTTCTAGAAACCACATGGTGTGGTTCTGGGTCTGCACAAGGGTTCTGATTTCTTCTGTTCTGTAGTTTAGTGAGGTCATTCAAAAGTGAATTCACTGTAACATTGTACTGTTTCACTCTCAAAACGTAGAAGAAATAGCCGCAGAAGAGAGAGAGAGAGAGAGAACATCCAAATCAGAATCAATTAGACTAAATGAGGTGAGCAAAGTATACCCATCGGGTTTCTATTTCCAAATGAATCTCTGAAGTGTCCTTTGTACAGACTGAGTAAATACATGCACCACATACATGTAATTAACCTGTTATTGGAACAGTTAATAACAGGGTTCTACAGAAATGGGTCACCCACCACACATAGCCCTACAGTATTATACATGTCAACATGGTGGCGTGTCAGATTGGTTAGATCATAGGGGAACATACAAGATCCTGTCTGGTCAGGTACTATTCAGAACTTCATTTGGGCCTTCCTCTGAACAGGGTCTTTAAGATGGGCGACCACATGACGGTCATGTCGCCATTTCATGTGGCTGTGAGGGAGGGTCTCTGTGTGTGTGTCTGGGTCTGTGTTTGTGTGTACCTGGGTCTCTGTGTGTGTGTGTTTGTGTGTGTCTGGGTCTGTGCTTGTGTGTGCTTGGGTTTGGGTGTGGGTGTCTGTACATGTCGGAATACATACCACCTGGCTAGCTGACATTAGACGGTCATACACTTGCTTCATGCCATGTCCATACCAACATACCACTTAATACACCCAGTACATTGATCCATTCTAAGTAGTGGGCTAGTGTGGATATTGGGGACAGATACAGTATAAGCCTTTGAGCTGCTACTTGGGGTGTGTTCTGCCAGGCAGAAGGTTATCTGTCTTTTATCCTGGTTGACTCCTGCTACGGCTGCTGCTGCCTATTGAGTGGATGACCATTAGGCCTATAGTTAATTGATTGATATGATGGACAATGGGAAGATGGAGAGCGGAAATTTGAGCATGGGTATAGACAGCAGCAACCGGGAGAGACAGGACATTAAGCCTTGTATTTTATGTACAAGCTTATATTAACACTGCTTTTATATAAGGATAGCTGAATATAAACTCAAACACTCTCAAAGTAAAAATAGCCACAACCAGTGGAGGCTGCTGAGAGGAGGATGGCTCATAATAATGGTTGCTATGGAGTGGTATCAACCACATAGAAACCACGTGTTTGATGTGTGTTGATACCATTCCATTGACTCCATTCGATCCATTATTATGAGCTGTCCTCCCCTCAGCAGCCTCCACTGGCCACAACGTGTGATTGCACAGGATTGATTCTCCTTGTGAGTGTGTGTGTGTTTTATTATTTCACCCCTTCATCATCTTCTCTCCCAGTTAGCTAACTGGTAGTAAATTTACTGTCTTGCTCTGAGGCGGGAACAGTACAGTACAATGAATGCAGTGAGTGTCTAAGTCAGTGAGGTTAAGGAGAGACAGGGTGGGGACTAGGGAGACTAAGACAAGCTGGGTGTATCTCTGTGATGTTATTCAGTGTGTGTGTGTGTGTGTCCCCAATCAATATGGCAACTAAAGTAACAAGTTGGTGGGCAGATTGAGGCTGGCATTGCGTTGTGGCAAATAGCCGTCCCATTCAAGGCCCAGCTGCCTGTGGAGGGCGAGGGAACACAACACACTGGCAGCTTTGTCACTGGCGTTATTGCTGTGATGCTGACAAGGACTCTCTCTGTACTGCCTGCTACTGCTGCAGAGGGATGAAGTCCTTGGTTAGGGCTGCCTCCTGTTTCTCTCTCCACTCTCCTACTGCCTCTGCCTTTCCTTTGAAAGCCAGCCAGTCTGTGTGTGTGTGTGTGTGTGTGTGTGTGTGTGTGTGTGTGTGTGTGAGTGGCCGTTCTTTAGCTACCCACTGCCTTGATGGCATTCCTTCAACACTCCACATGTCAGCAAGCTTTTAGCCTTTTGAAAAGTGAAACTGGAAAAAAGGAAAAAGAACTTCCCTCTCTCCCTCCCTCCCGTGGTATAAAGAGAGGAGTAGTGATGTCAGAATCACTGAATTGCCTGGACTGTGTTCAGCAGGATCTGTCTGGAGTATGCAGAGGGGAACGGTGTGTGTGTGTGGACATTCTCCACAACCACTCTGAAAACCTAGGAACCCTGTGAGCCTGTTATTTACACCTGGGTCCCTGTGTTTTCAGCTTTTCCACTAAACCAATAGGTAACTGCTCCCCCGCCTATTGAAAGTGAGAACTGAATGGGGAAACTCTCTGTTCTCCTTCTCTGCCAGCTGGGCAGCCTGAGATCCCTGCCAAGATTAACATGGCCTGACGTCACCCTCCAAATAAGGAGATCCCACTTCACTTTTACAATGAGCGAGAGAGAGATAGAGAGAGAGTTGGGTCCGCTCACCAACCAAGAATTCACAAAATGCGACAAACACAAAATTGAGACTCTGCTAGCAGAATTCTGAAAAAATACACTCCGTGTACAACGTAACACCAAATAATGCAGAGCAGAATTAGGCCGATACCCGTTAATGATCAAAAACCAGAAAAGAGACGTTAAATTCAACAACCACCTAAAAGGAAGTGATTCCCAAACCGTCCATAACAAAGGAAAACAAAAAAATCACCTACAGAGAGATTAACCTGGATAAAAGTCCCCTAAGCAAGACCCAACAGAGCCCCATGACAGCAACACAATTAGACCCAACCAAATCATGAGAAAACAAAAATATAATTACTTGACATATTGGAAAGAATTAACAAAAAATCAGAGCAAACTAGAATGCTATTTGAATACCTGACCACTGTGACTGACCCACAATTAAGGAAAGCTTTGACTATGTACATACTCAGTGAGCATAACCTTCCTATTGAGAAAGGCTGCCATAGGCAGACCTGGCTCTCAAGAGAAGACAGTCTATGTGCACACTGCCCACAAAATTAGGTGGAAACTGAGATGCACTTCCAAATGTATGACCATATTTGCCAAATGTATGACCATATTAGAGACACATACAGTACCAGTCAAAAGTTTGGAAACACCTACTCATTCCAGGATTTTTCTTTATTTTTGCTATTTTCTACATTGTAATAATTAGACATCATAACTATGAAATAACACATATGGAATCATGTAGTAACCAAAGAAGTGTTAAACAAATCCAAATATATTTTAGATTCTTCAAAGTAGCCACCCTTTGCCTGGTGGCAATCTTTCCTTTGATCTGATGAGTCCAAATGTTTGGTTCCAACTGCCGTGTCTTTGTGAGACACAGAGTAGGTGAACACATGATATCTGCATGTGTGGTTCCCACCGTGAAGCATGGAGGAGGATGTGTGATGGTGTGGGGGTGCTTTGCTGGAGACACTATCTATGATTTATTTAGAATTCAAGGCATACTTAACCAGCATGGCTACAACAGCATTCTGCAGGGATACGCCATCACATCTGGTTTGCGCTTAGTGGGACTGTCATTTGTTTTTAAACAGGACAATGACCCAACACACCTCTAGGCTGTGTAAGGGCTATTTGACCAAGACGGAGAGTGATGGAGTGCTGCATCAGATGACCTGGCCTCCAAAATCACCCGACCTCAACCCAATTGAGATGGTTTGGGATGAGTTGGACCCCAGAGTGAAGGAACAGCTGCCAACAAGTGCTCAGCATATGTGGGAACATCTTCAAGACTGTTGGAGAAGCATTCCAGGTTAAGCTGGTTGAGAGAATGCCAAGAGTGTGCAAAGCTGTCATCAAGGCAGCTTAGCTACTTTGAACAATCTAAAATATAAATATATTTTGATTTGTTTAACACTTTTTTTGGTTACATGATTCCATATGTGTTATTTCATAGTTTTGATGTCTTCACTATTATTCTACAATGTAGAACATAGTGTGTCCAAACGCTATACTGGCAAACTGTACTTACCTCAGATTACACAGACCCAACAAAGAATTAAAAAATTAATCCAATTTTGATCAACTGCCATATCTATTGGGTGAAATGCTACAGTGTGCAATTACTGCAGCTAGATTTGTGACTTGTTGCCTCAAGAAAAGGGCAACTAGTGAAGAACAAACACCATTGTAATTACAACCCATATTTATGTTTATTTATTTTCCCTTTTGTACTTGAATTATTTGCACATTGTTACAACACTGTATATAGCCATACTATGACATTAGAAATATCTATATTCCTTTGGAACTTTTGTGAGTGTAATGTTTACTGTTCATTTTTATTATTTATTTCATTTTCACTTGCTTTGCAATGTTAAACATATGTTTCCCATGCCAATCAAGACCCTTAAATTGGAGAGAGAGAGAGATCCCTCCTGTCCATTCATACACAGACCGAAAGACAAGCATAATAAACAAACTATTTGTCAGCTCAGTGCACAGAGTAGAGTGGTGTCTCAGTGCACGTACAGTAGAGTGGTGTCTCTCAGTGCACAGAGTAGAGTGGTGTCTCAGTGCACGTAGAGTAGATGGGTGTCTCTCAGTGCACGTGGAGTAGAGTGGTGTCTCGGTGCACGTAGAGTAGAGTGGTGTCTCAGTGCACGTACAGTAGAGTGGTGTCTCTCAGTACACGTAGAGTAGAGGGGTGTCTCAGTGAACGAACAGTAGAGTGGTGTCTCTCAGTGCACAGAGTAGAGTGGTGTCTCAGTGAACATACAGTAGAGTGGTGTCTCTCAGTGCACAGAGTAGAGTGGTGTCTCTCAGTGCACAGAGTAGAGTGGTGTCTCTCAGTGCACGTACAGTAGAGTGGTGTCTCTCAGTGCACGTACAGTAGAGTGGTGTCTCTCAGTGCACAGAGTAGAGTGGTGTCTCAGTGCACGTGGAGTAGAGTGGTGTCTCAGTGCACGTAGAGTGGTGTCTCTCAGTGCACGTACAGTAGAGTGATGTCTCTCAGTGCACGTGGAGTAGAGTGGTGTCTCTCAGTGCACGTAGAGTAGAGTGGTGTCTCTCAGTGCATGTGGAGTAGAGTGGTGTCTCAGTGCACGTAGAGTAGAGTGGTGTCTCAGTGCACAGAGTAGAATGGTGTCTCAGTGCACGTAGAGTAGAGTGGTGTCTCGGTGCACGTAGAGTAGAGTGGTGTCTCAGTGCACGTACAGTAGAGTGGTGTCTCTCAGTACACGTAGAGTAGAGTGGTGTCTCAGTTCACAGAGTAGAGTGGTGTCTCAGTGCACGTACAGTAGAGTGGTGTCTCTCAGTGCACGTACTGTAGAGTGGTGTCTCTCTGCACGTAGAGTAGAGTGGTGTCTCTCAGTGCACGTAGAGTAGAGTGGTGTCTCTCAGTGCACGTAGAGTAGAGTGGTGTCTCAGTGCACGTAGAATAGAGTGGTGTCTCAGTGCACGTAGAGTAGAGTGGTGTTTCAATTACCCTTCTCATTCATTCATACTCTTTTGCTCTGTTCCTCTGTCTTCCTCTCTCTCTCACGCTTGCTCTCTCTCTCTCGCCGCATCTCTTACTTACCCTCTTTCTGTCAGATGTGGAGGGAAAACCACCTGCCTCCAGGTAATGGACATTGATATTCTCTAACCTTTTACTGTTGATAACTGTGTTTTATTCCACATTGTTAATTTACTAGATTATTGCCTGGTTATTGGTGTGTGTGTGTGTGGTGATTCTGTGAATGGTTTCCATGTGTGTTGTTTGTCCGTCCATACTCCAGCACTCTGTCAGAGACCCCTGGGCCTCAAACACACACCAGTGTGCGCCCATACACACACACACACACACACACACACACACACACACACACACACACACACACACACACACATTCACACTCACAGCCCTAGGAATGTCAGCATTGCATGTGTGTGTGTGATGGCCCCAGGGCTCTACTTCTGTCTTTCTGACAGACTGCTGATGAAGCTGTGGCCAGTTTCTGACTCAATGTCCTGCTAATACTGTTCCTGAGATAATGTAAGAGAGAGGGAGAACAAGAAAGAAAGATGGGGAGAGAGCGAGAAAGAGAAAAAAAGAGAGAACTGGCAGATTAAAAAAAGAGGCATTTCATCTTGAAATAATACATTGTCTGTGAGAGTAGGGCCGGGCGATGTGGCCAAAACATCATATCACAGTATTTTTCTAATTTTTGACGGTATGAAATTATTTGACGGTATTTTATGTTTTTGCATAATAAAAGTTTTACATTTGCTTTATGAGTGGTGCGTGACCCTAGCGTGGCAACACATATATTCTAAATTATTTCAATGGGTCTTTCTCCATTCTGATTGTTTTATACTGTTCAATTCAACTTCAACTTAAAATAATTTCCTGCACTCATTTGAGATAATGTCCACACTGCCACGTAGGGCTGTATGTTATGGGCAGCAAAACAAGGCATTATTTTTAACCAAATGTTGCAATTGTGATTTGACTTGTGATTTAGATTAAAACACTTGGGTGAACTGTTGGAATCATAGAAATCGAATGTCATGGAGTAGTTATTTTTAGTAAAACTTTCTTAACACCTAACTTTTCTTAACTGCATTGTTGGTTAATAGTTGGGAGCATTTCACTGTTGTATTCGGTGTAGGTGACTAAGAACATTTAATTAGATTTTTGCAGGGTAGGAACCAAGTGATGGTCAGTGTTTCCTAGGGGACCCTATAATCCTTGGCTCCATTAAATGTTTCTTTCTGTAGCCAACATATTCATGCTTCGCCTATTCCTCTTTGATTTAGAAGATACTGTTGCACAAACAACATGCTGATTTAGGCCTACACCAGCACTGATATCAGGCTGTATTAGCTAGCTACGTTTGCTCTGACTCTGCATATTTATTAGCTAGCTAGCCAGCTAACTGACGATTAGCATTAGTGGCTAACACGATTTAGCTAAAACTTTAGCAATATTTATATTAAGAAGCAAGTAGAAACAACATCTTTGTCATCAACATTGTTTCATGTGCTGCATTGACCATGCAGATTGAACACAATTGTCTCCTGGTCACACCACAACAAACCGAATCCTTGAGTGACAGGGCGGGGCTAGGTCTGTGTGGAAAGCGGAATGGAGAGAGAGCAAATTTAGATATTACATTTTGTATTTACTATGGTTTCTTAATTCTTCGTTGTCATCTCAAGAACTGGATCATATTCTCAGTTTCTCTTCTGGTGGGATACATGTCTGTAGAGCAGCAATTTAAAGCCAGGTATTGATTTTTGGATTTGTACATTTATTTGTCCAAAAAGATACCTTTGTGGGAGGGAAGCGTCTCAATTGGATTTCTCCCTCTCTCCCTCTTTCTCTTTCCAGCTCCCTCTCTCGCCCTCTCTCCGTCTATCTCTCCATCCCTTTCCCTCTCTCTTTCCCTTTCCATCTGTCTTTCTCTCTCTTTCCATCTCTCTCTCTCCCTTTCTCAACGACGATGCTGGGAGATATATTTAGCTCTCCTTCCCTCCATCTGGTGTCGCTCTGCGTGGTTTAGGGGCGTCACCATAGCAACCACCACTGGGTGCATATAGGTACGAGAGGAGGGACATTTACTGTGTTTTTAAAAAAGTGTTTTAAACTAAAACAAATTCAGTTTGGTCATTTTTCGGGGGTTGAAATATGATTTGAATATGTAGGAGACTAGGTAGTGGTACTAACCAAGTTTACTCTCCTTGAGAACGAGATGCCATTTCTAGTGTTTGAATGAGATATCAGAAAATCTGGTTCCCTCTTGTGCAGATATGGCTGTGTGTTATGGAGTTAAGGATTGTGTGAGATATTATACTGAACAAAAATATAAAATTAACATGCAACAATTTCAAAGACTTTACTGAGTTACAGTTCATATAAGGAAATAGATCAATTCATTTGGCCCTAATCAATGGATTTCACATGACTGGGAATATAGATATGCATCTGTTAAGATTCCTTTAAAAAAGGGTAGGGGCGTTGATCAGGAACCCAGCCAGTATCTGGTGTGACCACCATTTGCCTCATGCTGCGCGACACATCTCCTTCGCATAGTTGATCAGGCTACTGATTGTGGCCTGTGGCATGTTGTCCCTATTGGCGGGAGCTGAAACACATTGTCAAACACTTCGATCCAGAGCATTCCAAACATGCTCAATAAGTGACATGTCTGGTGAGTATGCAGGCCATGGAAGAACTGGAACATTTTCAGCTTCAGTCAATTGTGTACAGATCTTTGGGCATGGGGCAGTGCATTATCATGCTGAAACATGAGGTGATGGCTGTGGATGAATGGCACGACAATGGGCCTCAGGATCTGGTCACGGTATCTCTGTGCATTCAAATTGCCATCGATAAAATGCAATTGTGTTTGTTGTCCGTTGCTTATGCCTACTCATACCATAACCCCACCGCCACCGTGGGGCACTCTGTTCACAACGTTGACATCAGCACACCGCTCACCCACACAACGCCATACACATTGTTTGCGGTTGTGAGGCCGGTTGGACGTACTGACAAATTCTGAAAAAATATGTTGGAGGCGGCTTATGGTAGAGAAATTAACATTATATTCTCTGGCAACAGCTCTGGTGGACATTCCTGCAGTCAGCATGCCAATTGCATGCTCCCTCAAAACTGAGACATCTGTGGCATTGTGTTGTGTGACAGAACTACACATTTTAGAGTGGCCATTTATTGTCCCCAGCACAAGGTGCACCTGTGTCATGAGAATGCTGTCTTGATATGCCACACCTGTCGGGTGGACGGATTATCTTGGCAAAGGTGAAATGCACGCTAACAGAGATGTAAACAAATTTATGCACAGCATTTGAGAGAAATAAGATTTTGTCCGTATAGAACCTTTCTGGGATGTTTTATTTCAGGTCATGAAACATGGGAAGAACACTTTACATGTTGCGTTTATAGTTTTGTTCAGTGTAGATTGAATATCAGGTAGATCAGGATGTTTGCTGCTGCCTACCACAAGCATCGTATGGACAATGACCTGCTTCTCTGAGCCCAGGCAATAACTGTGAGATGCCAACACCTGACGAGAACACAGTTTTACGGCACGCAAAATGTATACACACAATGAACACACTCCACTTGTTTGACAATTTGCACTGTTAACACTTGTTTCAGATTTAACAGAAGAATGTCACCTCTGTCTCAAAGTGTAAATGAATATCTTACTGTAGAAAGCTCTACTCTTCTACAGTAAATATACAGTGTTGGCTTCTATAATGGTTATGTCTCCTCATGTGACTGTTTTGTAGTCTCTTAGTCCACCTGCAGTACAGTATCTGTCTGACCTACATTCCATCATCCACTCTTGAAATGCACTGTAGAGGTTGGACACTGATTTACATGTTAGAGGAACACCTAACACACTGAATGTCCATACAGATGTACTGTCGTCTCTTAAGGGCATTTGGAAACAGAAGTAAAATGACTGACCAAAAAACTGTGTAGTTATTTACTCAGTTTATCACTGTGCTCAACATGTTATCAGTTGTTTTACATTGACCAGCAGCTAGCTCCTCCTGTGGTTTTGCCCTCTTCCAGAGGAACTTTGGTGCAAGCTGCAAACAACTGGTCAGTGGCTCTGTTCAAATACCATCCTAGCATACTTCCTAGTATGAAGCAATGTATTGGGCATGCATTCTAGGTGGTACAGTTGTGTGGATATTAGAACACACCTAGTGTATGGGATGACTGGGTTGTTGCTACAGTGCAGTATGTTGGGGCAGAGAAAGTAGTCAGTTTATTTCCTCCCATATTGGATTCTGCACAGTGTCACCTTGTATATTATCCTCATGAGAAACAGAGAAGCTAAGATGGCAAAGATTGTTTGTATTTGGCTGCCTGGGTTTAGACAGTTATAGTGTTGGAGCCATTTAATGTATAAAAATAAAAATCTTTTAAAGAACATTATTTGGTGAAATGTAATTACTTAATGGGCTTTCAGTGAATTGCTGTCATTAGAGAAGTCTGCTTGTTTGACAGTGCAAAGACGGAATAAGGAGAAATAAGAACCCAAATGTGTTATTGTAGATGGTTATTTGACTAGATGCCGGAGTATATTTTCTTCCCAGCTGAATGACGTAATCCACTCCCCAATGGGAGAGGTGTTGGTGTTATCTTATGGCGGTGTCTCGCTGCAGACTACAACATTTGCATTTGGCCTAATTCTTTTTAGCTAGCGTAAGCAGCAGGGATTTGGGAGACTTTTGGGGAGTCTGGATGAATGAAACTATTGGCTCTTCTGGGTTCATGAGTTGGGCAATCAAGAGGAAAAATCAGTCTCCCTTGTCTTAGGAGTGTGATCCCTGAGAAACACATAGTAGCTTATGATTGAGCAATGTGCAATGCACACGGCTGATTGGGAACTATTCAAGGGGTTATTAGTTGCAGAATCTGAAAATGGATGCTTTGACTTGGAGTGTTTTTCTTCATAATAGTCAGGTAAATTAGATGTTAGTTGATGTAACCAGATTCCAAATCACTGTTGGTAACTAACACCTACATTTTAGGTGTATGTTTTTGAATTTTTATATCATGCCAATGTTTTTTGTTGTTAACAATGTGCAACTGAAACTGGTCGCTATGAGAAATGTGCCCCTTTAATATGACCAAACTCCCAAGTTTTGTTTCCAACTTGTTCATCCATCTTGAAGAAATAACAGTGATGACAACCTTGCTTTTTAGCTGTTTGGTTCCCTCCCTTCAACAGTAATGTTTTTAGATCATAGTGGGCAGAGAGAGACTGCCATCTGTCTCCATGGTGTAATTTCATTTTGTGTGTATGTGTGTGTGTGTGTGTGTGTGTGTGTGCATCCATGTGTTCGCACTATGTGTGTGTGAAAGACAGAAGGAAGGAAAGATAGAGACTACCCCTCAGGTGGGTCTGTCAGTAATCTGATCTTTTCTTTTTCTTCTTTTAGATCTTCTGGAGTGAACCAGAGGACACAGACATCCAACCAAAAGTCCTGAAAACTGTATCTGAAAACCTGAAGGTCTGACACAAGAACGGGTTAAACCCAGTATCTGAATACCTGAAAACAGGACTATCTGACAGGACTGCCTCGGAAGCTCAGAGGACAGAGTTGTTGACCCTGGGAGCCAACAGAGCTCCAGGATGGGTGGCTTCGTTGGCTCAGGATGGAAAAGTTCCCTATCACCGCATGACAAATCACAGTTGTTGCCCAGCATCCATTAAATGAATGGCTTGACCTGAGTAAGTACTAAGTATGAGTACAGACAGCCTGAAAGCCAGTATAAGACAGATATAACTAAGGAACAAAATACTCATCATACATCAATCCCAGAGTCTGTTAAATGAATAGGCTTGACCTGTGTGGCCTGTCTCAGGCTCAGGTGGAGGGGTCCCAGGTGTCTACCTGAGGTTGTTGTTCCATTTTATGGAGGCGTTGCACAGCCATAGCTGCTTGCCGACTGGGGAGCAGTCCGGAGTTCACGACCAGCCTCAGCCAGGAGAGTCTGCTCTGCCTCTCCCAGACCCTCAGCCTCCCAAATCTCCCTCCTCCCAAAACCATGAACCGCAGACACAACAGACTCGCTCCAAACAAGGAGGACCTCAACAACAACAACAACAACAGCAACACCATGGACAACACCACAAACTGCCTAATAAGCGGGAGCGCAAGCGTCTCAGACATCAGAGGCAAAGCGTTGATTCCGACACCCCTCCGGCAGAGGATGGTAAGCATGCAAAGGCAGAGGCAACACCAACCAGAGTGGCTCGGACCTCGTCTGGCGGGACCAGGACGACTCCCTCCTCATCATCCACCTCCACCCAGTCTACAGAGGCTCCCGACACAGAGGAGAACCAGGAGGGCACCCTAAAGCAGAAACGGGAGCGTAAGCCTGGAAAACCTGGGAAATATGTGTGCTCTTACTGTGGCCGTGCCTGTGCCAAGCCCAGCGTCCTGCAGAAACACATCCGCTCCCACACCGGAGAGAGGCCCTACCCTTGTGCTCCCTGCGGATTTTCTTTCAAGACCAAGAGCAACCTCTACAAGCACCGGAAGTCCCATACCCACAGGGTGAAGGCCGGCCTCGCCTCTGGAGAGCCCAGTGCTTTAGAAGAACCGGTTCCAGAGTCAGAAGACGAAACTAGACAGCCGTTGTCTGCTGCTTCTTCCAACATGGAGAGACAAGGCAGTGTAGCCAATGAGAAGACCCATGAAGACACTGAGAGGTCTACAGAGCAGTCCAGCGGGATGGACAACTCCTACGCCGTCAAGAAGAGGCTGGCCATGCGTTTGAGCCGAGGGAAACGTGGCCCTCTAGGCTCGTCTGACTCGATCAGTTCCTCGATGGGTATGGGGAGTAGAGGCAGCACGGAGTCTGGCTATTTCTCTCGTTCTGAGAGCACTGAGCAGTCACAGGACAGCCCACCCAACGTAACCAAAAGTGCCAAAAGCTATGCAGAGATCATCCTGGGGAAATATGGCCGTCTGGGCCACCTCCAGAGGATGTCCCGGCATCAGGACCAGCAGCCTTCTGGAAGCCAGGGACAGCAGGAGAAGTGCATCCCATTCACAGTGCCCAAGAAGCAGGTCATTGACCACATCACCAACCTCATCACCATCAATGAGGCTGTTGTGGACACAAGTAAGATCGATAGCGTCAAGCCCAGGAGGTTCTCTCTGTCTAGGAGAAGTAGCACAGAGTCTAAGGTTTCTTTATCTCTGAAAGAGTCGCCTGTAGTCCACCACAGCACCAACAACCCTGGAGACCCAGGCTTTAAGAGCAGTGGTTCCATCACTATGGGTGTTCCGTGTGAGAAGTTTCATCATCACCAGTCACTACATGTGGATTCAACGGCAGGCCAGACATCCACTTCCATGGCTCCTCTTCTGAGAAGCCTCTCTATGCCCTCTGCTGCTAGTTCTACTGATGCCCCTTCTGGCGCCTGTCCACAAAACTTCCGCCTTAGCCAATCTTTTGATGAACGGTCTGGAACACAGTCTCGCCACATTGGGATGCTACGACGCCAGCATGCTATCGAACTAGGTGCTGAATTCAATAAAGAGGAACATAGTTTACACAGTAGCTCCAACACGCTCTACAATCACAATATGTCCATCGTGCCTCCTGACCATAAGCAATGTCAACCAGAGCCGTACGAGTGTGAGACATGTGGCGTTGGATGTAAGAACTGGGAAGGTTATAAGGCACACAAGAGAAGTCTTTGTATAGCACGACTTCCCCAAGAGAGTCTTGGTACAACAATATGCCAGCTGGACCGTTCACAGTTGATACACTATCCGATCAACAGACCAGGGATTTTGGCAATGCGCAAGAGAAGGAAAGAGGAGAGTTTTGAATCTGATGATCCATCCTCTCCTGTCTCCATACCCACCTTGTCCACGTTGGTGCAAGGCAGAGACGAAAGAAGTGTAGCATGCAATAGAAACTCATGGTCACGATTAGAGCAGGATTGGGGAGGGACATCGAAAGGTTTCTCAGTGATTCAACATACTAGTTCATTTGAGAAACAGGACACTTTGTTTACAGAGAGTCAAGATAAAGAGGAGGCACATATTCAATTCCCATCTCATGAGGATGCGTCTCAAAAACAGCTGCAGGAACACTCGTCCAAACCAACACCTCGCAAACTGGTACGCCAACGCAATGTTCAGGTCCCTGAGATTTTCATCACTGAGGATTCCAACACCAATGTTATTGAGTCTATTCAGACACAATCAGAAATGGCCTCCCTAATGCCTAAACAGACCAAGAGGACAGAGGAGTTCCAGTGGCCACAGAGGAGCCTCACCCTGTCTGGGGTCCCCATCGAGAAGCTGCCCCCGAAGAAGAAACGAATTCGCCTTGCCGAGGCCGCCCAGTCTTCAGGAGAGTCCATGTCGAGCTTTGACTCCATCTCCCTGCCTCGCAGCCCCAGCCAGGACAGTTGCGCATCCCACACATCTAGCCGCTCTGCAACCTTGGAGGAGTCCACCAGACACGGAGACATGGAGACCCTGGCTGGGATACCATTGAGGAGGTCCAGGGCCCCTAACATGTTGACCGTCCCAGGGCTGCATCATCACAAAAGGGAGATGCGGCGGTCGGCCTCAGAGCAAGCACCTTACGACCCACAACAGCAATCTGTTTTGATGGCGATGTCGGAGATGCGGAGCAAGTCCTTTGACTACAGCAGTTTGTCCCCTGAGCGCTCTGCGGCCGGCTGGAGAGACAGACGCAAATGTCTCCTCATGAGACACACTCCGGTCAGGGACCCAGAGGAGGAGGAGCAGCCTGCCAAACCTGCAGAACTGAAGCAGAACCCCAGTTCCTGCATTATTGCCAAACACACAGCACTAAAGGTGAACAACCCTTCTCACTGCAGCCCCAGTCCTGACCCTGTCAGTCCCAGCACCTTATCTAGACAAAGCCCAGGTCCTCAACACCTTAGTTCGGCTGCTGGTTCCCCTCTGTCAGGCGTTACATCCTGTAACCCTGTGCAAACTCTTTGCGGAGAGCCTCCCTCACAATGGAAACTGGATCAAAGTAGTCAGTTAACTGGACATTGCTTTGAAGTTCTACCCTCTCAGAAGTCTGTAGAATCTCCTGATCCCCTCCAGAGGGTAGCCCCATCACCTCTCTGTTCAGGGAAGCCTGTAATTATCTCCCTCCGTCCTGTCCACACCTACATCCACCCTGCCCAACCCCGCCCTGTCTACCCTCCCCACCAGCTCCCCACACAGGGCCCATTAGGGATTGCTAGGGCCCACTACCTTCCAATATCCACAGGCCTGAAGCTGGAGATTCCAGTCCCAACTCACAGTCATGATGGACAATCAGAGTTTGTAAAACATCCTCCGCAGATCCTCCACCCTCACCCTAACATCACACTCAGCCCAGAGTTACTGCGGCCCTCCATATCACCAGCAGTAGCAGTAGTCCGGCTACAGGCAGACACCAACACCCTAGCCAGTGCCATATACACCACTCTGTCCCAAACCACAACATCTAGGTCCCAGGAACCTGTTTGTTCTGCATTAAACAGTGGCAATAGAAATACCCCAACGTCTGAACATAACAGCCACCTGGTCAAGAGTCTGCCTGTAAGCATTAAGAGGTTGTCTGAGACTCTGCTACCAGTCAGCCAGTTGACTCTGCCTCCAGGCAACCACTTGGCTTTGCCTCTGCCCCCAGGCAGCCAATTGTGGTCTGAGGAGGGCTGTAGATCTTCAGGCTCAGGAAGCTACAAGCGCATGTTATCCCCTTCAAACAGTGTCGATTTCAGCCCTGAGTCCAAACAGCAGCAGAAACGAGTGAAGGAGGAGGAAGAAGAGGCGAGTTGTGTAGGAAACGTAATCGCAGAAACATCAACAAAAGAAGAAAAGGTTGAGATTCCTACATGTTTACCGAGGGTGTGTACTCCCATAAGTCCAGAAGGACCTTCATATCCGACCCTCCAGTCCACCACCTCTCACAGCTGGTGTTATCTGAACTACGTCAAGCCAAACCCCTCCACCTCGACTGACCAGCCCTCAGTGTACTCCTCCTGGTCTACCAGCGAGTATGACTCCAACCCTCCAGGCCTCTCCACCAAGACAGCCCTGTCCCTGTTGGACTGCAAGCAGAGGGTCAGCTACACCATCTATACCATGTCTCCCATGTCATCCACCCCTGCAGAGACCCCACCAGAGCCCGCCGACATGAAGACGCCATGCCCTTCTGAGGTAAGTAGACTTTACTGGAGGCCTCCTCATAGAATGGCCAATGTGAAATAGGAAGTACTGTATGTAGTTATTTTACCTTGTCCCATACTGTACTATGTGTTGTAGTCTTTCATACTATATTTTGTTTTTGACCCAATACAGTCTTACATTTTGGCCCTACTTCTCATTTGAAGCGTGTAGGTCAATATTGTAAATTGTAATGCTACAGTATAATTTAGATAAGTACTGAAACATATAAGTTATGATGAATTCTTCCCATCCCTGTCTCCTTGGCCTGATGTTGCTGGAGCAGGGTTGGTGAATTTGCCCTACATGTCTCTCTCTCGAGTATAGGTACATGCCACTCTGCCCGGCGACAGCCACCATGTTGAGACAACAGAGCAAGAGCAGTCCGCAGAGGACAAGGAGCCAAAGAAAGAACGAGAGAAGGAAGAAGAGAAGGAAGAGAAGGAAAAAGAAGAGGAGGCCCAGTCAACCAGCAAATGTAGAGAACCTCCACCTCGAATCTGGATCTGTGAGGGAGGGTGAGTAGTCTATGACTGATTACATTTTAGAGTTGAAATAGCACTCCACAATATTACATCATTTAAAGATGCAAAGCTTCATTGGCTTTATATTCATAAAGACATTAGAAACTATACTCAGCCTTACAAGTGTGTCTCTGTACAGTGCAAACCATGGTACATGAGTACTGTAAGCTACTAGTCACAGACAGTGAGGGTATTTGGTCTCGGTGTCGATTGTGTCGTGCTGGGAAGTGTTGTCGTTCCCCTCTGCAGGACATGAGGGGCTAAGGGTTGGCTGTCTGACTACACCAACAGAGCCCGTCTGTTGAGTGGCCCTAGCCAGGAAATGACCAACAACTACCCAGCTTCCTCTACTGTACCCTGTAGAGGCTCAGTTACACCCAACACAGTCAATGGTTCTGGCCATTCAGCTGTAGAGGGGAGGAGTGGCTGATTTCATTCCCATTTTAGATGGGGATTGATTGAATGAATGAGAACTTACACATGGACGAAGATGCACAAAAAATAATGTATCTACAGTTTAAGTCAGAAATGTACATACACTTAGGTTGGAGTCATTAAAACTTGTTTTTCAACCACTCCACAAATTTCTTGTCAACAAAATATAGTTTTTACTTGTCGGTTAGGACATCTACTTTGTGCATGACACAATTACATTTTACAACAATTGTTTACAGGCAGATTATTTCACTTATAATTCACTGTATCACAATTTCAGTGGGTCAGAAGTTTACATACACTAAGTTGACTGTGCCTTTAAACAGCTTGGAAAATTCCAGAAAATTATGTCATGGCTTTAGAAGTTTCTGATAGGCTAATTGACATAATTTGAGTCAATTGTGGATGTTTTTCAAGGCCTACCTTCAAATTCAGTGCCTCTTTGCTTGACATCATGGGACAATCAAAGAAATCAGCCAAAACCTCAGAAAAAAAATTGTCTGGTTCATCCTTGGGAGCAATTTCCAAACGCCTGAAGGTACCACATTAATCTGTACAAACAATAGTACGCAAGTATAAACACCATGGGACCATGCAGCCGTCATACCACTCAAGAAGGAGATGTGTTCTGTCTCCTAGAAATGAACATACTTTGGTGCGAAAAGTGCAAATCAATCCCAGGAACAACAGCAAAGGACCTTGTAAAGATGCTGGAGGAAACAGTTACAAAGTATCTATATCCACAGTAAAATGTGTCTTATATCAACATAACCTGAAAGGCCACTCAGCAAGGAAGAAGCCACTGCTCCAAAACCGCCATAAAAAAGCCAGACTATGGTTTGCAACTGCACATGGGGACAAAGATCGTACTTTTTGGAGAAACGTCCTCTGGTCTGATGAAACAAAAATCACGAGGGAGGACAATTATTATATGTACATAATGAAGCAACATCTCAAGACATCAGTCAGGAAGTTAAAGCTTGGTCGCAAATGGGTCTTCCAAATGGACAGTGACCCCAAGCATACTTCCAAAGTTGTGGCAAAATTGCTTAAGGACAAAAAGTCAAAGTATTGTAGTGGCCATCACAAAGCTCTGACCTCAATCCTATAGAAAATTTATGGGCAGAACTGAAAAAGTGTGTGCGAGCAAGGAGGCTTACAAACCTGACTCAGTTAAACCAGCTCTGTCAGGAGGAATGGGCCAATATTCATCCAAATTATTGTGGAAGCTTGTGGAAGGCTACCCGAAATGTTTGACCCAAGACAATTTAAAGGCAACGCTACCAAATACTAATTGAGTGTATGTACACTTCTGACCCACTGGGAATGTGATGAAATAATTAAAAGCTGAAATAAATCATTGTCTCTATTATTATTCTGACATTTCACATTCTTAAAATGAAGTGGTGATCCTAACTGACCTAAGACAGGGAATTTTTACTAGGATTAAATGTCAGGAATTGTGAAAAACTGAGTTTAAATGTATTAGGCCAAGGTTTATGTACACTTCCGAATTCAACTGTATTTGTAGAGAACATAAGAGGGATACTATTTTTAGAGGAGAGAGAGGAAGGTATATACCTAGATGAAGAAACTGTTGTTTGATACTAATAATGGGACTTATGTAGGATGTGTCAGACAAGAGAAAGAGCTGCAAGAGATTGAGAGCACCGTGAATAGTCTATGTTCATTTACGTTGATCCACACAGCTAGATTGAATCACACTGGGGTTATAAATCAGACATAACTGAAACTTCTGAGAACACTTGGTCTCCTCTATCTTATCTGTGATTGTGCCACTGAGGTGCCATCTGTGCGTTCCTCTGCATCTTTCCGAGTACCCTTGGGAACCTGTTTTTTTTTTCCTTCTTCTCACCAGTCACAACCCATCTAGCACATAGCATTCCAAGAGCCATGCGTTTCTTAGAGCTTGGTCAGAGCGTGGTTGTCCTATGGCCGTGATTATCCCACAACTTTCTGGGAATGGAGCAGGACAGTTGCTTGGCTTTGGAACATTCTCAGCACATTTAAGGAATTTGAGCCCCCAAAAATCTATATTTTCTTGTCTATTTCGTTAATTTAACAGAACATTTCCTAAAAGTTCAAACATGGTTACATTTCATTTCAATTTTGGAAATGTTCTAGGAACATTCTCCTACTGGTTTGACATTCGGAATGTTCTCAAATCAACTCAAATCAAAAGAGAAACGTCATCTCACTGTCAACTGCGTTTATTTTCAGCAAACTTAATGTGTAAATATTTGTATGAAGATAACAAGATTCAACAACTGAGACATAAACTGAATAAGTTCCACAGACATGTGACTAACAGAAATGGAATAATGTGTCCCTGAACAAGGGGGGGGGGGGGGGGGTCAAAATCAAAAGTAACAGTCAGTATCTGGTGTGGTTGCAGCTGCATTAAGTACTGCAGTGCATCTCCTCCTCATGGACTGCACCAGATTTGCCAGTTCTTGTTGTGAGATGTTACCCCACTCTTCCACCAAGGCACCTGCAAGTTCCCGGACATTTCTGGGGGGAATGGCCCTAGCCCTCACCCGCCGATCCAACAGGTCCCAGACGTGCTCAATGGGATTGAGATCTAGGCTCTTCGCTGGCCATGGCAGAACACTGACATTCCTGTCTTGCAGGAAATCACGCACAGAACGAGCAGTATGGCTGGTGGCATTGTAATGCTGGAGGGTCATGTCAGGATGAGCCTGCAGGAAGGGTACCACATAAGAGAGGAGGATGTCTTTCCTGTAATGCACAGCGTTGCGATTGCCTGCAATGACAACAAGCTCAGTCCTATGATGCTGTGACACACGTGCCAGACCATGACCCTCCACCTCTAAATCGATCCCGCTCCAGAGTACAGGCCTCGGTTTAATGCTCATTCCTTCGACGATAAACGCGAATCCGACCATCACCCCTGGTGAGACAAAACCGCCACTCGTCAGTGAAGAGCACTTGTTACCAGTCCTCTATGATCCAGCAACGGTGGATTTGTAGGCGACGTTGTTGCCGGTGATGTCTGGTGAGGACCTGCCTTACAACAGGCCTACAAGCCCTCAGTCCAGCCTCAATCAGCCTATTGCGGACAGTCTGAGCACTGATGGAGGGATTGTGCGTTCCTGGTGTAACTCGGGCAGTTGTTGTTGCATCCTGTACCTGTCCCGCAGGAGTAATGTTCGGATGTACCAATCCTGTGCAGGTGTTGTTACACGTGGTCTGCCACTGCGAAGACGATCAGCTGTCCATCTTGTCTCCCTGTAGCGTTGTCTTAGGCATCTCACTGTACGGACATTGCAATTTATTGCCCCGGCCACATCTGCAGTTCTCATGCCTCCTTGCAGCATTCCTAAGGTATGTTCACGCAGATGAGCGAGTCAGTAGAAAGGCCTTTCAGAGTCAGTAGAAAGGCCTTTTTAGTTTACTAAGTTTTCATAACTTTGACCTTAATTGCCTACCGTCTAAGCTGTTAGTGTCTTAACGACCGTTCCACAGGTGCAAGTTCATTAATTGTTTATGGTTAATTGAACAAGCAGTGTTTAAACCCTTAACAATGAAGATCTGTAAAGTTATTTGGATTTTTACTAATTCTCTTTGAAAGACAGGGTCCTTAGAGTTTAGTTCAGTGAATGTTAACTTTCAGTACTTCAGCGTAACGTCTCTTACAGGTTTCCTCATGGTTATATTTAAAGTCATGTTCTCAAATTGTTCCGAGAACGTTAAGGCTTTAGTAACGTTCATAGAACGTTCTAAGAATGTTATTTAAAAACATACATTCCGTCTCAGAACCAGATTCTCATAGGCGGCACAAGGGCACGTGACCCGCCAGCACTGTCCTTTTTAGTTTTTGTTTCAGATTAATTAAAACCCCCTAGAGTCTATTGATGCACCTGTGCCTCACACAGTAATGTCATTTTGATTATAAACTGTATTGCAGAGGCTACAGCTTTATCCCCTCTTTCCGTCGATATAAAGTTTGTGCCTATTCCATAATAGGGGGCTTGTAAAAGCTGTGTTTTTCTACACTTGAGAGGATCCGGAATAGAAAATTGTCACAATCGCCTGTAGAACCTCAAATCGTTTGAGCTACAAACTAATACGATGAAAGATGAGACGACACGAACATGACACGGTCATTTGTTTTGCTCTACGGCATCCACAAGCTTTACTGCAGTCGTCTGAATTCTTTAATGCAGACATCCTAATTTCTAAGAGGTTTAACCACAAAACCGATTGTCCAAATCAAACCATTTGAGCTAACTAATATACCTACAGCGGTTCTACAATTCCAAATCAAATAGCTAAATGATACATTTTATGACCATCCTAAAACAATTCCATATGTTAGCAATTGTGATCTAAGTGCTTAGACCTACAGGGGTTTTTAATGACTAAACTTCATTTTAAGCCCACGTTTTATCAAATAATTATATCAGTGGTATTTTTTCTCCGTAATAAAGCCACCTAGCAATTTTATGAAGTTGGCTTTAGCTAGCTAGCTAGATAGGTTCCCAATCTCCCAACCTCATAAATAGCTACCAAGCCATTACAGGCAATCAATCAAGTTAGAGTAGGTTGTCTAGCTATTTTACAGCTCAGCTCCACTATAAGCGTTGCTTTGCCATCGGCGTCATGTTAATTTTGACGTTCTACCTCCTACACAGAGTGAGTTGTCTCGAGAGCTGAGAGGAACAGAGGGGAAGAGTGTCTTTATTCTATTTACACCTACTGTCCCATATTCATTGATTATGCATAAAAACAAACTTTTTCCCACATTTTGTTTGTTGTGTTAAATTGATCCGAAACCCCATAATGTCAAAATTGAATTGTTTTTCAAAATGTTTACAAATGAACTGAAAATGAAAACCTGAAATGTCTTGAGTCAATAAGTATTCAACCCTTTTGTTATGGCAAGCCTAAATAAGTTCAGGAGTAAAAATGTGCTCACATAATAAGATACATGGGCTCTGTATGCAATAATAATGTTTAACACGATTTTTTAATGACTACCTCATCTCTGTACCCCACACATACAATTAACTGTAAGGTCCCTCTGTCGAACATTGCATTTCAAACACAGATTCAACCACAAAGAGCAGGGAGGTTTTCCAATGCGTCTCAAAGAAGGGCACCTATTGGTAGATGTGTTAAAAAAAACAGTCATTAAATATCCCTCTGAGCATGGTGAAGTTATTAATTATACTTTGGATGGTGTAATAATACACCCAGTCACATCAAAGATACAGGCGTCCTTCCTAACTCAGTTGCCGGAGAGGAAGGAAACCAATGGTTTCTTTAAGGATGCCAATGGTGACTTTAAAAAAGTTAGTTTAATGTCTGTGATAGAAGAAAACTGAGGATGGATCAACACCATTGTAGTTACCCCACAATTTTATACAATTGATATGATACTATATATCAGTGTGGCAGTTGTACTAAACTCATTAGGCATAAAAGTTCTTAAATGAATAAATGTGCTTCATTTATTAAAATGACAATTGAAAAGGTCAAGAGGTATGCTTAGATAACCTATGCAGAAAAATAGACATTTGCGACATATAATTAGGCATAATGATTAGTAGGCATAATGAACACCTCCCCCATTTCATCCTAATGTACTTCGTGCCCCCTTTGAAATAATGAGTGCTTGACGTCCCTGCTCAGAATGTTAAGAAACATTTCCTTAAAAATCACTAGAAAACTTAAGTAACGTTCAGAGAATGTTCTTAACATGTTATTTAGAAATTCATACATTCCATTCTCAGCATCAGCATCATCAAAACGATCTCTATCCTCTATCTTGTTAAGTGTGTTCAGGCGTGTTGGCCATGCCCACTAATTTGCGAAACCTGATCTTAATGAGTGCTTGTTTCCTTTGTAATGTGGTCCGTTTGAATAGACTAACATGAACAGATATGTTTCCGTAAAAAAAACATGGCATGCTAGCTCCATCCTGGTGGCGCAGTAGACTCTTTCCATGGTTGGAAAAAATATGTTTATGGGTTCCAATCTCACTGATGCTGTGTCACAATAAAAAATGTATGTGTTTGCATGATTAATGCCTAAAGAAATTAATTTCCGTGTGTCCTATCTTTGCTTGGAGTTTAATAAAGTTAACTAGCAGTGTGTGTTATTAAATCTTATTGTAACATTCAGTGAAAGAATGTTATTCAAAAACCTCAAAATAACCTATAATTTCCGCTATCAGAGTGTTAATGAAAAACGTCAAGGAACCAGAGTAAAATGTTCTCAGAAGAGGTGAAATTTCCACTTCTGTTCTCAGAACGTTTTAAAATCGTTCAGTTTTACCGGTCAGGAGACGTATGGCTTCGTTCCCACAACCAATGTGAAACCAAAAACATACGTTCCCACAACTTCCAAGAAACCCAATGTGCTAGCTGGGAATGACTCATCTCTCTTCCCGGCTGCGCTGTGTGGAGCTCTGAGCCCACCAACTCCATCTGTTGGGGCCGGTGTGTGTGTGAGGGATGATAAAACAAAGCAGTGAAAGACAGAGGAAGTCAAACAATGAACTTTCCGTACGGCTACATTACGGGGGAGTGAGGGCTGAGTGAGGGAGGATTTAGTGTAGGCTGTCTCGCTGAAGATAAAGCTAGGGGCAGGATCTATGAATGGGTGTCAGAGTATACTATGAATTGCGAGTGGGTTGGTGGCCCTCAATGTGCTTACATGCTGTATATCAGTTCGACGTGGGATTTTTTGTCAGTGGGCACGTACACACTCATGCATCAACACACAAACACACACTCACACACATTTGAAATACTTTATTTGAATCCACAAATCACATTACATCATAAAGGATTCAAACATTTCAAAGGTTGTTGATACAAGGACACTTAATAAGGAAACAAAAAGCTCATTCCGCCACACAGCTACGCTGCCCATAACATCTGAAACAGAGCAGTACCTAGACAGTGGTTTTGCTCTACTCTTAGGCAGGCCTGCAATCTGAAGGCCACAAACCGTAAGCCTATGTACACTGCCCATGCTGCCAAATATCAATGCCACCCAGGCTGTCCAAGCCTAAGGAGCTTTTCAGAAAAGGCATGCTCCATGTAACTATCACACACACACACACACACACACACACACACACACACACACACACACACACACACACACACACACACACACACACACACACACACACACACACACACACACCGTTAAGCATGTTAGCTATCATTGTAATTACCATTCCTATTAATAGAAAGGTGTTTTATTTTCTGTTTATTTGGAGCAGCTGTTCTGAGCCCAGGGTTTCCCTCCCTCTCTGGTCTGTTTTTATTGGCTGGCTGTTCCAAACCATGTGTTTTTATTGGCTATATTGGCTATTCCAAACCCCGGCTGATGTCGCAGGCTCTCTGTGTTTGGACTGGGGTTGGGTGATGGTGGTGTGAGAGGGTGGTGATGGGTGTTAGAGTGCCACTGCAGTGCCCCCACTTCAGCTTCACACAGAGGGGCTTTTATAACCCCAAACCAGAACACATTCCAGGCCAGAAGCGCACACACACACACACACACACACACACACACACACACACACACACACACACACACACACACACACACACACACACACACACACACACACACACACACACACACACACACAGACGGGTGGACCCCCTATCCAGCCAAAATGATACAGTGATAAATAGAAACATTATAGCAGTGTGCTATATACAGTATACAGTATAAAGAACCAATGCTTATTACAGACATATGGCCCGTGGTTTCATCAGGGGTGGAAATTAACTCACCACAAAAAATTGGACCCGGGATTCAGATCAAAAGATCACAACTTTTGGAACTCTGTTCACTCAGGTTCCTCTCCATTCCTAGATGTTATTGAAAGAGCACTAGCATCAAGTCACAAGGTTTATGGTGGTAGCATTACCTATACATAATAAAATGACACTACACTGCATATATTCAAAGTATCTCTCTCTCTCTTGTCCCTTTAGCTACAGGTCTAGTGAGGAGTACGTGTACGTGCGGGGTCGAGGCAGGGGCAGATATGTGTGTGAGGAGTGTGGCATCCGCTGTAAGAAGCCTAGTATGCTGCGTAAACACATCCGCCTGCACACTGACTCACGACCCTACGTCTGCAAGCATTGCAACTTTGCCTTCAAAACCAAAGGTGAGCTATGGATAGACAGGACTGCTGCCTTGGGGTTACAGATAATTACAGGACTGCTGCCTTGTTGTGGTTACAGATAGACACATGACTGCTGCCTTGTTGTGGTTACAGATAGACACAGGACTGCTGCCTTGTTGTGGTTACAGATAGTCACAGGACTGCTGCCTTGTCGTTACTGATAGTCACAGTATTGCTGTCTTGTGGTTACAGATAGTCACAGGACTGCTGCCTTGTTGTGGTTACTGATAGTCACAGGACTGCAACTTTCTAGTGGATATAGATAGGTGGATAGGTACTGGAATTGCTGCCTTATTGGAATCAGGTCTCACTTATAAAAATAGATTTTTAAGGAAAGGGTACTGCTGACCTGCTTGGAGTTGACATCTCTGTTCATCCAGTGTGTTGTTAGTGATGTCTCAGGATGGTAATGTGATGGTTCTCTGTTGTTCCAGGGAACCTGACTAAACACATGAAGTCCAAGGCCCATGGGAAGAAATGCCATGACGGGCCAATGACTGGCTCTTCCCTGGAAGAGGCTGAGGAAGGTAGGATGATGTTATGTTGCTGTGTCTACCTCTTACTGTATTCAATAATACTTTGCTGTGTTGTGTTGCCTCATACTCCCCCCCTTCCTCTCAGGAGGCAGTGAAGACTGCTTAGTCTGGCCAGAAACAGGACAGGACGAGCACCAACAATCTGACGTCAGCGAAACTGAAGAAGACGACGATGACAACGAGTATGATGATGAAGATGATGATGGTGAAGAGGAGTCCTGGTCCCATGAAGACCCTTCCTCCACAAGCCACCTGAAGCCACCCAAACCCCCAAACCAGAACAGAACCACACCAGACCGGGACAGGACCAGACCATCTGGGTCAAGCCAGCCCAGCCAGCCTCAGAGGCTGAATCCCCAGGAGCCGAGCCTCTGTTACCTTGCTGGTTCCCCCAGCAAGAAGAGAGCTCTGTTCTCCCGGAGGAGGCACCTGGACTGCGCTGGTCACCGCTCCCCACGCCACTGTCCATCACCAACCCTATCGCCATCTCCATCTCATCGCCTGTCCTCATCTCCAGCCCCAGCCCTATCTCCATCTCATTGCCTTTCCTCATCTCCAGCCCCAGCCCTATCTCCATCTCCATCTCATCGCCTGTCCTCATCTCCAGCCCCAGCCCTATCTTCATCTCCATCTCATTGCCTGTCCTCATCTCCAGCCCCAGCCCTATCTTCATCTCCATCTCATCGCCTGTCCTCATCTACAGCCCCAGCCCTATCTCCATCTCATTGCCTGTCCTCATCTCCAGCCCCAGCCCTATCTCCATCTCCATCTCATCGCCTGTCCTCATCTCCATCTCATCGCCTGTCCTCATCTCCATCTCATTGCTTGCCCTCATCTCCAGCCCCAGCCCAATCTCCATCTCCATCTCATCGCCTGTCCTCATCTCCATCTCATCAGCTGTCCTCATCTCCATCTCAACACCTGTCCTCATCTCCATCTCATCGCCTGTCCTCATCTCCATCTCACTGCCTGTCCTCATCTCCAGCCCCAGCCCTATCTCCATCTCATCACCTGTCTCCTGCTCACTCCCTATCCCCTAGAGTGGACCTGTCTCCTCTTCGCTGCCCTTCCCCTAGGCATAACCTTTCTGCTGTCTCCTGCCACCCCTCTCATCCACCACTCTCATCTCTGCCCCCTAGTCATAAACTGTCCCCTGCCCCCTGTCACCCCTCCCCACCCTCCTCTCTGTCTCTGCTAGGTTGTCATGTCTCCCCCTCCCTAGAGAGACATCCATCCTCCCTAAGAGGCCTCTCACCTATCTGGCCCAAGTCCCCCAGTGGTGGCTCCCCTGCCCCTCAGGTAACCATCCCTGCTCAACACAGAACCCGCCTGCCCAGAGACCCATCTTCAAATCCCCACAGGGACAGACCTGCTACAGCTACAAGCTCCAAGGCACGGCTGGTGAGTATTTCACAGTCTCTCTCTGTCAACCCTAGAACACAACACAGACACACTTTGTCTCCAACCTTGTTGATATTTGATCAAGGTAGCTGTGGAAGACTGTTTGGCTCGCTTGAATTTTTGTTGTATAATTGAATTTAATGGCTATAACGTGGGGACGGACTGGTTTGATAACCACAGTGCTGCTCACTCACCTGCAATGTGATCTGTCTCTGTTTGTTTAGTCGGTTCGGTTCAGAGATTAAAATAAACCCTTTTCTGTACACAAAGCAGTTCCTGTGAGAGCTAAACAGCCACATTCAAGTAAAATAAACATCCAAAACAAATACAGATATGCAGGCGGGTACATTCAGGGTTATTTTAAAGTCACACCTTTCTAGGAAAAGGAAAAAGGGTTGTTTTATTTGATTCAAACCAAACCAACAACACAAAACCTAAAAATAATGCGAGAGATCCCAAATAGACACAAACAATTTGTTCTGGGCAGTCGGTGATAAAACGAGACACACACCTATCATTAGATGTCTTAGACTGTAACCACAGGGACTGTGTCATCAGCCTCTAAATTTGTGTCAATTTCTCAGTCAGCTCACCATACATAACCATGGTATGTTTCTTCATAAGTCGTGTTGCCGTTGTGGTTTGGTTGTGTTGTGGTTCAAGCCTTTACACCCTTCCTTCCCCTCATCCCCACCCAGATGAAGAGCTACTCTGTTCAGGAGGATGATGAGCTGCGTCCCCCTCTCCTGTCCCCAAGGACTAGACCATCCCGAGGGGGCCAAGGGGGTGTCCTCAGCCACCTGCCTCTCCACTCCCAACAGCTAGCCAGGACCGCCAACCTGCTGATCCCCATTGGGGGGATCCACATGGTACAGCCCAGGACCAGACCACTCTACAGCTTGGTGACTAGCCCTGTGGCAGCAAAGGACACTCCTACTCCGGCAAGGATGGACCAGTCCATGACAGCCCAGAACACCCCTACCCCTTCAGAGGTGGACCGGTCCAGGATCAGGAGAGCTGGACTGGACGAAGTGCCACTTAGTTGGCCTTCATCATTGAAGGACCATCAGAACAGTCTGAAAGAGGCTGCTAGGCCTAGCACTAGCATGCACACCAGTTACCAGGACAACAGGGTAGGAGAGGGAGAGGCCGGGGCCAAGTGCAGACAGTCAACACCTCTCCCAGACAAGGCAGGTATGGCCCATGTACACGTGTGCACCATGAGACCAGAGAATCATGGGAGTTTGAGTCGAAGGGAAGAGACTAAACTACTGTTCACTGGGACAGAGGTAGCAGGCAGCTCACACACTACAGGCACCCGGACGAGCACTTTGTCCAAGGGAACCACACCCACAGAAAGAGATACAGATACACACTTTAGAGAAGGAAGTGTTTTTCCAGTGACTACCCAAGGCCAAAAGGCGCCGCCTTCTTTCCAGACTAAACTCTGATAGGAAGGAGCACCTTTAGGGAACAGTGTAACAGACTTGTCTTGGGTACATCTGATATGGCAACGTATTTCCTACATAGGGGATACGGTGCCATTTCAGAGACAGCCATGATCGCAGAGCTAGAAACAATTCTGGTTTTGAGACTGAAGAAGACAAAAGGAATCCAAGAAGAGTACTCGGGAGCGTACGGCTTCTGACTATAATGTGATTATGTAATTATATGAATAATATATAGATATGTTGAATATGCAGTATATGTTTTGTAATCTTTTTTTACTCTCTTCTTTTGGTTAACGGCATTGCTGTTAATGTATTATTGATGTGCTCTTATGCAATTCGGTACTATCCTCTGTGAGATCTGGAATGAAATGTAGAGAAAGATTTGATTTAGTCAATCTATTCCCCCGTCGACCCCTTTGATAACTCTATAATACATTATACTGCTCCTGCTGTTTTTATACTGTACGATGTACAGGATCTTCATTTGACATATATTGTCACAGCAAAATGATCCTGCAGCAACAGGATTTGAACGTTTAGACTATAATGTTGCTTGATCGGTGGGTGGGCTGGTCAGAAGGAGGCTACATGAAAAGTGCAATACTGTTAATATAACCGTGTGTTAGTGTGCGGTTACAGTGAATTTATGTCAATCAAAAAGCTCATCTGCATTTCCTGCGGTGCAGGGAAAGTCTCGGCAACAAAAGTGTGGTCAAATGAAGATCCTACTCCTGTACAACCAAATATAGAAAGGTACTAGACATCTCACCCTGACCAGTATTTTGAAGTGCAATTTCTGTCAAGATTGTGGCTTGGAATGTTATTCTTAATGGCTGTGATTCTTTGTTTATTTTCAAGCTGGAATCCTTGATGGTGAAACCACCACGTCCGTGTGCGATTTTACAACAACAAAGAAGTTACTGCAAACAACGAACACTGTTGTTTTTCACTCATTGCACGTGCGATAGAACAGCAGAATTTACAACGGTGGGCCGACGCTCCTCACCTCCGCTTCGTCAACAAAACTAAAACAACGGCCAAGGGGCAGACAGTGGCACCGTTTTCCATACTGTGGATTCCATATTTAAAGATGGTTCATTTTTTATATGCTGCCTGGCTGTTTTGAAGAATCAGGGTTAGAATAATATCTTATTTTCTACTATCTCGTTGAGAGTAAATCTTGGAATAGGAACACGCATTCGGGGTAGAAAAGCTAACTCCACTCATTAAATATTCATACAAATATATCTTGTTTTGATCATCTGCTGTACATGATGCAGTCTCTATTTATTGCCATAAACACAGTAATAACAGGTCGTTTTTATAAAGGAAGCCGTTTCCATATTTGTCGTTTTCATGTGTCTTTTACCATTAAAACGAGTTTTTACAGATTTATAATGAAATGGTGTCCCTGTGTATGTTTTCTTTCGACCTACACATTTGGTTCTGTTTAATTCAATGCAGCATCATTCAACAGTGCTACAGTATATCTTGTATTTTATGTCGCCCTCTTGTGGCTGCTAGTGTTGGTCCCTCACTAGTCTCGTACATTTTTACTTTTGAGCTTTTCAGCAGATGCTCTTATCCAGAACGACTTAGAGTTAGTGCATTCAGCTTAACATAGCTAGGTGAGACGCACACATATCTCAGTCAGAGTGTATGGAGCAATTCAAACCCTTTAGAATTATAATTAATATCTGCCACCCTCCAAATGCTGTCACCCACTGAGTATTCTATCGCTCTATCCCAAACAGATCCCTGTAGCCTTTACCTCTTCGTTAGCTATAGGACGTGAGACGTAACCAATATGGTAATAGTGCCACCTTATATGACAGGCAAAGTGGAACATTCGCCATATTGCTTGGCTCTATCCATTTCTCTCAGGGGCTATGGTGTGGACTTGGGATAGTGGCTCAACTACAATTATCCCCTACCCCCTTGTGGAGATCTGAGAGGATTATATAGATTTAACATAGTAAAGCACCACCGGCCAGGTGGAATTGTTGCCATATTGCTGACACCAATCTACTTCTCTCAGATCTACAGTATTGTATAGGGTGCATAGGGGTTATTTACATGGGTTGATTTGGTATGGTGCATCTACTGTATGCTCTGGAGTAGCTGCAGCGGTTCAGGCTGTTTCTTTGTCTCACTATGAGGACAATGTCCTTGTCAGCCACTAGATGTCCCTAGCATCAAGCCACAGGAGACCGATGCTCAGGACTGCGGTTTGCTGAAAACAATGACATCATCTATTTAAGAAATTGGCCATCCGTCCCTACTGTATTTTCACCCAGAAATTGACATAAAGCATAATTACACATTTCCAATTATTTCAGCCATGGTTGCATTTCAATCTATATTTTCCCAACGTAATGTATTTATTGGTAATTGCAGTAGTGTAACATTCTGATGAGAACATGTTGAAATGAAATAATGGAATATCTCGGCTACCAGATATAACATGGAAGATTCAAGTGTTCGTTCTTGGCCATGATATCCGTTACGTCAATGAGTATGTTGAGTGAGGCATTGGCCCTGCTCCAACATCCATACTAGCATTCCACCTGTAAAGTAATATATTGGGCACACATTCTATTTAAGTTTGCTTCTGGACATTGGAATTAAATCTTTTGATGAAGTTTCGTGAATAGCAGTGAACCTGGTTGTACCAATACAGTCATCTGGCTGGCTAGAGATAGAAGTTAGTTACACATTCCCATATAATGTAAATGTAAAGTGTTGGTCCCAAGTTTTATGAGCTGAAATAAAAGGTTCAAGAAAATGTCCATATGCACAAAAAGCTTATTTCTCTCAGATTTCTTGCCCAAATTTGTTTACATCCCTGTTAGTGAGCATGTCTCCTTTATCAAGATAATCCATCCACCTGACAGGTGTGGCATATCAAGACAGCATGATCATGACACAGGTGCACCTTGTGCTGGTGTAACAGTATAGCTTCTGTCCCTCTCCTCGCCCCGAACCAGGGACCCTCTGCACACATCAACAACTGCCTCCCACGAAGCATTGTTACCCATCGCTCCACAAAAGCCATCCAAGGGAAACAACTACTTCAAGGTCTCAGAGCGAGTGATGTCACCGATTGAAACACTATTAGCTTGCACACCGCTAACTAGCTAGCCATTTCACACCGGTGTCGTAACCGACGTCAGTGGGCAAATGTTAACCTTCGATAGACACAGACATGCTAGAGAAGTGTGCTATTCACGGATTAATCCCGGTTTCAACTGTACAGGGCAAATGGCAGACGCGTGCATGGTGTCGTGTGGGTGAGCGTTGTGAACAGAGTGTCCCATGGTGGCGGTGGGGTTATGGTATTGGCAGGCATTAGCTACAGACAACAAACACAATTGAATTTTATCGATTGCAATTTGAATGCACAGAGATACCGTTATGAGATTCTGAGGCCCATTGTCGTCCATTCGTCTCCCGCCATCACCTCCTATTTCAGCATTATAATGTACGGCCCCATGTCGCAAGGATGTGTACACAAGTCCTGGAAGCTGAAAAATGTCCCAGTTCTTCAGTGGACTGCATACTCACCTGACATGTTACCCGTTGAGCATGTTTGGGATGCTCTGGATCAACTTGTATGACAGCGTGTTCCAGTTCCCGCGAATATCCCGGAACTTCACACCTCCATTTAAGAGGGGTGGGACAACATTCCACAGGCCACAATCAACACTATGCGAAGGAGATGTGTCACGCTGCATGAGGCAAATGGTGCTCACACCAAATATTGACTGTTTTTCTGATCCACGCCCCTACCTTTTTTTTTAAGGTATCTGTGACCAACAGATGCATGTCTGTATTCCCAGTCATGTGAATATAGATCCGGGCCTAATCAATTTCTTTCAATTGACTGATTTACTTATTTGAACTGTAACTCAGTAAAATCTTTGAAATTGTCGCATGTTTCATTCATAATTTTGTTCAGTGTATTTACAGTGCCTTTGGAGTGATAAGGACACCATCACTGGATTGCTCCTAGGCAGACATGATTCCTAGCAGGTGCCCTTGAATCACATATCACCATAGAAACACCATCAATTATTTTTGGAGGTGGGTGTTGATCCGAAACTTTGAGTCAGAAGCTGTTATTGTTTTATTTCTTTGAAGTGTAGTAATTCACAGAGAGGTATGTGATGTGATGTTCCAGCGGATGTGTTGGTTGTTATGGTCAGAGTTGGTTTATAATGTTGATACAGGCTTGATACAGGCGTTGCTATGGTTTCAAGATTCAGCCCTCATGGTTACACTCCCAACCCCCACTCATAAAGTGGTGTTGGGCCCACATTAAAAGGCATGTTTACATTCTTTACCCTGTGTCATCTCTACACACTCATACCAATGGAATTGACAGGAAAAGGCAGGTGTGTGTTTTAATTGTTCCCCCTTCCCCCCCAAACCCCTCTGACCCTTAGAATATAGAAACTGATGTTGTCTTTTGTTCTTGTTTCATAGCAATCATTATCTCTCTCAGAAAAGTACGACACAATGCTAATATCTGGCCTGGTGATATCATCAAGTAAGCCACAGACCTCCCACAATCTAACATTCCAAACTGACCATGACATTGCTCAGTTAATATTGCAATGGAATATTTCCTATCTTTCATTTGAGACATTATTTAACTCGAGTCTACGTGCTGTTATCTTTCAGTATGCTTGTCTATGCTACCCTGTCTGTGGTTTCCTTCATGCAAATAATATCAAGGGGTTTTTATTGGGTGCAGACAGATTAGTAATTGTGCAGATACTCAGATACTGTATGGTATTGACTGATATGTTGCACTCAAATGCAGACGTCTCGTTTTATGAGTAAAATAAGTGTCAAAGATAGTGACTGCCCACCGATGTCTACCCATGTCTGGTGGATTATTCCACTTTGTTTAGTCACTTAGTTTTGTCACCGACTCACTCTTTCTCTTTGTCTGTCTCTATGTCTGTGACCTGTTTTAATGAAGGGAGGTGATGATGATTGTGCCATCATCAGGATTTCAAAGGTCAGCTGATTAACACATTCTTTCTGCTTTAAGGTATTCCAAGGAATCCGCTCTGTGTTTGTCATCTCACCGCCCTGCATTCCTCTCTCTCTCTCTCTCTCTCTCTCTCTGTCTCTGTCTCTCTCTCTCTCTCTCTCTCTCTCTCTCTCTCTCTCTGTCTCACAGGCGGAAGTGGAAATGGATAAGGCCACATTTTTACACTGTGACTGCGTCCCCCCCTCGTGTTGTCTAGAAAGAACAAGGGAGAGCGGGGTTTGTGGAGATGGAAGGGTGGGGGGTCTTTCTCCAGACCGGTTCCACCTCGCCATTCCATGCAATGTTGGACAAATATTTGCTTTGGACAAAAAAAAAATCCTAATGGAACAAATTGTTTCTGAAATGCCATTGTTTTGTCGATTGTGACATCACTTTTGCCTTTCCTCCATGGTCCCCCTCCCCCTTACAAAGACTGCATGTTCCTACAAAGTGTTTTTCCCTTATTGAAGAATGTTGTTTTTTGAGTTGAGGTTGAGGAGTGCACCTTTAGCTTGCCTTTGATGGTATAGCTAGCTATATCATGTCTGGCCAAACAGCAGCCTACTGCATTGCAGGCTTTTCCACATTGAACAAATGGGGAATTTGCAGTAAAAAACACTAGCATATAAAACACTGTGATTACTGTGCCCGAACTGCTGTTGACATTCTGCACGGAATAGTTTCAACATTTGGCTGCGTGGGTAACAGAGATAGGAGGTTTCAATATCCAAATGCTACTTATGGGAAATAGAGGAGGTGTCAGTATCCAAATGTCACTGAACACAGGTGAACTTGTTGCAGCTGATGCTATTTGCTGTACTCAACAACACTTTGTAAAATCTTTATATTTTAGATGCTTAGCTTAAGACTATAGTATTGGAGTATGGCATCACATAGCCTACCCCTCTGAACCTCACAACATAATGTTTTACTTTGTGGATGAATGAACATACCTATATTCCACTCTAATCAACAGTATTCATAGCAGTAATCCTTTAAACTATGGATTTACATGCATTATCTGTTGGTACTCCTTTATCTGATACACGTAGTGCTTTCACTTCCACTGCCTGATCATGTGTTGCTGGAATTTACCACTGAATCACATAGTCTTCCTTCGCGATTGATCGGAACAGGAATACCCAGGACGATTTGCATGACTTCACTAGTATTTTGTCTATCTAGATTGATACTCCACTCTACAGCTCTCTTGTGAGATTGGAAGGACTGCGTGATTGACCATGCAAATGGGCGGAAGGGTGTATGTCTGTGTGTGTGTGTGTGTGTGTGTGTGTGTGTGTGTGTGTGTGTGTGTGTGCTTGCGTGGGCCCCCTGGGGGTCATGTGGCGTGTTCTACATTATCTCTGTATCAGGGGTCATGTCACACGTGTGTCAAATTGACGACACAGATAGCGTGTGTGACAGTGGGGTCGTTCCGGATGCGTCTGGCTATGACCTCTCTGTTCCATGGGGGCTGCTCCCTCTGCTGTGAACATCACTAGCCCTGAGGACCTGTAGTGGCAGCATGCAAAACAACAGTCCCCATCATCAGACAATATCTTTACAGCCTTTCCTTTTACTGATGACTCCAGGTCTTCACTCCGCCTACAGGTTTCCCTCTCCTGCCTGCCTTGTGTTTTGGAAAAATCCAAAGCATTCCCAGATTCCAAGCCTTTTCTGGTGATTTCCTGTCTCTGTCTCTGTCAATGACAATGACCTCCATACTCCATAAAGGTTAAAACAACTACCCAATAGCAGTTCATTCCTTTTCCGTCTCTCTTCCTGTTGCCTGGAATGTGTCAAGAGTGAGAGGCAGGCAGGCAGTTGCTGAACGGTGATCATTGTGTAACAACATGGGCAGTAGGCGTGGTTAGGTCGGTGACATCACAAAGTGATGGGTATAAGTAGCGGGGCCAGGGGACACTGCAGCACAAAGCACCTGTTGCCTCTCTCTCGCTCTTTACTGGCATCACTCAGGACTGTAAAAGCTGTAGCTACTATTACTGTTAACTCTACCAGTGTGTGTACTCTACTGTTTTGTGGAATCTTGGATATTATTGCATCCTGCGTCTTCAGAGATACTCTGCCAGAGAATAACTATGGCTCTATCACTGAACTCCATCCTGGCTCTCACCATCATCACACTCTGTGTGCTCCTGCAGGAGGGTAAGCTGTCTTATCTAAAACGTTCTATTCAACATTTATATCACTTTGTTGAAAACCTATTAGAAGGACTACGGGTGGTACATTACAATGCGGATTTGTATTCTTTAGTCATAAAAATGACTGACAGTGTGTATACGTTTTATTATGCAAGCGCTACATTATTTTCATGAGGCTATTAAGTGGAGCGTGAGGGGTCAGAGTTCAGTTGAGATGTCAGGGTTGGGTGAGGTGGTGAGGCTGGGAGATCCAGAATAACATGATACCACCCAGAATGACAAAATATGTTTTATTGTCACACCGGATAGGTGCAGTGAAATGTGTTGTTTTACAGGGTCAGCCACAGTAGTACGGCACCACTGGAGCAAATTAGGGTTAAGTGCCTTGCTCAAGGGCACATCGACAGATATTTCACCTTGTCGGTTCAAGTATTCGAACCTGCAACCTTTCAGTTACTGGCTCAATGCACTAACCTCGAGGCCACCTCCCACCCTGCTGCTAAAACTCCTGCTGCACCACGTATTCCTAGTGTTGTTGTTACTTAGTTTCTCTCTCAGAATGACAGCTCAGTTAATCCCTGCTCTGGCAGGTGTACTGAGAGGTGGGTGGCTAATGGCAATGCTGTAAAGCTTCTGCATGGCACATGCAGCCTGATGCCAGACTCTTTGACCTGCTTACACAGTTCCCCTTACAGAGATATAATACAAAGACAGACCCTGCGAGGCTGTAATCACACTCTCAATGATAAGATACAGATTATATTGGCACGGTTCAACTCCTATCACTTCATTTGACTGTAAACAACTCAGTCTTTGTTTGGCTTGGATAACATTTCATAACATATTAGTTATAAGTCAAAGTCCAAATGTGTTTGACAAGACCTGATGCATAGGAGAACGGGATGGCAGTTAGCCTACATGTACTTTTCTCTATCAGTGAAAAGGGATTTTGATTAGGATGTGGTTACTGTGTATTTGCTCGTTGCTGATTACCAAATTGCACAGCCATCTGGTGATTCTGCTGAGTTATAACCAGGCACTTAACCAATGATAATTTCTGTTTCTATAGGTTTTGGGCTCCCTGTATCCAACCAGCCTGAGCTCCCTGCCCAATCCCCGTCCCAGAAGATCCCACACCACACCAGGGTTAAACGATGCTCCTGCAATAACTGGCTGGACAATGAATGCATCTACTTCTGTCACCTGGACATCATTTGGGTCAACACTCCCAATAAGGTTATCCCCTATGGTATTGGCAGCCCCCTGTCCCGACGTCGCCGCTCTACCGGGCGATGTGAATGTGCCCACCCAGCCGACAGGACCTGCTCCGGATTCTGCCACAACAGGTGAGCTCACCTTCAGAGACAAGGAACTTCTACCCTCGTTCCCGCCCTCATCCTCCCCTAATCCTTCCCCTCCCTACCTCCCTGCTAGATACCAGATTGTATCAAGCCAGTGACTATCTGTGTCGGTCAGTTGTTTCTGACCAGCCTGTATCAGGATGTATCAGGGCTGCTTGTGGATGAGATGCAGGGAGGAGGCGTATTGTCTTTAGTTGTGTAACTAGCGATGGGGGAGAAGGGAGGGTGGGGGAAGAGTCTGCATGTTCTGGAGGCTTAGAGCCCCTTTACAGACAAGTCCATTAGTCATGACACTACTTTTGGAATGTTTTACCGGCGGGTATGTCTGTTGTATTGCCACAGTTATTGCTGTTATGACATACCAAGGTTGAGGATTAGCCTGTGTATCTCGACAAGGCTTTATCCTGCTCTGTGAAAAGTCATCTAGAACAGGCAGTAGGGCATGCGGTACTGACATTACTGGGTTGATATCCATAGCCAACCGTCTGTCACCGCTAGCATTGTAGAATTCCGTAGTACAGAATCCAGTCTCATGGCCCTTAAGGAGTAGTCTAAATAATGTTATCTTGGTTTGCTTTCATTTTGACATGGTTATTCTTTCTGTCTGCAGCTCAGAGAACCCCAGATTCATAGTGGTAGGCCACTCAGACCAGACCCTGGACCAGACTGTTAGCAGTCCAGACACAACCAGCAACGACCTACTGACCTCTCTCAGGTAAGAGAAAAACAAGATACAATAACAACCTTTTAGGATCAGTTTCTCAGACCTAGGTTAATCTTATTGCTGGACTAAAAAGCATGTCCAATGGAGATTCTCCATTGAGGATGTCTTTCAGGCCAGGAGTATTGGCCCATAGAGCGATCCCACGAACATTCAGCAAGTGTTTTTGTGTTATTGAAAAGACAACATGGAATCTTTATCTTAGCCTGATGTTTCTCTCTTTGTTCTTTACAGAAACATGTTTCGATCCAACATGGCTGCCATAGAGAAAGGTTCTCCCTCCAGGAAGAAGAATGCCTCCAGAGTCAACAGACTGAACATCGGGTAGAAGAGGAGGAGGGACGAAGAGGAGCTTGAATAGCTCCAGAGCATTCGAACAAAGACCTCCTGGAGGAGTCTAGGGAGTCCTCCCCCGGGAAGACAGAGAGGTCCTGAGAGGAGAGGCCCTGAGAAGAGGGCAAAGATGGAACACTTCCCAATGGCTGCCTGCTGATTGTTGAATACCACACAGTGGACTGGATATGGACATTATCTGGATATGAGTCTTGGACTAATCTAGCTAAGAGTCTGGGTTAGAAGACTAGGGAGGTTTAAGTGTGTCCTCTGTGAACTGTGACAGTCTGCCCTAGAATGGTTACTGACTGTTTGCTGGGCATGGGTTGTCATCATGTTCTAAACATAAATACACTTTCTGTGTCTGAGCACATGAAATGGGTGGATGCAAGCCAAGGCATTCTGGAGTGATGTTTGCCTATGTTTACTTTACAGGCTTACTTCATTAGTGCCTTGAAAATATTGACCACTATTCTCATTTGGATTTTGATCCTTACTTTACTTGTCGCACGACATCTACTATATCATAGAATAAAAATCAAAAAAGAATCCTCTGTATCAGAGATTGATTGCCAGTTTATAGTGATTGCCGTGCACACGTTAAAATTACTTGAAATACATTTGACACATGAAGGACATGCCTTTAAGGAACAGGGAATTACTATACACACAGCCTTCCTGTAGCAGCAGATAAAAGCAGGTCTATTGTGATGGCGGAAATATTTATTGCATACTGTAGCCACTGTTGATTGTTTTGATTGTAGACAGAGTGAAGGCAGCAGGTTTCAATAGGTCTGCTCCTTGCCAAATATGCAGTGATTGTTTTTCTGCTTCCATAACAAATGTCCATTCAATGTCAATGTCATTACCCATTAGGAAATTATGACACTGCACTTTTGTTCTAATGCCTTCAAAGGAATGTGTTTTTATGTCCAGTAGGCTTTAGATGGGTTGGGCTGATAGCTGAACTCCAGCCACTGTCTGACCACGAGGCATTTACTGTAAACACTACATCAAAAAACAAGTCTTCCACTGATGTTGAAGTCCAATACCACAATGCCGTATATTTATGATATTATTATTTATTTATTTGTTTGTGTGTTGTTTAGTAATTTGTGTATCAAAATGCTGGACTGTGCTTTTGTTGTATGAACTGTTGTTATCCCTAAGAAGGAGAATTCACCCTCAATAGTCTATTTAGCAGTCAAGGACACCATAGGAAATGTTTACCCATGAATTGTTCTATTCCAAGCTATTCATATTATCTATCTACTGTACACGTACAAATCTCTGAAATTATTTATTTAACTTATTTGTGGGGTATATTTATATATTTGTGTTGTGTGAGTTTAATATGTGAGGAAATAAATACTAAAAGGAATGCTGTTGCTTTGTTTGATTATTTCAAAATGACAATTGATCCTTGTTTCAAGTTGCATTGTCAAGTGCTCAAGTACAGTGAAAGGCCTTTCTTGCAAGCTCGTTCCCAGAAATGCAGTAGTCAATATCAGTAGTAATATTTAAAAAAGTAAGGAAGAACAAAAACACACGAGAAATAGAAATAATGCGAGAAAGTAAAGAAGTTATATACATGGTCAGTTCCAGGGTCAGTGCCAATACCATATTTACAATGTTCAGGGATACTGGAGTGGTAGGGGTAGATATGTATTGGGGGAAGTTGACTAGGCATCCGGATATACAGTGTGATAAACAGAGCAGCAGCGGTGTGTATGATGATTGTATGGGAGTGTGTGTGGTGTGTATGTGTGCGTGTACTTGTTTTCCTACATTATCAGGACCCCAAAGTCCTAACATTTAACCAAAATGTCCTGAAAAGGTAGGAAAACAAGAACTTTGGTTAAGGGTTAGGGTTTTTTAGGGGTTAGGGTTAGGGGTAGAGGTAGGTTTGGGGAAAATAGGATTTTTAGTGGTCAACATTTTTACCCTCCTAAAAGTCCTGAAATGTCACGAAAACAAAGCTGAGTGAGTGAGTGTATAGAGTGTGCATAGAATAGGTGCAATAAAATTACATAAATAGAAGCGTCAATGCAGATACTCAATGTAGACATTTAGCAGTCTTATGGCTTGGGGATGGAAGTTGTTCTGGAGCCTGTTGATGTCAGACGTGTTGCTCCTTACTGCTTGCAGTCCTGAAGCAGAAAGAACAGTCTATGTCTCGGGTTGCAGGGAGTTCGGCCCCAGTGATTTAAATAGATTTATTTAACCTTTATTTAACAAAACAAGTCAGTTAAGAACAAATTCTTATTTACAATGATGGACTACCCTGATCAAACCCTAACCCGGACGACGCTGGGCCAATTGTGTGCCGCCCTATGGGACTCCCAATCACGGCCGGTTGTGATACAGCCCAGGATCGAACCAGGGTCTGTAGTGATGATTCTAGCACAGATGCAGTGCCTTAGACTGCTGCACCACTCTGGATCCAAAATGTATTGTGGTATTAATATTTCCCCCCAAATCTACCAGATTTCAATACCAGGAATAATTCATATTTATGCCAAGTGTCCCTGGAAATAGTGCAAACATCGGAAGTGCCCGTAATGGAAGTCGGAAGTGCCCGAAGTGCCTATTAATCGTCTTAAACCGAGATGTGGTCACTCAGGGTTTTCCCAAAATAAGATTGATAATTTTTGATCGGCAATGACATTATTTTCAATTGCCAAACAGGCAGTTCATCAATTCTGTGTTAACATGTTCCTCAATTAATTCAGCGCATTTCAGCAGCGCATTTCATACCCCAACTAGGCTATAGCGTTGTCGAATCATACAAATGTTTTAACGGCAGTCAAACAAACTTCCAATGAGTTGCTAAGCTTGCTAGATAACCTCCAACGAATGACAGAATATCTCCTATTTGGCAAAATCGAGTTAACTACACAGATAGCAGATCAGTTCATGGCCATCGGGGAGATGAAGAGCAGAAATTGCTTAAATATCAAGGTACAGTATCTTAATGGGGAGAAACTCAGTTTAGAAAAATATCCATAGGTTTATCTACTCTCATACCGTTTGTTGATCACACATTCTCTACGGAAGCTCTCATAGGGGCAGCAATACGAGGCAGCACAGAGAAGCGGGTGAAATATTATAGCGGTATTTTGACATGCATAGGCGAGACATGCTTTGATAATGCAACCTATGGATTACAGAATTAAGTTATACATTTTCATGCGAGACAGGAGTCAGGAATTTGGGTTTCAGTGGAATTGGGATGATAGGAAAATAGCCTAGGCACTATATAAGGCTACTCCTACGTGAGTCAATAGATAGATAATACACTTGATTTAGGCTACATTATTGCATGCTAAATGTTTCTGATTAGTGATAGATGAGCAAACAAATAAATGATCTACCACTTCTCCAGCCAGAGATCAATTAACCAAATATACAGACAGTGAAACAAAACAAAATCACTTTGATTGATTATCAGACATGTCACAGGCTTTTGGTTGGGAGTAGGACAGGCTACTAAGCGAGTGAAGAGCGAAGTCCACTCGTATAACATGCAAGGAAAATGTTCTGATCAGCTTATATATGAGTAAACTAGAATACAGACGATCGTTAGCACTCGCCTCAATTTAGCTAAAAATTCCACAGCCTAATTGTTACCAAATATCCAAAGGAGATTCAGTGAAAACAAAGATCTGACATTGATTGATTTATCTACAGGAGACCCCAGCGCTTATCTCAAAGCTCAAAGCGCTGTCCCAATCAAAACAGTGCTGAAATGATCATCTAGGTGACCACACACGACTATTGCTTGAAATTAGTATAATTAGTATATATGAGTTACAGTATAAGCAAGAATTTGATACATGCCTTCAATTGCATTAGCCTTCTTTATTCCAATATTTTCATCATTCGGGTGATCATAACTAAGGTGAATTTTTCTCTCTCTGCGCTTTTTCTAGGTCCAAAGGCTGTTTCCTCATCTCCTCACTCCACTGCCGCTTCTCAACACTATATTAAATCAATATAGCCTTCTATTTTTATTGCAAATTCATGACGACTTTGTGTGAAGTAAATAAGCTGGGCTCAACGATTCCATGCCACAACCTGAATGGATAATGTGCTATTTTAATTTTGGTCAATCTGCTGCTACAGATGTTGTGTATTTGCATTTGTGTATTTGCATTAGTGCTACATTGGGGGAAAATGCTGTAACTTCCCGGGAAATGGGAAGAATGGTCACGGGACAGTCCCGGGATCCCGGTTGTGCAAACCACTCTCTGTAGCGTAATGCAATCGAGGGCAGTGCAGTTTCCATACCAAGCAGTGATGCAGCCAGTCAAGATGCTCTCAAGGGTGCAACTCTAGAACATTTTGAGGATTTGAGGGCCCGTGTCAGATGTTTTCAACCTCCTGAGGGGGAGGAGGCCCTGTTGCCTTCTGTGCGACTTTGTGTATGTGTGGACCATTTTAAGTTTGGACCCCAAAGAACTTGAAGCTTGAATCCCTCGACCCACTCCACAGCAGCTCCATCGAGATGGAGGGAGAGCAGCCCCCCCACATTGCCTGTAGTCCACGATCAGCTCCTTGGTCTTACTGACGTTGAGGGAGAGGTTGTTGTCCTGGCACCACCCTGCCATGTCACTGACCTCCTCACCTGTAGGCTGTCTCATTATGGCCGATGATCAGGCCAACCGTCATTGTGTCGTCAGCAAACTTGATGAGGGTGTTGGAGTCGTGCGTGGCCATACAGATGTGGATGAATAGGGAGTACAGGAGTGGAGTAGGCACACACCCCTGTGGCGCCCCCGTGTTGAGGGTCAGCGTGGCGGAGGTGATGTTACCTACCCTCACCACCTGGGGTCGACATCCCGATAACCGAAAACCATTCAGACCCTTGCTGCATTACAGAACTCTAGATCGGAACAATAGAGCAGTCAGAGCTTCCATTGCTGTCCACTTAAGGTTGTTTGTGTGAGGGAAAGAGGGTTACGTTGGGACAAACAATACTCTCTGACTCTGCACCTGGGTCTGCATTCATAGTTCACCCAATCACCTCCTTCCTCTCCTTTCCTCTCTTCCTCTCATATTTACAAACAGACGTCATTATAGATACCACAGGCCCCCCAGTGAGGCTTTACTAACTGTGGTTAAATAGCTGACTTAGTATAAGAAACCAAAACAGGATGCTTTTCCTACATTCCAGGAAAAATTCCCGACAGCGCAGGAGAGAACAGAAGAGAACAGGAGGGGAAAAACAAGGGAAAAACCGGGGCATGTCTGCTGCCAGGAGAACTGATACACAGCTGATATGGATGGAGACTGAAAGTGGCCCAGTTAATCATTTGGTTGTCATAACATTGCTGTATTGTTTTCTTTTCTGCCCCTCTTATTAGTTTTTTTCCCTTCTTTATGCGATTGTGAGAAAATGATGTGTTGTGTGATTTTACCCACGGTTCACCTGTGTGAATGCATGCTTTTGTCTGTTCTATTTGCCTATACAGTATGTGTGCATGTGTGCATATGTGTCTGATTGTGTGTGTGTGTGTGTGTGTGTGTGTGTGTGTGTGTGTGTGTGTGTGTGTGTGTGTGTGTGTGTGTGTGCGTGTGTGTGTACGTGCGTGCATGTATGTATGAATGTATGTATATGTACAGTATACAGTATGTGAGTGTATGAGTCGGCATTTGTCTGTGAGCGTTAGGGTGATTGTGATTGCGATTGTGTGCATGTTGGTTTGTCTCAGTGTTTGTATGTTTGCTGTTATTCAACTCCAGCCATAAGGTCCAGCAGTACCCAGACTGCAGACTGTAGTTCTAGAACATTCCTTTACTTCCTGGGTTTGTTTCAGCCCGGGGACATTAGTGGAGGTGACTGTTAGGGACCAGAGGGGGACATTCTGACAGGGCTATCACGGCTGTTTGAGCCAGACGCTGTCTCCTGATACTACTTAGCTATGTGTCTGGGCTGAGAGGACCTGAGATGAGCAACAAGGAAACACAACAAGGAAACAGGGGTTAGGGATCAGGTTTAAGGTCAAGTTGTTTTATTGGATAAAAGCCACCGGCATGTCTTGTCGTGTAGGCGGAATGGAAGAGCTCTCTGTGGTAAACAACAACAGAACGGTAGAAAGAACAAACATGGTGCCATTTTTGTGACGAGTACTGTACTGCATTCCTCTACGCGTACTCACAAAGTCACAAAGTCAAACGATGAGCCATCATTAGTAATTCTATTCTTCTCCAAGTCTTTGTTACATTCTTAACCATCGCATGTCTTCTGTAACTTGCTAGTATGAAATTAGTAATTATAATTCAAGTTTACACTAACCCAGACCACTAAGAACAAGCATTCCTTTATCTGTACGATACCTAAACTCAATGTGTTATTTTTTATAAAAACTGTCGGTCGATGACATGTCTGTACTGGATGGCATTTCTGCTTCATAGTTTAGATAGTCATCTGTGTTTCTGTACTATGTCCCGGCACACGTACACCTGATGGAGGTGATATCCACATGGTGAGAGAGAGGAAGAGAGAGAGAGAGAGAGAGAGAGAGAGAGAGAGAGAGAGAGAGAGAGAGACATAGAGAGAGACATAGAGAGAGAGAGAGACAGAGAGAGAGACAGAGAGAGAGACAGAGAGAGACAGAGAGAGAGACATAGAGAGAGACATAGAGAGAGACAGAGAGAGAGAGAGAGACAGAGAGAGAGAGAGAGAGAGAGAGAGATTGAGAGAGACAGAGAGAGAGCGACAGAGACAGAGAGAGAGACAGAGACAGAGAGAGAGACAGAGAGAGACAGAGAGAGAGACATAGAGAGAGACATAGAGAGAGAGAGAGACAGAGAGAGAGACAGAGAGAGAGAGAGAGAGACAGAGAGAGAGACATAGAGAGAGACATAGAGAGAGACAGAGAGAGAGAGAGAGACAGAGAGAGAGAGAGAGAGAGAGAGATTGAGAGAGACAGAGAGAGAGCGACAGAGACAGAGAGAGAGACAGAGAGAGAGAGTGAGACAGAGAGAGAGAGAGACAGACAGATAGAGAGAGGGAGACAGAGAGAGAGAGAGAGAGAGAGAGAGAGAGACAGAGAGAGAGAGAGAGAGAGAGAGACATAGAGAGAGAGAGAGAGAGAGAGAGAGAGAGAGAGAGAGAGAGAGAGAGAGAGAGACAGAGAGATAGAGAGAGAGAGAGACTGAGAGAGAGAGAGAGAGAGACAGAGAGAGAGAGAGAGAGAGAGAGAGAGAGAGAGAGAGAGACAGAGCGAGAGAGAGAGAGAGACGGATGGATGGTCCGATGCTGTGCTACAGTGTTAACAACCTGCCACTCTGTAAACAACCAACTATCCTCCACTCTATAGCCACAGATGAACACCCACAGATGGATATCTTAATTTCCCATTCACATGTGTGAGTGATGCCCATCTCCTGTCCTCTCCAGCACACCAGAGGAGATAGCAGCAGACTGCAGACACAGGAAGCTGGAGGGATGGTGGACGGCCTGTACCCGTACCTGCATACCCCGCCACGGGGACTGTGTAGGCCAGCACGTCCCCTGTGTCCAGGTGGACTGTGGATACATACACACATCCCTGGGATGAGGACTACACATGTAGGGTGTATGGTTATGCTGTACTGTATCTGCAGGTTGTGTGCGTTGCAGGCGCTAGAGTGGCGCCGCGTTCATCTCAGTGCTTGAGGCGTCACTACAGACACCCTGGTTAGATTCCAGGCTGTATCACAACTGGCTGCCATAGGGCGGCGCACAATTGGCCCAGCGTAGTCCGGGTTTGGCCGATGCAGGCCGTCATTGTCACTGACTTGCCTAGTTAAATTAAGGTTAAATAAATAAAATAAAAATATATACATACACTACCATTCAAAAGTTTGGGATCACTTAGAATTGTCCTTGTTTTTTAAAGAAAAGCACATTTTTTTGTCCATTAAAATAACATCAAACTGCTCAGATACACAGTGTAGACATGGTTAATGTTGTAAATGACAATTGTAGCTGGAAACGGCTGATTTGTAATGGTATATATACGTAGGCATAGAGGCCCATTATCAGCAACCATCCCTCCTGTGTTCCAGGTGCACGCTGTGTTAGCTAATCCAAGTTTATCATTTTAAAAGGCTAATTGAACATTAGAAAAGCCTTTTGCAATTATGTTAGCACAGCTTAAAACTGTTGTACTGATTAAAGAAGCAATAAAACTGGCCTTCTTTAGTCTAGTTGAGTATCTGGAGCATCAGCATTTGTGGGTTCGATTACAGGCTCAAAATTGCCAGAAACAAAGGACTTTCTTCAGAAAAACATCAGTCTATTCTTGTTCTGAGAAATGAAGGCTATTCCATGCGAGAAATTGTCAAGAAACTGAAAATCTCGTACAACCCTGTGTACTACTCCCTTCACAGAACAGCGCAAACTGTCTCTAACCAGAATAGAAAGAGGAGTGGGAGGCCCCGGTGCACAACTGAGCAAGAGGACATAAGTGACCCCAAACTTTTGAATGGTAGTGTATATAAATGTGCTCTTTAGGCTACTGCTGTTAAGGCTACTACTACTAGACAGGCTACTGTGGGTAATGTACTGTATGTGGCTTACAATGTAGCAATCATCATACTTGTGTTTACTGCCGTCCAAGGTCAATTAGGGCCGTTGATGTATGTTTTGGAAGGCTGAAGGCTGGAGAGTTGTCAAACCTCACACTTGTTATTTCCTCTCCCTTTATCTCAGAGAAAATGAGGAAGGCTGTGAAACAGAGAACCAGGTGTTTGCTCTCTTCGGAGAACGATAGAGGACATTGAAACTCCCTCCAAGAAAAATGCAAGGCCGTGATGATGTGTGTTGTTTAGGACTATTTGTAGAGTTAGGATTTCAGACGTTTTTGTAAGATGGGCAGGAACAATACTGTCCTAGCATCAGAGGAGGTGCCAGGACAGAGAAGAGCTGATATTGAGTAGACAGACAGATGGTCACTGTATACTATGCTTAAATATGGCCATGGCTAAATGTAAGCACATCATTACTTTTGCACAGGTCTAGAGCTTGTTTCTGTTACGGTTAAATAACCATGTTACCCAGTCACCACCACCAAGGTAAGGCCTCAGGCCATCTCATTCCAGACTGCTGGGGGTCTTTACTCAGTTACTTATTAAGAATGTTATCAGCTTCTCAAGGCTGCAGGAGGGCAACCTAGCTCCTGTATGTGCCCCACAGAGAGAGAGAGGAAGAGAGAGAAACAAAGAAAGAGAGAGGCGAGAGAGAAAGAAAGAAAGAAAGAAAGAAAGAAAGAGAGATAGAGAGAGAGGGAGAGAGAGGGGGGGGGGGGAGCGCAAGAGAGAGAGGCATTCTCAGAATGTGTCCAGCATTATTAATCATCTAAACGTTCGACAGTCACACAATCTGCAAAATGTTGTTTAATTTGCTGAAGAGCTTTGTGAAGTGGACACATTCAGGTCTTTCTCCTACCTGTTGCTTTCATCAGAGTAATTTATCTTCACCTGATCAGTATTCCTGGACTTCATAAAGAAACATTTGTCTGTAACGGTGTTAAAGTTATTGTCTGGGGTTATCTTTCTCAAGTTGGCTATAAAAATCATTTAACTTTTGGAAGTTAAAGCTGGTTTCAGAAGCACTCACACATCATCATTCTGTTATAATACATTTAAACAATTCCCTAAATGTGAATAAGAACTTTCTGGGAATCCCTCTAGTGCTGGTAAAATACAGTAAGATCTACAGGAAATGATAAAGGAGATGGTTTTGTTATATAAAAGGTGAAGGTTTCGTTCTTGTAACTTGGCATAATGGGGATTTTCCATTCTTGCCAAAAATAAATGTAACTGAGGCCTGACTGACTGTTATCTGTGAAGCAATTCCAGTGATATAATCACTTTACTGTGGTGACACACATAATTCCAGATGACAACCATAACTAAATTCAACTACATTGTTTATGGATGTGAAGACACATGTACAAAAAAAAGACTGAAAGATAAAGTAGTTACTACTTAGTAGTATGTACAGTAGTATTGTAGAATAAATTACACATACACATCACTGTTTATAAATGAAAGCACTTCATGTATCTAGTCCCCCCATTTGAAAGTGTCATAAGTATTTGTACAAATTCAGTTATATGTGTATTAAAGTAGTCAAAAGTTTAGTATTTTACACACCACGACTACCTCAAGCATACGACTACAAACTTGTTTGATGCATTTGCAGTTTGTTTTGGTTGTGTTTCAGATTATGTTGTGCCCAGTAGAAATAACTGGTAAATACTGTATTGTGTCATTTTGGAGTTACTTTTATAGTAAATAAGAACTAAAATATGTTTCTGAACACTTCTATGTGGATGCTACCATGATTATGGATACTCCTGAATGAATTGTAAATAATGATGAGTGAGAAAGTTACAGAGGCATAAATATCATACCCCTGCTATTGGTAAATGGTGAGAGGTTAGCGTGTTTTGGGGGTATGATCTTTCAAATAAGGGGACAAGACACATGAAGTGCTTTCATTTATAAGCTATAAAACAGATATGTATGAAAATACTCTAAAAAATAGGTGACATTATGTACTGTCGCCTCATATGAGAATGCTGGAGTATAGAGCCAAATGAAACATTTTAGCTTCACTGTCCAAATAAATGGGATGGCAGGTAGCCTAGTGGTTAGAGTGTTGTACTAGTAGCCGAAAGGCTGTCATTGAAAATAAGTATTTGTTCTTAACTGACTTGCCTCGTTACATAAAGGTTACAAATAAGTAGGGGAGTGTACACCTTCTTGTAGGTTGTAACTAGGACTGTTGATGATATTTAAAAATATATATTTCACCTTTATTTAACCAGGTAAGCTAGTTGAGAAGTTATCATTTACAACTGCAACCTGCCCAAGATAAAGCAAAGCAGTGCGACACAAACAACAACAGAGAGTTACACATGGGATAAACAAGCGTACAGTCAATAACACAATATAAATAAAGAAAGTCTGCTCATCTATCACTCCAGTGTGTGCAAATGGCGTGAGGAGGTAAGGCAATAAATAGGCCATAGTAGCAAAGTAATTACAATTTAGCAGATTAACACTGGAGTGATAGATGAGCAGATGATGATGTGCAAGTAGAGATACTGGTGTGCAACAGAGCGGAAAAGTAAATAAAAACAATATAGGGATGAGGTAGGTAGATTGGGTGGGCTATTTACAGATGGACTATGTACAGCTGCAGCGATTGGTTAGTTGCTCAGATAGCTGATGTTTAAAGTTAGTGAGGGAAATGTAAGTCTCCAGCTTCAGCGATTTTAGCAATTCATTCCAGTCAATGGCAGCAGAGAACTGGAAGGAAAGGAGGCCAAATTAGGTGTAGGCTTTGGGGATGACCAGTGAGACATACCTGCTGGAGCGCTGCTCAGCTCACTGGTAACGATAACAGCACCCACCCGTAGCGGGTGGGTGCTGTTATCGTTACCAGTGAGCTGAGATAAGGCGGAGCTTTACCTAGCATAGACTTGTAGATGACCTGGAGCCAGTGGGTCTGGCGATGAATATGTAGCAAGGGCCAGCCGACTAGAGCATACAGGTTGCAATGGTAGGAGGTATAAGGGGCGTTGGTAACAAAACGGATGGCACTGTGATAGACTGCATCCAGTTTGCTGAGTAGAGTATTGGAAGCTATTTTGTAGAGGACATCGCCGAAGTCGAGGATCGGTAGGATAGTCAGTTTTACTAGGGTAAGTTGGGCGGCATGAGTGGAGGAGGCTTTGTTGCGAAATAGTAAGCCGATTCTAGATTTGATTTTGGATTGGAGATGTTTATTATGAGTCTGGAAGGAGAGTTTACAGTCTAGCCAGACACCTAGGTATTTGTAGTTGTCCACACATGCTAAGTCAGAACTGTCCAGAGTAGTGATGCTAGTCGGGCGGGCGGGTGTGGGCAGCGAACGGTTGAAAAGCGTGCATTTGGTTTTACTAGTGTTTAAGAGCAGTTGGAGGCCACGGAAGGAGTGTTGTATGACATTGAAGCTCGTCTGGAGGTTAGTTAACACAGTGTCCAAAGAAGGGCCAGATGTATACAGAATGGTGTCGTCTGCATAGAGGTGGATCAGGGAATCCCCTGCAGCAAGAGCGACATCGTTGATATATACAGAGAAAAGAGTCGGCCCAAGAATTGAACCCTGTGGTACCCCCATAGAGACTGCCAGAGGTCCGGACAACAGGCCCTCCGATTTGACACACTGAACTCTGTCTGAGAAGTAGTTGGTGAACCAGGCTAGGCAGTCATTTGAGTAACAAAGGCTATTGAGTCTGCCGATTGATATAGTCGAAAGCCTTGGCCAGGTCGATGAAGACGGCTGCACAGTACTGTCTTTTATCGATGGCGGTTATGATATCGTTTAGTACCTTGAGCGTGACTGAGGTGCACCTGTGACCAGCTCAGAAACCGGATTGCACAGCAGAGAAGATATGGTGGGATTCTAAATGGTCAGGGATCTGTTTATTAACTTGGCTTTATTAACTTTAGAAAGGCAGGAAAGGATGGATATAGGTCTATAACAGTTTGGGTCTAGGGTGTCACCCCCTTTGAAGAGGGGGATGACCGCGGCAGCTTTCCTATCCTTAGGGATCTCGTACGATATGAAAGAGAGGTATAACAGACTGGTAATAGGGGTTGCAACAATGGTCATTTTAGAGGGTCAAGAGAGGGTCCAGATAGTCTAGCCCTGCTGATTGGCACGGGTCTAGGTTTTGCAGCTCTTTCAGAACATCTGCTATCTGGATTTGGGTGAAGGAGAAACTGGGGAGGAATGGGAAAGTATCTGCGAGGGGTGCGGAGCTGTTGGCCGGGGTTGGGGTAGCCAGGAGGAAAGCATGGCCAACCGTAGAGAAATGCCTATTGAAATGTTCAATTATCATGGATTTATCGGTGGTGATCGTGTTACCTAGCCTCAGTGCAGTGGGCAGCTGGGAGGAGGTGATCTTGTTCTCCATGGACTTTACAGTGTCCCAAAACCTTTTGGAGTTAGAGCTATATGGACTACCTTCAACCGTATAGGCTGATATTGAGTAGACAGTCAGCACACTCACTGTAGACGATGCTTACATATGGTAATGGTTATATGTAAGTATATCACAACCTTTGCACAGGTCTAGACGTTGATGACGTATATATGTAGAGTCTAGTCTGATTGCCATAACGTATGTCTGTTCGTGTTTGTTCAGTCAGAGATAATCCCTTAGTTGTCTAAAGTGATGTAACTATCACAGACTGATTTCTAAGGAGGGCTCATTGTCCTTTGTTCGATCACGGCCATTGGTGTAAAGTACTTAAGTAAAATTACTTTAAAGGATTTAATAAGTAATTAATAGTAATTAATAAGTCGTTTTTTGGTGTATGTGCACTTTACTTTACTATTTAGATTTGGACTACTTTTACACTCCATCCATTTTCTCTGGCACCCAAAAGTACTGGTGACATTTTGAATTCTTAGCAGGACAGGAAAATGGTCCAATTCACACACTTATCAAGAGAACATCCCTGGTCATCCCTACAGCCTCTGATCTGGCTATCAAAAAATACATTTAAAAATAAATTGACAATTGTGCCGTCTGATTTGCTTAATATACGCAATTTCAAATCATTTATACTTTTAATTTGATACTTAAGTATATTTTAGTAATTACATTTTCTTTTGATACTTAAGTATATTTCAAACCAAGTACTTAGACCTTTACTCAAAAAGTATTTTACTGGGTGACTTTCATTTTTACTTGAGTCATTTTCTATTAAGGTATCTTTACTTTTACTCAAGTATGACAATTGAGTACTTTTTCCACCATGGATCATGGCAATTTGTACGAATCAACATCATCTTGTAAGCCAAAGAATACCACAGCCTTGCCTAAAATGAATGGTTTCCAATAGGACAAGTAGTTCTCCTACCAATGAGGGGGAGCTCATCACCTTTAGCCGTCATCATTGATACAATCAGCTACACTAGCCCACACATAAGCCCACTGGAATGTTCATGACTTGATGACAAAGAAGTATTTTTCCACAAATTATTTTCACATTCCTACTGACATATAGCGATAATTGCCTGGAATAGCTTGAAATCCAATAATGGTAATTGTACTGTAATGATGACTAGGAATGGGATTATAACAACAGTAAAATAATTCATTTATAGTAACAATCCATAGGATTCTCATAATGCTGCGCTGCTATCTTCACACCGGGTAGGTTCAGTGAAGTGTGTTGTTTTACAGGGTCAGCCATAGTAGTACAGCACTCCTGATGTAAATTAGTGTTAAATGCCTTGCTCAAGGCAACAAACAGATTTTTCACCTTGTCGGCTCGGGTATTCAAACCGGCAACATTTTGGTTATTAGTCCAATGCCCTAACCGCTAGGCTAGCATTAGCTGGTGACATCACTGACCCTTCATTTGAACCCTCTGACATCTCTGTAGCCCTGTTCTTACTTCTAGCCAGATCTTCCATCTACAGGCTGTTCTGCAGGCTGCTGGTGGACTTTCTTTAGACAGGTGACGTCAATGCTGATGGCAGCCAGGTGACACCATGCCCTACCCATGTCTTAGCTGGCAGACAGGGCACAGTACTGCTCTGTCTCCTGGTCATCTCTGTTTAGCATCTCACCAGATCTAGTGATTCCAGAGGGCCATGAACACCAACACTGTTTTACTGTGTTCTAGTTCTATTGATTGATTGACTGATGTTCTATTAAAGCATCTTGCACCATTTAAGATGCCAGACAGATATGGGTTTAGATTAGAATACACTAGTTTAAGAAGTATACAGTTTAAGCCATGGGAGTATAAGAATACAATTCTTTGCTGTAGCCAATTTATTATATTTCTATTCCTATGCTCAGCACACACTCACTACTGTAGCGTATGATAGTTAGAGGGATCCAGGTTGGTCCACTGAAGATGGTGATGTGGGGATGTTCATCCTGGACGCCTTATTAAACAGATAACATCAACATGATTTGCATCCAAATTGCATCCTTCATCACCCTTCCATTAAGTCACACAGGGAATCATCCAAATTATGCTGTTAATCTTCTAATGTCAGCATCCATGTTGATGAATGATATTTTCATGACCTTCCTCTGCAGTCACATGTGGCATTGAAAGGTTCACAACATTAGTGGAAAATCTTAATCTAATCTGGATAGGAGGATTCCCCATGGGTATCTTCCTTCTTCCTGGTTGGTGAACAAACATCTGAACGGAGACACTAGCGCACACACACACAAACATGGATGAGCAGACACACACCCGTGCCCGCATGCACAGGCCTGCATGTGGGTGGGCGGGCAGGTGTTTGGGCGGTCAGGCGGGCGGGCGGGTACACACACACTCACAAACACACACATGCACACAAGCACATACGCATGCATGCACGCATACAGACACACACTCACACGTAGGCATTTAGATCAAACTTTGCCACTCTATCGTTGTTATAATGTTACCCTGTTGCCGATGATATCTTGACCTGAAGAAAATGCCTCAAAGACATTGAAAGGTCATCATTGTGCATCACAGTAACACCTACATGGGAGAATGTTCATCCTCTTATTCACATTCCCTTTAGGCACATAGTACTGGATAAGTGAGCTAGGCCACTGGCCACCTGACACCAAAACATTGAAATGCCATCACTTTTCATCATAAAAAAAAACATTGTGTAATGATCTACACTCTTAGAAAAAAGGTGCTATCTAGAACCTTAATGGGTTCTTCGGCTGTCCCCATAGGAGAACCCTTAGAAGAAGCCTTTTTGGTTTTAGGTAGAACCCCTTTTGGTTCCATGTAGAACCCTTTCTACAGAAAGTTATACATGGAACCTAAAAGGGTTCTATCTTGAACCACATCGTTTTTTTAACCTGTAACCAAAAAGGATTCTCCTATGCGGACAGCTGAATAACCCTTTAGGAACCCTTTTTTTCTAGTGTACACAGTAATACCTAGTTCATACACACATTTCTCACATTCCATTGAGGCACATAACACTTTATAAGTGAACTAGGCCAGTAGCCAAAACCCTGTCAAACCTTTGTCAGTGTTATGTGCCATGAATGGAATGTGAATGAAAGATGAGCGTCTGCTAAAAATGACTACAATGTAAAAGTTTAAATATTATTCTTAACCACATACTACAGCACTGGATAAGTTACAGTAACTACGCCACTGGCCAGCCTATAATTCAGTGTCTACACTACTGGGTGGGTACCACCCAAATACCAAAGCCTCAGACGCATTGTTTTCATTTTCCACTCTAAGTTTATCTGACATTTTCCAGATATTTGAGCCTCCTATTTTTAGTCTTTAGAACCCTCAGTTGAAAACCAAGACCCAAGCCTTAAACAACCTCCATTATCAAGGTTCCATGATGCATCAGGGACCTCAGGATACAGGTTGTCAACCTATGTTCCAAAGAGGAGGGGAAAAGAGGAGGGAAAATGAGGACAACATGATTTAAAAAAACGACATGATATGGGTTGACATGTTGATTAGTGAGCAGTGGTAGAAAAAGTACCCAATTGACATACTTGAATAAAAGTAAAGATACCTTAATCGAAAATGACTCAAGTAAAAGTGAAAGACACCCAGTAAAATACTGCTTGAGTAAAGGTTTTAAAGTATTTAAAGTATCCGTTCAGGTTTTTAAATATACTTAAGTATCAAAAGTTAATGTAATTTCTAAAATATACTTAATATCAAATGTAAAAGTACAAAACATTTCAAATTCCTTATATTAAAGCAAACCAGATGGCACCATTTTATTTATTTTCTTTACGAAAGCCAGGGGCACACTCCAACACTCAGATATAATTTATAAATGAAGCTTGTGTGTTTAGTGAGTCCACCAGATCAGAGGAAGTAGTGATGACTAGGGTTTTTCTCTTGATAATTGTGTGAATTGGATGATTTTCCTGTCCTGCTAAGCATTTAAAATGTAACAAGTACATTTAGGTGTCAGGGAAAATGCATGGAGAAAAAGTTAATTATTTTCTTTAGGAACTTAGTGAAGTAAATGTTGTCAAAAATATACAGTACCAGTCAAAAGTTTGGACACGCTTACTCGTTCAAAGGTTTTTCTGTATTTTTTGTATTACTATTTCCGACATTGTAGAATAATAGTGAAGACATCAAAACTATGAAATAACACATATGGAATCATGTAGAAACCAAAAAAGTGTTAAACAAATAAATTATATTTTATATTTGAGATTCTTAATATTAGCCACCCTTTGCCTTCATGACAGCTTTGCACACTCTTGGCATTCTCTCAACCAGCTTCACCGGGAATGCTTTTCCAGAAGTCTTATAGGAGTTCCCACATATGCTGAGCACTCGTTGGCTGTTTTTCCTTCACTCTGCGGTTCAACTCATCCCAAACCATCTCAATTGGGTTGAGGTCGGGTGAATGTGGAGGCCAGGTCATCTGATGCAGCACTCCATCACTCTCCTTCTTGGTCAAATAGCCCTTACACAGCCTGGAGGTGTGTTGGGTCAATGTCCTGTTGAAAAACAAATTATAGTCCTACTAAGTGCAAACCAGATGGGATGGCGTAATGGCGGGCGGGCACACACACACTTACAAGATTCTGGCCCAGGACGGCTAGATTTTCAGCAAATGGCATTGCGTCAATTGTTTCTGTGAAGAAGTATTTGAGTGCTGTTTCTATGATTAAATTCCTGTGTAGTGTCATGCCACACATACTCCTCCTTCAGTGTGTTATAATGCTCTCCTCCAACTCTCTATCAGTGTCCTCCATCCATTACAGGATTCTGTCTGTAATCCTACCTCCCTCACAGCACGCCCCAGCAAGTCCTCTCTGACATTACAAACATGTCCTCCGTCTGTCTCCGAGTGCCATCTGATTCACCAGAGAAAGCGTTCCACTGTTTTTGTTTTTTTTAATAGGAAGGATAAGCGCTACTCTCCCTCAAGCGGTTGATTTTCTTAAACTTCTAAGTCATCAGAATGATAGACAAGGCTGTGTCTCCGGTTTCCAACGTCATGTGGCAAAAAAACTGTCAGGAATCACTCTCTCTGTCTACTAATACAATTGTCCTTTGGTGAGGTCATGTGTCTATTGTTAACCACACAGGAAGGGACTGGGGAAGGGAGGACGTACATCTCCAGCAGTTTGTTTCAGCAGGTGATTAGTCAGACACTGCGTAATAGATTGTTTCTGAGATAGATCAAATTCAGATGTCCTTATTCTGTTATAATACATTTAAACAATTCCCTAAATGTGAATAAGAACTTTCTGGGAATCCCTCGAGTGCTGGTAAAATACAGTAAGATCTACAGGAAATGATAAAGGAGATGGTTTTGTTATATAAAAGGTGAAGGTTTCGTTCTTGTAACTTGGCATAATGGGGATTTTCCATTCTTGCCAAAAATAAATGTAACTGAGGCCTGACTGACTGCTATCTGTGAAGCAATGCCAGTTTATGTGTGATATAATCACTTTACTGTCACGGCTGTTAAAGGAGGAGGACCAAGTTGCAGCGTGGTGAGCGTACATATTCTTTATTTATAGGATGCCGACAAAAACAATAAACACTACAAAACAACCCGTGAAGCTAAAGGCTATGTGCCCTAAACAAAATCAACTTCCCACAAACAAAGGAGGGAAAAAGGGCTACCTAAGTATGGTTCCCTATCAGAGACAACGATAGACAGCTGCCCCTGATTGAGAACCATACCCGGCCAAAACATAAAAATACAAAACACACATAATTCCAGATGACAACCATGACTAAATTCAACTACATTGTTTATGGATGTGAAGACCCATGTACAAAAAAAGACTGAAAGATAAAGTAGTACTTAGTAGTATATACAGTAGTATTGTAGAATAAATCACACATACACATCACTGTTTATAAATTAAAGCACTTCATGTACCTAGTCCCCCTGTTTGAAAATGTCATAAGTATTTGTACAAATTCAGTTATATGTGTATTAAAGTAGTCAAAAGTTTAGTATTTTACACACCACGACTACCTCCAGCATATGACTACAAACTTGTTTGATGCATTTGCAGTTTGTTTTGGTTGTGTTTCAGATTATGTTGTGCCCAGTTGAAATGACTGGTAAATAATGTATTTTGTCATTTTGGAGTTAATTTTATTGTAAATAAGAATAAAATATGTTTCTGAACACTTCTATGTGTTCTATGTGGATGCTACCATGATTGTGGATACTCCTGAATGAATTGTGAATAATGATGAGTGAGAAAGTTACAGAGGCATAAATATCATACCCCTGCTATTGGTAAAAGGTGAGAGGTTAGCGTGTCTTGGCGGTATGATCTTTCAAATAAGGGGACTAGACACATGAAGTGCTTTTATTTATAAGCTATGAAAGAGATATGTATGAAAATACTCTAAAAAATAGGTGACATTATGTACTGTCGCCTCATATGAGAATGCTGGAGTATAGAACCAAATTAAACGTTTTAGCTTCACTGTCCAACCACTAGGCAGGTAGCCTAGTGGTAATGAGCATTGGACTAGAAAACCGTAAGGTTGCAAAATCAAATCCCCGAGCTGACAAGGTAAAAATCTGTGGTTCTGCCACTAAACAAGGCAGTTAACCCACTGTTCCTAGGCAGTTATTGAAAATACGAATTTGTTCATAACTGACTTGCCTAGTTAAATAAAGGTAAAGCATAAAAATAAGTAGGGGAGTGTACATTTACTTGTAGGTTGTAATTAGGACTGTTTATGATATGGACTACCTTCAACTGTATAGGCTGATGTTGAGTAGACAGTCAGCACACTCACTGTAGACGATGCTTACATATGGTAATGGTTATATGTAAGTATATCACAACCTTTGCACAGGTCTAGACGTTGATGACGTATATATGTAGAGTCTAGTCTGATTGCCATAACGTATAGTTGTCTTGTCTGATCGTGTTTGTTCAGTCAGAGATAATCCCTTAGTTGTCTAAAGTGATGTAACTATCACAGACTGATTTCTAAGGAGGGCTCATTGTCCTTTGTCCGATCACGGCAATTGGTGTAAAGTACTTAAGTAAAATTACTTTCAAGTAATTAATAAGTAATTTTTGGGGTGTATATGCACTTTACTTTACTTTACTACTTAAGAATATTTTAGCAATTATATTTACTTTTGATACTTAAGTATATTTCAAACCAAGTACTTAGACTTCTACTCAAGAAGTATTTTACTGGGTGACTTTCATTTTTACTTGAGTCATTTTCTATTAAGGTACCTTTACTTTTACTCAAGTATGACAATTGAGTACTTTTTCCGCCACTGATCATGGCCATTTGTATGAATCAACACCATCTTGGCCCAACACCATCTTGTGGTATTCTTGGGCCTTGTCTAAAGTGAATGGTTTCCAATAGGACAAGTAGTTCTACCAATGAGGGGGAACACATCACCTCTGAGCACAGCTAACGAGGAAAACTATGAGAGGAAGAGGTCAAAGTTTAGCCATCATCATTGATACGGTCAGCTACACTAGCTGGCATGATCATTGTTGGCCATTTACACATAAGGCCATCATGACTTGATGACAAAGAAGTATTTTTCCACAAATTATTTTCACATTCCTACTGACATATAGCGATAATTGCCTGGAATAGCTTGAAATCTAATAATGGTAATTGTACTGTAATGATGACTAGGAATGGGATTATAACAACAGTAAAATAATTCATTTATAGTAACAATCCATAGGATTCTCATAATGCTGCGCTGCTATCTAGGTTCAGTGAAGTGTGTTGTTTTACAGGGTCAGCCATAGTAGTACAGCACTCCTGATGTAAATTAGTGTTAAATGCCTTGCTCAAGGCAACAAACAGATTTTTCACCTTGTCGGCTCGGGTATTCAAACCGGCAACATTTTGGTTATTAGTCCAAAGCCCTAACCGCTAGGCTAGCATTAGCTGGTGACATAACCCGACTCTTCATTTGAACCCTCTGACATCTCTGTAGCCCTGTTCTTACTTCTAGCCTGATCGCCCATCTACAGGCTGTTCTGCAGGCTGCTGGTGGACTTTCTTTAGACAGGTGACGTCAATGCTGATGGCAGCCAGGTGACGCCATGCCCTACCCATGTCTTAGCTGGCAGACAGGGCACAGTACTACTCTGTCTCCTGGTCATCTCTGTTTAGCATCTCACCAGATCTAGTGATTCCAGAGGGCCATGAACACCAACACTGTTTTACTGTGTTCTAGTTCTATTGATTGATTGACTGATGTTCTATTAAAGCATCTTGCACCATTTAAGATGCCAGACAGATATGGGTTTAGATTAGAATACACTAGTTTAAGAAGTATACAGTTTAAGCTATGGGAGTATAAGAATACAATTCTTTGCTGTAGCCAATTTATTATATTTCTATTCCTATGCTCAGCACACACTCACTACTGTAGCGTATGATAGTTAGAGGGATCCAGGCTGGTCCACTGAAGATGGTGATGTGGGGTTGGTCCACCTGGACACCTTTTTAAACAGACATTACCTCAACATGATTTGCATCCAAATTGCATACTTCATCACCCTTCCATTAAGTCACACAGGGAATCATCCTAATTATTTTGTTAATCTTCTAACGTCAGTATCCATGTTGAGATATGATATTTTAATGACCTTCCTCTTCAGTCACCTGTGGCAGTGAAAGGTCCCACAACATTAGCGGCAAATCTTAATCTAATCTGGATAGGAGGATTCCCCATGGGTATCTTCCTTCTTCCTGGTTGGTGAACAAACATCTGAAGGGAGACACTTGCGCGTACACACACACACACACACACACACACACACACACACACACACACACACACACACACATGGATAAGCTGACACACACACACGTGCACAAGAGCACACATGCACAGGCTTGCATGCGGGTGGGCGGGCATGCACACATACACACTCACAAACACACAAGCACATACGCATGCATGCACGCACACAGACACACACTCACACGTAGGCAAACACACATTTAGATCAAACTTTGCCACTCTATCGTTGATCTGATGTTACCCTGTTGCTGTTGATATCTTGACCTGCAGAAAATGCCTCAAAGACATTGAAAGTTCATCATTGTGCATCACAGTAACACCTACATGGGAGAATGTTCATCCTCTTATTCACATTCCCTTTCGGTACATAGTACCTGATAAGTAAGCTAGGCCACTGGCCACCTGACACCAAAACATTGAAATGCCATCACCTTTCATCATAATAAAAACATTGTGTAATGATCTACACTCTTAGAAAAAAGGTGCTATCTAGAACCTTAATGGTTTCTTCGGCTGTCCCCATAGGAGAACCGTTAGAAGAAGCCTTTTTGGTTTTAGGTAGAACCCTTTTTGGTTCAATGTAGAACTCTTTATACAGCAGGTTCTACATGGAGCCAAAAAGGGTTCTCCTATGGGGACTGCTGAAGAACCCTTTAGGAACCATTTTTTGTAGTGTACACAGTAATACCTAGTTCATACACACATTTCTCACATTCCATCCCACTGGTCCTGAACATCATTCCTTAAGTGCTGGACCTCAGCTGAATCTGGTAATGAATGGTGTGGCGGTTGAACAAGTTGAGGAGACTAAATAAATTGGCGTTACATTAGATTGTAAACTGTCATGGTCAAAACATATAGATTCAATGGTTGCAAAGATGCGGAGAGGTCTAGCAGTAATAAAGAGATGCTCTGCTTTTTTGACACCACACTCCAAAAGCAAGTTCTGCATTCTTTAGTTTTGTCTAATCTTGATTATTGTCCGGTCATGTGGTCCAGTGCTGCAAGGAAAGACCTAATTAAGCTGCAGCTGGCCCAGAACAGAGAGGCACCATTTGCTCTTAATTGTAATCAGAGGGCTGATATAAATACAATGCATGCCAGTCTCTTTTGGCTAAGAATTGAGGAGAGACTGACTGCATCACTTGTTGTTATTATAAGAAACATTAATGTGTTGAAAATCCCAAATTGTTTGCATAGTCAACTTATACACAGCTCTGACACACACACTTATCTCACCAGACATGCCAACAGGGGTCTTTTCATAGTCCCCAAATCCAGTACAAGTTCAAGAAAATGTACAGTATTATATAGAGCCCTTATTGCATAGAACTTCCTTCCATCTCATATTGCACAAATAAACAGCAAACCTGGTTTCAAAAACAGATAAAGCAACACCTCGTGGCACAATGCCTCTCCCATATTTGACCTAGATAGTTTGTGTCTATGCATTGATATGTATTGTAGGCTACGTCTGCCTTTTGAGAAATGTATGTAGTTCTGTCCTTGAGCTGTTCTTGTCTAATGATGTTCTGTATTATGTCATTCTGTATTATGTTTTGTGTGGACCCCAGGAAGAGTAGCTGCTGCTTTTTCAACAGCTAATGAGGATCCTACAACACTCCTTCCGTGGCCTCCAACTGCTCTTAAACGCTAGTAAAACCAAATGCATGCTTTTCAACCGTTCTCTGCCCGCACCCACCCGCCCGACTAGCATCACCACCCTGGATGGTTCCGACCTAGAATATGTGGAAACTATAAATACCTAGGTGTCTGGTTAGACTGTAAACTCTCCTTCCAGACTCATATTAAACATCTCCAATCCAAAAGCCTCCTTCACTCACGCCGCCAAACTTACCTTAGTAAAACTGACTATCCTACCGATCCTCAACTTCGGCGATGTCATCTACAAATTAGCTTCCAACACTCTACTCAGCAAACTGGATGCAGTCTATCACAGTGCCATCCGTTTTGTTACCAACGCCCCTTATACCACCTACCACTGCGACCTGTATGATCTAGTCGGCTGGCCCTTGCTTCATATTCGTCGCCAGACCCACTGGCTCCAGGTCATCTATAAGTCTATGCTAGGTAAGCTCCGCCTTATCTCAGTTCACTGGTCACGATAACAACACCCACCCGTAGCACACGTTCCAGCAGGTATATCTCACTTATCATCCCCAAAGCCAACACCTCATTTGGCCGCCTTTCCTTCCAGTTCTCTGCTGCCAGTGACTGGAACAAATTGCAAAAATCGCTGAAGTTGGAGACTTTTATTTCCCTCACCAACTTTAAACTTCAGCTGTCAAATCAAATCAAATTAAAGTTGATTTGTCACGTGCACCGAATACAACAGGTGTAAACCTTACAGTGAAATGCTTACTTACAGGCTATAACCAATGGTGCCAAAAAAAGGTATGCGTGTGTGTCGGTTAGTAAAGAAATAGAAGAAAGACATTTGAAAAAAGAGTAACAAGGCTATATACAGACACCTGTTAGTCAGGCTTATTGAGGTAGTATGTACATGTAGCTATCGTTAAAGTGACTGTGCATATATGACGAACAGAGAGTAGCAGAAGCGTAAAAAGAGGGGTTGGCGGGTGGTGGGACACAATGCAGATAGCCCGGTTAGCCAATGTGCGGGAGCACTGGTTGTTCGGGCCAATTTAGGTAGTAAGTATATGAATGTATAGTTAAAGTGACTAAGCATATAAGATAAACAGAGAGTAGCAGCAGCGTAAAAGAGGGGTTGGGGGGTGGGCGCACAATGCAAATAGTCCGGGTAAGCATTGGTTACCTGTTCAGGAGTCTTATGGCTTGGGGGTAAAAACTGTTGAGACGCCTTTTTGTCCTAGATTTGGCACTCCAGTACCGCTTGCCATGCGGTAGTAAAGAGAACAGTCTATGACTGGGGTGGCTGGGGTCTTTGACAATTTTTAGGGCCTTCCTCTGACACCGCCTGTTGTAGAGGTCCTGGATGGCAGGCAGCTTTGCCCATGTGATGTACTGGGCCGTACTCTGAAGTGCCTTGCGGTCGGAGGCCGAGAAATTGCCGAGCAATTGCCGTACCAGGCAGTGATGCAACCGGTCAGGATGCTCTCGATGTTGCAGCTGTAGAACCTTTTGAGGATCTCAGGATCCATGCCAAATCTTTTTAGTTTCCTGAGGGGGAATAGGCTTTTTTGTGCCCTCTTCACAACTGTCTTGGTGTGTTTGGACCAATTTAGTTTGTTGTTGATGTGGATACCAAGGAATTTGAAGCTCTCCACCTGCTCCACTACAGCCCCGTTGATGAGAATGGGGATGTGCTCGGTGCTCCTTTTCCTGTAGTCCACAATCATCTCCTTAGTCTTGGTTACATTGAGGGATAGGTTGTTATTCTGGTACCACCCGTCCAGGTCTCTGACCTCCTCCCTATATGCTGTCTCGTCGTTGTCGGTGATCAGGCCTACCACTGTAGTGTCGTCTGCAAACTTATTGATGGTGTTGGAGTCGTGCCTGGCCATGAAGTCATGGATGAACAGGCAACAGGGAGTACAGGAGGGGACTGAGCACGGGGAGCTCCAGTGTTGAGGATCAGCGTGGCAGATGTGTTGCTACCTACCCTCACCAACTGGGGGCGGCCCGTCAGGAAGTCCAGGATCCAGTTGCAGAGAGAGGTGTTTAGTCCCAGGATCATTAGCTTGGTGATGAGCTTTGAGGGTACTATGGTGTTGAACGCAGAGCTGTAGTCAATGAACAGCATTCTCACATAGGTGTTCCTGCAGTCAGCTTGCCTTTGTGTTCTTGGGCACAGGGACTATGGTGGTCTGCTTGAAGCATGTTGGTATTACAGACTCAATCAGGGACATGTTGAAAATGTCAGTGAAGACACCTGCCAGTTGGTCAGCACATTTCCGGAGCACACGTCCTAGTAATCCGTCTGGCCCCACAGCCTTGTGTATGTTGACCTGTTTAAAGGTCTTTCTCACGTCGGCTACGGAGAGCGTGATCACACAGTCGTCCGGAATAGCTGATGCTCTCTTGCATGCCTCAGCGAGCATAGAAGTGATTTTAGCTCATCTGGTAGGCTCGTGTCACTGGGCAGCTCTTGGCTGTGCTTCCCTTCGTAGTCTGTAATATTTTTCAAGCCCTGCCACATCCGACGAGCATCAGAGCCAGTGTAGTATGATTCAATCTTGGCCCTGTATTGACGCTTTGCCTGCGTCGCAGGGTATAGCGGGATTTCTTGTAAGCTTCCGGGTTAGAGTCCCGCACCTTTTTAGCGGCAGCTCTACCCTTTAGCTCAGTGCGAATGGTGCCTGTAATCCATGGCTTCTGGTTGGGGTATGTACGTACAGTCACTATGGGGACGACGTCCTCAATACACTTATTGATAAAGCCAGTGACTGATGTGGTGTACTCCTCAATGTCATCGGAAGAATCCCGGAACATGTTCCAGTCTGCGCTAGCAAAACAGTTGCTTCCTGCTTTCATTTTTGCTTGTAAGCAGGAATCAGGAGGATAGAGTTGTGGTCGGATTTACCAAATGGAGGGCGAGTGCAATAGGGATTGCGTCATCTGTGGATCTATTTGGGCGCTGTGTGTGATCTAGATTTTTTTTCCCTCTGGTTGTTTTTTTTAACATGTTGATAGAGATTTGGTAGAAATGATTTAAGTTTCCCTACTAATAAAATACGAAATACATAACACTTTATAAGTGAACTAGGCCACTAGCCAAAACCCTGTCAAACCTTTGTCAGTGTTATGTGCCATGAATGGAATGTGAATGAAAGATGAGCGTCTGCTAAATAACTACAATGTTAAGGTTTAAATATTATTCTTAACCACATACTACAGCACTGGATAAGTTACAGTAACTAAGCCACTGGCCAGCCTATAAGAGACCAACATATACACAAGGCCTGAACCCTCTGGCTGACATTCAGTGTCTACACTACTGGGTGGGTACCACCCAAATACCACAGCCTCAGACGCATTGTTTTCATTTTCCACTCTAAGTTTATCTGACATATTCCAGATGTTTGAGCCTCCTATTTTTAGTCTTTAGAACCCTCAGTTGAAAACCAAGACCCAAGCCTTAAATAACCTCCATTATCAAGGTTCCATGATGCATCAGGGACCTCAGGATACAGGTTGTCAACCTATGTTCCAAAGAGGATGGGAAAAGAGGAGGGAAAATGAGGACAACATGATTTCAAAAAAATAATACATTGAGGACGACATGATATAGGTTGACATGTTGAGTAGTGAGCAGTGGTAGAAGAAGCACCAAATTATCATACTTGAGTAAATGTAAAGATACCTTAATTGAAAATGACTCAAGTAAAAGTGAAAATCACCCAGTAAAATACTACTTGGGTAAAAGTTTTAAAGTATTTGGTTTTTAAATATACTTAAGTATCAAAAGTTAATGTAATTGCTAAAATATACTTAATATCAAAAGCAAAAGTACAAAACATTTCAAAATCATTATATTAAAGCACCAGATGGCAACATTTTTTTAATTTATGGAAAGCCAGGGGCACACTCCAACATTCAGACATAATTTACAAACGAAGCATGTGTGTTTAGTGAGTCTGCCAGATCAGAGGCAGTAGTGATGACCAGGGATTTTCTGTTGATAATTGTGTGAATTATATCATTTTCCTGTCCTGCTGAGCATTTAAAATGTAACGCTGTGCTTTTAGGTGTCAGGGAAAATGTATGGAGTAAAAAGTAAATAATTTTCTTTAGGAACATAGTGAAGTAAAAGTAAAGTACAGATACCCCAAAAAACTACTTAAGTAGTGCTTTAAAGTATTTTGACTTACTGTGTACTTTACACCACTGGTAGAGAGGATGCGGTTGGTTGTGGTACTGGTGAACTTACGTATGAGAGTTGGATAAGGTTTGGGTAGGCATTTAGGGTGATGTAATGGAGGTGGTTAGCTTCACGATTTACCTCAGCAGGCTAACACAGTATAGCATACAGGTGACACTGGTTGGTCACACTCTCCTGCAGAAGGAGTATGGGGCATTGCTAGATGTAGCAAATATTGACCAGGGATTCGCGCAATGCACGTACACAAGATCCTACACCAGAAAGTGGGGAAAAGGGCTACCTAAATATGATCCCCAATCAGAGACAACAATAAACAGCTGTCTCTGATTGGGAACCATATCAGGCCAAAATAGACATACAAAACCCCTCAACATACAAAAACCCTAGACATACAAAAACCTAGAGTACCCACCCTAGTCACACCCTGACCTAACCAAAATATATATAAAACAGAGATATCTAAGGTCAGGGCGTGACACTCACTTGCATGAGAACTAAATACAGGCACAGACTGTGTGTGGAAAATGTGTGGCACACCCTTCTTATTAACCTGTGGTGAGTCATTCACAATTTTTGATTAACAAATAAGGTTTTACATGTAAGATGGCTAAATAAAGAGCAAAATTATTGATTATTATAATATTATTATTTCTGCCCTGGTCCTATAAGAGCTCTTTGTCACTTCACACGAGCCGGGTAGTGACAAAGACTCACACTCATGCTTATGCTTATGTTATGTATCATATAGTGTGTGTGTGTGTGGCAGGCTTACAATGATGGCAAAAAACAACATTTGAGAGTGCGCTGACCCTGGTGCTAGAGAGGGTACGCAGCTGGAGGTTGAATGTTTGAATGGGTACAGGAGTATAAAAAGTTTGGGAACCAATGTTCTATAGGGATGTCAGACATAAGGAAGTGGTAGTGCTTCCTTTATCGAAACCCTAGTGAGACCCTCCCTTGGTTGAGCAGAGAGCAGGCACACACGGCCCTGACAATGATGGACAAACATGCGCTCATCTCCATGTCCAATCTCCCACTGCCAGGGTTGTGAGTCAGCAATGACAAGGACTGGAAACCGATACCGTTTAGTAAACTGGGATAGCTTTCTGGCTAACCTGTCTGTTCTTGGCAAGATCAGAAACGTTCCATAATTGGAACCTGTTGGATTAGTAAGAGGAAGAGAAACAAATATAACTTTGTCGGGGGTCTCTAACATATTTACTTGAGCATCTCCATGAGACCATTAATGTTGAAACCTGCACCCTCTGACCTAATCACCTTTTTGGCCTTCTTCATACGAAACTAACACTGTGAAATAAATGAGCTTTGTGTTTCAGACATGGCACATGAGAGACTGACTGTCATAAATAACTTCACAAATACCTACTAGATGTCATAAAGAACTCACACATGTTTCATTCACCAGTCTGTCTGTCTCTCAGTCTCTTTGTCACTCAGTCAGTGGGGCTGTGTTTGCGTATGAATCGTCAGTCAGACCCACTCTCTCCAGTGACGTGGGTGTTGTCTGTACTGTCTGGGATGTGGAACCATGTACAGACCATGTGTCGTAACTACTGGGACAGGAAGGTCTAATCTAACTTAAAACACCACAACCACCCCTGTCTGCCTACTCTGATTGACATGGCTTTTATGCCAATATGGGTGACAATATGGCCGCTGTGCGTGTTGACTGGAATTGACGCATATTGACGAAAGAAGAAGAGACCAGATTGGCCACTCAGACAGAGAACTGGTTAGCCATGGCCCATTGTGGTAGGAAAATACACTGTGATCATTGATAGAACATGTTAAGCAATTTAGTCCATAGGTACAACAGTTTATACTGTATGAGAATATGAATTCAAAGTTTTAACAAACAGATTAAGCATCAAGAGCCTGGCCCAGGACTGTTAGATTTTCAGCAAATGGCATTGCGTCAATTGTTTCTGTGAAGAAATATTTGAGTGCTGTTTCTATGATTAAATTCCTGTGTAGTGTCATGCCATACATACTCCTCCTTCAGTGTGTTATAATGCTCTCCTCCAACTCTCTATCAGTGTCCTCCATCCATTACAGGACTATGTCTGTAATCCTACCATCCTCACAGCACGCCTCTGCAAGTCCTCTCTGACATTACAAACATGTCCTCCGTCTGTCTCCTAGTGCCATCTGATTCAACAGAGAAATCTTTCCACTGTTTTTTTGTTTTTTTAACAGAAAGGATATGCGCTACTCTCCCTCAAGCGGTTGATTGTCTTAAACTTTTAAGTCTTCAGAATGATAGACAAGGCTGTGTCTCCGGTTTCCAACGTCATGTGGCAAAAAAACTGTCAGGAATCACTCTCTCTGTCTACTAATACAATTGTCCTTTGGTGAGGTCATGTGTCTATTGTTAACCACACAGGAAGGGACTAGGGAAGGGAGGACGTACATCTCCAGCAGTTTGTTTCAGCAGGTGATTAGTCACTGTTTCAGCAGGTGATTAGATTGTTTGTGTGAGAGATAAAGTTCCTGTTGAGCGGACGCTCAAGATTATAATTCATGTTCTTATTAAGACCAGGTGTCATCCACACCATGATATTTCCTACTGCTACACCAGTTAATACTAATTTATGTTATGCCATTATGAATAATGTTACTCTTTAAAGCCCCAATACAACACTCATAACAGTTCCAGCTATACTGATATTATTGTTTATCATCATTACTAATGATATAGGAATGCCAGCCATATAGATATTGTAAATTTATGTTCTATTTTGGATTTCATCATAGTTATTTAAATGTTTGCCTATGTTGAGCTTTGAGATAACACTGCTATGAAAAGTGCTATACAAATTACATGTGTTATTATATAAGATAATGACATCATTAGACAAATGTGGTCATAAATGAACTTATTCTTTCTTCTGATTGCAGTGAAAGTAATCTGTGAGGCGACCGACTGACAATGAATCACTGGAGATAAGGTTTTAATGACAAACAAGCACTTGACAGACAGTGGCTCTATTGTGTTCTGATATCACTTGAATCTGTTCTGATCAAGGCCATTGTCATGTGGTTGTTCTGAAGGACATCAACAGGGCCATAACTGTGAATCATGATCCAACACTAGTCTTTACTTTACAAGGAAATGGAAGTAGTGGCTAATCTAGATTCACTGCCATCATAAATTCCCTGTTTCCACAATGCTGATCTTATTGTTCCTCCGTCTATCTTAAGCCAAGGTAACACAGGAATACAGGAGTGAGGTTTATTGTCAGTACACTTGTTTCTCCTTCTCTCTTTTTTTTTACCTTTATGATATGGTGAGTGTGTGATGGCTCCAGTAAAGTCTATGTAGCGCACATTGAGCATTGTGAGATTTATGAGAGATGGCCAGCTGGTCCAGGGGATTGTCCAATGCTGTTGATATTGAACACATATCGCTTACGCTTATGCATGCCATCTACGTTGTTATACTGTATAAGACTTTTGCACATGTCATTTTGCTCTAGTATTCAGCTGAAAAAAAGCATTTCTTGGTTGGCATCGGTGAGAGTTTGACAATGTTTTTGTGTCTCGGAGTCCACATAAATATGTAAAGGAATGCATGTGCACAGTGCAGTAGGTCTCTAAGTGGGTTTTGGTCTTGGTCTTGCAGTGAGTCCTGCAATGTGGCAATTAATTGTTCAGAAGTGACCGTTTAAAATTCATTGTTTACTTTTATTTTTTTTACCTTTCTTTAACTAGGCAAGTCAGTTAAGAACAAATTTGGCCTAGGAACAGTGGGTTAACTGCCTATTCAGGGGCAAAATGACAGTTATAAGAGGGTATTTACAGTGCTTTACCCTATTACACATTGATAGGAAGAAACTGTAGACATCATTCTTATTAGCACACTTGACCCCAAAGCCTGAGATCAATAGGCTATCAATAGGCGTTTTATCTATATGGTACTCAGTAGGCCAAATGTTCATTAAGCTAGAGAAAGGTGACAGAGCTAAAGCAGTGTTTTTCAGACCATGAGACATCCCGAAATTCGGTCTTCTCGCAAAACTTAGCTGATGGGACCACATTCCATGGGATAGGAGGACATGGCATGACATCTGACACTGCTTCAGAAAAGTCCATATTTGGGTAGCGTTATTTCTTCATGACAGCATTCTTTGGAGGCCGATTAAGGAGGGGTGAGACTGGGGGTGTCATAAATAAGTAACCAACTTCCTCCTCCATCCATTCATCTTCGTGACACCTATTCTCCATCAACCATGGCATTCTACATTCTTCACCAAATCATCCCAATTAGTCACAGGAAATGAATGTGTCCAGGAGAGACAAGCCAGCAGCTGTAGTATAATCTCCTGACCTATTTATATTCTAAGACATTTGGCAGAACCGAGCCAAACATTACATGTATTGTGTCCATTCTATGCACCATGAAATGGCCTGAATATCAGGCATGTTTATAGTAAGTCTGTTTGGTGGGTACTACATTTCCTCTGTTTGTTCAACTGTTTCTAAATATTAGATGTGGGTATTTTCTGTATTAAATCACAACGCTGATTCATAAAATACTCATTTTTAGAGGAAGCATGTGCAGGTACAGCACTACACCTTGTAAAAGGATTCAAGGCCCATATGGAGAAATACCCCAAAAGTGTGCAAGAATAGTTCAATGGCAGTCAACAGAGAGACGGAAATCTTACCTGTGACTGACTGTTTGATCTTATTAATAGCCTCAACATTAGAAGGAGACAGGAAACGTTTCCAATCATTGTGTTTTCATTTGTAACTATTTTGCTGTCCCTGAAGAAAATACTGTGGAGAGAAAGGTTATCTGACAGAGGGCAGCGAGAGGGCAGCGAGAGGGCAGAGGGCGGAGAGATGGAGGGAGGGGTGAATGGAGGGAGACACCGCCTTACAGTACAGTTGAGTGACACCGCTGTCTAGGATACCTCACATCTGGACTAGCTCAGTATGCCCAACGCAGGAGGGGTCAGGGTGCACCCAACCAACCACCCCATCTGTTTATCAACCAACCAACTCCACTTCCTATGGAATGCCACCAGTCTACCAACACCAGCCTAGACGATTACACAGGGATGACCCTGTCCATCTCCCAAATCCTTATCCCCAAATCCTTCTGCATCCCCCACCCCTGGGTCAGGGACCCCAGCCAGAAACACCCTAACTGAAGGGAAAGACTGCTATTTTTAGATATGGGGAGAAAGAGGGAAACATGGATAAACTGGGCCCAAAAAGAAGGTCACAAATACAATTTCTCTTTCTGTGACTTATTCCTCCTGCTACTCAACAATCACATTACATTTCACTATAAGTAGTGAAACTGGTCAGCAGAGAATGCACTCATATATTGGCCATCTCTGAAACTCACTTACATAATTCATTTGATGATTCAGCAGTAGCAATACAAGGATGTAACATCTTACCAAAGAGACAGGAGTGACTATGGTGGAGGTGTTGCTGTTTATGTTCAGAGCCATATTCCTGTAAAGCTTAGAGAGGACCTCATGTCTAATGTTGTCTAAGTGTTGTGGTTGCAAGTTCACCTGCCTCATCTAAAGCCTCTTATTTTGGGGTGCTGCTATAGTCCACCAAGTGATAACAGTCAGTATCTGGATAATATGTGTGAAATGCTTGATCATGTGTGTGATGCTAACAGAGACGTCTATTTTCTGGGTGACCTTAATATAGACTGGTATTCATCAAGCTGTCCGCTCAAAAGGAAGCTTCTTACTGTAACCAGTGTCACTGGGCTACACACAATACCCCATGTGTGGAATTATGTTAGTACTTTTTTTTTTTTACAAAAGCTGAAAAGTCTTGAGTCAATAAGTATTCAACCCCTTTGTTCTCTACACATACAATTAACACATACAATTAACACCACAAAGAGTAAGGAGGTTCAACCACAAAGAGTAAGGAGGTTTTCCAATGCCTCGCAGGGCACCTATTCAGTGGCGGATTTAGGCATAGTCAACATGGGCATCCGACCAGGGCGGCATCTTGCGGAGGGCAGCATGGGGCACCCACACAAAAGTAATAATAATAATAATGATAGATAAAACACAAAAAAAATACAAAAAATAATATTCTGAATGGTGACATTTGCACGATCGGTTTTCTATTGCTCATTTGCACTTCATGTCAATGATATCATGTCACTGTGTGGGACTGTGGGTCAATTAACCTTGTCGGAGTGGTGGCCCTGATTCTAGTTTGTGAGCTAGGCAGGCTACTGCCTGGGAAGGTCTCCCACTCAGAAGTAAGAAATGGAAGCCCGAGGTAGTGGGAGCGGGGGAATCTATCAAATAGCACACCTCTAACTTTGTAGAGTACTAATGCAATTAGTAATGCAATCAGTTGTGCAATTTAGTTTGTGTGTTTCTATTTTGAAGTGCAATAGTGTAATAGTCAGGTTATCTTCTTTATATGTGTGTTATTCTATTTGTGTATTTGTGTGATATAGGATTTGTGCAATTTTATTTTATTTCTGTATTTTTTTGTTAGTTATTTTTTTTGTTAGCAATAGAGCAATAGAGTAATGTAGCCTGTACAGATTTATTTTTATTCCAAAACATGCATCCTGTTTGCAATAGGCAAAATAAAACTGCAAAAAAGGTAGCAAAAGATTAAATTTATGTCTGGAATTCAAAGCTTTATGGTTGGGGAAAATCCTCCCAGGGTCACCCTCCCTAGGAGTGGGGGTGACCTTGATCATTTATTGTTAAAACGAGAGGCTGCCTGGATCTTTAACTTAAAGAACCCTTCGGTCTCAACGTAGACTTTGATCTGAAGCCATTCTTGTGATTATTGTGACTTTGCCATTGTAATTGTTTGTAAGCTTGTGTAGTCAAATTAATCTATGATCGTATGCTATCCATTTGTTGTTTGTATGCTGTTCTTTGTATGACATTTTAATATTTGATAATTAACCAAAGGTATTAGGCCACTCTTGGCCATGATTACAGACACCTGTGTCTTTTGACACTACATAAACGAGTCATCCCGCAGTGTTTGTGATTATACCCTGATGAAGACAGCTTGGCTGTCGAAACGTTGGTAATTAAATTTTTGCATCTGAGCTCCTAGAGTGTGCGGCTCTTTTATTTTCAAGTTTTCTACTCCGCTAGCCAGCACCTCGCCTAAATAGGTGTGCGTTTCTTTTTCTTCTAGATCGTTTGGGGAAAATCCAACACAATACATCACTGAGTACCACTTTTCATATTTTCCAGCATGGTGGTGGCTGCATCATGTTATAGGTATGCTTGTCATCGGCAAGGACTAGGGAGTTTTTTTTAGGATAAAAAGAAATGGAATAGAGCTAAGCACACGCAAAATCCTAGAGGAAAACCTGATTCAGTCTGCGTCCCAACAAACACTGGGAGACAAATGCACCTTTCAGCAGGACAATAATATACATTGGAGTTGTTTACCAAGATTACTTTGAATCTTCTTGGCAAGATTTGGAAATGGCTAGCAATGATCACCAACCAACTTGACAGAGCTTGAAGAATTACAAAAATAATAATGTGCAAATATTGTACAATCCAGGTGTGCAAAGCTCTTAGAGACTTACCCAGAAAGACTGTAATCACTGGTAAAGGTGATTCTAATATGTATTGACTCAGGATGTGAATACTTATGTAAATTAAATATAGATTCTGTATTTAATATTCAATACATTTGCAAAAATTAAAAAATATATGTTTTCAGTTTGTCATAAAGGGGTATTGGGTGTAGATGGGCGAGATAATTTGTTTTTTTTATCCATTTTGAATTCAGGCTGAAACCCAACAGAATGTGGAATAAGTCAAGGGGTATGAATACATTCCAAATGCACAGTAAATTATAAAGTGTGATGGAAAAAAGCTTTGGGGTAATTTAAATGAAATTACGGGCAGAAAGAATAATTCAATCCTATCTTTCATTGAATCAGATGGCTCATTTATCACAAAACCTTCTGATGTTGCTATTTATTTTAATGACAATTTCATTGGCACAGTGGGCAAACTCAGGCATTAAATGCCAACAACAAATGATGAGCCACCATGTTCATGTGTAAAATACCTAATTATGAAAGAAAAGCATTGTAATTTTGAATTTTGTAAAGTTAGTGAGGTGGAAAAATTATTGCTGTCCATTAATAATGAGAAACCATCTGGTATTGACAACCAAGATGGAAAGCTTCTGAGAATGGTAGTGGACAATGTTGCCACTACTATTTGCCACATCTTTAATCTGAGTCTGGGGAAGGGTTTGTCCACAGACCTGGAGGGAAGCCAAAGTGATAGCACCGTGTTACCCCAAAATGGTAAAGCACCATTTACTGGCTCTAACAGCATGCTTATAGGCAATGGCACTCAACATGTACTGCACTGACACAAATTTCAGAATAATAATAAGATTGTGGGAGCTGTATTGTTAGACTTCAGTACAGCCTTCGATATTATTGACCATCATTTGTTAAAATGAAAAAATTAATATTTTTGACCATCATCTGCCATGTCATGGATGGAAAGCTTTCTATCTAATCGAACACATATAATATTTTAATGGTAGCTTCTCTGGGGTAAAACATATAAAGTGTTGTATTCCACAAGGAACCTGTCTTGGCCCATTACTATTCTCTATTTTTACTAATGATCTACCACTAGCCTTAAACAAAGCCTGTGTGTCTATGTATGCAGATGATTCAACGTTATGCAGTGAACAAAAATATAAACGCAAGTGTTGGTCGCATGTGGTGGTCACACCAGATACTGACTGGATTTCTGATCCACACCCCTACCTTTTTTTAAGGTATCTGTGACCAACATATGCACATCTGTATTCTCAGTCATGTGCAATCCAGATTAGGGCCTAATGAATTTATATCAATTGACTGATTTACTTTATGAACTGTAACTCAGTAAAATCTTTGAAATTGTTACATGTTGTGTTTATATTTTTGTTCAGTCTATTTTTAGCTGTTTGAAGATGATGTACAAAATCTATATTAAGATGGAAAAAATTCATCTTAACGGGAAGCATTGAAATAGCTATGTAAACTTGGTCGGGTCATCAAAGAAGTTACATATTGCAGTTTTAAGTTGAAAAATTGATAACTGGTGGAGCACTGTGGATACTAATATCCCTGTGAGCCTCTCAGGCCAATGTTTTTAAATAGGGAGCAAATTTGTTTTGAGCATTTTATTCCCATGACTGATCAAAACGTGCTTTCTCATGGCTCGAATTTGTCCCTCTGCAGCAGACATATCGTGAACAATATGTTTGGAACATCGAATCGCAATAAAATCACAGTATGGAATCACAATACATATAGAATAGTGAGAATTGCCATACATATAGTATCTGCATCTAAGCATTGTGATAATATCGTATTGTGAGGTCCCTGGAAATTCCCAGCCCTAGTCTGCATGATGTCAGAGTAGTATTGAGGAAATTATCATTCCATCAAAAGCGCCTGGAAACCTCTATGCTTTGATGATGTACAGCAGGGTTCCCCAACTGGTGGTCTGCGGGCAGGATTCGGCCTGCAGGTGGTTTAATTTGACCCCCCAAGTTCTTTTTTATTGTTTGACATAAGCAACTATAAAAACACCAGGAAATCAGCTCCAAGTGATTTTAATTTTGTTAATGTGTTCTTAAGTATTCCAACGCATAATAGAGAGACACTTGTGATCATACACAAACGTAAGCAAGGTTTGAAATAACTGGCTAAAGTTGGCGAGCTTGTTAGCTACTTCCAAACACAAATGAGAGAACACCTCACTCTGACAATTTTACTCATCCTAGCAGATGTGGTTAGGCTGTTCTCATGTTAGCTAGAGTGTTGACTGTAACTGTGCTGCTGGAAATAATTTAATAACGTTATTTTTGCTGACATTTATATTCAACAGGTGTTGCGTGTTCTTAAATGTATCAGTTATTCTGCGCTCTGATACACTCAGACGAGAGTGCTTTGAAATTGGAATAGATAGCCAGAGTGAATTTACGAACGCACTCAAAGTAATTGTTCATATAGTTCCTTTTCGTTCATTTTTTTAACCTTTGAAATCAACATAGTTTTTACATTTAGCTAATTATTTTAGCTCACCAGTTAGCACGTTTAATTGGTCATTTAGGCTATTACTAACATCATAACTTCACAGAATTACGAAATTATATACTAGACATTATGAATATTTTTGGAACATTAGTAATCAGTTCTCAAGAGTTGAAAATAAAGGTTCTGTTCCAGAATACTAGAGATCACTTTCGTTCTCGGTACTGTTTATATTACTCAAAAAAATGTTGTTCTATTTCCAGCTTTCGGTTCTGTTCCCTGAACCGGTTCCAACCCCTGTTTATAATTGCCATGTTGTCTGTACAATCTAAAATGCCCTTGATCCAGAGAGTAGAGGGTATGCAAATGTAACAGGTCTGTTTCCAAATTGTACCGGATAAGCTCACCCCACAGCATTTTCGGTGGCTCAACTGGTCTGTACTTCAAGCAGAAGTGCGGTCATATGTGTTGGCGAACAGAGGACTATTGATTCGAGCCTAGTGTTTCTGTTTAATTTAAACTTTATTTAACTAGGCGAGTCAGTTAAAACCTCTACGGGATCGGCGTCCCCCCCGCGGGATGGTTGAGCTAATGTAGGCTAATGTGATTAGCATGAGGTTGTAAGTAACAACAAATATTTCCCAGGACATAGACATATCTGATGTGGGCAGAAAGCTTAAATTCTTGTTAATCTAACTGCACTGTCCAATTTACAGTAGCTATTATAGTGAAAGAGTACCATGCTATTGTTTGAGGAGGGTGCACAATAATAAACTTGAAAATCTATGAATAAACCTATTAGGCACATTTGGGCAGTCTTGATACAACATTGTGAACAGAGATGCAATGGTTCATTGAATCAGTCTAAAACGGGCACATACTGCTGCCATCTAGTGGCCAAAAGCTAAATTGTGCCCGGGTTGGAATAATACATTATGGCCTTTCTCTTGCATTTGAAAGATGGTAAAAAAAAAAACTGCATGTTTTTTTAATTTGTATTATCTTTTACCAGATCTATTGTGTTATATTCTCCTACATTAATTTAACATTTCCACAAACTTCAAAGTGTTTTCTTTCAAATGGTATCAAGAATATGCATATTCTTGCTTCAAGTCCTGAGCTACAGGCTGTTAGATTTGGGTATGTCATTTTAGGCGAAATTGAAAAAAAGTGTCTAATCCTTTTAAGAACAAATTCTTATTTATGATGACAGCGTACCCCAGCCAAACCTGGACCAATTGTGAGCCACCCTACGGGACTTCCAATCACAGTCAGATGTGACACAGCATGGATTGAAACCAGGGACTGCAGTGATGTCTCTTGCACTTACAGTGCCTTGCAAAAGTATTTGGCCCCCTTGAAATTTGCAACCTTTTGCCACATTTCAGGCTTCAAACATAAAGATATAAAACTGTATTTTTTTGTGAAGAATCAACAACAAGTGGGACACAATCATGAAGTGGAACGACATTTATTGGATATTTCAAACTTTTTTAACAAATCAAAAACTGAAAAATTGGGCGTGCAAAATTATTCAGCCTCCTTAAGTTAATACTTTGTAGCGCCACCTTTTGCTGCGATTACAGCTGTAAGTCGCTTGGGGTATGTCTCTATCAGTTTTGCACATCGAGAGACTGCATTTTTTTCCCATTCCTCCTTGCAAAACAGCTTGAGCTCAGTGAGGTTGGATGGAGAGCATTTGTGAACAGCAGTTTTCAGTTCTTTCCACAGATTCTCGATTGGATTCAGGTTTGGACTTTGACTTGGCCATTCTAACACCTGGATATGTTTATTTTTGAACCATTCCATTGTAGATTTTGCTTTATGTTTTGGATCATTGTCTTGTTGGAAGACAAATCTCCGTCCCAGTCTCAGGTCTTTTGCAGACTCCATCAGGTTCTTCCAGAATGGTCCTGTATTTGGCTCCATCCATCTTCCCATCAATTTTAACCATCTTCCCTGTCCCTGCTGAAGAAAAGCAGGCCCAAACCATGATGCTGCCACCACCATGTTTGACAGTGGGGATGGTGTGTTCAGCTGTGTTGCTTTTACGCCAAACATAACATTTTGCATTGTTGCCAAAAAGTTCAATTTTGGTTTCATCTGACCAGAGCACCTTCTTCCACATGTTTGGTGTGTCTCCCAGGTGGCTTGTGGCAAACTTTAAACGACACTTTTTAGGGATATCTTTAAGAAATTGCTTTCTTCTTGCCACTCTTCCATAAAGGACAGATTTGTGCAATATACGACTGATTGTTGTCCTATGGACAGAGTCTCCCACCTCAGCTGTAGATCTCTGCAGTTCATCCAGAGTGATCATGGGCCTCTTGGCTGCATCTCTGATCAGTCTTCTCCTTGTATGAGCTGAAAGTTTAGAGGGACGGCCAGGTCTTGGTAGATTTGCAGTGGTCTGATACTCCTTCCATTTCAATATTATCGCTTGCACAGTGCTCCTTGGGATGTTTAAAGCTTGGGAAATCTTTTTGTATCCAAATCCGGCTTTAAACTTCTTCACAACAGTATCTCGGACCTGCCTGGTGTGTTCCTTGTTCTTGATGATGCTCTCTGCGCTTTTAACGGACCTCTGAGACTATCACAGTGCAGGTGCATTTATATGGAGACTTGATTACACACAGGTGGGTTGTATTTATCATCATTAGTCATTTAGGTCAACATTGGATCATTCAGAGATCCTCAATGAACTTCTGGAGAGAGTTTGCTGCACTGAAAGTAAAGGGGCTGAATAATTTTGCACGCCCAATTTTTCAGTTTTTGATTTGTTAAAAAAGTTTGAAGTATCCAATAAATGTTGTTCCACTTCATGATTGTGTCCCACTTGTTGTTGATTCTTCACAAACAAATACAGTTTTATATCTTTATGTTTGAAGCCTGAAATGTGGCAAAAGGTTGCAAATTTCAAGGGGGCCGAATACTTTCGCAAGGCACTGTAGATGCAGTACCTTAGACCGCTGCTCCACTCAGGAGCCAGTAGAGGAAGCAAAGCAGGACAGTGCCATCATTCACACAAACACATGGCCATGCACACCCCTTATTTTATTGGAGATTAGATAAAACACATCAGATTTATTTTACTAGGCAAGTCAGTTAAGAACAAATTCGAAGCTAAAATGCTTGTTTTTCAGCTGTCCCCCTTCAGGGGCAGAATGACAGAACTCTGGGATTTGAACTTGCAACCTTCCAGTTAATAGTCCAACACTCTAACCACTAGGCTAACCTGCCACCCCAGTTGATGTATAATACAATAAATGTGTTCCTGTACAATAAAATAGCCAAGCCTTTTTGTGAAATAGCACAAAGGTCTTTACACTCTGGCTGTGCAATGGTTCTTTCCCAAACGGCACCCTAGTCCCTATATAGTGCACTACTTTTGAGCAGGACTGTCCTTCCCGCTCTCCCTCGTTTCCCTGTCAGATCGTGCTGGTATTTCTAAATAATCCAGTAGGTGGCAGCCCAAGTAAAGTGTGGCCTTATCTTTACCCTGCAATTTCAAAAAATGACCAGCAGAGATCAGAGTACTCACATTTTTGACAGCTGAAGAACAAGCATTTTAGCTTCGACAATGCAATCATATCACATTAAGATAACTTTATTGATCAATTGCACACAAGGTCCACCGAAATGTTACTTCCGCTTTTAACCCTACCCCCTCCGAAAGACACATACATACATAGGATTTTGGAGAGGCATGGGGGGTTTAAGTGCCTTGCTCAAGGGCACAATGAATGTGGGCAGACCCACGAGCAACTGCACCCTCTCATGATGAGTTAATATTTTTTGTGGCCCTCACCCCCATCTATCGCTTGTTAGGATAGGCCTGTCATCATACAGTCAGTCAGTCATCTATGATTTTGAAATAAACTCCAGTCATTTGGAGATGGGAAGGGATATTATTTTCCGTGGTCCAGCGAACACTAACAATGCACCTCAGACAGTCAAACAAACATTTTGTTGTGTCAAACGTTACGTGACATTTCATTACCATTCCATCCTCGGAGTGGCCGCATTGTTTGTACGAGCTTAGCTAAACAATTCTACCCTCGATGTATGTTTGTTTCCATTGCATTCTTTCTTTTGATTCTCAATGTTTGGAAAGCACATCTATCTACAATAGTAGGCCGCAAAAAAAAAAAACGAATAACCTACAGGTCACTGCAAAGGTGGAGCGCCTCATTTTACATCTTCAGTGCGCCTGTGCAGACTCACTAATCTGTCCACTTTCAACAGCGATTTCTGGGCACAGTTTTCAAATTGGTAGCTAGCTACTACGTAAGTTAATATCTATCTAAGCAGTCTATGTACAAATGAAAATGTATACACTATAGTAACCTGATATTAGTTGTTGCTTGAGTTTTGGCACTTTAGGTAGCTAAATTAGCTGGATATTTTAACTAGTTCCGGCGTTGTAGTTAACACGGGGATTTAAGTCGAGCGACTCAGCTTTTGGAGCAATATTTCAAAGGTAAGTGCATAGCTAGGTATTATATCTTATTTTTCAAGATACATAACTGTCTCACTGAGAACATGCATTATTGTGTTCATTGTTAGGCCAGGAAAGTAGTTAACTGGTTAGTGAATAGCTAGTCATTCAGACATTAGCCGGAACTCTGAAAACTACTATAGCCACCTGTTGCTTGCTTACGTCAGCTATTTTACTAGTAAGTTCCAGTACTTTTACTATAGTAGTGTATCATATCACATACTTTTTGTGTATCAACATGCTAGCTAACATTTTCATTAACGTTATAGGTAAGGTCAATCTTTATTCTGTCTGACTAAATGTTCTTATAGCAAACCAGCTACAGTAACTATATGATAAATTAGTGCAACTAGCTTGCTGGCTATCCAGCCAGGTAAAGTCGGGTGTAATGCACAACCCCATTTTCCATAACATAACTCGTTTGCCGATTATTTTGTGCCACTATAACGTTTAATGGCACAGCCAACATTTTGCCGAACAAATACTAAGTTGATGGTAGGTTAGTTAGCGCATTAGTTATTTCTGCTTGATGATAGACCGTTAGTGCCCTGCTCTGGTTTGCCCACCTGTAATGCCAAGTGCCAAAACAACAATATCTTATAGGTTATTGAAGGCCGAATAGACTTGACTTTTACCACAATTCACACTATATTTCCATCTGTATGCCATCAAATAGGCATAAAAGCAGTTTAACACACACACACACGTGCCAACAGAAGCTGTTTTAAATGGGCAAGGTCTATTTTGTCTACGACAGTCATCAGTTGGAATGTTTTCAGGACATTGTGTATCATGTCAGCAAAAAAAACAGATGGAGCCATTGTTTACAGATGGCTCATTTCTTGGGTCCTTGATCAACCAAACCTAAACTATTAGTTTTCACCAAAATAACGTTTCATGTCGAGGCATATCTAATATCTCTTGGAACAATACTTACGATTCACCCCCCTACTATTTCGTGAACAAACGCTCACACTTCACTTTGCTGATAGTAAGTACATTTTAACTCAATAAAGTAACTATGATTGATATGTGGTTGTCCCACCTAGCTATTTTAAGATGAAAATACACTAGCTGTAAGTCGCTATGGATAAGAGTGTCTGCTAAATGACTAAAATATAAATGTCAGGTTGAATGTGTCTTTAAAACCCGTTTTTATCCAGGGTCTCTTGTAGTGTGATTTCATGGTAGCTTACTCTCGCGATGTCTAGAATGGACTACAATGGCAGCCCACAGGTTGAAAATGGGAGACTCGAAATAAAACTTATTTTAAATGCTTATTTGATAGCGAAGGACACATTCGACATGCCAAATCGTAAGTATTGTTCCTAGAGATATTGGAAATGCCTCTGTTGATGGGAAACTTTATTTTGGTGAAACAGTAGTTTAGGTTTGGTTGATCAAGGATGCCAGGCTGTAAACAATGGCTCGTTGCAAACTAAGCAAACAGTAATAACCCTTTGAGGTAAGCTCTTTTTCACAAGCCCCATCTAGATGAACTACAATTTAGTTTCACTGTGTTACAAATAATCGGAAGTCTCTTTCAGCATTATTAGTTTCTCCAGTTTAAATACCCTGTGCCTCATTCAGTTTGATCTCTCTGGTTTCATTACGGTTGGGATTTGAATTGAAAAAGACTGCTTGTGTAACCATGTAAAACATCAAGATTAGTTGACTGTCATGTTGCTGGGCGTTTTAGTTTCCACTCATTTAGAGAGTAGAGGAGCAAATACCTCTCAGGAATTCCTTTACAGCCATTTCTGCTTGTTCCAACAAGTGTCAAGTGCCTTCAGTACTGAATGGAGGTGGTAAACAGCTCTGTAGAATAGGATACATTGGGGTTTGTCTGAGTCGTCCGGTTCTTCTAGAGAGAAGATGATAGAAAGGGATTGTTTTATCAGATCGAGATACTCAATTGTATGCTAGTCAGTCGTTTTAAAGGTAAGGCTATTGTTTCACTTTGTTTTATATAGGCTGCTTTAACACTTCACTGCGAAAGGTGATGGATATCTGTAGTCTGGGTTCAAGTCCATGGTTTTAGTGAGGAGGTTGTAATGTAATTTTTCTGAACAGAAAATTATAGATTTCTTCACTTTCCAATTCAGCACAAAGTCACATCCATGCTACCTGATTAATAGGCCTACATGTAGTTAATTAGGGCCTATTTGTTCCCAATGGAAAGTTAATGATGTGTGGTTAATTGTTTCAGACTTTTAATGGTTACTATTCTGCTGTCAGTTGGCTATATGAATAAATTATAACAACCCCCCCCCCTCCCCTCCTGTGTGTGGACATGGCCAATGCTGCAGAATGAACCCAACACAATGGGTGATTGTACCCACCCAGGTCTTCCAAGCTCTTCCCAGGCTCGCATCATTATGCTCTGCTCTAGGAACAAGCCTTTAATAAGATGTCAGGGAGTTCAGAATAAGCTGCACTGGTTGTTGCTCTCTACAATATTTATGAACGCTATCTCACAATGAAAATGGAGAGCAGCTGATTTAGCACCAGAAGTAAATTTATGTATGCATTTTTAGGTGTTTTGTTGCATCAGTTCAGTTTGAGAAGTTACTTTTCAAATGCCAGGTACAGGTGGCATTACTAATCTGTAGCCTAATAAGTAAAACATCAAAAATTAGGTAGGTGCTTATATTTGTTAGATCTCACATGTACAAGTGTGTATTATACACGTGTGAATTGTAAATGTGTTTTTTGCTTATCGTAACTCCCCCTGAGACACCCTTCGATAGTAGGGTCATGGCCAGGGTCTGGCATTATCAATGGCAATCCTGACGCAATTAGGGTTAGGTGCCTTGTTCAAGGACACATTTGCCGATTTCTTTCACCTTAATGGCTCAGGGATTTGAACTAGCAACCTTTCAATTACTGGCCCATGCTCTAACTGATAGGCTACATGTCGCCCATGTAGGCAATGTGTGTATGTAATTGGCACAGTCGAAGGAGCACCCACACGGTCACACACGCACTTTCATTTTGATGAAAGTACCCAAAATCTCATGGCTGCATCACCTTACCAAACCTGAAAATCTGGCTTCCTTCACCTGTCACTTCATTCCTTTTTGTGTCAGGTTCTGGTTTCCTGATGCAGAATAGGCAATAGGACTCTAAAACAGTCAAACAATCACCTAAACATACCAATAAGCACAGAGAGATGGGTCATTACCTGCTCTGCTCACCATTTGAAGTTAAATGGTGCTAGACTGAGGTGTGTGTGAGACTATCTGTTACTTGTTCAAGTGTTCAGGCCAGAACCTATTGTGCATAATGGAGGCCTAGTCTAACCTCTAGTTTACTCTCAGATTGGCCACACAAAGCAGCAGCAGCCAGGTGAACATTTTGTTTGCCTTTCCTGCCTGCTCATAACAGGTCATTTGTTGCTTTTTAAAAGCTAGCCTAGTCTACCTCTCCAGATCTGCATGGGAGTTGAAGTAGTCTATGAGCTAGGCCCTAATGCACAGCTTGGAATTTTGAGTATGGAACTGAGTGAAGCACAGATCTTTCTCTCTAGTGAACAATTTGTGGGCAACCTCACATTGGCTTTACTCGGGCATCCATGTGAAGGTCAAAGGCATTGGATATATATATATATATATATATATAAGAAAATAGTCTACTGATTATGTCATTCAATATAAGCAAGCATAATAACCAGGCAGTTACTTGGCAAGCTCTGTCTAGTTCCACAGGTGCCTGAGCCTAATGCCCTGGCAGTGGGGATTAGTTAGGCTAATTTAAGTGGCGCACAGACGTCATTTCCCACGGCAGTAGCAGTGTACATCACGTGTGTCTGTTTCTGTGTCAGTGTCTACTCACTGCAGGGACATTGCCAAACCGGTTAGACAGAGCATAGCTGACCATGCGTGAGATTGCTGCAGCTGAAACAGGACGGCCTAGCCTATGTCCTGACTGTTCTAATGGTTATTTACATCTCCAACGTGCAGCAGCTACGTTAGTGTTTAGGTTCATCAGTTCAAGCGCTGTGTTTTTCATGTTGTCAAGGTGAAGTTGTCATGATGTGTCTGGATGTATTAGTCCCTAGTGACCGTCCCTGACCTTCTCCTTGGTAGAGATATTGATCTGTATGCGTTTTATCGGCCCCAGAGGGCTTCAGTGTTGTCAGCACTCTCTAGTACAGTGCTATACAAATCTGCAGTAGTAGTCACACCTCCAGTCTGTCAGGCTGTTTTCCATGAGGAGTATGTTATTTTGTTTGACCTTCACTGACTTTGTTTTTCTCTTTTATATAGAAATAATTCAAGTCCTTCACAGAAGTCAGGAATCCCAGACACTACTTGGCTCTAATCACAGGAATCCCAGACACTACTACTGACTGGGGACGTTACAAGGCCCATGGTCTTCTGAAGTGAGTAAGTAACCTAGCTGTTGGCCCAGAACGGGCTCTACTTAGTCCAAGTCATGCTCACTGGCCACCTTGCCAGGGCTGTTACCTTCTGATTGATACAGTGGTTCCTCCTTTAACTTCTTGACGCTACCCATCCCTGTCGCATTTTCGTCAGCAACCGCTGAATAGCATAGCGCAACAGTCATATAATATTACTAAAAAAATATTCATATTCATAAAATCACAAGTGCAATATTGCAAAACACAGCTTATCCTTTTGTTAATCCACCTGTCGTCTCAGATTTTGAAATTATACTTTACAGCGAAAGCAATCCAAGCGTTTGTGTAAGTTTATCGATAGCCTAGCATAGCATTATGTACACTTAGCATCAGGAAGCTTGGTCACGAATCAGAAAAGCAATCAAATTAACCGTTTACCTTTGATCTTCGGATGTTTTCACTCACGAGACTCCCAGTTACACAGCAAATGTTCCTTTTGTTCCATAAAGATAATTTTTATACCCAAAATACCGACGTTTTTTGGTCGCGTTATGTTCAGAACTCCACAGGAAAGAGCGGTCACGACATCGCAGATGGAAATTCCAAATAGTCTTCATAATGTCCACAGAAACATGTGAAACGTTTTTTATAATCATTCCTCGGTAGTTTTTAAAATATATATTCGATAATATATCAACCGAGTGTTTAGGTTTTTCAATAACAGCGGGAGAAACAATGGCGGCTTTACTCTGTAGCGCAAAAACTCACTCCGAGAGCCCCCACCTATCCACTTACGCAATGTGATCTTTCACGCTAATTTTTCAAAATAAAAGCCTGAGACTATGACTAAAGACTGATGCCTTAGGGAAGCCAGAGAAAAAGGAATCTGGTTGATATCCCTTTAAATGGAGGATAGGCATGCATAGGAACAGAAGGGTTTCAAAATAAGAGGCACTTCCTGATTGGATTTTCCTCAGGGTTTCGCCTGCAATATCAGTTCTGTTATACTCACAGACAATATTTGGACAGTTTTGAAAACTTTTGAGTGTTTTCTATCCTATCTGTCAATTATATGCATATTCTAGCATCTGGTCCTGAGAAATAGGCTGTTTACTTTGGGAACGTTATTTCGCAATCTCTAATACAGCTATTATTGCAGGCTACCAAATGCTTCTCAAAGATGCCCTCTGGTGGTCAAACTAGCACTAACTAGCATTAATGGTACCAGTGGTTCACACTTAAATAATGTGGCATAGAATTCTGCGGCATCATGCAAGCTGCGCCGCAGTAAGCTGCAACTTTTAAAGGAGGAACCACTGTATGTAGGTCAAAAATTTGACTTCCTGTTTGAGATTTGGACCCATGTTCACTAGGCACATGTTGATGAACATTGCAGATAGAAATGTCATAAATAGAGCAGACAAGAGTCCTTATTCTACATTTCAGAGGGCTTCTTTGTTCTACATGACGTGCAGTGCCTTCAGAAAGTTCACACCTCTTGACTTTTTTAAAATGTTGTTCTTACATTAAAAATGTATTCAATTGAGATTATTTGTCACAATAATGTCAGTGGGATTATGTTTTTCTAGATTTTTCAACCCCTTTGTTATGGCAAGCCTAAAGTTCCTGGAGTAAAAATTTGCAAAGTCACATAAGTTGCATGGACTCTCTGTTCAATAATAGTGTTTAACATGATTTTTGAATGACTACCTTATCTCTGTACCCCACACAATTATCTGTAAGGTCCCTCAGTCAAGCAGTGAATTTCAAACAGATTCAACCACAAAGACCAGGGAGGTTTTCCAATGCCTCTCAAAGAAGAGCACCTATTGGTAGATGGGAAAATAAAAAATCTGACATTGAATATCCCTTTCAGCATGTTGAAGTTATTAATTACACTTTGGATGGTGTATCAATACACCCAGTCATTACAAAGAGACAGGTGTCCTTCCTGACTCAGTTGCCGAAGAGGAAGGAAACCGCTCTGTGATTTCACCATGAGGCAAATGGTGACTTTAAAACAGTTAGAGTTGAATGGCTGTGATAGAAGAACTGAGGAAGGATGAACAACATTGCAGTTACTCCACAATACTAACTTCATTCAGAGTGAAAAGAAAGAAGCCTGTACAGAATGCAAGTATTCCAAAACATGCATCCTGTTTGCAACAAGGCACTAAAGTAATACTGCAAAGAATGTGGCAAAGCTATTCACTTTTTGTTCTGAACACAAAGTGTTATGTTTGGGGCAAATGCAATACAACACTCTCCATAATTTCAAGAATAGTTGTGGCTGTATTATGTATGTATTATGTATTATGTTTGCTTGTCACGTGCCAGATCCAGTGGGAGGCACGGTGATGAGGATGCAAACACTCTTATTTAATATCTGTACACTGTGAGTGTTGCTTTACCACTCTCCATCACTGATGTGGAGTATACCTCCGCTGGTATGTTTTGTGCAGAGGGGGGCAACTCCCGCTTTTGTTTATTCACTGTTCCGAGCAGGCTAGTCTATGCAATCAACTTTTCTGCCATGGAAATTGATGTGAAGTTGTCCGTGGTCACATTTCTGCCTTTGCCCATGTAAGGCTCCCCGAGTCTCAAAGCCACAGTCTCGGACAGTTGCTCACCCGCTGGCCTTGTCTCATCTTTCCCCAGATATGAAAAGCCTTGGTTTCGACACTGGCGGCTAACCAACATTTTACTGAACCATGCGATCAGTTTCTATCTGGTTTCTAGCACCCATTCATTGATGACAGAATATTTTATATATATATATTTTAATTTTACGATTACTATGTTACTAGTTTTTGCTTTATAGTAGCCAGGGCAATGTTGCTGCGTGAGTGGTCATAGAAATCACAATGTTTTACCTGCATGTGACTAATTACAATATGCGCCCTTCTCTTCATGTACAAATTGACAATTGAATTTCCTAACTCATCAGGTTATTGTCGATTTAACCTTGTCTATAGGTTAACCCCTTTTTTTTTTTTTTTTTTAATTTTACCCCTTTTTCTCCCCAATTTCAAGGTATCCGAATGTTGTAGTAGCTACTATCTTGTCTCATTGCTACAACTCCCGTACGGGCTCGGGAGAGACTGAATGTCATGCGTCCTCCGATACACAACCCAACCAGCCGTACTGCTTCTTATCACAGCGCGCATCCAGCCAATGTGTCGGAGGCTACACCGTGCACCTGGCAACCTTGGCTAGCGCGTACTGCGCCCGGCCCGCCACAGGAGTCGCTGGTGCGCGATGAGACAAGGAGATCCCTACCGACCAATCCCTCCCTAACCCGGACGACGCTAGGCCAATTGTGCGTCGCCCCACGGACCTCCCGGTCGCGGCCGGTTACGACAGAGCCTGGGCGCGAACCCAGGGACTCTGATGGCACAGCTGGCGCTGCAGTACAGCGCCCTTAACCACTGCGCCACCCGGGAGGCCGTCTATAGGTTAACTCTTATGTGTGAAATTAGTTTTGGTGTAGTTTCAATGTGTAGATTGACTGCCATCATTTTGTTTCCCCCTCATCAACTTGGCTAGAGTCAAGGATGTTTTGTATTATTTTAAAGGCCTTCTGCAACACATGGCATGTTTTCATTTCCCTTACATTAAATTAGTAACAGTAAATAAAACATTCCTGTAACAGCTTCTTTTTACAATGTAAAACGTCAGAGAATGGTGTCAACCTGCAAGGTGTGCCATCACATTATTAAAATGAGCGCCAACGCTGATAAATAGGCAGCTCATCATCATCACACTACTACAGTCCTAATTTAAATTCTATTGTGAAGTAACTTACACAATTATCGCCCATTTGCCATTCATTAAGTGGGCTGGCATCGTTTGCTTTGCTAGATAGTCAAGTATATGTTTTGCATTATTCTAAAGGCCTACTGCAATATGTAGCATGTTTTTGTTTCCATTCCAATACATTTGATTAGTAATAGAGTTATAGTAAATAAAACAGTCCCATAACAGCTTCTTTTTACAAATTAAATCATAAAAGAGAATGGTATCAACCTGCAAGGCATGCGGTCAAAAGATTTACTGCTGATTTTAATAGGCATAACACAAACTCATTGTTTCTAAATGAAATCAACCTCTTTACCCTCCTTATTCAGTTAGGCCTAATTTAAATGCAGTTGTGAAGTAAGGTGCACTATTATCCATTTGTGATTCATTCAGTGAAGAGCGAGAGACTGCATTAAGTCCTACAGCACATTGTGTTGGCTGATTTTTACAAGGGCTCATACTTTTCAGTGTGTGATTTTCAATTCTGAGCAGTGTAAAATACCAACCTTTTCAAGGAAAAGTCAGGGAAGGAGCAGGTCATAGCTTTTTTGTGGGCTGATAATCAAAATCATAATGTGGCCTACGGCAGTTCAAGTGTTAACTGGGGAGTTTTTCAGGATAAAATATAAACGCAATTGACCTAAGAACAAGCAAAATCCTAGAGGAGAACCTGGTTCAGTCTGCTTTCCACGAGACACTAAGATTAATTCACCTTTTATCAGACAATAACCTAAAACACAAGGCCAAATCTACACTGGGGTTGCTTACCAATAAGACGGGGAATGTTCCTGAGTCGCCTTGTTTGCTTTTTTTTGTCTAAATCTGGCAAGACCTGAGAATGGCTGTCTTTCACTTTTTCTTTTATTTAACTAGGCAAGTCAGTTAAGAACAAATTCTTATTTGCAATGAGAGCCTTCACCGGCCAAACTCAGACGACGCTGGGCCAATTGTGCGCCGCCCTATGGGACTCCTAATCACGGCCGGTTGTGAAAAAGCCTGAATACGAACCAGGGTATCTGTAGTGACGCCTCAAGCACTGAGATGCAGTGTCTTTGACCACTGCGCCACTCGGGAGCCCCAGTCTTGCAATGATCAACAACCAATTTGACAGCGCTTGAAGAATAATGGACAAAGGTTTCACAATCCAGGTGTGGACAGCTCCAAAGGTAATTCTAAATTGTATTGACTCGGGGTTACCTATCTAATCAAGAAATACTATTGTTTTTTATTATTATTATTTATACAAATGTTCAAATTTTGTTTGAGTATTTTGTGTACATTATAAAAAATATATATTTAAAGACTAAATCCATTTTAATCCCACTTTGTAACGCAACAAATGTAAAAAAGTCCCGGGGTGTGAATACTTACCGGCAGGCACTGTGTTTCTATCTGGCCATTCCGCAACGTTTTGAATAGCTGAACGCAACCCTACCTTGTTTCTGCTCAGGTTAGTCACGTGGGCAGCAGGGAGAGATTCTTTTTATTTTGGTCAGGAGACTTTGTTCAGGGACTATTACATTCCAAAGTGCTGTACCTACCACTCACCGCCCTACCCATTTCCTGCTATGATATTCCAGGACCACACCTACTCCTCACAAGCTGGGTGACCACATCATTCTGTGTTGCTGCATTGACTGTTCAATTCTGTAGTGATCTTCATGGGATTGGCCCTTTCTGGCAATCAACTTTGTCAGGTCCTGATCCAGCCCTGGGTCTAGTTGCATCTGCTTCAATGAACAAACAATCCCACTGACTGTTTCTCTCTCAGTTCAAAGAGCTGCTCTGAGCCTCCCTGTATACCCTGTTAAGCTGTCCTAAACTGTGATTACAGGAAAGGTATCTGATCACTTGAAGAGGTGGTTCCTGCGGGCCATATACAGACGTAGGCTTCCATTTAATGTAATAAGTCACTGGCCATGTCCCATTGTCCAGAATAGAGAGTAACATAATTAACTGGTGCTTTGTTTATACATTGTTTGTCATGTAATGAAGAAACCCTAGGTGATATCGCCTCCACATGTCCAAATCAAATTGTATTAGTCACATGTGCTGAATAAAACGGGTGTAGACCTTACAGGGAAATGCTTACTAACCAACAATGCAGTTAAAAAACATAAGAAATAAAAGTAACAAATAATTAAAGAGCAGCAGTAAAATAACTATGGCAAAACGAATATATATATATATATCACACACACACACACACGGGGGTACCGGTACAGAGTCAATGTGTGGGGGCATTAGTTGAGGTAATATGTACATGTAGGTAGAGTTATTAAAGTGTCTATGCATAGATGGTAAGAGTTGCAGCGGTGTAAAAACGTGTGGGGGGGGGGGGGATGCAAATAGTCTGGGTAGCCATTTTGATTCGTTGTTCAGGAGTCTTATGGCTCGTGGGTAGAAGCTGTTTAGAAGCCTCTTGGACCAAGACTTGGTGCTACGGTACCGCTTTCTGTGCGGTAGCAGAGAGAACAGTCTATGACTAGGATGGCTGGCGACTTTGACCATTTTTTTAGGGCCTTCCTCTGACACTGCCTGGTATAGAGGTCCTGGATGGCAGGAAGCTTGTTTCTGTTTAATAAGCGGAAGCTGTGCAGCTGGTACTGTGGTTGTAATTGGCTAACAAACATTTAGGACCTGTGATGCAACCCTGCTTGAATCTGTTCCCTAAAAGCTTGCTTGGAGCACATCAAAAAGACTGGGCAATAGACAAGTCAGCCCCTGACGGCTTTTGGCTGGGTTTTAAAATCCAGACAGACATTCACACTGACATTGGTTAATTTCTCCATCACCTCCTGGGTCTCTTTCACATGGCCTCCCCCTTCACTTCCACCTGCTCTTTGGGACTGTGTAAATCATCAGTCTGAGTCTTAAAGATATTGTGGCCTGTAACACTTAATCTATTTGTTTGGGGGTGGTGAATGGAGGGGGGGGGGGGTCTCTGGTTGATGGGCAGCTCTCGGGAATTGTGGGGGAATCTTGGATGGTTGTTGGCCTGGCTGTTGGAAGTCTGCTAGATGACTGAATGTAAATGTTGAACAGCTTCACTGCAGGTTGTATGTATGTTATGTTATGGTTTGGTATGTTTGTTTTAAAAACAACTTGCTACTGTCCCATGTGCCCAGACTCCTAAATGAATCGTGTGAATGAGTAAACATGGCATGTGTTTCTGTGTCTAAAGTGGAAAGCTCAACATCAATTTTTTTCCTGTCTGGTGAGGGTCCATTAACGCAGTGAACACCACAGGTAGTTAGCAGCCAGAGGATTAAGGGCCATGTTCATAACTTGGGACTGCCAGGGAAGGCGAGAGACTGATTTCTAAGCTCCATGTGTTAGAGACTGATAAACCATTTTGAATATGGGGCTAGAGCTATTCATTTTACTGTAACTAAACTGCTTCTTCCTGATTGAGGCTCGTCTTAATCTGTTGGGGAGATGAGAGGAAAGCACCATTTTACTACTCTGTGGCTCCTCTCCCCCTCTTAAAGACAATGCTAGGCCTGCTGGAAAGATGATCTAATATGGTGTGAATTACTCTTTTTAACCAACACTCTTATATGAGGGATAAGGACATCCGATGATAGTCTCCATTGACACACACACACACACACACGCACACACAGAGTCATTGCATTTGTTTGTGTCTGTTGGTGCCTATTTTAATCTGTTGTTAATTCTACTTTCTCATTTGCTCAGTTTCGTCCCTTGTTTTGTCTGACTCAGGAGCTGTTGTCTGCTGTGCTTTGGACTCTGTGATGGCAAATCGGGGTAAGAAAAGTATGATTTCTATGTAGGCCTGTATTCTATCATAGCCTACCTACTCCTTTATAAAAATGGCTTCATTTCTAACATGTCATGCCCTTTTGTGTAAATGGCTTAGGCCTTGTCTAGGAAAATTTGATTTTGTAAGTGGTGGTCATAGGGCAAAAGCTAAGTCAAAACATCTGAAAACCCACAGAAGACTGTTCTAGCCTAGCTAGTTCTGATAAGTCTCACATGCGACAGTGTTGTGCTTTGGAGATTACTATCAGACATGGTATCAGGAAAGCCGGTGAGGTGGTGAGTCAACACTAATAGTATAAAGTGGCTGCGCTGGCGATACTCTGCAGTCCTATCCATTATGGGGTGGGCTCAACGCGACACATAGCCCCTGACTGTTTCAACAGAGCTATCTGATTGGGTCTTTCCCCAAGCAAAGGACACACCTGTAAAGGTTAGGAAACAGCTGTTTTTCTCTACCAGCCCCACACAGCCTTGGCTCTAGTCTCTTGTTTCAACCGCAGAAGGACCTCCGTGTGAGTCCATGGAAGAGGACATAGTATCTGGTCTAGACTCGTTAGTTGCTGCCTGTTCTTGTCGCAGACCAATCTGTTCTGTTAATTGATCTATGAAAGGTTCAAATGGTTGTACAATCGGAGTATAGATGTGAGTAAAATGCTGTTTCTGTTGGTGGTTTTGTTTGTTCTGATGAATGTTTTCCCGACAAAGGCAAAAAAAAGAAAAGAATGGAAGTTCTTGTAGTGAAGGTTGAAGCAAGAAAATAAAAGTGTTTGGTGGACACAGTGTGGGCATTACAAATGCCAAAAAGGTGCTTGTGGCAGATGCTGTGAATGCTGCTGCTCAGAAGGTCTCCTGAGTGGAGGAGTGACGTACAGTGGGGAGAACAAGTATTTGATACACTGCCGATTTTGCAGGTTTCCCTACTTACAAAGCATGTAGAAGTCTGTCATTTTTATCATAGGTACACTTCAACTGTAAGAGACGCAATCTAAAACAAAAATCCAGAAAATCACATTGTATGATTTTTAAGTAATTCATTTGCATTTTATTGCATGACATACAGTGCCTTGCGAAAGTATTCGGCCCCCTTGAACTTTGCGACCTTTTGCCACATTTCAGGCTTCAAACATATAAAGATATAAAACTGTATTTTTTTGTGAAGAATCAACAACAAGTGGGACACAATCATGAAGTGGAACGACATTTATTGGATATTTCAAACTTTTTTAACAAATCAAAAACTGAAAAATTGGGCGTGCAAAATTATTCAGCCCCCTTAAGTTAATACTTTGTAGCGCCACCTTTTGCTGCGATTACAGCTGTAAGTCGCTTGGGGTATGTCTCTATCAGTTTTGCACATCGAGAGACTGAAATTTTTTCCCATTCCTCCTTGCAAAACAGCTCGAACTCAGTGAGGTTGGATGGAGAGCATTTGTGAACAGCAGTTTTCAGTTCTTTCCACAGATTCTCGATTGGATTCAGGTCTGGACTTTGACTTGGCCATTCTAACACCTGGATATGTTTATTTTTGAACCATTCCATTGTAGATTTTGCTTTATGTTTTGGATCATTGTCTTGTTGGAAGACAAATCTCAGTCCCAGTCTCAGGTCTTTTGCAGACTCCATCAGGAGTCTTCCCATCAATTTTAACCATCTTCCCTGTCCCTGCTGAAGAAAAGCAGTCCCAAACCATGATGCTGCCACCACCATGTTTGACAGTGGGGATGGTGTGTTCAGTGTGATGAGCGTGTTGCTTTTACGCCAAACATAACGTTTTGCATTGTTGCCAAAAAGTTCAATTTTGGTTTCATCTGACCAGAGCACCTTCTTCCACATGTTTGGTGTGTCTCCCAGGTGGCTTGTGGCAAACTTTAAACGACACTTTTTATGGATATCTTTAAGAAATGGCTTTCTTCTTGCCACTCTTCCATAAAGGCCAGATTTGTGCAATATACAACTGATTGTTGTCCTATGGACAGAGTCTCCCACCTCAGCTGTAGATCTCTGCAGTTCATCCAGAGTGATCATGGGCCTCTTGGCTGCATCTCTGATCAGTCTTCTCCTTGTATGAGCTGAACGTTTAGAGGGACGGCCAGGTCTTGGTAGATTTGCAGTGGTCTGATACTCCTTCCATTTCAATATTATCGCTTGCACAGTGCTCCTTGGGATGTTTAAAGCTTGGGAAATCTTTTTGTATCCAAATCCGGCTTTAAACTTCTTCACAACAGTATCTCGGACCTGCCTGGTGTGTTCCTTGTTCTTCATGATGCTCTCTGCGCTTTTAACAGACCTCTGAGACTCACAGTGCAGGTGCATTTATACGAAGACTTGATTACACACAGGTGGATTGTATTTATCATCATTAGTCATTTAGGTCAACATTGGATCATTCAGAGATCCTCACTGAACTTCTGGAGAGAGTTTGCTGCACTGAAAGTAAAGGGGCTGAATAATTTTGCACGCCCAATTTTTCAGTTTTTGATTTGTTAAAAAAAGTTTGAAATATCCAATAAAGGTCGTTCCACTTCATGATTGTGTCCCACTTGTTGTTGATTCTTCACAAAAAAATACACTTTTATATCTTTATATGTTTGAAGCCTGAAATGTGGCAAAAGGTCGCAAAGTTCAAGGGGGCCGAATACTTTCGCAAGGCACTGTAAGTATTTGATACATCAGAAAAGCAGAACTTAATATTTGGTACAGAAACCTTTGTTTGCAATTACAGAGATCATACGTTTCCTGTAGTTCTTCACCAGGTTTGCACACACTGCAGCAGGGATTTTTGCCCACTCCTCCATACAGACCTTCTCCAGATCCTTCAGGTTTCGGGGCTGTCGCTGGGCAATACAGACTTTCAGCTCCCTACAAAGATGTTCTATTGGGTTCAGGTCTGGAGACTGGCTAGGCCACTCCAGGACCTTGAGATGCTTCTTACGGAGCCACTCCTTAGTTGCCCTGGCTGTGTGTTTCGGGTCGTTGTCATGCTGGAAGACCCAGCCATGACCCATCTTCAATGCTCTTACTGAGGGAAGAAGGTTGTTGGCCAAGATCTCGCGATACATGGCACCATCCAATATGGTGCAGTCGTCCTGTCCCCTTTGCAGAAAACCATCTCCGAAGAATGATGTTTCCACCTCCATGCTTCACGGTTGGGATAGTGTTCTTGGGGTTGTACTCATCCTTCTTCCTCCAAACACGGCGAGTGGAGTCTAGACCAAAAAGCTCTTTTTTTTTCTCATCAGACCACAGAACCTTCTCCCATTCCTCCTCTGGATCATCCAGATGGTCATTGGCAAACTTCAGACCGGCCTGGACATGCTCTGGCTTGAGCAGGGGGACCTTGCATGCGCTGCAGGATTTTAATCCATGACGGCGTAGTGTGTTACTAATGGTTTTCTTTGAGACTGTGGTCCCAGCTCTCTTCAGGTCATTGACCAGGTCCTGCCGTGTAGTTCACCTTCCTCATGATCATTGATGCCCCACGAGGTGAGATCTTGCATGGAGCCCCAGACTGAGGGTGATTGACCATCTTGAACTACTTCCATTTTCTAATAATTGCGCCAACAGTTGCTGCCTTCTCACCAAGCTACTTGCCTATTGTCCTGTAGCCCATCCCAGCCTTGTGCAGGTCTACAATTTTACCCTTGATGTCCTTACACAGCTCTCTGGTCTTGGCCATTGTGGAGAGGTTGGAGTCTGTTTGATTGAGTGTGTGGACAGGTGTCTTTTATACAGGTAATGAGTTCAAACAGGTGCAGTTAATACAGGTAATGAGTGGAGAACAGGAGGGCTTATTAAAGAAAAACTAACAGGTCTGTGAGAGCCGGAATTCTTACTGGTTGGTAGGTGATCAAATACTTATGTCATGCAATAAAATGCAAATGAATTACTTAAATCATACAATGTGATTTTCGTTTTACATTCTGTCTCTCACAGTTGAAGTGTACCTATGATAAAAATTAGACCTCTACATGCTTTGTAAGTAGGAAACACTGCCGATTTTGCAGGTTATCAAATACTTGTTCTCCCCACTGTAGGTGGAGGGTGACACAGACAATTCAGGTATGTAATTAGTATTCCCTCGTTTTGAAAAGAGTTAACCAAATGCATTCAAGTTGTTGTAAACATTTATTTACAGAAACAATTGACATTTTCTATTGTTTTTGGTCGCTGCCTGTACCAACGGGGTCAGTGGTGCTGCAGCTGAGCAGGAGCTGAGTGCGCCCAGCCTCCACTGCACCTTGTGCGTCACAACCCTCGAGTGTCCGTGTCCACACAGATGCAGTCCTGCAAACGCAAAGAGACACCATCGACGCTATTAACAAGACTGCCAAGGAGTTGAAGGAAATAATAAATATTTTGTGTGATATAAGCTGTACATTGAAATAATAACCCCAAAAATGTTATTTGTTTGCATACCTTGTGTTTTTACAAGTGATGCATCACATCCACACGCTGGATTACGGCAGCTGCGTTTGGTTCAAACGCCTGGGGATAGTGGTCGGGGCCAACACAACCAACAGTGTCAGGGGGTAAAGCCACGTTCCTTAGCTGTGCCACATTATGTATATCACAGCACACAGGCCCCACAATGTCGCAGACCTATTCAGACTTGTATAAAAGGTTTCCGCCGGAGTCTTTGAGGCAGTGCCATCTGCCGTTCAGAAGCCCGATGGTGCGCTCCACAGCAGCACGTACCTGGCAATGGTGCACATTGTAGTTCCTCTGCGCTCTGTGGGTTGGAGAAAGGGGTGTGCAGCCACCGCTTGAGGGGATAGCCACTGTCACCTGCAAGATTTAGTGAATGGGTTAGGCACTGCAGTAGAAAAAATTACAATTGATTTAGAATTTCTACATTACTCATCCGTAACTAGAAGCCAGCCATCACGCACAGCTCCGGCCTCAAGTCTGCGCCCAACACTGCTGTTTCTCCATATCAATGAGTCATGGGTTGTCCCAGGCCACCGAGCCACTACATTAGTCAGTACCATGTCCGCATCACATTTGATGTAGACATTAATAGAATGCAAATGCTTTCGATTTAATGAAAGCGAATTCATTTTCACTCCGTGACCTTATAGCAACATGAGTGCAGTTAATAGCACCGAATACATTTGGGAAAACGAACATTGCTGCAAATTGCACTTTTTTATTTGCCTGTTCACACACCGTGTAAGGAAACTTTTATCTAGAAGTGCGTCAATCCAATTATACCTCCTAACACGTCTGGCATAACATTAATAAAGGTAGGTCAGGGATCTCTCAGCCAGTCAGCCAATTCCCTTTGAAAAGTGCCGGTTGCCAGAAATCCGAGGGTTGTCGGGACTTGAAGTAGGACAGGCATGGCTTGGTATCTGCGGGTGCTTCTCTGTAAAGCTGGGCCCACTACAGCACAGAGATCCAAGAGAAAGTCACTCATCATTGGCCAGTAAATCTTGCTGGTCTCTGAAAATTTGCTCTCCAAATTCTTCCATTTGGCAAATCTTCCAACTGTGCCAAAGCAGCCATTGTGCATCATTATGCATTGTAATTGCATGTCTTTTTATACCCACCCATTTGATTGTCAAAGCTACCCAATTGCATAACACCTTCAGGTGTGGTAATTACCCTGATTGTAACTGACAATGACAGGGCCATTATCACATTGACAGTTCTGCGCAACAAACATGTGATAACATGTATCTGCCTGACTGAGGCATCGAAAACGGTATCAGTTTAAATTTAATTTGTCCTACTGTTCACCTTATTATTTGAGGATACATTTCATAACATGCAACTCTTGTTTAATAATTACAGATCCAATTAAATATGATTCCCAATTAAGCTGTACAACTTATTTGATGGGTTATTTTGCAAAAACCAATCTCTTTTTATTAATGATCCTAAATGTTTTTTTTTGTGTGCACTCCAGGGAACTCTTCATATGTGAGATGTAATATTTACATTTTTTACACAATGGTATACATTTAAGCGTTTCTCGAGTTTCATCCTCCTGCCATCAGTCGCAGTTTCTAATTTCTCCAGGTTTTTTTTGTGTGTACGTATGGGTCAAAGTGTCCGTGGAGGACCGCACATTCTCATGTCAAGTTAGTTTTTACAAATAAATGCCAAAGTTTGCTTACAGTGGCGTACGCCTTCCTTTGTGCCTACGGAACGTTTATAAATGAGGCCCTTGGACATGTTATGCCTGGTTGACCAACATACATTAGGCCTATAGCAGTCGTCACCAACCGGTCATCGCGATGCAGACCGCAAATTAAGTGCACCTGTAGGTCTACCGCTGGCCAATCAGATGGCTCAGATCACTGTCTGCAAAGTTTCCTCGTGCCATAGACCGTAAGAAGCCTCCAACGCAAAGTTGATTAATGTGAGATTTTCAACACTTTAAAAAAAACCATGTCTAGAGAGACGCAATGAATACAGCAAAGAGCTGCTGTTTTTATGAGTAAGTTTAAGTAGTTAACAAACTATAGTTTTGGCAAGTCGGTTAGGACATCTACTTTGTACATAACGCAAGTAAATTTTCCAACAATTGTTTAGACAGATTATTTCATTTATCATTCACTGTATCACAAATCCAGTAGGTTCGAAGTTTACATACACTAAGTTGACTTTGCCTTTTAAACAGCTTGGAAAGTTCCAGAAAATTGTCATGGCTTTAGAAGCTTCTAATTGACATAATTTGAGTCAATTGGAGGTGTACCTGTGGATGTATTTCAAGGTCTACCTTCAAACTCAGTGCCTCTTTGCTTGACATCATGGGAAAATCTAAAGAAATCAGCCAAGACCTCAGAAAAAGAATTGTAGACCTTCACAATTCTGGTTCATCATTGGGAACAATTTCCAAATGCCTGAAGATACCACGTTCATTTGTACAAACAATAGCACGCAGGTATTAACACCATGGGAGCATGCAGCCGTCATACCGCTCAGGAACAAGACGCTTTCTGTCTCCTAGAGATTAACCTACTTCAGTGCGAAAAGTGCATGTCAATGCCAGAACAACAGCAAAGGACCTTGTGAAGATGCTGGAGGAAACGGGTACAAAACTATCTATATCCACAGTAAAACAGGTCCTATATCAACATAACCTGAAAGGCCGCTCAGCAAGGAAGAAGCCACTGTTTCAAAACCGCCATTTAAAAAAGCCAGGCTATGGTTTGCAACTGCACATGGGGATGAATATCGTACTTTTTGGAGAAATGTCCTCTGGTCTGATGAAACAAAAATAGAACTGTTTGGCCATAATGACCATTGTTATGTTTGGAGGAAAAAGGGGGAGGCTTGCCAGCCAAAGGGGTGGGAGCATCATGTTGTGGGGGTGCTTTGCTTCAGGAGGGACTGGTGCACTTCATAAAATAGATGGCATCATGGGGAAAGAAAATTCTGTGGATATACTGAAACAACATCTCAAGACATCAGTCGGGAAGTTAAAGCTTGGTCGCAAATAGGTCTTCCAAATGAACAATGACCCAAGCATACTTCCAAAGTTGTGGCAAAATGGCTTAAGGACAACAAAGTCAAGGTATCGGATTGGCCTTCACAAAGCCCTGACCTCAATCCTCTAGAACATTTGTGGGCAGAACTGAAAAATTGTGTGCGAGCAAGGAGGCCTACAAACCTGACTCCGTTACACCAGCTCTGTCAGAAGGAATGGGCCAAAATTCACCCAACTTATTGTGGGAAGCTTGTGAAAGGCTCCCTGAAACATTTGACCCAAGTTAAACAATTTGAAGGCAATGCTACCAAATACTAATTGAGTGTATCCAAACTTCTGACCCACTGGGAATGTGATGATGAGAAATAAAAGCTGAAATAAATAATTGTCTCTACTATTATTCTGACATTTCACATTCTTAAAATAAAGTGGTGATCTAACTGACTGAAAATAGGGAATTTTACTAGGATTAAATGTCAGGAATTCTGAAACTGAGTTTAAATGTATTTGGCTAAGGTGTATGTAAACTTCCGACTTCAAATGTAAGCGATAAGAATACCATATTTGCCCTTGACTCCTGTGTGTGACTTGATAACACAACACACATTCCACAATACTGATGAATTGAGTCATGCAGTAGCCTGTTTTTATTCAGCTTAACTGTTTGTTTTTTTCATAGTAGATGTGACGAGGAGAAACCAAATCTACCTATTCATTTTCACAGAATCTGTTTCCTTTGATATTAGTCAAGGCTGGTATGGTTTCCTATAGAGACCAGCTGACAGCCAGGGATGGTTCCCAGGGTAGCGGGCCTGATTAGGACCTTTTTATCAAAAAGATCACCTATAGCCTTGCATTCCTAACATTCCTGCCTGTCATTTCCCCTTGAAAGAGCTCTTTTGTGTCGTTACCTGGTTCCACCTCTAGAGAGGGCTACAGTGGTGTGCGCTATAGCTCAACAGAGGCAAAGGTTTTGGAATGGAGTCGTGTCAGATTTGAGAAGACGCACGCGCACACACACACATTCAACCCAATGACTTCCGGCGCCGACAGAGATGGCCGCCTCGCTTCGCGTTCCTAGGAAACTATGCAGTTTTTTGTTTTTTTACGTGTTATTTCTTACATTAGTACCCCAGGTCATCTTAGGTTTCATTACATACAGTCGAGAAGAACTACTGAATATAAGATCAGCGTCAACTCACCATCAGTACGACCAAGAATGTTTTTCTAGACGCGGATCCTGTGTTCTGCCTTACAAACAGGACAACGGAGTGGATCCTATGCAGCGACCCAAAAAAACGACTCCAAAAGAGAGGGAAACGAGGCGGTCTTCTGGTCAGACTCCGGAGACGGGCACACCGTGCACCACTCCCTAGCATTCTTCTTGCCAATGTCCAGTCTCTTGACAACAAGGTTGATGAAATCCGAGCAAGGGTAGCATTCCAGAGGGACATCAGAGACTGTAACGTCCTTTGCTTCACTGAAACATGGCTCACTGGAGAGACTCTATCCGAAGCGGTGCAGCCAACGGGTTTCTCCACGCATCGCGCTGACAGAAACAAACATCTTTCTGGTAAGAAGAGGGGCGGGGGCGTATGCCTCATGGCCAACGTGACATGGTGTGATGAAAGAAACATACAGGAACTCAAATCCTTCTGTTCACCTGATTTTAGAATTCCTCACAATCAAAAGTAGACCGCATTATCTACCAAGAGAATTCTCTTCGATTATAATCACAGCCGTATATATCCCCCCCCAAGCAGACACATCGATGGCTCTGAATAAACTTTATTTAACTCTCTGCAAACTGGAAACGATTTATCCGGAGGCTGCATTCATTGTAGCTGGGGATTTTAACAAGGCTAATCTGAAAACAAGACTCCCTAAATTTTATCAGCATATCGATTGCGCAACCAGGGGTGGAAAGACCTTGGATTATTGTTACTCTAACTTCCGCGACGCATATAAGGCCCTGCCCCGCCCCCCTTTCGAAAAAGCTGACCACAACTCCATTTTGTTGATCCCTGCCTACAGACAGAAACTAAAACAAGAGGCTCCCACGCTGAGGTCTGTCCAACGCTGGTCCGACAAAGCTGACTCCACACTCCAAGACTGCTTCCATCACGTGGACTGGGAGATGTTTCGTATTGCGTCAGATAACAACATTGACGAATACGCTGATTCGGTGTGCGAGTTCATTAGAACGTGCGTTGAAGATGTCATTCCCATAGCAACGATTAAAACATTCCCTAACCAGAAACCGTGGATTGATGGCAGCATTCGTGTGAAACTGAAAGCGCAAACCACTGCTTTTAATCAGGGCAAGGTGTCTGGTAACATGACCGAATACAAACAGTGCAGCTATTCCCTCCGCAAGGCTATCAAACAAGCTAAGCGCCAGTACAGAGACAAAGTAGAATCTCAATTCAACGGCTCAGACACAAGAGGCATGTGGCAGGGTCTACAGTCAATCACGGTCTACAGGAAGAAATCCAGCCCAGTCACGGACCAGGATGTCTTGCTCCCAGGCAGACTAAATAAATTTTTTGCCCGCTTTGAGGACAATACAGTGCCACTGACACGGCCTGCAATGAAAACATGCGGTCTCTCCTTCACTGCAGCCGAGGTGAGTAAGACATTTAAACGTGTTAACCCTCGCAAGGCTGCAGGCCCAGACGGCATCCCCAGCCGCGCCCTCAGAGCATGCGCAGACCAGCTGGCCGGTGTGTTTACGGACATATTCAATCAATCCCTATACCAGTCTGCTGTTCCCACATGCTTCAAGAGGGCCACCATTGTTTCTGTTCCCAAGAAAGCTAAGGTAACTGAGCTAAACGACTACCGCCCCGTAGCACTCAACATCCGTCATCATGAAGTGCTTTGAGAGACTAGTCAAGGACCATATCACCTCCACCCTACCTGACACCCTAGACCCACTCCAATTTGCTTACCGCCCAAATAGGTCCACAGACGATGCAATCTCAACCACACTGCACACTGCCCTAACCCATCTGGACAAGAGGAATACCTATGTGAGAATGCTGTTCATCGACTACAGCTCGGCATTCAACACCATAGTACCCTCCAAGCTCGTCATCAAGCTCGAGACCCTGGGTCTCGACCCCGCCCTGTGCAACTGGGTACTGGACTTCCTGACGGGCCGCCCCCAGGTGGTGAGGGTAGGCAACAACATCTCCTCCCCGCTGATCCTCAACACTGGGGCCCCACAAGGGTGCGTTCTGAGCCCTCTCCTGTACTCCCTGTTCACCCACGACTGCGTGGCCATGCACGCCTCCAACTCAATCATCAAGTTTGCGGACGACACAACAGTGGTAGGCTTGATTACCAACAACGACGAGACGGCCTACAGGGAGGAGGTGAGGGCCCTCGGAGTGTGGTGTCAGGAAAATAACCTCACACTCAACGTCAACAAAACTAAGGAGATGATTGTGGACTTCAGGAAACAGCAGAGGGAACACCCCCCTATCCACATCGATGGAACAGTAGTGGAGAGGGTAGCAAGTTTTAAGTTCCTCGGCATACACATCACAGACAAACTGAATTGGTCCACTCACACAGACAGCATCGTGAAGAAGGCGCAGCAGCGCCTCTTCAACCTCAGGAGGCTGAAGAAATTTGGCTTGTCACCAAAAGCACTCACTAACTTCTACAGATGCACAATCGAGAGCATCCTGGCGGGCTGTATCACCGCCTGGTATGGCAACTGCACCGCCCTCAACCGTAAGGCTCTCCAGAGGGTAGTGAGGTCTGCACAACGCATCACCGGGGGAAAACTACCTGCCCTCCAGGACACCTACACCACCCGATGTCACAGGAAGGCCATAAAGATCATCAAGGACATCAACCACCCGAGCCACTGCCTGTTCACCCCGCTATCATCCAGAAGGGGAGGTCAGTACAGGTGCATCAAAGCTGGGACCGAGAGACTGAAAAACAGCTTCTATCTCAAGGCCATCAGACTGTTAAACAGCCACCACTAACACTGAGTGGCTGCTGCCAACACACTGACACTGACTCAACTCCAGCCACTTTAATAATGGGAATTGATGGGAAATGATGTAAATATATCACTAGCCACTTTAAACAATGCTACCTTATATAATGTTACTTACCCTACATTATTCATCTCATATGCATACGTATATACTGTACTCTATATCATCGACTGTATCCTTATGTAATACATGTATCACTAGCCACTTTAAACTATGCCACTTTGTTTACATACTCATCTCATTTGTACATACTGTACTCGATACCATCTACTGTATCTTGCCTATGCTGCTCTGTACCATCACTCATTCATATATCCTTATGTACATATTCTTTATCCCCTTACACTGTGTACAAGACAGTAGTTTTGGAATTGTTAGTTAGATTACTTGTTATTACTGCATTGTCGGAACTAGAAGCACAAGCATTTCGCTACACTCGCATTAACATCTGCTAACCATGTGTATGTGACAAAATAAAATTTGATTTGATTTTGATTTGAATCTTTATTTAAAGTTAAGGTAATTCACTGTGGACATTCACACACTGACAACTTAATTCAGAATAGTTGGCTACTTTTATGGGTTACACGTGTAAAAATAGCTACTGTTTGAAACATTGACATAGGTTTGAACTTGTGTTAAGTAAGTTATCGAGCCAAGAATGGTTCTACCTGTAATTGAACGGTTTAGGCACGTGTTATATGTTCCGTGTCAACTCATTGACTTCATCATAGTTGCCTGTGCCATTGAGGTGCTTTACAGTGTCAACAAACAAGCTGCACATTCCCACAGACAACTAGTCTGTCAATCATTCATTGATTTATGGTGTAGCTCAGTTAGTAGAGCATATCACTTGTAGGTTCAATTCCCAGCATCACCCATAAGTAAAAAAAATAAAAGTAAAAAAAAATATGCGCGCATGCCTCTAAGTCACTTTGGATAAAAGTGTCTGCCAAATGGTTATTATTATTACTACACTGTGGCCAGTTTGTTAGGTACACCCATCTAGTATTGGGTCAGACCCCCCTTTGCCTCCAGAACATCCTGAATTCTTTGGGGTATGGAAACGTTGCTCAATTGGTATCAAGGGACCTAACATATGCCAGGAAAACATTCCCCACACTATAATACCCCTGCCACCAGCCTGTACCGTTGACACTAGGCAGGATGGGGCCCTGGACTCATGCTGCTTACGCAAAATCCTGACTCTGCCATCAGCATGATGCAACAGGAACTGGGATTATTTATCTTTCGACCTCTCCTCAAGAAGATGTATGCACCCACAGGACTGGATGTTTTTTGTTTGTTGCACCATTCTCAGTAGCCCTAGACACTCATGCTTGAAAAGCCCAGGAGGGCGGTCCGTTTCTGAGATACCGGAACCGGCACGCTTGTCTCCGACCATCAGACATCAGACATATAGCAAGCCACAGCCACGTCTGTTAGCACAAACCATTTTATTCACACAGTTCAACTCAGGCTATGTGAGTTTGGTTGTCTTTTTATTGTAGGCTAGTCTTTAATGGTTGAGTAAATGCAGTTCTGTGACTGCGTAGGTTAATTAGGCTACTAATTCACTTAGTCTTAGGCAATTATAGCTAGGCTAAGGGAAGAAGCAACTGTTGATTCCTTCATGCTCCCAATCATAGTATGAGATGGACTTTCTGCACGTTGCTATTGGTATTACTTAGAGAAAACATCCATCTTCCAGCAGGGGTTACTGTGTTTCATAGCAGTTTATCACATTTTTAGGTGGGCTAATCTGTTATGTTTTGCCACAGTTTGAGTGTAGGCATTTATTCATCTCTGCAAGATTTATTTTCCAGGAGCGATTCAAAATCATTGCTAGTTAGGCTATAGGCCTAGCTATTCACATATTTGCTTCGCAGTCGACCAGGCAACGCTGACTGGTCTGGCAATTGTCATGTCTGCTGTTGATTGTCTGTAAATGGAATGTGTTTGCAGACTTGAAGGGGTTGCATCCCTAGTCTAGTGCACAGCCCGCTCTGACATATCTTCTTCTTACCTCCATCCCTCTAACTAACCTTATCTCCTTAGCTATTTCTCCTCTCTCCCTTTCACTCTAAACAGACTGATTACATGTAACCACACCAATCACTGCTAATACAGTTCAGTACAACAGGACTGAAGGAAGATTTGCTGTTCTCCATGCTCACAGGGATTTCTGACTGACACATTAAGCATTCACTGAAATCTCCTGCTCCTCTGTCAGTTCACTTCCCCCAATAGTCCCACTGAAAGAATGGATGGTTTTAGAAAGCAGAAACACCTATTGAGGAAATATGTGCTTCGGTTTAGAATTTAGCATGCACTGAGATATTGTGGTGTTTATTTAGCATTGTGTTGGGGCATCTTAGGTGAGCTGTTATGCTAGTGTCTTCTCTCCTCCTCAACAGTTCTCTCCTCAAGCTGTCCATCCAAACTAATCCATCCATAAAATAAGAAGTGTTTCAATTAAGCTGTCAGCAACAGCTCTAACATTCAGCTGGCCTTCTGTACAACAACGCATGCACATTATCGGCTATATGGTTGACTTCGGGTGTGCAACACGACACCTGAGTGACATCACATCCTCTCTGACTGGTGCAGAGCTCCACCTAGACTCGTCTCACCTTCCACCATTTCTCATGTTACAGAGAGAGGGAGAGACCTCCCCTCCAGTTACCAACCATTTCTCCTCAGGAGAACTGGGATCAAATACCATTTGAATTCTCTCAAATACTGTTTTGCCTCCTGTGAACTTTGCCATGAGGAATGACAGGCTTCGGAGTCTGCCGGTATGCAACTGCCTTAACTGGTGTACCTTATTTATGAAGTCAGCTACACAGACGAGGGACTTTGCAAATTGTTTGAGTGAGTGAGAGTGTGTGTGTGAGAGAGCGAGACCGAAACACACAGTGAAATAGACGGAGGAAGGAAGGGAACAACGTGACCCGAGGGAGTAGGAGAGTCTTGGGTTACAGGAGCATTAAGGCGGTTGGGTTTGTTGGCGAGGATCTTAGCAGGGGATCTATTTTTCCTCTGTATCCCTCCTCCCTACCGTGGACACCTGGAGAGCTGGGGGCCGGTGGGTCAGAGGTGACAAGGGCGTGGGGTAGCATGGGACAGAGTGCCAGCGACGTGGAGACAGTGCTCCGGCAACACCAACCGCAACCTGCTCAACACAACACTGGTGAGTCCAAGGACAAAACAGGAACCTGTACAGAACTTGAGGACATGAGCTTTTGTATTTGTTTTTGGAGGAGGAGTTTGAAGTAGCCTACTCAGGAAAGCGCTATTTGTTTGTTTTAGCATGGAAGAACCTGCTTTTGTATTGCTGCCTATGGAAGAGGAGTTTGTTTGTCGAATGTTTTGTAGAGAACTGTTTGTGCTAGCATGGAACAGAAAGGGTAGGTGGATATGGAAGATATGTGTTGCAGGGGTTTTTGTTTTGGAAAGCGAGACCGAGAGAGAGGAGGCGGAGATGGGCAGGCACAGACAGGTGAGGGAATGTATGCTGATGGAATGTGGTGATTGTGTAATACACCGACCTCACCGACCCACACTGCTGTCTAAACTCCTCCCCCCCCCCCCCCCCCCCCGTTTTTTACGACGGAACATGGGATATTTTTGTTAAGTGGTGCTGGGAGTGCAAGGCACCAGGCTGTATCACAACCGGCCGTAATTGTACGCCGCCCCATGAGACTGCCAATTGGCCCACTACGTCCGGGTTTGGCCGGTGTAGGCCGTCATTGTAAATAAGAATTTGTTCTTAACTGACTTGTCTAGTTAAAAGAAATCTGCCGTTGTCTGTTTCTCAGGATTCCATCATTAATTATGGTGCTGTACCATTTGCCTAGCCTAAAGCCCCCATCGTTCCTCTCTAATATACAGAGACAAACACAGAAACCTGTTTTTGCCGCTGTGACTGTCTGTCAGAGGGCGGAACACATAACTGTTGAATTTGGACAACTTGACTGCTCCATAGTAAACTGTGTGCAGGGAGGGGTCTCTTGATGGTGTGGTGGCTCAGTGTAGTTTATTAGGCTTGGATTGTGAGTTCTAGTCAGTGAGAAGAACACATTACAGTTCGATTTAGGCCTAATTGTCTCTCTACCATGCTGAGTTTAGGTGGGGGTGGTGGCTCTTCTGAGATTGTCTTAGACGTGTTGGAATAAAGCAGCATGCTACTTTCTGTGGACAAAGTCATCTCCATATTATCCTCCTTCTTCTTTTGCTCAAGTTTATTGGGCTTGTATTGTGAGTTTCTAATCCGTCTAACTTAGCCCCTGTAGGTTTATTTGCTTAGTAAAATTTGAACCACATGACACGGTCTGGTCAGTCAGTGTTTTCTGTGTCATGTTGTGGACTTTAATAGGTTAGCATTGTTTTGTTGTGCACTGTACTTTCAACTCTTTAATAACTAAACAAATTGCATGCCTTGGTTTAGCTATTTGTTTCTGAACAACTGGGTTTTATACTGGAGCCCGTTGGGGAATGTTAATGTAGTGTAGGCCTAGTATTAGTTGGAATTGCATACTTTAGACTGACTTGGTAATGTAGTTATTACATACAATAAACTTGTAACACATGGTGGCAAATACAGTGGAGCACATGCAGTACATTCGGAAAGTATTCAGACCCCTTCCTTTTTTCCACATTTTATGTTACAACCTTATTCTAAAAATGATAAAATAATGACAAAGCGAAAACAGGTTTTTAGAAATTTGTGCAAATGTATAATAGCACAGATACATTTTCATAAGTATTCGGACCCTTTGCTTTGAGTAAAACCAAGCCATGAGGTTGAAGGAATTGTCCGTAGAGCTCCGAGACAGAATTGTGTCGAGGCACAGATCTGGGGAAGGGTACCAAAAAATGTATGCAGCATTGAAGGTCCCCAAAGAACACGGTGGCCTCCATCATTCTTAAATGGAAAAAGTTTGGAACCACCAAGGCTCTTCCTAGAGCTGGCCGCCCAGTCAAACTGAGCAAGCGGGGGAGAAGGGCCTTGGTCATGGAGGTGACCAAGAACCCGATGGTCACACTGACAGAGCTCCAGAGTTCCTCTGTGGAGATGGTTGTCCTTCTGGAAGGTTCTCCCATCTCTGCAGCACTCCACCAATCAGGCCTTTATGGTAGAGTGGTCAGACGGAAGCCACTTCTCAGTAAAAGGCACATAACCGCCGGCTTGGAGTTTGTCAAAAGTCACCTAAACAAGTTTCTCTGGTCTGATGAAACCAAGATTGAACACTTTGGCCTGAATGCCAAGCGTCACAACTGGAGGAAACCTGGCACCATCCCTACGGTAAAGCATGGTGGTGGCAGCAACATGCTGTGGGGATGTTTTTCAGTAACAGGGACTGGGAGACTAGTCGGGGTCGAAGGAAAGATGCAAAGTACAGAGAGATCCTTGATGAAAACCTGCTCCAGAGCGCTCAGGACCTCAGACTGGGGCGAAGGTTCACCTTCCAACAGGACAACAACCCTAAGCACACAGCCAACACAACGACAGGAGTGGCTTCGGAACAAGCCTCAATGTCCTTGTAATCGCTGCCAAAGGTGCTTCAACAAAGTACTGAGTAAAGGGGTCTGAATTTTTATGTAAATGTAATATTTTGTTTTATTCTTAACCTATTTTTGCTTTGTCATTATGGGGTATTGTGTGTCGATTGAGGGGGGAAAAAATATTTAATCAATTTTAGAATAAGGCTGTAACGTAACAAACTGGAAAAAGTGAAGGAGTCTGAATTCTTTCTGTATGCACTGTAAGTATAATTGTATTTCTTTACTACAGTACTCTCCTGTGCATGCTTCCACTCCATGCATATATGGTATACCACCACCATGCTATGCTCATAGCAATAGAATGTCATTCGAACTTCATGGCTACACTACTCAATGCAGTTGTCAGAAACTATGTTGACTCAGTGCGTGTCATGTCATTGTTATGGGTCATTTACCTTATGGACCATTCAGTATGACTGCTGGTTGAGTAAGAGCAAACCAAGGCTTCTCTAGCAGCTCTCTCTGCTTCTCTCTGCTTGTCATGTTCACCACGAAACAATGGGTACATTCACCTTGACAATATTGTCACAGATTTCTGTTCAAACAAGACGTGTGTGTTTGTGTACTATTGGTGTGTTGTAAAATGTGTAGCCTGCATGCCAGTAAGACAGTGCTCAGCCTGTAGATGGATGTCAAACTGTTTCTTTGATGGCCTGTCAGTCTGTGGAGCAGTGTTCTGTCAGTCTCTGTGGAGCAGTGGCCTGTCAGTCTCTGTGGAGCAGTGGCCTGTCAGTCTCTGTGGAGCAGTGGCCTGTCAGTCTCTGTGGAGCAGTGGCCTGTCAGTCTCTGTGGAGCAGTGGTTCCCGTCAGTCAGTCCAGGGTTGTTTGACTGTGCCGTCACCTTTTATTCCCCAACTCTGATACCTGCTTTCTCTTCTCACGTTGTCGTGTTCTATTGTAACACAAGGACGCCTCGCCCCACACAGACAGAGCCCCTTCCAGCACCAATTAGTGTCTGTCTGTCTAGGAACAGCTGTGAGACTAATGTGTTTGACAGGGGGAAGGTTCAACCCCCACCACCGCTCCCTGTCCCCCACATCACTGCAGTGCCATACAGTTCAGGTTAGGACCTCTTGGTCAACTGGGGATCACACGAGACCCATATAGGAACTAAACGGACAAACAGATTTGTTTATCTCAAAGAGATACATGCATCTGACAACATGGTTATGCATTTAAAGGGACTTAAAAAGGAACACTCATTTTGAATGAGATGAATCATTCACAGCAACGTAAACTAAGGCTTAGACTTAATCCGAAATGAGTTAATGTACTATACAGTGTAGCTAAGCTAACAGTTATGGTAACTTGGCATAGTGATTGCTGGTGTTTTGAAGTACAGTTGGTATTGATAGTTCTGGTGACCATGATAAAGTATAATTTTTCAGTTGTTCCTGTATGAAACTGTCTGTACCCAAATTAAATGTAATATCCTGAGCTTTGCTGCTGCTACATTTAGCTTAGACTAACCTTGAGAAGAACAACAGTATTGCTGGGAACTGCATCTCTGAGTGTTCACTGTTTCCAGACCAGCACAATTACCATGTGGCCTGGATGTGGAACTACAGTATTTACAGTATATATTATGCATACTCGATGCATATTCTCAGATGAATATTGGCATTAGGTCTGACGTAATCTTCAGGCTAGATGCTACAGACAAAACAACTGACCTCAAAGTTCTGGTGGGATTCTCTAATTGTTTTGTTTTTGCTGGCACTGACTGGCTTGTCTCACTCACTCTCAAACTGTTTTCTGTGGAACTGGCGCCTGCCTGCCACAGGGATATCAACACTCTAATTTTTCCCCTTATGAATCCTGGCCCCGTTTCGCACGACTTCCCATGTCTCGTCTCCGACCCCTCTCTTTTTGCTGTTTTGCTCTCCCGCTTGCTCTTTCCTCTCTCTCCCTCTCTCTACTAGTCTTTTATAACATTATCTATTTGTTTAACAAACACCCTTGCCCTCAGTGAATTGCACTGGTATGCTGTTTTTAGCATTCATTTACTATTTAGGGGCATGATATACATGTGTCTGTCTGTCTCTGTAAAATTATCAATCAAGTGAATTCGATCTGTTTCTCTCCGCTTACCTTTCATCCCTGTTTCTCGTGCCAGGGTGTTTTCTGGTAAGCGTCAGAATACAGGGGGATGAGGGATGAATGAATGAAATTGAGGATGCAAATTGCCACTGTCCCCCATAGACTGGACTGTTGTGACCTCATCAATATAAGGCCGATGACTGTAACATATGTCTGGTGTTTTTATATAGATCTCATGCTATTCAACGCTTCCTGGTTTGTTCCTTAGGGAGTGACTCAGTCAGTCAACCATCAACATGCTGTATGTCCTAAGCACTGTCCTCTTGTGCAGCAAGTGTGTGTACGTGTGGTTGACTTATCACCTAAGAATGTGTGGATATTTCACGCCCATAATACGTCTTCCTTGCTCTATTGCATGGTTTACAGCAACATGTGACATCAGCTGGAGACCAGTTATGAGTCATGATTTCTGGGAGACTAACCTTATCCTCTCCAATGTGTTGCTTGTTTGTTTATTCTGCTCTCTGTCTGCAGTTTCTGTAGTAATTATGTTTGTACTCTTGACAGGAAGTGTGTTGGGCTTATGTTTGTATTGAAACCGTATTGAAACCATCCCACTCTCTTTCCATGCTGGTGGGGAGAAGTCTCAGTTCAATGTTAGAAACTCGGCAGCCAATAAGAGTGGAATTCAGAGCAGCCTTCAGCTTTAAGCCTGGCTAAGTCTGTATTGTGGTCTAGTATAACACTCTGTACAGTCGTGGTAAAAAGTTTTGAGAATTACATAAATATTAATTTTCAAAGTCTGCTGCCTCAGTTTGTATGATGGCAATTTGCATATACTCCAGAATGTTATGAAGAGTGATCAGATGAATTGCAATTAATTGCAAAGTCCCTCTTTGCCATGCAAATGAACTGAATCCCCCAAAAACATTTCCACTGCATTTCAGCCCTGCCACAAAAGGACCAGCTGACATGTCAGTGATTCTCTCGTTAACACAGGTGTGAGTGTTGATGAGGACAAGGTTGGAGATCACTCTGTCATGCTGATTGAGTTTGAATAACAGACTGAAAGCTTCAAAAGGAGGGTGGTGCTTGGAATCATTGTTATTCTTATGTCAACCATGGTTACCTGCAAAGAAACACCTGCCGTCATCATTGCTTTGCACAAAAGGTCTTCACAGGCAAGGATATTGCTGCCAGTAAGATTGCACCTAAATCAACCATTTATCGGATCAAGAACAATTGAACAGAGAGCTGTTCAATTGTTGTGAAGAAGGCTTCAGGGCGCCCAAGAAAGTCCAGCAAGCGCCGAGACCGTTGCCTAAAGTTGATTCAGCTGCAGGATCGGGGCACCACCAGTACAGAGCTTGCTCAGGAATGGCAGCGGGCAGGTGTGCATCTGCACGCACAGTGAGGCGAAGACTAATGGAGGATGGCCTTGTGTCAAGAAGGGCAGCAAAGAAGCCACTTCTCTCCAGGAAAAACATCAGGGACAGACTGATATTCTACAATAGGTACAGGGATTGGACTGCTGAGGACTGGGGTAAAGTCATTTTCTCTGAATCCCCTTTCCGATTTGTTTGGGGCATCCGGAAAAAAGCTTGTCCGGAGAAGACAAGGTGAGTGCTACCATCACTCCTGTGTCATGCCAACAGTAAAGCATCCTGAGACCATTCATGTGTGGGGTTGCTTCTCAGCCAAGGGAGTGGGCTCACTCACAATTTTGCCTAAGAACACAGCCATGAATAAAGAATGGTACCAACACATCCTCGAGAGCAACTTCTCCCAACCATCCAGGAACAGTTTGGTGACGAACAATGCCTTATCCAGCATGATGGAGCACCTTGCCATAAGGCCAAAGTGATAACAGTGGCTCGAGGAACAAAACATCGATATTTTGGGTTCATGGCCAGGAAACTCCCCTGACCTTAATCACATTGAACTTGTGGTCAATCCTCAAGAGGCAGGTGGACAAACAAAAACCCACAAATTCCGACAAACTCCAAGCATTGATTGTGCAAGAATGGGCTGCCATCAGTGTGGCTCAGAAGTTAATTGACAGCATGCCAGGGCGGATTGCAGAGGTCTTGAAAAAGAAGGGTCAACACTGCAAATATTGACTCTTTGCATCAACTTCATGTAATTGTCAATAAAAGCCTTTGTAATTATACTTCAGTATTCCATAGTAACATCGGACAAAAATATCTAAACACTGAAGCAGAAAACTTTGTAGAAATTAATATTTGTGTCATTCTGAAAACTTTTGGCCACGACTGTACTTTAACATGACAGTGGAATGTAGCAACAACCAGCTCAGGCCTAGTTCATACTGTAACGTTACTGTTGAATACATACTGTAGAGTTAGTTAGGGCCCAGTCTATAGTGGAAAATCAATCCCTTTTTACGAATAGGGCAGCAGTAGGCCTATTATCATTTTCTATCCCCCTTGCCTTCATCTTATATCTTGTAATAAGCATCATGCCATTCCCCTCCCTCTCTCCCTCCCTCTCTAGATTATGAGGTGGACTTGCAGCATAGTACTACAGGGAGCGAGGGGGGGAACTCATCAGGCGAAACCCCTCCCTCCAAACGCAAGGGCAAGTTCTCCAGCTTCGGCAATATGTTCAAGCCCTGGAAGTGGAGGAAGAAGAAGAGCAGTGAGACGTTTCTGGAAACCTCAATAGGTACCTACCCTTTAGAAATAGTAACCTTGATGTATGGATTGTACAACTGTAAGGACCTGTTATCTTAAGTCAGCTCAAGTCTTCATGGTCTCAGACAATGTTACTCATCAAGCCACCTCTGTTACGGGAAAATGAAACATTTGTTTACTTTCAGTGTTGGAGAGGAAGATCTCGGTAAGGAGACCTCGTCAGGAGCTGATTGACAGGGGAGTGCTGAAAGAACTTCCAGAGAATGGTATGCAGACCAATGCCCGTATCCACAAAGCCGCTCCGAGTAGGAGTGCTGATTTAGGACCGGTTTAGCCTTTTAGATCATAATGAATATGGAAAGATCCTAGCTCTGCACTCCGACTCTGAGATGCTTTGTGCATACGGGCCCTGATAGGTAAAGGACCTACAGAGATACTAGTGGCCTATATTTTATGAACGAGAAACAAAGAATCATAAAACACGGGACGAGATGTTAAAAACTGTCCATTGTGCCAATAGATGGAATGCACTCGCATGAGATTTGCCGTGATGTTGACAGAGTGGCATGGGAGGTTTATTTCTTAGACTGGGTTAAGATGTCAATTTTGGGACACATCCTCAGTAGTGTGCCTTCGAATCAGTGGGTGTTTCGGCCTTTAATCACTAAACACTCTCATCAAAGGTGGCCAGCTAAAGGGTGATCAAGCCTTAGCTTGTGTCCCATGCCCAATTAAGATGTCCCACGGGACTATGCAAGGCAGGGGCGTCCTCTTCCCTGAGCCAGTCCTACAGCTGACCGCATACCTCATATGCCCTCCTCAAGTTGGAGGGATCTGAATTGGGTTCTCAGGTGGGGGTGGGGGGTCATGAAGTTATAGCCCAGCAAGGGTCCTTCCGTTTGATCCAGATCCACTGGCTGCCTCTTTCAGCTGCTTGAGAAACTGCTCTGACGGTCTGCCGCAGAGCCTGTCCATGGATTCCAAGTTCTTTCAGCAACCTGATGGTGGAAGAAGCCACGAATCCTCTGCATCCCACTTCAACTGGCCAGACTTTTGCATTCCAGCCACGCTGAGTTGCGTCTGCTGCCAACTCTGTGTAACGCAGTTTCTTACGCTCGTAGGCCTCTTCAACAGAGTTTTCCCACGGGACTGTACTATACAAAACTATAGTAGGGTAACAATTTTAGAGAATATTGATGTAGAGAATATCTTTGCTGACCTCAAATTCCTTATCCGTATGTGTTTCTGTGTGACAGAGAGCAACGATGTGAACCACTCCAAAGTTCCGGGGGTGAAGAATGGCCAGCCAGTATCCATGGACGTTGACCGGGTGTCAGAGTCGGGGGTGAGGGGGTCGCGGGGGGAGCCAGGCCCAGGGCTCAACCCCACTTGGCTGCCCCAGGGAGTGGACCCCCGGCGGGGCACTGTCCCTTTAGACGACCCCCGGAGCAGGATCAGGGTGCCCTCCGATGCCTCTCGCTCCAACCGAGCCCCACTGGACGTTGACTCGCACGCCAGGCTATCGGCCATAGATCTGGAGAGACGGAGCAGACTGCCCTCTGACGTGTCGGAGAGGAAAGGAGGGTCACTACCGAGAGGACCTGCTCCGGAGGACGGGAAGCACCGGAGAGAGGGGAAAGAGGACAAGCGAGAGGGGAAAGAGGACAGGCGAGAGGGGAAAGAGGAGAGGCGAGAGGGGAAAGAGGAGAGGCGAGAGGGGAAAGAGGAGAGGCGAGATGGGAAAGAGGAGAGGCGAGAGAGGAGAGATTTGAAAGAGGAAAGTAAAGAGAGGAGAGATCCTTGTGATGAGAGAGAAAGAAAGGATCAGAGGGAGGAGAGAGACCGGGAGGGAGGCGAACGGAGGGATGATAAAGACAGGGAAAAGAGAGACAGGAGAGATGACAGGGAAAAGAAGGACAGAGATTATCGAGAGGAGGAGAAGAGAGATGGGAAAGGAGAAAAAGATGACCGGAGAGAGGGAAAAGAGAAAAGAGACGAGAAGAGAGATGATCGCGAGAGGAGGGATGACAAGAGAATCGATTGTGAAAGGAGAGATGCTCGTGATCGCAGGGACGATGGGGAGGAGAAGGATAGGAGAAGGAGTCCTAGGGCTGGGAAACCAGAGACTATCTTGAGACCTGTAGAAGGGAGTCGTCCGGTGGTCAGACCCCACTCTGAGATGGAGCTGAGGCCCAGTTTCCAGAAGACCTCCTCAGAGGACCGTGGTAGCAGGGTCCGCCCTGCCTCCGAGACTTACTGTGGAAGCACCCTGCCCAGGTACATGACATCTGAGGAGACCAAACGAGGGGAGACCCGCGGAAGAGCAGGTAAGAAACTGCCTGGGATGTGTAAGTAAATCCTCTCACTTGTACGTCTGGAGGTTGCTCTTCAGGTGTTGGAGAAGTTCAACAATTATTAGTGGAAAAATGCATTTAAAGCAGTTTATTGGGCACTTTGCAAGGGCAATGTCTGCTAGTTGAGTGTCTAGGAGATTCTTTCAAATCTACTGTGTTGTGTGTGTGTGTGTATATATGTAAATCTCCTTGTTCTCACCCCTGTGAAAGGTGTGAGGACTTGACCAGTATCCGTCTTTAGTTAGTTAATCTATTAAAAAGCTGCTTATTGTCTAACGTTGAGTTGCAGCTTATCTCAGCTCTGTGTTCTATGTGCTCAGCACTGTACAGTAACAGTGTGTGTTTGAGGCTGCACTTTGAGCCCCAAGGACCAGGTGGAATAGAAACACTTATTATCCTTCTGACATCCGGTCTGTCTCCGTGTTTTGTCTCTGTCGGTCTGTCGGTCTCCGTGTTTTGTCTGTAGAGTCCACTGGTGTCCGCTTCGCCCCAGGCCCCACCCCAGACCCTGACTCCGCCTTTAACTCCTCCTCCTCCCGGAGAGCTCAGCCTCCTGCCAAACAGGCCACGCTCCCTCCCAAGAGCCAACCCACCACCACCTCCTCCACGGAGCCTGGCCGGACCTCCACCCCACCTTCCTCCTCCTCCTCTACTTCCTCCACCTCCTCTGCAATAGCGGTGGCCAAGCCACCCAGGACTGTTTCCCTGGTCATCAGTGATGACCCTCCTCCCAGCCCCGTCCCCCCTGCGCGGTTCAGCCATGTACCCCCATCCTTCACCCCGGGAGAGTCGGCCACCCCTCCCCCTGTACCCCCCCATGCCAAGCAGCCACCTGTACCCCCAACCAAACCCACCAACCGCAACAGCAACCTCGCTCTGCTTGGTGAGTTTAACCTGCTTCTGCTCCCTGTTTGTATGCTGTTTCACTCCATAATGTTACTGGTTATCATTGTTTTACGTAGGTTTATGGATGAGGTAAGTCCGGTACCCCTCAAGTAAAGTGTTACAATTACGTTTGACCTTTTTGAACCCAAATCAATGACTCTGGTGTTTCTAAGTGTCCTGTTTCAACAGAATATGTCCTCCTGCAGTATAGTGGTTGGTCTCGATGTGTACTGAAACACAGGGTGTTCTATGCAGTGCTTTAGGACTTTTCTCAATTGGATTTGCTCAACTCCTGCATCCTCTCTCACATCCTTTTGAAAAAAGTCCAAGTTAATCGAGGAGAGGGAATGTGGAAGAAAATGCGTTTGTATGAAATGACTGTCCTCCACTCACATCAGGCAAATTACTTTTACAGGGATGGATCCCAAAATAAATGTATAAAGTAATAAAAACAAATTATGTTAGTTTAGCAAGACATTTTATAGATAAAACGATAAGTAGCATATCATTTTTAAACGTTTGCATCATTTTCTCCTTGAGAAAACAATGGTATGTGGCAGAGTTTAAAACTCTTCTGTAAAGGACTTGAGTAGGATATACTTGTGCTTCTTCGCCAAAACAAGGCTATTGAGGAGGGGAGGACCATCTTCCATTTGCCTACTAACGAATTGACACGTTCCTCGACCACTCATCGGTTTTCCAGTCACAGAGGAGAGAGGGCGGAGGACAGACTTATGTCCAAACAAGAAAAGGCCCTAGTCTGCAGTTTGTGTACAGTGAGAGTCTCCAAAGAGAGGGGTAGGCAAGGGCTTTTCTTTACCAGGGTTATTCAAGCTCAGCTCTCACACACACACACACACACACACACGCAATGCTGTGCTGGCGCTCTTCCAACAGGCCTGGAGCAACTCCAGAGCATCCAGGGCTCTGATTTGGCTGCCTCAGTTTTCCATATCTGCTGCCCTAGGTCTGGTGCCCATTCCAACAGTCTGTATAGTAACAGTTGTTGTGACTAGGGCTGTTGTGGTGACCGGTAATTAGTAGCCTACCAAACTTGCTAACGGCCAGGTACTCAGCACTCTATTATCCCTCTAATCACTCTGGCATCAATGAAAATCTAATCAAACACTTCATGAGAGCCCATGAGCTCATGTTGAGCAACATTTCTATAGGCTATCAAACGGTGATGGCCTCTATTAAAAAGAGGAGGATCCCATTAGATTTCTATATGCTAGACCTACTGTATTTCTCAACTTTCCTAATATTAAGCACATTGCTTAATATTAGCAGGAGTATAGCCTACCTGGTTGGCATTAAAGTGAACTACAGGAAAAGCGTCCTCCATTACCTATTTAAGTGCAGAGATTACATGTATTTTTTCACCTGCCCCTGTTTTAAAACAGGTGCATGACAATGGTCCATTCTAAATCAAAACGGATTTCACACATATATTATTTAGTATATGTAAAGACAAGATTAAATCAAGAATAGTCTGATGGGTGACAATATTAGCCTATCACTTGTGAATTATATATTATCACTTGTGAACAATGCCCAGCTTAATAAATTACCGACGTGGTTCCTGCACAGGAACACCTCAGCGGAAATTTCAGAGCGCCACCTATAGTACTATAGTATAGTACTCGATAAATCTCAAACTTTCATTAAAACACACATGCAAGGTACTGAATTAAAGCTACACTCGTTGTGTATCTAGCCACCAAGTCATATTTGTAAAATGCTTTTCGGCGAAAGCATGAGAAGCTATTATCTGATAGCATGCACCCCCCCAAAATACCAAAACGTCACCCAAACAACAGATTTTGCGGTAGCCGGCGCTACACAAAACGCAGAAATAAAATATAAAACATTCATTACCTTTGACGAGCTTCTCTGTTGGCACTACTATATGTCCCATAAACATCACAATTGGGTCTTTTTCCCGATTAAATCCGTCAAAGTATGTCCAAAATGTCCATTTATGAAGGCCGTCTGATCCAAGGAAAAGTCACCTTTACGAGACGCAACGTCACTTTTTAAAATTAAAAAAGTTGCCTATAAACTTTTACAAATCACTTCAAACGACTTTTGTAAACCAACTTTAGGTATTAATAAACGTTAATAATCGATCAAATTGATCACGGGGCGATCTGTATTCGATAGCAGCAAGTCTTGAAATCATCGTCCATTTTTTTTACTTTCATAATTTCCTGGGTGCACCTCAAGACAGGAAGTGCCTATACTTCAGCCCACCAAGGATAAATGTGCTAAGTGTGGAAGCTGTAGGCGTTGTAAACGGAACCGGATCTATTTTCTTTCGCCTTAGACAATTCAAAGACTGGCGGATTAATTTTGTTTTTGTGTTTTTGGTGAACAGTTTTTCCTGGGATTTTTACTCCTAAACACGCTCTGTTATAGCCAGAGACACGATTTTACCAGTTTTAGAGACTTCAGAGTGTTTTCTATACACACATACTTATCATATGCATATGCTATATTCCTGGCATGAGTAGCAGGACTTTGAAATGTTGCACGATTTTTAACAAAAAGCTGCGAAAATTCACAGCATCCTTAAAAGGTTTTAAGGCAAGAAACAATGCCTTTTTTCTTATTTTAACTTATAAAATAATGCCATAGAATTCTAAGCAAATCTTGTCTGCTAAATGAACTAGTGTAGTCCACAGCCATATGGCATAGCCAGATCAGTACCTAACATAAGGACAACTCGGTATGCTATTCTGTTCTTCTGAAATGGACTACATTTTCTTCATATGCATCTTCAGACCTGTCTAAAATAAGTAATGGATTTATTGTGAAGGTATAGGCTATATTACATGGATTTATTGTGAAGGTATAGGCTATAATACATGGATTTATTGTGAAGGTATAGGCTATAATACATGGATTTATTGTGAAGGTATAGGCTATAATACATGGATTTATTAGACTTTAAATGTAGATGTTCCAAAGGTCTGCATCAGTGGTTTGTAGGCTGTGTGTGGAAGCCAGGAGATGCTTAAAAAGAATGGATTAAGACTAATAAAATGCTTTTCAGGTTGTTTTCAAATTCCAGTTTTGATACTGCACGGAATGATTTTCATCTGAAGCATAGGATAATATATGGGCCATGCTGCTAATAGATTTGATATCATCATGATTTAAAAAATATATCCCGTCCATCCACAGATTAAAAATGCATTGTGCCTTCATGAAACTAAACAACTCATCATAATCCTTTTAACCAGTTTGCTTAAGTGTGAATGTGATGCTTTGATGCCCTCTCTCCCTCTGACCTCTGTCAGTTCTGTCCTTGTAAATGACCAGTATTCATTCTGTTTGTTTTTTTGTTCCATAGCGGAGCTCTCTCAGGCTGGCAGTGGTGTCATCGTGTTTCCTGCCCCCACCAGGCGCTCTCCACCCACTCCGCCCAAGAGGATGAGCCCCGTCACCAAGAGCCTCTCCGACGACCCGTCCCTTGAGGCAGAGACCTCCTTCCCATCTAGTTCTGCCCCTGTTCCAGTCCCCATACCTACTGTCTCTGTACCCCCCAGCGCTGACCAAGATGCCAATCGGGACACCCTTAAGGCAGTAGGCTTCCAACTACCCACCTCTGACCCTGTACCACGACCTCTGTCCCATATACCCATGTCAACTCCTAGCTCCCACCCCCACCTACCTCTCCCCAACTCTGTCTCCGTCCCCCTCCCTATCCATCAGAAGGATCCTCCCAGCCCCACCACAGAGCCACCCAACCACCCCCCAGCCTCAGTCCCAGCCATCCCCCTGCACATCCTGATCCAGCGGGCCCTGTGCTCCCCCAGCCCGGCCCAGGCTAACCCAGACGGATCCCAAAGAGCCCACTCCATGCTGTTTGAGTCCCCTCCAGAGTTCCTCACTGAGGCTGGAGTCCGACGCTCTCTACCCGTCACCATAGAACTGCTCAGACTGTGAGTGCTGAACTTATCATGCTTCCATAATGTCACAGCATGTCTATTAACCACAATATCAACTGGAACAATATTGAGCTAAAAATGTGGCTCCGATCATAACAGAAAAATTATAGACATACTTCAAACACACGATCACACACTATTCAACAGAGTCAGACTCAATTGTTGACATTTGTCCCTCTTTCTTTCGATCCCTCTCTCCAGACCTGAGGATGATGACTTCAACATGGAGGAGGAGTTGGAGAAGCTTCACCCCAGGCGGATGCTGCCCTCCCAGCCCCCCAGGCAGCCTGAGCTGGAGCCCAGGAGCAGAAGGGGTCTGATGGGGGAACCCAGGGTCAGTGTGATCCCAGAGGGCCGGGGGCACGGAGACAGCAGTGAGGAGGATGAAGATGAGGAGTCGGACTCTGACGGACCCATCCTCTACAGAGATGACGATGAAGACGAGGACGAAGATCCACCAAGTAAGTAGATCTAAAGTCTTTTGATGATATCACATGGGTCTGGTGTTTATTGTAGATCTGAAGTCTGTTGATGATATCACATGGGGCTGGTGTTGATTTCAATCTCAGAAGTAAAAAAAGTACAATACTATTAGGAAGACACTTTCATTATTAGTGAACATCAATAAGGGAAATTCAATTTGAGCCTGTGTCTTTAGATTTTCTTCCTTCATTGTATGCATTTTACTACTTGCAAATGAGTAGTCTAATGTGATGCAGAGCCCCAAATTAAACTGTGTCTGTTTTTGTCTGCACCACCCAGGTGCCTTGGCGAGCCGTGTGACGAGGAAGGACACCCTGGCCCTGAAGCTGGAGAGACAGCAGGAGAGAGAGGAGCAGGAGGGAGGAGAAGGACAGGACGGAGTCGGCTGGCAGAGCAGAGAGCAGTGGGAGGCACTCAGGAACAAGATCGGTACTACGCTCAACAGGTAACTACATCCAGAGACGGGTGTGTGTTGGGAGGGGGGGAGGGGTGTTCCCCTATCCTGAACGTGTGCGTGTGCGCTCCCCTATCATCAACAGGCGTGTGTTGTGTGTTTCTTTAATCAGGAGGTTGAGTCAGAGACCCACAGCAGAGGAGTTGGAGCAGAGAAACATCCTTCCAGGTAACACTCTCGCTATCATATTTTTTGTCTGCATTTTTATGTCAGGTTTTATTATAATGTTTCCAGTCAATATCAACTTCATGCTTCATTCATTTCCCCTCCTCAGCGGCTTTAATGTCTGTTACATCTAAATAGACAAGCATCTCTCTGGTTTTACTAGTAACCAAAACTGTATCTAATACAGTGTGAGATGTCAATGTGTTGTAGACATCTGCCATACATCAGTCTACCCTCTAGTGGTCTGTAAAAGTACTTCCATACAAGAAAATATATGGCTTGCTTCACTGTGTATTTTGACCATTGCACTTGTTTGTTCTTGAGTTTAGCATTGGGACCAAAACGTTAGTGCCAACACTTTTTAAGAAGTTGAGATTATATTTTCGAAAACATATTTCTGCTCAGTTATCCAAAATTGAATGTTTTCACATGTCTTATGGTTGTCCTCAGACTACTCTGAAAGCGCTTCTTAAAAGCTTGGTAAAAGGACTACACAATGTGCAGAGTTCGTCTTAGACAAAGGACGTCCTTGTTCCCGAGAGGGGAAAGACTGATTTAAAACAACTCCTGTGCTGTGTAGACGCCAGGAGAAGCTCAGGGCCCTGAGTGCTTGTCTAGGATCAGGTCCCCCCTGACCATATAATCATATTCATTATGATCTAAAAGGAAAAACAGATTCTAGATCAGCACTCCTATTCTGAGACGCTTAGTGAATATGGGTGCTGTCTGTCTCTGTCTCTGTTTCTCTCTGTATGTCTCTGTCTGACTGCCTGCCTGCCTGCCCGCCTCTGACCGACTGCCTGCCTGCCCGCCTCTGACCGACTGCCTGCCTGCCCGCCTCTGACCGACTGCCTGCCTGCCCGCCTCTGACCGACTGCCTGCCTGCCCGCCTCTGACCAACTGCCTGCCTGCCCGCCTCTGACCGACTGCGGTGTTTCTGTCTGTCTGTCTGACCGACTGCCTGCCTGCCTCTGACCGACTGCGGTGTTTCTGTCTGGCCTCTGACCGACTGTGGTGTTTCTGTCTGGCCTCTGACCGACTGCGGTGTTTCTGTCTGGTCTCTGACCGACTGCGGTGTTTCTGTCTGGCCTCTGACCGACTGCGGTGTTTCTGTCTGGCCTCTGACCGACTGCATTGTTTCTGTGTGGCCTCTGACCGACTGCAGTGTTTCTGTCTTACCTCTGACCGACTGCAGTGTTTCTGTCTGTCTGTCTGCCCTCTAACCGACTGCAGTGTTTCTGTCTGCCCTCTAACCAACTGCAGTGTTTCTGTCTTGCCTCTGACCGCCTGCCTGCCTGCCTCTGACCGACTGCGGTGTTTCTGTCTTGCCTCTGACCGACTGCGGTGTTTCTGTCTTGCCTCTGACCGACTGCCTGCCTGCCTCTGACCGACTGCAGTGTTTCTGTCTGTCTGCCCTCTAACCAACTGCAGTGTTTCTGTCTTGCCTCTGACCGACTGCCTGCCTGCCTCTGACCGACTGCATTGTTTCTGTGTGGCCTCTGACCGACTGCAGTGTTTCTGTCTGTCTGTCTGCCCTCTAACCGACTGCAGTGTTTCTGTCTGTCCTCTAACTGACTGCAGTGTTTCTGTCTGCCCTCTAACCGACTGCAGTGTTTCTGTCTGTCCTCTAACTGACTGCAGTGTTTCTGTCTGTCCTCTAACTGACTGCGGTGTTTCTGTCTATCCTCTGACTGACTGCCTGCCTGCCTCTGACCGACTGCGGTGTTTCTGTCTGGCCTCTGACCGACTTCAGTGTTTCTGTCTGGCCTCTGACCGACTGCAGTGTTTCTGTCTTGCCTCTGACCGACTGCCTGCCTGCCTCTGACCGACTGCGGTGTTTCTGTCTGTCTGCCCTCTAACCAACTGCAGTGTTTCTGTCTTGCCTCTGACCGACTGCCTGCCTGCCTCTGACCGACTGCGGTGTTTCTGTCTTGCCTCTGACCGACTGCGGTGTTTCTGTCTTGCCTCTGACCGACTGCCTGCCTGCCTCTGACCGACTGCATTGTTTCTGTGTGGCCTCTGACCGACTGCAGTGTTTCTGTCTGTCTGTCTGCCCTCTAACCGACTGCAGTGTTTCTGTCTGTCCTCTAACTGACTGCGGTGTTTCTGTTTATCCTCTGACTGACTGCCTGCCTGCCTCTGACCGACTGCTGTGTTTCTGTCTGGCCTCTGACCGACTGCAGTGTTTCTGTCTGGCCTCTGACCGACTGAAGTGTTTCTGTCTGTCCTCTAACCGACTGCGGTGTTTCTGTCTGTCCTCTAACCGACTGCGGTGTTTCTGTCTGGCCTCTGACCGACTGCGGTGTTTCTGTCTGGCCTCTGACCGACTGCGGTGTTTCTGTCTTGCCTCTGACCGACTGCGGTGTTTCTGTCTTGCCTCTGACCGACTGCCTGCCTGCCTCTGACCGACTGCGGTGTTTCTGTCTGTCTGCCCTCTAACCAACTGCAGTGTTTCTGTCTTGCCTCTGACCGACTGCCTGCCTGCCTCTGACCGACTGCGGTGTTTCTGTCTTGCCTCTGACCGACTGCGGTGTTTCTGTCTTGCCTCTGACCGACTGCCTGCCTGCCTCTGACCGACTGCGGTGTTTCTGTCTGTCTGCCCTCTAACCAACTGCAGTGTTTCTGTCTTGCCTCTGACCGACTGCCTGCCTGCCTCTGACGACTGCATTGTTTCTGTGTGGCCTCTGACCGACTGCAGTGTTTCTGTCTTGCCTCTGACCGACTGCAGTGTTTCTGTCTGTCTGTCTGCCCTCTAACCGACTGCAGTGTTTCTGTCTGTCCTCTAACTGACTGCAGTGTTTCTGTCTGTCCTCTAACTGACTGCGGTGTTTCTGTCTATCCTCTGACTGACTGCCTGCCTGCCTCTGACCGACTGCAGTGTTTCTGTCTGGCCTCTGACCGACTGCAGTGTTTCTGTCTGGCCTCTGACCGACTGCGGTGTTTCTGTCTGGCCTCTGACCGACTGCGGTGTTTCTGTCTGGCCTCTGACCGACTGCGGTGTTTCTGTCTGGCCTCTGACCGACTGCTGTGTTTCTGTCTGGCCTCTGACCGACTGCGGTGTTTCTGTCTTGCCTCTGACCGACTGCGGTGTTTCTGTCTTGCCTCTGACCGACTGCGGTGTTTCTGTCTTGCCTCTGACCGACTGCGGTGTTTCTGTCTTGCCTCTGACCGACTGCCTGCCTGCCTCTGACTGACTGCGGTGTTTCTGTCTGTCTGCCCTCTAACCAACTGCAGTGTTTCTGTCTTGCCTCTGACCGACTGCCTGCCTGCCTCTGACCGACTGCGGTGTTTCTGTCTTGCCTCTGACCGACTGCGGTGTTTCTGTCTTGCCTCTGACCGACTGCCTGCCTGCCTCTGACCGACTGCGGTGTTTCTGTCTGTCTGCCCTCTAACCAACTGCAGTGTTTCTGTCTTGCCTCTGACCGACTGCCTGCCTGCCTCTGACCGACTGCATTGTTTCTGTGTGGCCTCTGACCGACTGCAGTGTTTCTGTCTGTCTGTCTGCCCTCTAACCGACTGCGGTGTTTCTGTCTGTCCTCTAACCGACTGCGGTGTTTCTGTCTGGCCTCTGACCGACTGCTGTGTTTCTGTCTATCCTCTGACTGACTGCCTGCCTGCCTCTGACCGACTGCGGTGTTTCTGTCTGGCCTCTGACCGACTGCAGTGTTTCTGTCTGGCCTCTGACCGACTGCGGTGTTTCTGTCTGTCCTCTAACCGACTGCGGTGTTTCTGTCTGTCCTCTAACCGACTGCGGTGTTTATGTCTGTCCTCTAACCGACCGCGGTGTCTGTCTGTCCTCTAACCGACTGCAGTGTTTCTGTCTGCCCTCTAACCGACTGCAGTGTTTCTGTCTGTCCTCTAACTGACTGCAGTGTTTCTGTCTGTCCTCTAACTGACTGCGGTGTTTCTGTCTATCCTCTGACCGACTGCAGTGTTTCTGTCTGGCCTCTGACCGACTGCAGTGTTTCTGTCTGGCCTCTGACCGACTGCAGTGTTTCTGTCTGGCCTCTAACCAACTGCAGTGTTTCTGTCTTGCCTCTGACCGACTGCCTGCCTGCCTCTGACCGACTGCATTGTTTCTGTGTGGCCTCTGACCGACTGCAGTGTTTCTGTCTGTCTGTCTGCCCTCTAACCGACTGCAGTGTTTCTGTCTGTCCTCTAACTGACTGCGGTGTTTCTGTTTATCCTCTGACTGACTGCCTGCCTGCCTCTGACCGACTGCTGTGTTTCTGTCTGGCCTCTGACCGACTGCAGTGTTTCTGTCTGGCCTCTGACCGACTGAAGTGTTTCTGTCTGTCCTCTAACCGACTGCGGAGTTTCTGTCTGTCCTCTAACCGACTGCGGTGTTTCTGTCTGGCCTCTGACCGACTGCGGTGTTTCTGTCTGGCCTCTGACCGACTGCAGTGTTTCTGTCTTGCCTCTGACCGACTGCGGTGTTTCTGTCTTGCCTCTGACCGACTGCCTGCCTGCCTCTGACCGACTGCGGTGTTTCTGTCTGTCTGCCCTCTAACCAACTGCAGTGTTTCTGTCTTGCCTCTGACCGACTGCCTGCCTGCCTCTGACCGACTGCGGTGTTTCTGTCTTGCCTCTGACCGACTGCGGTGTTTCTGTCTTGCCTCTGACCGACTGCCTGCCTGCCTCTGACCGACTGCGGTGTTTCTGTCTGTCTGCCCTCTAACCAACTGCAGTGTTTCTGTCTTGCCTCTGACCGACTGCCTGCCTGCCTCTGACGACTGCATTGTTTCTGTGTGGCCTCTGACCGACTGCAGTGTTTCTGTCTTGCATCTGACCGACTGCAGTGTTTCTGTCTGTCTGTCTGCCCTCTAACCGACTGCAGTGTTTCTGTCTGTCCTCTAACTGACTGCAGTGTTTCTGTCTGTCCTCTAACTGACTGCGGTGTTTCTGTCTATCCTCTGACTGACTGCCTGCCTGCCTCTGACCGACTGCAGTGTTTCTGTCTGGCCTCTGACCGACTGCAGTGTTTCTGTCTGGCCTCTGACCGACTGCGGTGTTTCTGTCTGGCCTCTGACCGACTGCGGTGTTTCTGTCTGGCCTCTGACCGACTGCGGTGTTTCTGTCTGGCCTCTGACCGACTGCTGTGTTTCTGTCTGGCCTCTGACCGACTGCGGTGTTTCTGTCTTGCCTCTGACCGACTGCGGTGTTTCTGTCTTGCCTCTGACCGACTGCGGTGTTTCTGTCTTGCCTCTGACCGACTGCGGTGTTTCTGTCTTGCCTCTGACCGACTGCCTGCCTGCCTCTGACTGACTGCGGTGTTTCTGTCTGTCTGCCCTCTAACCAACTGCAGTGTTTCTGTCTTGCCTCTGACCGACTGCCTGCCTGCCTCTGACCGACTGCGGTGTTTCTGTCTTGCCTCTGACCGACTGCGGTGTTTCTGTCTTGCCTCTGACCGACTGCCTGCCTGCCTCTGACCGACTGCGGTGTTTCTGTCTGTCTGCCCTCTAACCAACTGCAGTGTTTCTGTCTTGCCTCTGACCGACTGCCTGCCTGCCTCTGACCGACTGCATTGTTTCTGTGTGGCCTCTGACCGACTGCAGTGTTTCTGTCTGTCTGTCTGCCCTCTAACCGACTGCGGTGTTTCTGTCTGTCCTCTAACCGACTGCGGTGTTTCTGTCTGGCCTCTGACCGACTGCTGTGTTTCTGTCTATCCTCTGACTGACTGCCTGCCTGCCTCTGACCGACTGCGGTGTTTCTGTCTGGCCTCTGACCGACTGCGGTGTTTCTGTCTGTCCTCTAACCGACTGCGGTGTTTCTGTCTGTCCTCTAACCGACTGCAGTGTTTATGTCTGTCCTCTAACCGACCGCGGTGTCTGTCTGTCCTCTAACCGACTGCAGTGTTTCTGTCTGCCCTCTAACCGACTGCAGTGTTTCTGTCTGTCCTCTAACTGACTGCAGTGTTTCTGTCTGTCCTCTAACTGACTGCGGTGTTTCTGTCTATCCTCTGACCGACTGCAGTGTTTCTGTCTGGCCTCTGACCGACTGCAGTGTTTCTGTCTGGCCTCTGACCGACTGCAGTGTTTCTGTCTGGCCTCTAACCGACTGCGGTGTTTCTGTCTGTCCTCTAACCGACTGCGGTGTTTCTGTCTGTCCTCTAACCGACTGCGGTGTTTCTGTCTGTCCTCTGACCGACTGCGGTGTTTCTGTCTGGCCTCTGACCGACTGCGGTGTTTCTGTCTGTCCTCTAACCGACTGCGGTGTTTCTGTCTGTCCTCTAACTGACTGCGGTGTTTCTGTCTGTCCTCTAACCGACTGCGGTGTTTCTGTCTGTCCTCTAACCGACTGCGGTGTTTCTGTCTGGCCTCTGACCGACTGCGGTGTTTCTGTCTGGCCTCTGACCGACTGCGGTGTTTCTGTCTGTCCTCTAACCGACTGCGGTGTTTCTGTCTGTCCTCTAACTGACTGCGGTGTTTCTGTCTATCCTCTGACTGACTGCCTGCCTGCCTCTGACCGACTGCAGTGTTTCTGTCTGGCCTCTGACCGACTGCAGTGTTTATGTCTGGCCTCTGACCGACTGCGGTGTTTCTGTCTGGCCTCTGACCGACTGCGGTGTTTCTGTCTGGCCTCTGACCGACTGCCTGCCTGCCTCTGACCGACTGCGGTGTTTCTGTCTGGCCTCTGACCGACTGCAGTGTTTCTGTCTGGCCTCTGACCGACTGCAGTGTTTCTGTCTGTCCTCTAACCGACTGCGGTGTTTCTGTCTGTCCTCTAACCGACTGCGGTGTTTCTGTCTGGCCTCTGACCGACTGCAGTGTTTCTGTCTGGCCTCTGACCGACTGCGGTGTTTCTGTCTGTCCTCTAACCGACTGCGGTGTTTATGTCTGTCCTCTAACCGACCGCGGTGTCTGTCTGTCCTCTAACCGACTGCAGTGTTTCTGTCTGCCCTCTAACCGACTGCAGTGTTTCTGTCTGTCCTCTAACTGACTGCAGTGTTTCTGTCTGTCCTCTAACTGACTGCGGTGTTTCTGTCTATCCTCTGACCGACTGCAGTGTTTCTGTCTGGCCTCTGACCGACTGCAGTGTTTCTGTCTGGCCTCTGACCGACTGCAGTGTTTCTGTCTGTCCTCTAACCGACTGCGGTGTTTCTGTCTGGCCTCTGACCGACTGCGGTGTTTCTGTCTGTCCTCTAACCGACTGCGGTGTTTCTGTCTGTCCTCTAACCGACTGCAGTGTTTCTGTCTGGCCTCTGACCGACTGCGGTGTTTCTGTCTGGCCTCTGACCGACTGCGGTGTTTCTGTCTGGCCTCTGACCGACTGCTGTGTTTCTGTCTGGCCTCTGACCGACTGCGGTGTTTCTGTCTTGCCTCTGACCGACTGCGGTGTTTCTGTCTTGCCTCTGACCGACTGCGGTGTTTCTGTCTTGCCTCTGACCGACTGCGGTGTTTCTGTCTTGCCTCTGACCGACTGCCTGCCTGCCTCTGACTGACTGCAGTGTTTCTGTCTGTCTGCCCTCTAACCAACTGCAGTGTTTCTGTCTTGCCTCTGACCGACTGCCTGCCTGCCTCTGACCGACTGCGGTGTTTCTGTCTTGCCTCTGACCGACTGCGGTGTTTCTGTCTTGCCTCTGACCGACTGCCTGCCTGCCTCTGACCGACTGCGGTGTTTCTGTCTGTCTGCCCTCTAACCAACTGCAGTGTTTCTGTCTTGCCTCTGACCGACTGCCTGCCTGCCTCTGACCGACTGCATTGTTTCTGTGTGGCCTCTGACCGACTGCAGTGTTTCTGTCTGTCTGTCTGCCCTCTAACCGACTGCAGTGTTTCTGTCTGTCCTCTAACCGACTGCGGTGTTTCTGTCTGGCCTCTGACCGACTGCTGTGTTTCTGTCTATCCTCTGACTGACTGCCTGCCTGCCTCTGACCGACTGCGGTGTTTCTGTCTGGCCTCTGACCGACTGCAGTGTTTCTGTCTGGCCTCTGACCGACTGCGGTGTTTCTGTCTGTCCTCTAACCGACTGCGGTGTTTCTGTCTGTCCTCTAACCGACTGCAGTGTTTATGTCTGTCCTCTAACCGACCGCGGTGTCTGTCTGTCCTCTAACCGACTGCAGTGTTTGTCTGTCCTCTAACCGACTGCAGTGTTTCTGTCTGCCCTCTAACCGACTGCAGTGTTTCTGTCTGTCCTCTAACTGACTGCAGTGTTTCTGTCTGTCCTCTAACTGACTGCGGTGTTTCTGTCTATCCTCTGACCGACTGCAGTGTTTCTGTCTGGCCTCTGACCGACTGCAGTGTTTCTGTCTGGCCTCTGACCGACTGCAGTGTTTCTGTCTGGCCTCTAACCGACTGCGGTGTTTCTGTCTGTCCTCTAACCGACTGCGGTGTTTCTGTCTGTCCTCTGACCGACTGCGGTGTTTCTGTCTGGCCTCTGACCGACTGCGGTGTTTCTGTCTGGCCTCTGACCGACTGCGGTGTTTCTGTCTGGCCTCTGACCGACTGCGGTGTTTCTGTCTGTCCTCTAACCGACTGCGGTGTTTCTGTCTGTCCTCTAACTGACTGCGGTGTTTCTGTCTATCCTCTGACTGACTGCCTGCCTGCCTCTGACCGACTGCAGTGTTTCTGTCTGGCCTCTGACCGACTGCAGTGTTTATGTCTGGCCTCTGACCGACTGCGGTGTTTCTGTCTGGCCTCTGACCGACTGCGGTGTTTCTGTCTGGCCTCTGACCGACTGCCTGCCTGCCTCTGACCGACTGCGGTGTTTCTGTCTGGCCTCTGACCGACTGCAGTGTTTCTGTCTGGCCTCTGACCGACTGCAGTGTTTCTGTCTGTCCTCTAACCGACTGCGGTGTTTCTGTCTGTCCTCTAACCGACTGCGGTGTTTCTGTCTGGCCTCTGACCGACTGCAGTGTTTCTGTCTATCCTCTGACCGACTGCAGTGTTTCTGTCTGGCCTCTGACCGACTGCAGTGTTTCTGTCTGGCCTCTGACCGACTGCAGTGTTTCTGTCTGTCCTCTAACCGACTGCGGTGTTTCTGTCTGGCCTCTGACCAACTGCGGTGTTTCTGTCTGTCCTCTAACCGACTGCGGTGTTTCTGTCTGTCCTCTAACCGACTGCAGTGTTTCTGTCTGGCCTCTGACCGACTGCGTTGTTTCTGTCTGTCCTCTAACCGACTGCGGTGTTTCTGTCTGTCCTCTAACCGACTGCGGTGTTTCTGTCTGTCCTCTGACTGACTGCCTGCCTGCCTCTGACCGACTGCGGTGTCTCTGTCTGGCCTCTGACCGACTGCAGTGTTTCTGTCTGGCCTCTGACCGACTGCAGTGTTTCTGTCTGTCCTCTAACCGACTGCGGTGTTTCTGTCTGGCCTCTGACCGACTGCGGTGTTTCTGTCTGGCCTTTGACCGACTGCGGTGTTTCTGTCTGGCCTCTGACCGACTGCGGTGTTTCTGTCTGGCCTCTGACCGACTGCGGTGTTTCTGTCTGGCCTCTAACCGACTGCGGTGTTTCTGTCTGTCCTCTGACCGACTGCAGTGTTTCTGTCTGTCTGTCTGCCCTCTAACCGACTGCAGTGTTTCTGTCTGTCCTCTAACTGACTGCAGTGTTTCTGTCTGTCCTCTAACTGACTGCGGTGTTTCTGTCTATCCTCTGACTGACTGCCTGCCTGCCTCTGACCGACTGCAGTGTTTCTGTCTGGCCTCTGACCGACTGCAGTGTTTCTGTCTGGCCTCTGACCGACTGCGGTGTTTCTGTCTGGCCTCTGACCGACTGCGGTGTTTCTGTCTGGCCTCTGACCGACTGCGGTGTTTCTGTCTGGCCTCTGACCGACTGCTGTGTTTCTGTCTGGCCTCTGACCGACTGCGGTGTTTCTGTCTTGCCTCTGACCGACTGCGGTGTTTCTGTCTTGCCTCTGACCGACTGCGGTGTTTCTGTCTTGCCTCTGACCGACTGCGGTGTTTCTGTCTTGCCTCTGACCGACTGCCTGCCTGCCTCTGACTGACTGCGGTGTTTCTGTCTGTCTGCCCTCTAACCAACTGCAGTGTTTCTGTCTTGCCTCTGACCGACTGCCTGCCTGCCTCTGACCGACTGCGGTGTTTCTGTCTTGCCTCTGACCGACTGCGGTGTTTCTGTCTTGCCTCTGACCGACTGCCTGCCTGCCTCTGACCGACTGCGGTGTTTCTGTCTGTCTGCCCTCTAACCAACTGCAGTGTTTCTGTCTTGCCTCTGACCGACTGCCTGCCTGCCTCTGACCGACTGCATTGTTTCTGTGTGGCCTCTGACCGACTGCAGTGTTTCTGTCTGTCTGTCTGCCCTCTAACCGACTGCGGTGTTTCTGTCTGTCCTCTAACCGACTGCGGTGTTTCTGTCTGGCCTCTGACCGACTGCTGTGTTTCTGTCTATCCTCTGACTGACTGCCTGCCTGCCTCTGACCGACTGCGGTGTTTCTGTCTGGCCTCTGACCGACTGCAGTGTTTCTGTCTGTCCTCTAACCGACTGCGGTGTTTCTGTCTGTCCTCTAACCGACTGCGGTGTTTATGTCTGTCCTCTAACCGACCGCGGTGTCTGTCTGTCCTCTAACCGACTGCAGTGTTTCTGTCTGCCCTCTAACCGACTGCAGTGTTTCTGTCTGTCCTCTAACTGACTGCAGTGTTTCTGTCTGTCCTCTAACTGACTGCGGTGTTTCTGTCTATCCTCTGACCGACTGCAGTGTTTCTGTCTGGCCTCTGACCGACTGCAGTGTTTCTGTCTGGCCTCTGACCGACTGCAGTGTTTCTGTCTGGCCTCTAACCGACTGCGGTGTTTCTGTCTGTCCTCTAACCGACTGCGGTGTTTCTGTCTGTCCTCTAACCGACTGCGGTGTTTCTGTCTGGCCTCTGACCGACTGCGGTGTTTCTGTCTGGCCTCTGACCGACTGCGGTGTTTCTGTCTGGCCTCTGACCGACTGCGGTGTTTCTGTCTGTCCTCTAACCGACTGCGGTGTTTCTGTCTGTCCTCTAACTGACTGCGGTGTTTCTGTCTATCCTCTGACTGACTGCCTGCCTGCCTCTGACCGACTGCAGTGTTTCTGTCTGGCCTCTGACCGACTGCAGTGTTTATGTCTGGCCTCTGACCGACTGCGGTGTTTCTGTCTGGCCTCTGACCGACTGCGGTGTTTCTGTCTGGCCTCTGACCGACTGCCTGCCTGCCTCTGACCGACTGCGGTGTTTCTGTCTGGCCTCTGACCGACTGCAGTGTTTCTGTCTGGCCTCTGACCGACTGCAGTGTTTCTGTCTGTCCTCTAACCGACTGCGGTGTTTCTGTCTGTCCTCTAACCGACTGCGGTGTTTCTGTCTGGCCTCTGACCGACTGCAGTGTTTCTGTCTGGCCTCTGACCGACTGCGGTGTTTCTGTCTGTCCTCTAACCGACTGCGGTGTTTATGTCTGTCCTCTAACCGACCGCGGTGTCTGTCTGTCCTCTAACCGACTGCAGTGTTTCTGTCTGCCCTCTAACCGACTGCAGTGTTTCTGTCTGTCCTCTAACTGACTGCAGTGTTTCTGTCTGTCCTCTAACTGACTGCGGTGTTTCTGTCTATCCTCTGACCGACTGCAGTGTTTCTGTCTGGCCTCTGACCGACTGCAGTGTTTCTGTCTGGCCTCTGACCGACTGCAGTGTTTCTGTCTGTCCTCTAACCGACTGCGGTGTTTCTGTCTGGCCTCTGACCGACTGCGGTGTTTCTGTCTGTCCTCTAACCGACTGCGGTGTTTCTGTCTGTCCTCTAACCGACTGCAGTGTTTCTGTCTGGCCTCTGACCGACTGCGTTGTTTCTGTCTGTCCTCTAACCGACTGCGGTGTTTCTGTCTGTCCTCTAACCGACTGCGGTGTTTCTGTCTGTCCTCTAACTGACTGCGGTGTTTCTGTCTATCCTCTGACTGACTGCCTGCCTGCCTCTGACCGACTGCGGTGTCTCTGTCTGGCCTCTGACCGACTGCAGTGTTTCTGTCTGGCCTCTGACCGACTGCAGTGTTTCTGTCTGTCCTCTAACCGACTGCGGTGTTTCTGTCTGGCCTCTGACCGACTGCGGTGTTTCTGTCTGGCCTTTGACCGACTGCGGTGTTTCTGTCTGGCCTCTGACCGACTGCGGTGTTTCTGTCTGGCCTCTGACCGACTGCGGTGTTTCTGTCTGGCCTCTAACCGACTGCGGTGTTTCTGTCTGTCCTCTAACCGACTGCGGTGTTTATGTCTGTCCTCTAACCGACTGCGGTGTCTGTCCTCTAACCGACTGCGGTGTATGTCTGTCCTCTAACCGACTGCGGTGTCTGTCTGTCCTCTAACCGACTGCGGTGTCTGTCTGTCCTCTAACCGACTGCGGTGTCTGTCTGTCCTCTAACCGAATGCGGTGTCTGTCTGTCCTCTAACCGACTGCGGTGTCTGTCTGTCCTCTAACCGACTGCGGTGTCTGTCTGTCCTCTAACCGACTGCAGTGTCTGTCTGTCCTCTAACCGACTGCGGTGTCTGTCTGTCCTCTAACCGACTGCGGTGTCTGTCTGTCCTCTAACCGACTGCGGTGTTTCTGTCTGTCCTCTAACCGACTGCGGTGTTTATGTCTGTCCTCTTACCGACTGCGGTGTCTGTCCTCTAACCGACTGCGGTGTATGTCTGTCCTCTAACCGACTGCGGTGTCTGTCTGTCCTCTAACCGACTGCGGTGTCTGTCTGTCCTCTAACCGACTGCGGTGTCTGTCTGTCCTCTAACCGACTGCGTTGTTTGTCTGTCCTCTAACTGACTGCGGTATTTCTGTCTGTCCTCTAACTGACTGCAGTGTTTCTGTCTGTCCTCTAACCGACTGCGGTGTTTCTGTCTTGCCTCTGACCGACTGCCTGCCTGCCTCTGACCGACTGCGGTGTTTCTTTCTGGCCTCTAACCGACTGCAGTGTTTCTGTCTGTCCTCTAACCGACTGCAGTGTTTCTGTCTGTCCTCTAACCGACTGCAGTGTTTCTGTCTGTCCTCTAACCGACTGCAGTGTTTCTGTCTGTCTGTCTGTCCTCTAACTGACTGCAGTGTTTCTGTCTGTCTGTCTGTCCTCTTTCTGTCTGTCTGTCCTCTAACTGACTGCAGTGTTTCTGTCTGTCCTCTAACCGACTGCAGTGTTTCTGTCTGTCTGTCTGTCTGTCCTCTAACCGACTGCAGTGTTTCTGTCTGTCCTCTAACCGACTGCAGTGTTTCTGTCTGTCCTCTAACCGACTGCAGTGTTTCTGTCTGTCCTCTAACCGACTGCAGTGTTTCTGTCTGTCCTCTAACCGACTGCAGTGTTTCTGTCTGTCTGTCTGTCCTCTAACTGACTGCAGTGTTTCTGTCTGTCTGTCTGTCCTCTTTCTGTCTGTCTGTCCTCTAACTGACTGCAGTGTTTCTGTCTGTCTGTCTGTCCTCTAACTGACTGCAGTGTTTCTGTCTGTCTGTCCTCTAACTGACTGCAGTGTTTCTGTCTGTCTGGCCTCTAAATGACTGCAGTGTTTCTGTCTGGCCTCTGATGGAATGTCTTGTCTTATTGTAGCCAGGAACGAAGCTGATATCAGGGCAGAGAGGAGCGAGATCAAACGCAGACTAACGAGAAAGGTTAGCCTGACACACACACTGCAGAATGAAAACACACAAAGATACAGTACATTATCCTGCATATATACACACACTCCGGTGACAAAACAATCATACACAGATATACAAATAAAACACTCAAATGTAACTAATCACCATAAAGTGTTAACTTAGCATTTTAGTTCCAGACAGTCAGTGTGTTTTCTTTCTACCCTGCAGCTGTCCCAGAGGCCCACCATAGCAGAGCTTCAGGCCAGGAAGATCCTGCGTTTCCATGAGTACGTAGAGTGTACCACAACTCAAGACTATGACCGCCGTGCAGACAAACCCTGGACCAAGCTCACGCCCTCTGATAAGGTGAGACTCAGTTAAAGGGCATTTTCAAAAATGTTCAGCTTCATATTAATCATCTCCAGCACCATCCCAACATCATGTGACAATGGCGCGTTTATATGTTTTGTGAAAAAATATGGAGGAAGATGGATGTTTCCAATGACATCATCAGTGTGCATCATGTGATTTTGACCAACTATGAGTATGCATTAACTACAAATTGCCTAATTGTCTACTAATTGGTAGATGTCATCTTTTTTTACTACAAAACATAAACATAGCTATTTTCATATGTTGAGGTGGTCCTGGAGATGATTAATATAAGGTTGTAAAAAATGGTAAGTGTGCTCCTCAACTGTAATAGAGAATCATAGTAATAACAGCCTGTCATACACTTTTAAACCTTTGTACCTTTATTTATACCAGGAAGTCTTCTGAGGTTTAAACCTCTTCATACTGAGAGATCTTTTATCATTTCAGCAGGGTTTTGAATTCCAGACACATACTGTGTCAAACAAAAATCCCAAGAATGCAATATAATCGCTTCTTAATGGCTGTGCTGAGTTGTCCCCAGGATATTACCTGGTCCAGTGAAGCTAGGAGAAGAGGTTGAAACAGAAATTATAGCATACTTTTTGCTATTGAGGTTTAAAATCCGTCACCATTTCTTAGATGAGAACTGACATTTGCGGTTTTATTTTTTTTAATTTGCAGAACTTTCATTGGCAAGTTAAACTATTGAGAAGTTCATATGAGTTCATATTCATTATGATTGGATGGAAGTTCTGAGGTGCCAGGATTTGGATATGAGGCAGGATTTGGATACGTGTGCCATCGCAAAAAAAGAAAGGTCCTCCCACTGTCAACTGTGTTTATTTTCAGCAAACTTAACATGTGTAAATATTTGTATGAACATAAGATTCAACAACTGAGACAAACTGAATAAGTTCCACAGACATGTGACTAATAGTAATGGAATAATGTGTCCCTAAACAAAGGGGGGGTCAAAATCGAAAGTAACAGTCAGTATCTGGTGTGGCCACCAGCTGCATTAACTACTGCAGTGCATCTCCTCCGCATGGACTACACCAGATTTGGCAGTTCTTGCTGTGAGATATCTGGGGGGAAATAGCCCTGACCCTCACCCTCCGATCCAACAGGTCCCAGACACGCTCAATGAGATTGAGATCTGGGCTCTTCGCTGGCCATGGCAGAACGCTGACAAATCATGCACAGAACAAGCAGTATGGCTGGTGGCATTGTCATGCTGGAGGGTCATGTCAGGATGAGACTTCGGGAAGGATACCACATGAGGGAGGAGGATGTCTTCCCTGTAACGCACAGCGTTGAGATTGCCTGCAATGACAACAAGCTCAGTCCGATGATGCTGTGACACACCGCCCCAGACCATGATGGACCCTCCACCTCCGAATCGATCCCGGTCCAGAGTACAGAGCTCAGTGTAACGCTCATTCCTTCGACGATAAACGCGAATCTGACCATCACCCCTGGTGAGACAAAACCGCGACTCGTCGTTGAAGAGCACATTTTGCTAGTCCTGTCTGGTCTAGCGACGGTGGGTTTGTGCCCATAGGTGACATTGTTGTCGTTGATGTCTGGTGAGGACCTGCCTTACAACAGGCCTACAAGCCCCCAGTCCAGCCTCTCTCAGCCTGTTGCGGACAGTCGGAGCACTGATGGAGGGATTGTGCGTTCCTGGTGTAACTCAGGCAGTTGTTGTTGCCATCCTGTACCTGTCCCGCAGGTGTGATGTTCGGATGTACCGATCCTTGGCAGGTGTTGTTACACGTGGTCTGCCACTGCGAGGACGATCAGCTGTCTGTCCTGTCTCCCTGTAGCGCTGTCTTAGGCTTCTCACAGTATGGACATTGCAATTTATTGCCCTGGACACATCTACAGTCCTCATGCCTCCTTGCAGCATGCCTAAGGAATGTTCATGCAGATGAACAGGGACCCTGGGCATGAGCAGGGACCCTACCGTCTGTAAGCTGTTAGTGTCTTAACGACCGTTCCACAGGTGCATATTCATTAACTGTTTATGGTTCATTGAACAAGCATGGGAAACGGTGTTTAAACGCTTGACAATGAAGATCTGTGAAGTTGTTTGGATTTTTACAAATTATCTTTGAAAGACAGGGTCCTGAAAGAGACATTTTATTTTTTTGCCGGAGTTTGTCTGACTCAGCTGGAGAGAAGAGCAGACACTGGCTTGCTTGTCAATTAATTCTCATTGAAAAAAGCCTGAAGTCTAGGCACTAATCGTTTGATCTATTTGTCTGTACTGTACAGAATTACAAAGTAGAACTGCTCTAGGTTGTTCCTGCCAGTATAGTGACTCCGGTGTTATGTGATGCATCTTCCCCCTCTATTATTTTCTATCTAGGCTGCCATCCGCAAGGAACTTAATGAGTTCAAGAGCTCTGAGATGGAGGTTCATGAAGAGAGCAGGATCTATACCAGGTTAGTGTCCTATACAACACCAATATCTATAAATTATTAAAAATGACTCCTCAGATTTAGCTGAACACTTCAACATTTCTTCCAACTTTATGATTAATATTTATTTACTTATATCCAGGCCTGGAACTCTAAACTAACCAGGATTCCTCTAAACCTCAACTGTTGTTGAATGTTGTAAGTTGCAGCCCTATATCTTCCTAGCCATGACTTTCCTCCATCCTCACTCCTCAGATTCCATCGGCCTTAGCTGTGCTCCCTGGCCTGGCTGCAAAAGAAGAAGTTAAATGCAATACGGAGCCGGGGGTTTGCAGGACTCCAATATGGAACGCACAGACCCCCTGGTGACTGCAATTACCACATTCCCTTGTCCTGGAACAAGCCTGTTCCTCTCCCGGAAGGCACAGTATTGATGGCTGTATCTGAAACCATGGCCTATCTGTGACCATGGACTATGAATTTGTGGATGTGGTCCCTTGGTCTATCCAGTCATTGTTGAAGCCACGGACTAGAGGTGAGTCCGTTCGGTCCAAGCCCTCAAACCATGGGGCTACTGGTACTACTGTACTGCAGCGTTGAGCTTCCTGACAAGATGACCCAGGAGGAGAACAACAGAGGTGGTGGTTTAGGCCTATTTCAGAGGACATTTTGTTACTTCGCTGTGCCAACACTGTGACTTACGATAGGCATGACAAAAGGGACAGAGTTTGACAGAGAATGTCCTGTTTTGTTCATCACATCGACATTCTCTGTCGCTGCCTAAGGTAAGAATATTCCCAAGAGGCCTTCTGCACCTGCTTTTTAGACTTCCCTCAACACTTTGCCATATTTTTATTTGAGAAGAGGAAAGAATTGTGTACGTATTGATTGTTGATCATGATGATGGTTGACATTCGTACACGGTGGTACTAACGATTTAATGTCCAAGTAAATGAGATACTGAACTTTGTTAGACTACATGACACTGGTGAAACCCTCCAATGTGTGTGTGTGTGTGTGTGTGTGTACCCACTGGTACTAGCCTTATTGCTGTTGGGACAATACATGGAGGGGTATGAAAACTGTACAGAGGAAATGTGAAATGGCTATATGTAGCCTACATATATCAGTGACGGGTTTAGTTAAAGGAAACTCAAATGTAGCCTCAACTAGTCAGCTTACTAGCTGTTTTACATAGACCTAGATCTTATTCAACAGCTCCATTCTCCCCATACACAATGATGTGCATTTTTACTGTATTCTGTACATTTTCTGACAGCCAATAATACAAGCTAACTAATTGTTTTTTCAGGCATAGTAATAAGGCACCGTATTGTTAAAATGGGAATTTAAAGTTTAAAAAAATGTAATTTGTAAAATTTGAAACATTAGAATAATTGAATAAGACCTAACAAAGCTTACATGCACTATAATTATTTCACGGATGGTGTTGAAGGCCTGCAGCAGGAACATGGATATATTTTTACTTAAACATTTTGTTTTTATTATGTTACTTTGTATGTAGGCCAATGGTTGGCCTCAGCTGTATTTACTTTATATTAAATACTGCATGTCTTCCTAATGTTAACAAAAATGTCTTTTAAATGTAATTAAAGTATTACAACAGTGCTATTTTCTAATAATGTTACAGAAATTGGTACAGAAAAAGCGTCCCCTTATTTTGCAGATGTTTTTTATGAAGAGATCTTTAAAATGATTTGCAAACCTATTGTATAAATGAATGGTCAACTTGCACTCAAATTAAAATAAATGGTTTATCATGAAGAATGTTGTCTACTTGTCATTTTCCCAACCATTTGCCTTTTAAAAAGTACTCCATGTGAGGGCAGTATTACACAAACTGTATAGTTTGTCTGCTACTTGCAACTTCTATTCTGGGTGGAAAATACAGGGCATTTGTGTGTGTTTTTTTGGGTCAACAATAGCCTTGAAACTATTATGAGTCTTTCCTATCGCCATACATGCAGATGAGAAGTGTAGTCTACCGTGTACCCTAACTATGGCAATAGAGTATTCTTGTGTATCTTCTTCGACCACTGGTTCATGGGATAAACAGCCTTCCTCGATCAGACATGTTATATCATACTGCACATCGAGCCCCAAGTTAAATCGGGTCCTATTCGCTCCTCTCTTCAGCCTTTGAATTGCTAATCATGGAGTCGCGTAATAGAAATACATATTAAATGTGCCCATTCTACCTCATGTTAGTTCTTCTAAGCCAATTGGCCCAAGAATATTATTATGCCTTTTTTTTTTTAGCAAAGTGAACTAATATCTAATACTCTTCCACTCTTTCTTTATTGCCTTTCATCTTTGATGTATTCTGTTTTTAATGTTCCATTTTTTATTTTATTTCATTGAGTCTTTACACTATCAATTGTGGACAATGTGTTCCACCCGCAATAGCCGTCAGTGGGTCCTTACCGATACCGACGTCATTAAGAACCGCTGCATCATCGAGAGTATCATGACTGGCTGCATAACTGCTTGGTATGGCAAATGCACAGCCCTCGACCGCAAAGCACTACAGAGGGTGGTGCGAACAGCCCAGTACATCACTGGGGCCGAGCTCCCTGCCCTCCAGGACCTCTATCAGGCGGTGTCAGAGGAAGGCCCAGAAAATTGCCGTAGACTTCAGCCTCCCAAGCCATAGACTGTTGACTCTGCTACTGTCTGGCAAACGGTACCGTAGCATTGGCTCTCGAACCATCAGGGGAAGGAAAAAAATAAAAATGAATGCACTCACTACTTGTAAGTCGCTCTGGATAAGACTGTCTGCTAAATTACAAAATAGCTTCTACCCCCAAGCCATAAAAGACTGCTAAATAGCTCATTAAATGGTTACCTCGACCCTATTTTGCACAGACTCTATGCACGCTTTAGACGGGTTGGCTGACAATGTCACAAACGATGCCCGCGCATCGATGAGGCAGAAGGATGGGTGGTGTTATGATTTCAGAAAGGTCAGATCTCTAGCAACAATGACAAGAAGCTGCCATGTTGGGAATCGTATGTGGCTCTGGAGAAAACCAGGCACAGCTCATCACCCGTCTAACACCATTCCTACCGTGAAGCATGGTTGTGGCAGCATCACGCTATGAGGATGCTTTAAATAGAGCCAAATACAGGCAAATCCTTGAGAACCCGCTTCAGAGTGCAAATGACAGACTAGGGCGAAGATTTACATTCCAACAGGACAACGACCCCAAGCATTCAGCCAAAGCAATGCTGGAATGGCTTCAGAACACAAATGTGAATGTCCTTGAGTGACCCAGCCAAAGCCCAGAATTGAATCCAATTTCAAATCTGAACTAAATTAAATTGCTGTTCTCTGCCGCTCCCATCTAACTTAACAAAGCTTGAAAAAAAATCTGCTAGGAAGAATGGGAGAAAGTCCCTAAAACCAGATGTGCAAAGATGATATAGACATACCCAAGATGACTGAAATCTGTAATCGCTGCCAAATGTGGTTCTACAAAGTATGGAATAAGAGTGTGAGATATAGTTCAGTTTCAATACATTTGCCAAAATTTCTAAAAACACGTTTTCCCTTTGTCATTATGGGGTATTATGTGTAGATGGGTAAGAAAAATACATTTCATCCATTTTGAATCCAAGTTGTAACAACAAAATGTGAAATAAGTCAAGAGGTATGAATACTTTCTGAAGGCGCTGTTCACACACTCTCCACTGACACACAACCCACACAAGCATACATATACACATTTACACATCATTTGCTGCTGCTACTCTGTTCTTTGTTTTAGTTTTGTCTATCCTGATGACTAGTCACTTTACCCTGCTTCCATGTACATGTCTACCTCAAGTACCTCGTACCTCTGCACATTGATCTGGTATTCCCTGTATATACAGAGGGGCAAAAAAAGTATTTAGTCAGCCACCAATTGTGCAAGTTCTCCCACTTAAGAAGATGAGAGGCCTGTAATTTTCATCATAGGTACACTTCAATTATGACAGACAAAATGAGAAAAAAAATCCAGAAAATCACATTGTAGGATTTTTAATGAATTTATTTGCAAATTATGGTGGAAAATAAGTATTTGGTCAATAACAAAAGTTTATCTCAATACGTTTTCTGTAAGTCTTCACAAGGTTTTCACATACTGTTGCTGGTATTTTGGCCCATTCCTCCATGCAGATCTCCTCTAGAGCAGTGATGTTTTGGGGCTGTTGCTGGGCAACACGGACTTTCAACTACCTCCAAAGATGTTCTATGGGGTTGAGATCTGGAGACTGGCTAGGCCACTCCAGGACCTTGAAATGATTCTTTCGAAGCCACTCCTTCGTTGCCCGGGTGGTGTGTTTGGGATCATTGTCATGCTGAAAGACCCAGCCACGTTTCATCTTCAATGCCCTTGCTGATGGAAGAAGGTTTTCACTCAAAATCTCACGATATATGGCCCCATTCATTCTTTCCTTTACACGGATCAGTCGTCCTGGTCCATTTAAAGCAAAACAGCCCCAAAGCATGATGTTTCCACCCCCATGCTTCACAGTAGGTATGGTGTTCTTTGGATGCAACTCAGCATTCTTTGTCCTCCAAACATGACGAGTTGAGTTTTTACAAAAAAGTTATATTTTGGTTTCATCTGACCATATGACATTCTCCCAATCTTCTTCTGGATCATCCAAATGCTCTCTAGCAAACTTCAGACAGGCCTGGACATGTACTGGCTTAAGCAAGGGGACACGTCTGCCACTGCAGGATTTGAGTCCCTGGCGGCGTAGTGTGTTACTGATGGTAGGTTTTGTTACTTTGGTCCCAGCACTCTGCAGGTCATTCACTAGGTCCCCCCGTGTGGTTCTGGGATTTTTGCTCACCGTTCTTGTGATCATTTTGACCCCACAGGGTGAGATCTTGCGTGGAGCCCCAGATCGAGGGAGATTATCAGTGGTCTTGTATGTCTTCCATTTCCTAATAATTGCTCCCACAGTTGATTTCTTCAAACCAAGCTGCTTACCTATTGCAAATTCAGTCTTCCCAGCCTGGTGCAGGTCTACAATTTTGTTTCTCGTGTCCTTTAACATCTCTTTGGTCTTGGCCATAGTAAAGTTTGGAGTGTGACTGTTTGAGGTTGTGGACAGGTGTCTTTTATACTGATAACAAGTTCAAACAGGTGCCATTAATACAGGTAACGAGTGGAGGACAGAGGAGCCTCTTAAAGAAAAAGTTACAGGTCTGTGAGAGCCAGAAATCTTGCTAGTTTGTAGGTGACCGAATACTTATTTTCCACCATAATTTGCAAATAAATTCATAAAAAATTCTTCAATTTGATTTTCTGGATTTTTTTTCTCTCACTTTGTCATAGTTGAAGTGTGCTTATGATGAAAATTACAGGCCTCATCTTTTTAAGTGGGAGAACTTGCACAATTGGTGGCTGACTAAATATTTTTTTGCCCCACTGTAGCTTCATTCTTGTGTATTTAATTCCTTTGGTCTTTTTTACTGCATTGTTAGGAAGGGCTCGTAAGCAAGCATTTCACAGCTGTATTTGGCACATGTGACAAATAAAATGTCCTTTAAATTGAAACCGTTTTTTATAGAAGACCATATTGTTAGATTGGTGAGGCTTTGTGTTCCTGTTATATTACTTCCATTGAGTCCCTTGTAGAGCTTAAAGGAGGAATCCTACAGCACATCTACCAGAGGTGATCATACAGCTTCGGGTTCTGAGACATTCGGTGCTAGCGATTGCTCTGTAATAGTGATTGCAACCTATTATGCCCCACCCCCTCCTTCAAAAGAGAGTTAAAAGGATGACTAGATAAATGATAGGCTCTGTCCCAAATGGCTCCCAATTCCCTATATAATCACAACTTTTGATCATTTGGGACTCCGCCAGAGACTCCACTCACTGGTGTATAAAATGGATAGTAGAGTACTTATCTGGGGAGACGCAAGACAATAAAATTGTGGCTTGCTCTTCAGCAGTAACCTATATTGCTATTATTTATAATGTATATTGGAGATCCATCTATATGCCCTTGTAGTTTTGTATTTCATCTCAAAGCATTTAGCCCATGGGCCCTCCCTGGTTCTGCCTTATTCAAGTTGCCATTGGAAACAATATGGTCCTGTTGAAAAAGTGTTAAATGGTGTTTCCTCTGAAGCAGATTATCAAAATCTTGTTAACCATTTCAAATACCGAAACAAAGGAAGGTATATTTAATGTACCTTCTTGGCTCCTGGAAATGGTGGACCTTTCCAAGCTACTAAGACAGTAAGCCTGATGTACTGTGAGATTTCCTTCTGGGTTACGAGAGTATGACATTTTAACAACCCAATATCTACCATAACACTGACCCTACCTTTCCCTATTCAATGGACTGACAGTGGACTCTACCATGTAATTGTTGTTGTCATGTAGACTACTTTAGGCTTAGTTCCCCGTGACAGACGTTTGATTCTGGGTAACAAATCTATTCTATTGCACAACAGGTAAATGGAAGGTTTTGAAGTGTAATTACAGTTATTCAGCTGAGCTGAATGTCAACTGGCACTATACCACTACTTACTTGTTCACAAAACACCCACTTATCTACCCATCTATTTCTGTCTATGTATTTGTTCACTTTAGTAAATTCTCCTGTACAGGACAATGTTGATCATGGATCTGAATTTGTGTTCATTTTGCTCCATTATAATGTTTTTATCAACAATATGCCTTTGGAACATAGTTGCTTGGTAACTATGGACAAATCTGATATATGGAAGGGATCATGGTTGTGTTGTCGATCTGGTATATTACAGTAATGAGAGAGAAATCCTTTCTCATACAGTTCTTCTCTCAGATGTATTATACTGTATATGTGAAGTGATACAACGTATGAAAGTGACACTTACTCTATCCTCATTTTGTAGGCCAAGAATTTTTAAATATATATAAGCACTTTTTTTTTTTTTTTAGTGGATAGAAATTTTGTTCGATTATAGATATACTTGATCAAGAGAGTTTACAGAACATTTTACCATTATCCATTAGCCTTTACATACAGTATGTTTAAATCAGTGATTTGGAGTGTGAAATGTCATATTTGTTTATTTCAGGGGGAATTGGCCATGTTTAGACCCATAAACTGAATTAATGTAATAATTTAACAGCTTGGTTAGCCTGATCAAGTCTGTGAGCAGCAGGGTGCTGAATCCACTGGCAAATGTTGATGTACTCAAAGGGCCAATAGATGGATACATCAGTCGCAAATCGTACCTTGGTTACCTTTTTGAGTCAAAGGCAGCTGAGCTCCACCTTGCGCCTGAGGATGAAAACAATGTTCGAAAGTGGTGTGTAGCCTTCACCATCTCCCTTACTAATGAGTTGAGGGTGAGACTGCCGGACAACATCGAAGCATTGTGTAGCCTTCACCATCTCCCTTACTAATGAGTTGAGGGTGAGACTGCCGGACAACATCGAAGCATTGTGTAGCCTTCACCATCTCCCTCACTAATGAGTTGAGGGTGAGACTGCCGGACAACATCGAAGCATTGTGTAGCCTTCACCATCTCCCTCACTAATGAGCTGAGGGTGAGACTGCCGGACAACATCGAAGCATTGGGTAGCCTTCACCATCTCCCTCACTAATGAGTTGAGGGTGAGACTGCCGGACAACATCGAAGCATTGTGTAGCCTTCACCATCTCCCTCACTAATGAGTTGAGGGTGAGACTGCCGGACAACATCGAAGCATTGTGTAGCCTTCACCATCTCCCTCACTAATGAGTTGAGGGTGAGACTGCCGGACAACATCGAAGCATTGTGTAGCCTTCACCATCTCCCTCACTAATGAGCTGAGGGTGAGACTGCCAGACAACATCAAAGCATTGTGTAGCCTTCACCATCTCCCTCACTAATGAGTTGAGGGTGAGACTGCCGGACAACATCGAAGCATTGTGTAGCCTTCACCATCTCCATCACTAATGAGTTGAGGGTGAGACTGCCGGACAACATCGAAGCATTGCAGTACATGTCAGTTTTCAATGTGGAGGAAACTCTAAAGCACAATAAGAGCCCTGGAGTAATAGAAAAATAGCCAAGCTCCTTGGCTACTCCCCTGCAGAGATAGACAAGATTGTCCAGCAATGACGTGCCATCCATCTTAGTAAATGGAATGAGACAAAAACACACTGGGCTTCTGGAGTGAGATTTGGAAGTTCAGGGATGCAGCTGATATCAACCTGTTTCAAGAACTTGCCATGGCTGCTGTTTCTGTGTTGTCCTTGCCACACTTGAATGCTGAAGTCGAGAGAGTATTCAGCCGGATGAGTGTGGTAAAAAGCACACTTAGAAATCGGATGTCCTTGCAGACCCTTAACTCCATCCTGTACATTCGATATGGACTGAAGCTGTCTGGTGAGACTTGCAGCTTTTTGGCACATCAGCTGCTTACTCATTTAAGTCAGCTCCCTCAGTTGCTGAACCTGCCATAGCGAGCCTTGACCAAAATGATGATGACCCATTCTTTCTGTGAGCCAGCACAACCTGTGTGTGTGTGTGGAGGGGGGGTCTGTAAATGTATTTATTTTTTAACCTGAATTAGGGCCAAACTAGTTACCCTAATTTTCTCACATTGCCATTGCCAGTTTTTTCTATTGTCTCTTTTTGGTCCATTTAGATTGTATAGATTGTACACAAAAAAAAGTTATGGTTAAATAATTTCATGTTTTACTGTGACTTGTTGTAGGCTCCTAAGTGGACCATAAGGTTAAAAACCAAACCAAATTAAGAAAACAAAAAAACAAAAAACAACAAGTAGCTCCGGCAGAGTCTCTTTTGGGTCACTTTTTCCGGTCCCAAGCCCGGATAAAGGAGGAGGGTTGGAATCGTGACATAAAAAAACACGAATCGACAGAAGAAACAGATTTAGGGTGTTTTTTACTTACTTTTTGTCTCTCCCACGACGTTATTCCTCTCTCCTACAGCATCCATCACAATTACATGCACATGGCAAATTAAGTGATGATGTCATTTAGCGACTTTTAGGACAGCCAATAGCTACTTTCCTTACTGAGGAGTTGGCAACATTGTTCCATTGTGACAACATCACTTCCAACAGCCATTCTCTCTGTACATGGAATAATGCAACTTTTGACACAAATCAGCTACTTTGACCACTTTACAAGAAGCGTCCACATCTTTGTATAATTCTCTGCTACTCACATCTGGCGTTTGAACAAAGGATTATATTCTAGAAAAAAAGTTACAGCTTTTTAAGTAACTGCATACCGAACATTTTTGCGATTTTGACCACTACCCTCAACCAGTTAAGACAAAGTTAAAGTGTATGGAATATTCGTCTACTTCTCTATTCATATCTGTTCGCGGAACCAAAATACTACAGATCTTGCGGTACAGTTGTTTTATTTTACTGTGTTATCACCTTTTCTTCCACCTTTTTCCAAACAGCTTCCATTTTGACCACTTACCCAACAAGTTAGAAACATATTCAAAGGCATGAAACCTTCACTGACTTATTTGCTTGTCAAATCATCTGTAACTAGAGCCGTTTTACGAACCCACTGCCTGCTCTCTTTCTAGCTGCAGTAAATCATGTCAGAAGCGATCAGATTAATTATTTACCAACAACAGCTGCAATTTCCTATCAAACTACATCACGTTTTGAAGTTCACTTTCCTTGCTTTGTCTAACAACACTATCATGAATCTAGCAAAGTCGTTTTGTGGGTCAGAGTGCAGTGTTTAGTTCATATTAAAGAGCAAACTAACTATCTTAGCCTGCATCTCTCTTGCTTTCGTCAAAAGGCAGCAGTGTTGCCAAGGCTACTGTTGCCTAGCAATGCTAGTTTGCCTGTCTCTGAGGAGAAGGGTGGGCTATACCCCTCTGATGGAAAAGAGCGGATTAGGAATAGCTTCTACCAATAAAAACTAAATTGTCTGTTGGAGTTTAGAGTGACAAAAAGTGGTATGCTGACGTCTATTAACCCTCTCTTTCTAAAATTATCTGCCGAAATTGTTGCAACCCCTATTACTAGCCTGTTCAACCTCTCTTTCGTATCATCTTTCCAAAGATTGGAAAGCTTCCGTGATCATCCCCCTCTTCAAAGGGGGAGACACTTTAGACCCAAACTGCTACAGACCTATATCTATCCTACCCTGCCTTTCTAAGGTCTTCGAAAGCCAAGTTAACAAACAGATTACCGACCATTTCGAATCCCACCGTACCCCCTCCGCTATGCAATGTGGTTTCAGAGCTGGTCATGGGTGTACCTCAGCCACGCTCAAGGTCCTAAACGATATCATAACCGCCATCGATAAGATACATTACTATGCAGCTGTATTCATCGACCTGGCCAAGGCTTTCAACTCTGTCAATCACCACATTCTTATCGGCAAACTAATCAGCCTTGGTTTCTCAAATGACTGCCTCGCCTGGTTCACCAACTACTTCTCTGATTGAGTTCAGTGTGTAAAATCGGGGGGCCTGTTGTCTGGACCTCTGGCAGTCTTTATGGGGGTGCCACAGGGTTCAATTCTCGGGCCGACTCTCTTCTCTGTATACATCAATGATGTCGCTCTTGCTGCTGGTGTCTCTGATCCACCTCTACGGAGACGACACCATTCTGTATACTTCTGGTCCTTCTTTGGACACTGTGTTAACTAACCTCCAGACGAGCTTCAATGCCATACAACTCTCCTTCCATTGCCTCCAACTGCTCTTAAATGCAAGTAAAACTAAATGCATGCTCTTCAAATGATCGCTGCCCGCACCTGCCCGCCCGTCCAGCATCACTACTCTGGACGGTTCTGACTTAGAATATGTGGACAACTACAAATGCCTAGATTTCTGGTTAGACTGTAAACTCTCCTTCCAGACTCACATTAAGCATCTCCAATCGAAAATTAAATCTAGAATAGGCTTCCTATTTCACAACTAAGCATCCTTCACTCATGCCGCCAAACATAACCTCGTAAAACTGACCATCCTTCCGTACCTCGTCTTCGGCAATGTCATTTACAAAATAGCCTCCAACACTCTACTCAACAAATTGGATGCAGTCTATCACAGTGCCATCTGTTTTGTCACCAAAGCCCCATATACTACCCACCATTGCGTCCTGTACGCTCTCGTTGGCTGGCCCTCGCTTCATACTCGTCGCCAAACCCACTGGCTCCAGGTCATCTACAAGTCTCTGCTAGATAAAGCCCCGCCTTATCTCAGTTCACTGGTCACCATAGCAGCACCCACCCGTAGCACGCGCTCCAGCAGATATATCTCACTAGTCACCCCCAAAGCCAATTCCTCATTTGGCCGCCTTTCCTTCCAGTTCTCTGCTGCCAATGACTGGAACAAACTGCAAAAATCACTGAAGCTGGAGACCCAAATCTCCCTCACTAGCTTCAAGCACCAACTGTCAGAGCAGCTCACAGATCACTGCACCTGTACATAGCCCATCTGTAATATAGCCCATCCAACTACCTCATCCCCATACTGTATTTATTTATTTATCTTGCTCCTTTGCACCCCAGTATCTCTACTTGCACATTTATCTTCTGCACATCAATCACTCCAGTGTTTAATTGGTATATTGTAATTACTTCACCACTGTCATGAAGTTGGCCTGGGGGTAGGTTTATGACAGTTATAAATACATCTTCCTCCCTTTTTCCTCTCTCTACCCTACTGATGTTACATTTGCAAACAACATGGTTAACATAGAGATTCTGGGAACATCAGAAGGTGGGGGGAAATTAACTATATTCTGGTAATCCGACCAATTGAACATATGCGGTGGTATTTAATGAATATGATGTCAGTTCGGTCGTCATCTGAGACATGCTCATCAATGATAAGATGACAAACTCTACAGTGGAAAGTCTACACATCAGAGTTATCGGATTCACTTGGAATTGTTGTTAAATTTAAATGTTTGAATATGAAATTATTTGTGATTGGATGAAATGTGATTTTAGCTTCTATAATGTGAGATTTGGGTTTTCATAAGGTTAGGGATAGGCTCAATCAGTGGCCCGCCCCTGTGAAGGGACATGGGCTATAAAACTTTTCAAACACTCCCTCCTCTCCCTTCCTATATAAAGCCTTGATGACAATGTAACCTCCTGTTCCGAGGATGTGAGGACGACGGTCCGATGTCAGAATGGTTCAGATAATGACTACAGAACGAAGCCAACATCAGCGTGAGCTTTGCTTGCGAATGGTATGAACTTTGAACTCTTATTCACTACAGAAGTGATACCTCCTAGCCGTTGAGTTAGCGACAGCCGCTGCAAACGATGGTTAGGATGGAACAAACAGAGTATCCCGTCTATCACACAACGACGTTACTACAACGTATCCAATTGACCACCAGAGACATTCTTCAAAGGACTTTGTTAACACGGCCTTCCATCTACCACCAACCTACTGAAGAGTAAATATTTATTGCATTTTCCTTTTCCAAATGGGCAGTAATTTAGAATGCATAAGATACTGTATTTACGATAGCACAGCTTCGCCCTTTGTTCCCCAGTATTCCCGCTCTTTCACTCAAACCCAGCCTCTTTTCTTTTGTGTAACAAGCTCTCATATCTGTTCCGCCCGCTAGAGACGTTTTCCTTTATGACATAATTTGTAATCAAGTTATGATTAATTATGTGTATGTGTAATTCTGTGTGATTAGTTAGGTATTTAGTAAATAAATAATTAAACCCAATTTTGTATTGCTGATTCAACTTGTTGGCCAGGGTTCGTGAACCAAGAATTTACAACATTCAGATGAGATTGAATTAAGGTGACGATTAAAATTGACTGCTATTGATGTAAAGTATTACTAGGTCTTTAAGAGTTTATTCGGAAGATAACAGCTCTATAAATATTATTTTGTGGTGCCCCGACTCTCTAGTTAATTACATTTACATGATTAGCTTAATCAGGTAATATTAATTACGGAGAAATTATTTTATAGAATAGCATGTCATATCACTTAATCCGGCATAGCCAAAGACACGACACCACCATGGCCTATTTATTGCCTTACCTCCCTTATCTTACCTCATTTGAACACACTGAATGTAGATTTTTTTTCTACTGTATTATTGACTGTAGGTTTGTTTATTCCATGTGTAACTCTGTTGTATGTGTTGAACTGCTTTGCTTTATTCTTGGCCAGGTCGCAGTTGTAAATGAGAACTTGTTCTCAACTAGCCTACCTGGTTAAATAAAGGTGAAATAAAAAAAACTATAAATAAATAAAAATTAACATCTCTCTGTGTCATCATTGAGTTGCAACGGAGCCGTTGCTATGATACACAGACACAGAGCCCAAACATTATGAGGAGAGTGAAGAGTGACCACAATTACTGACCACAACAACACAAACAACTGAACCACACATCTACACACCACAACCACACAACTACTAACCACAACCACACAAATTATGATCACACAACTACTGACCACAACAACTGACCACAACCACACATCTTGTGACCACAACTACTGTCCACAACCACACAACCTCTGACCACACAACTATTGACCACAACTACTGACCTAAACCACACAACTACACAACTTGTGACCACATCTATTGACCAAAACCACACAGCTACTGACCACAATCACACAACTTATGACCACAACTACACAGCTACTGACCACATCCACATAACTTATGACCACAACTACACTATTGCTCTCCACATCTAGTGACCACAAAAACATAACTACTGACCAGAACCACACCATTTCTGACCACAACTACACAACTATTGGCCACTTCTAGTAACCACAACCACACAACTTCTGACCGCAATCACACAACTACTAACCACAACCACACAACTGCTGACCACATCTAGTGACCACAGCCGCACAACTTCTGACCACATCTAGTGACCACAAACACACAACCTCTGACTGCAACCACACAACTGCTTACCACATCTAGTGACCACAACCACACAACTTCTGACCACAACTACACAACGTCTGAACACAACTACTGACCACTCATTTACTGACCACAACTACTGACCACAAACACACAATAAATGACCACAACCACACAACTTCTGACCACACATCTAACTACTGACTATATCCACACAACTTTTGACCACAACCACACAACTTCTGACAACAACTACTGACGAAATCTACTGACAATTGTTGGGAATTATAAAGGATTTTACTATTTGAATAATATAATCCAAGTACAACTTGGATTTGTAAACTTCTTTCACTAATACATTTTTTTTAAAGAGCTTTAGCAAGCTCCACAACTTTACTTCTAAAGTTACCATCTAGTTGCAATCAATATTGGGTTAGACGTGCAGATATACACCTGAGCTGTGTTCGAATACTCATACCGCAATAAACATACAATTTGTGACATAATTTGAGTATGTCATATGCTTATTGGTCATCGTGTGGATATAGTTAGTATTCCAAAAGTTCCCAGATGTCGTACTAAATTCGCCAAAATACAAAGTATACAAGCAGTGGACACTATTTCTGTTCTTTTAGGGCCCATAATGCAATTCTTCAGAAAATGGCTGTTGCCTCGCAACGTTTTCAGATTTTAAGAAAATGGCGGAAAATATGCAGCCGAAGTCCAACGAGAGAGGATACAAATTCATTGCTTTAACTTATTATGACAAATGTTAAGAAAATCTTGAGCAATGTAGTAAAGTAATGACTTTTCAAATATGTTACACGTTATGTTGGCTGACAATGTGTTAGCTGACGCTATCCTTACGAACCACATAGCATTACAGCAGAATGTTCCGGTATGTTAGCTAGTTACCTAACGTTAGTTGGCTACTAATACATGGAACTTGCCAGGCAGTATATTAACTATAAGCTATCTATCTAACTACCCAACGTCTATTGATTTGATTATTCAAATCATTATTAGCGAAATGGTACAGTCGTTGTGCTTTCTCAATGAACATGGTTAATTCTGGATATCTACTCCGATTTCAGAGCACCCTCGTCTGAGTGTGAATTACGAACGCTCAACACCCGTTGAATATGGCCGGTGTCAGTAAACGTTGGCAAAAAAAAGTAATTCAATTGTTGTCAGCAGCACAGTTATAGTCTCCAACGCTCTGGATAACATGAAAGCATAACCAGCTCTGCTAGGGTGAGTAAAATGGTCAGCGTGAGGTTTTCTCTCATTTGTGTCTGGAAGTAGCTAGCAAGCTAGCATTTAGCTTGGGTGCTTGACTGCCGATGTGAGGTCAGAATGCTTGGATCAACCCTTCTCTGGTACTCCAGATAGATTTTACGAACACACCCAAAATTGTAAAATGTTTAACTAGTCATTTGTTACACTAACAGGCTAGCAAGAGGTTGCATAGCAACATCATCAACTTCCGTGAAGACAGGCGAAGTGCTAGTACGCTCAACTGAAACGATACTGTTCATTTACAATACACTAAAATTAACTAATAGTATGTAATATATACTCATTAAGTATGTAGTATACAATATGTTAGTATGGGTATTCGAACACAGCTCTGGTCTTTCAGAATATTGAGGCTGAAGTACAAGTGTACACCTGGTTTGTATGAGTGTTGCGACTTGGGCAATGGGGTAGACCTGTTTTATATGAAGTATGCCAATGGATTTACATAGTTTATATGAGCAATGGGGTGACGGGATACACAAGGCTCACACAGGGGTCTGGATTGAAGTCTGTTGCTCATTCAAATACTTTCTGGCTCCAAGTTTGCAGTATGAAAAAGTAAAGGGGGCTGGGGCACATGTGTTATACCACTGTACTAGGAGTTTACCTATGAAATTATTAGCATTTAAATCTCAGAAGTCACAGGACTAAGATAAGCAAATACCAGGGTGAGGGTGTGCAGCGAATGGCTGGATACAGGTTCCTGTTGGTGACTTGGGGAATACAGGCCTAAGGAAAGTGGTTAACAGAGCTGAGATAGGCAAGTAACAGGGATGAGGTGTATTGGCAAAGGAACTGGGGTCTATGAGTAACAAATAGGGCCTCAGGGCTAGGATATGAGTATATCTGTATCTGATTGTGTCAATATTAAGGTATTGGCATGTGGGTTCTAGGGTTAGGGTATGGGGGTAATTGGGTTTAGGTGTGTGGGTAAGTGGGTAAGTGGGCTGAGGTATATAGATAGTGGGGCTGAGGAATAGTTGTAAATGTCTGTTCATTTTATTATAGGCAGAGGACTGTTTGTTCCCATCAGTCACAATTGTGACTGAGAATAATATATATATATATTTTTTTTTACGTACTTTTGATTTAAAAAAAAAAAGCATTATGGATTACTAATGGCATAAGATTTGCCTAGTGGCACGTCTGGGAAAAATGTAGGGAACAAATAGGTTAAGATATAAAAATGTGTAAGTGTTTACAAGTACATTTTCTTACCATATGCCATATTTGACAGCCAAGATGAAGCCCGAAGCCGAAAAGTTTCATTACAACTACACACATGAACTACAACTACCACCAGCTATATATGTCTCACTTTTATTCAATTTAGTGATGGCAACTTTCAGTAAAAAAAATAAAAAAACAATCTAACATAAAACACATTAAATGTATTGGCCACTGGTCGGCCATATTGTAAGTGTCCATGATACTTTAATAAAACTGAACACGACTCAATAGAAAAATAACAAAGTGAATGGAAACGAAAACCGAAACAGTCCTGAATGGTGACACAAAGAACAAAACAGGAAACAATCACCCACGAAACACAGGTGGGAAAAGGCTACCTAAGTATGACTCTCAATCAGAGACAACTAATGACACCTGCCCGACCATACTAAAACAAAGACATAACAAAAGAACAAAGGTCAGAACGTGACACATATTGGCACTCCCTAGTAAGAGTGGTATTCCGTAGGAATGAGTGGAATTCTACACTATTTCAATGAAATGTTTCAAGCACAAATGACACGTGTTGAAGTATTTTTTTGTTTTTGGTGGGACAGTAACATTAGTTCTCTAAAAAATAGATATAATTTAAGGAAGATAGTTGTATGTATTATTTCATTTTTATGTTTAGCTCACAATATAATTTCAAAGTCCGCATTAAGGTGTCTGTGATGGAATACCTCTTCAAACAGTATCTTAAATAATCCTCCTCCTCACCTCGACCCCCCCTCAAAAAACAGAACCAGCACTTGCAGTTGAACAAATATATATGTTTTAAATACATCAGTAAATACTGATGTTACTGTCCCCAATACAAAAAATATATACTTAAATAGTTGGAATTTTGCCCTTGAAACATAATTGAAATACTGTAGAATTCCATGCATTCCTATGTAGGACTGCTCCTACTGGCGAGTGCCAATATGGCCAACCGGTGGCTTCAAAGCCTTTCAATGGCCAATACATAGCATCAGCAACCCAGGGTTTATATACATCATAGGACACAACCCGTAAGTCTGAAGTAGGAACGAGTCACATTCATATTGTATTAAAGCCACACAGTCTCCTTCCCTTCATTTAGTAGCTGATTAAAGGTCTTTGGTGATTGGACATCCATCATGTTTTCATTAAGAAAAGCAATAACAAACTTATAGGGGAATATAGTATTGTGGCCTTCAATATGTTCCGACTGTATTATAGCAGCCCTGCAGTGACATCCCAGTGTTTCTCCTTCTGCACACTCTTTCCCTCCATCTGCCCTTATATGTCTCTCTTACTCTCTCATCTCTTTTCTCCTTCTCTCCCTGCACAGTTCACATTTCTGTACAATACAGTCATTTCTCCATCTCATGGCTCTTAAGTGTATAGAGTCTGCCGGATGCACTTCACTTTGCAGGGTTTTTACCCAGTGAGATTTCTGAAGCCACCTGGAAGCTGTGACGAATAGACCTCTCTCTCACCATGGGGACAGGGAATAGAATGCCTAAGATGTATGGTGGATCTTGGCTTTTTTTTAAATTGTACCTTTATTTAAAGAAGGCAAGTCAGTTAAGAACAAATTCTTATTTACAATAACAGCCTAGGAACCGAATGACAGATTTTTACCTTGTCATCTCAGGGATTCGAGCTAGCAACCTTTCAGTTACTGGCCCAACGCTCTAACCACTAGGATACCTGCCAGCTTGTGGGACTCTGAGATGGGAGATCAGAAAGATGCTTACAGGCTTCCTTCCCTTGAAGCAGGGCTACAGGTGTTCAAAACACCGCTCATATGTCTGCTTAGAGAGCCTCTACCCCCCCAAAAAAACTCTGTAGATGAGAAGTTCCGTATCTTGCTGCAGGGGTACAGGTGCACAAGACAACATCATCCCTTTGTCTATTCATTGTTTAGTTTCTAGATATCATATGTATTTTGTGATGAATACATAGCAGGCAACAATTCTAACTTCCTGTAATAAATGTTTATTAAATACAACCCTAGAGTAAGACTGTGAAGTCCAAGTATCCAGGTCAGCCTTGCCCTTAACACACACTCGAAGCCACAAAAAGCCATGAAAGCCCTCAGAACTCAATTTGTCAGATACATTCCAAAGGGATGCTGGTCCATGTTGACTCCAATGCTTAACAGAGTTGTGTCAAGTTGACTTGATGTCCTTTGGGTGGTGGACCATTCTTGATTAAAAATAAATAAATGCAGGGTTGCAGTTCTTGACACAAACCGGTGTGCCTGACACCTACTACCATACCTTGTTCAAGGGCACTTAAAACTTTTGTCTTGCCCATTCATCCTCTGAATGGCACACATACACAATCCATGTCTCAATTGTCTCAAGGCCTAAAAATCCATCTGTAACCTGTCTCCTCCCCTTCATCTATGCTGATTGAAGTGGATTTAAAAAGTGACATCAATAAGGTATCATAGCTTTCAAGTGGATTTACCTGGTCAGTCTGTGTCATGGAAATAGCAGGTGTTCATAATGTTCTGTACACTCAGTATACAGTACGGTGATGTATAGGAGGAGCTGAAGTGGGCTATAGTCTGAGCCTGAGATTCATGGATGAAGCCTGGGTTGGTATGTGATTTTAATGACTGGAGGTGTAGAGGAGAGGATCCATTCTAATACCTCCTTCACTAGGCTCCTGCTGGTGCATTACAATGCTTTTTGGGGCAACTGTAGGATAATCACTATGCTGGGGCTTCCTTCCGGACAAACATAATACATACTATATCTTTTTTTGAGGATAGGATGTGTGTACATCTCCTCCTCTCTCTTGAGCTATACCTCCACACAGCCTCTCATTTTCCATCTCTCCTCCTCTCTCTGAGCTATACCTCCACACAGCCTCTCCTTTTCCATCTCTCCTCCTCTCTCTGAGCTATACCTCCACACAGCCTCTCCATTTCCATCCCTCCTCCTCTCTCTTGAGCTATACCTCCACACAGCCTCTCCTTTTCCATTTAACCTCCTCTCTCTGAGCTATACCTCCACACAGCCTCTCCATTTCCAGCTCTCCTCCTCTCTCTGAGCTATACCTCCACACAGCCTCTCCATTTCTATCTCCCCTCCTCTCTCTGAGCTATACCTCACCACAGCCTCTCCATTTCCATCTCTCCTTCTCTCTCTGAGCTATACCTCCACACAGACTCTCCATTTCCATCTTTCCACCCCTTTCCCTGAGCCAAACATCCACACAGTGCTCCATCTCCCTCTCTCGCTCTCTCGTTGTCTCTGTCTCTCTCTCTCACCTTCCATTGACTATTCTCCTGAGCTGTAGCTGGTATAAACACAGCCACCAATGGCCAAGTGCAGCGATCACCATTAGACAGCAATGCCAGAGAGAGGGAGTGTGTGTACGAGGGTGAGCTGCAGAACTTGTTAGACCTACGGTACACATTGTAATTACAGTCTTGCATCAGTGACCCAATCCCAGAGCTTCCCCTTAGGAAGGGACTGTTAGTTTCTCAGACTCCTCTCTGGATGTTTCATTAATGTACCCCTGTCCTGTCCTCTCCCTCCATATCCATCTCTTCTTCCCTAAACACTGTCCTCCAGCCTTCCCCTGCGGTGGTGTTCTGGGAGGCGTGATGTCTCCACAATGTCTTCATTAACTGCATCAACAGCAATGTTAGCAGCCAGTGGACTTGATGCTGTTGGGACACAACAAGTGTTTGATGCCGTCAGAGAATGACCTGAAACTCCTGCTCTGTAGTAATCCTGAGAGACAGACCATAGCTCACCACTGGAGAGGAGACAACTTAATCTCTCCATGGATCTGATGAATAGCAACTCTGAAACCTCAGAGGGCAGCTAGGAGAGTTATTACTGTATAATAAAATAAGGATAATACTGTTCTGTGGTTGGAGGTTGTGATTGGATGCTCGTTGGGAGTTGTCTGTCTCGTGGATGAAACTGAATCCATACCCTTTCCTACTCTTGAGTCCCTGGCTGCTGTTGCATGATCAGTGTAAGAATATTCAAAGATAAATACACAACTCAGAGGACTAAAGGTCAAGAGGGAATTAATGATCAATGGAAATAGTTGTTTTTCTGTAATGGGGAACTGAAGATGAATGGGTTAGGGACACGGGAGGAATTTCAGTCTAGGACTCATAGCTACATGTGGCAAGTTTTCATTGGTCCGAATTGTTTATACACTGAGCCTGAAACGGGATACTTGTTATTTGGCCACCGGCCCAATTTAACTGCAAGGAATTCTAATTGGTCAACCACAGGCTAGGGTTGGGGTATAAACTACATCCTGTCTCTTTGTTCAGAGGAGAAAACATTGAGGACAGGGAATAATAAACATCTACCATCTACTTCCCATCATAACAACTATGATTTGTTCTCTTTGAATAAGAGGGGGTCTGTGTTATTGAAGAATAAGATCAACTGCTAACAACATTGAATAGTCTCTGTGGAGGAAGACAAATGCCATCATCATGAATATTCAATGTCCATGTGGATCGATGCAGTAAGTAGAGCGACTATGTTCTGTTAAGAGACTAACTGTTGGAACTTTACCACAGACAACAGAAAATCCCTCTTGTTTCCTCAAGCTGTTTCCCATCTTGAAAAACTCAGGTCAAATATTCACTTTCTCCTTGTTAGTGACTTTTCTGTGAACACTTGTTCTAAGATCAGAGTTAGACACTACAGGGGGCTAATGAACCGTTTTCCATTAACCTCGATCCTCCACTTCAAATCAGCCTCCTCTAGCTTCACGCTAAATGCTTTTTATGATTTCCCCCCTTTATCCTATTTAAAAACAATGTTTACCATGAAGCCCCCTGTGTCTGCTAACTGCTAGCCCCTGCTAACTAGCACTCCTTAGCCATTGTGTGTGTCCCCTATTCCCTCTGGGCCATGGTCAAAAGTAGTGCACTATATAGGGAATAGGGTGCCATTTGAGACACATTCATTGTTGACAGCTCCCTCAATCCCCTGGGTCCACCGACTCTCCCTTCTGGTTTGTAAGTGGATCTTCAGAGGAGTGCTACCCTCCTCCTCCTCGCTCTAGCAGCCTCCACTGTGAATGTGGCTGTAATTAACTAAATGCTGCTTGGCAGTTTAAGGCTAATTAACTAGTAGAGCTTTGTTGAGTTCCTTATCCATTCCACTAGGAGTTTATAATGAAACAAATGAATAAATAAAACTCAAACATATTATTTAAACAACAGAATAGAATTTAGACCCATTCTGAGGAAATAGTAATAATTTGTTTTCTCATATCATAGCTTTTCTTCTTTGTGGTTTAAAGGTGATTATATGCCCTCCTTATGTTGTCCATCATGACACTGCTTTGGTGACGTCAGTAGGCTTCTGATACCTAACCTGACCTTTGACACACATCAACAATCAATCCATTAACACCTTTTCATCAATAATTTAACAAGACCGATCTAATGTGTGTATCGGCATAGCTATGTATTTTTAGTCCTCAAATCATGATTCAATCTTTATTTTGTCTCCTCATGCTGAAAACGAAATTGGGAATGGATCATGCTAAAGCTATTTAAGGAGATATGCGGTTAATTATTTAAGAGGGAATGTATCTGCGTCATGCAGAACGGGCCACTGCTGGTTTTGGAAGGACCCTGAGAACCAAGGACTATGAAGATGGTTTGTTTATGATTATATCTGGAGTCTATGAAATATGTTAACATATCATTCAGATATGTTAACATATATTTAGCTCAATCATCCACAGTGATTATGTTATCAGAGCAGACAAAACTCTCAAGATGAGCCCTTTATATCTGAGTAATTTTCTACAGGTAATTGCAGCAGACTTGGGCCTACACAAAGTGGACATTCAATGATAAAAGCATAATTGGTTATTACTTAATGCGTTATTACAATATGTTATTGTCTATTTATTTCCCCTCTTTTAACCCCTAGTTCAGAATGGGAACAGTGCGTCCCAGATGGTATCCTATTACCTATATAACGTACTACTTTTGACCAGAGCCTGGTCAAAATTAGTGTAATATATCGGGAATAGTGTGCATTTTGTTACATAGCTTAAGATGCTTAAGATGACTTGAAGTTAAACGGTAGCAGGGAGAAGAGTCACCACTTATGAGCACTCAAGCAGTAAGAGAAAGAGGCCTTCATTGCCACCCGAAAAATTGACTGAAGAAAAAACGTTCAGGTTACTTTCTAAATGTAATCAGTTACAGTTACTAGAGAAGTCCATCAGGTCTTTGTATAGTAAAGTGTATTTACGATGCAGCAAGGTTATCAAAATTTATAATCAGTAATGTAACTTTTGGATTACCCAAACTCAGTAACGTAATCTGATTACTTTCAGTAACTTTTGGATGTGTCATAATAGTGGTCTCTGACTTGTGGTCATACTTGCTCAGGTGGAACAAATTTAAACTTGTGCTTTTTGTCAATGCTGAATTGAATGTCATTGAGAAAAACAGAAAGGTGTCAATGTATTTTTTCATAAACATCCTTTCTGAATTTAAAAGTAATCCAAGAAGTAATAATCTACTTTTTTTCAAAAGTATCTGTAATCTGATTACAATACTTTTGCCAGTAATAAAACTGATCACAGTTACAGTTTTTTTGTAATCAGATTAAATCTATTTTTTACCCAGTACCCTTGGAATGTAAAAGAAGGCACCAAAGCTATTGTTAAGACGTTTCTAGGTTTATTGCTTCCTCTATCATGCAGAGAAGTCCATCAGATCTTTGTATGGTAAAGTGTATTTACGATGCAGCAAGGTTATCAATAACTTCTGCTACTCAGAGAATGGCCATGCAGATGGCCATCAGCTCTTTGTATAGTAGAGTGTGTTTACGAAGCAGCCAGTGGGTTTGAATCGTGACTAGAACTGGTTTGGCCTTGCTTTTTGTCTGGGTTGGTGTTTGGGTTGGTGTCTGGGTTTGTGGGTGGCCATGAATAATTCTGTATGATACTTTGGGCTGTTCTTGTGTGAGCTTTGTGTTTTCAGTTTTGTGTTATTTTACAGTCTATAACATGTTCACTTCTGAGCTCATCTTGCATAGCTAAATAACTCACATTGAAAGACATGAATAACCATATTCTACAAAGCATTGATTCGTAAAATGTGCTGTTGTGTAGACTTCTCTGTGAGTTGATGGGGAGACTTGGTGTGTAGACGGCTGTTGGGACACAGCGTGACATCCCTCACAGACTGTGGAGGCTGGGGACTGGCGGGACTGACATGAACAGGTGGAGGCATGGTGTGCATGTTTGTCTCGGTCACAGCGGAGCGCAAGCACACACAGTGTTATCTCAGCACCCATAAATCGATTGATGCTTTGGCTCGACCACACAATATGCCACTCGGCCTGTCAATCCTTATTATCAATCCTCTTCTATCACACAGTCTCTCTGGCAGGAGACGTCACCGGGGCTAGACAGCCCAACGCCAGACATCTGACAGGTTCAAGCTTATTAAGGGCCCAATGCAGCAATTTTTATATCAATATCAAATCATGTCTGGGGAACAATTAAGTACTTCATTGCAATTGTTTTCCATTTAAATGGTCAAAAAGAAGCAAATATAGCTTTTTAGCAAGAAACTTTTTCTCAAGCAGGAACTTTGCTAAGACTGTCTGAGAGTGGTCTGAGTGGGGAGGGAGAGGGCACCTTAAAACTAATTGAGAGGTTTAGAACTCTCTTTGATATTGGTTGATTTACCACCAAAACTCCACCCATGCAAAACCTTAGGTCCTGTGATCAGAAGGTCCTGTGAAGGTAACATTTTCAACAAGCGTCTATCAGGAAATAACACTGATATATTTTTTTTCACACTTTTAAACAGACATTTGACTGCATTGGTCCATGAAAGTATAGAACTGGCTGACAAGAATACATCAGCCATGGGAGACCCAAATATTAAGACAGTTAATTCAACTAAGCTTCTAGGCCATTTAGAAGTGATAGTCTTTAAGAATCAGTGGGTACATTATAAACATTTTATAGAAACAATCATAAATGCCTTTAAATATCACATAGTGGGCCTCTAAAATATATAAATGACAGACAAGAATCCATTAGCCATATGAATCCTTATGTTACAGGAGAAGCCCTCTCTCTATAACTTCTGTTCAGTATAATGAGGACTGTGGGAAGACACATTTCTTTCTCATTCTTTATCTCCTCTGGCTAAATGACAATGTGTTAGCTGCTGTTGGCAGTTATTGCTGAGGCAGAATATTGACCGTCCAGAGGAGGGAGGGGGGGAGAGAGCGAGAGAGAGAGAGAGAGAGAGAGAGGCACCCTGGGTACCACTCGATTTTAAGTATGCTTGTCGATTTGCTCTGTCCTGAGGGCAATTTGGGCTGGCGAAAAAAGGTGGGGGGTATTGAAATTAAGCCAGAGATAGAGTGAGAAATATGTGTTTATTAGGCAGAGAGCCAGGCCACTTTGCCATTTGCCCTTCCTTCGGTCAACTCCATTTTCTGTTCTCTCTGCTACCGCATGGCAAGCGGTACCGGAGCTCCAAGTCTAGGTACAAAAGGCTCCTTAACAGCCTCTACCCCCAAGCCATAAGACTGCTGAACAATTAATCAAATGGCCACCCAGACTATTTACATTGACCCCCCCCCCCCCCCCCCCAACAGTCTTTTAGCAGTTCCCACATATGCTGAGCGCTTGTTGGATGCTTTTCCGTCACTCTGTGGACCAACTCATAGTAAACCATTTCAATTGGGTTGAGGTAGGGTGATTGTGGAGGCCAGATCATCTGATGCAGTACTCAATCACTCTCCTTCTTGGTTAAATAGCTCTTACACAGCCTGGAGATGTGTTTGGTCATTGTACTGTTGAAAAACTAATTATAGTCCCACTGAGTGCAAACCAGATGGGATGTGTATCACTGCAGAATGATGTGGTAGCCATGCTGGTTAAGTGTGCCTTGAATTCTGAATAAATCACTGACACCAGCAAAGCACCCCCGCACCATCACACCTCCGCCTCCGTGCTTCATGTTGGGAACTACACGTGAAGAGATCATCCATTCACCTGTTCTGCGTCTCACAAAGACACGGCGATTGGAGCCAAAAATCTCAATGTCTCTTGGTCCAACAAATCTCTTCTTCTAGTTGGTGCCCTTTAGTAGTGGTTTCTTTGCAGAAATCGATTCACACAGTCTCCTCTAAACAGTTGACGTTGAAATGTATCTGTTTCTTGAACTCTGTGAAGCATTTATTTGGGCTGCAATTTCTGAGGCAGGTAGCTCTAATGAACTTATCCTCTGCAGTAGAGGTAACTCTGGGTCTTCCTTTCCTGTGGCGGTCCTCATGAGAGCTAGTTTCATCATAGAGCTTGATGGTTTTTGCGACAACAATTGAAGAAACAGTTTTTGATTGACTGATCTTCTGATAGATTGACTGATAAACTGTCATTTCTCTTTGCTTATTTGAGCTGTTCTTGCCATAATATGGACTTAGTCTTTTACCAAATAGGGGTATATTCTGTATGACACCCCTACCTTGTCACAACACAATTGATTGGCTCAAAAGCATTAAGAAGGAAAGAAATTCCACAAATTAACTTTTATCAAGGCACACCTGTTAAAAACTTCTTAGGGCTGCAATCCCGTTAATGGGATCAATATGACAACAGCCAGTGAAAGTGCAGGGCGCCAAATTCAAAACAACAGAAATCTCATAATTACAATTCCTCAAACATATACCGTTTTAAAGGTAATCTTGTTGTTAATCCCACCACAGTGCCCGATTTCAAATAGGCTTTACAGCGAAAGCACCACAATTGATTATGTTAGGTCACCACCAAACTTCAGCCATTTTTCCAGCCAAAGACAGGAGTCACAAAAAGCACAAATAGAGGTAAAATTAATCACTTCAACAGATGACACTCATAGGACTTTATGTTACACAATACATGTATGTTTTGTTTGATAAAGTTCATATTTATATAAAAAAATCTCAGTATACATTGGCGCGTTACGTTCACTAGTTCGAAAAACATCCGGTGATATTGTAGAGAGCTACATCATTTTACAGAAATACTCATTATAAATGTTGATAAATACAATTGTTAGACAAGGAAATATATATATACCTCTCCTTAATGCAACCACTGTGTCAGATTTCAAATTTTTTTTACGGAAAAAGCAAACCACGCAATAATCTGAGACGGCGCTCAGAAAATAAATAAAATGATCCGCCATGTTGGAGTCAACAGAAATCAGAAATCACATTATAAATATTCCCTTACCTTTGACGATCTTCATCAGAATGCACTCCCAGGAATCGCAGTTCCAAAATAAATGCTTGATTTTTCGATAATGTACATTATTTATGTCCAAGTAGCTACTTTGTTAGCGCATTTAGTACACAAATCCAAACGCTCGTGCAGGTCCAGCTGAAAGTCGGACGAAAACTTCAAAAAGTTATATTACAGGTTGAAGAAACTTGTCAAACTAAGTATAGAATCAATCTTTAGGATGTTGTTATCATAAATCTTCAATAAAGTTCCAACCGGAGAATTCCTATGTCTGTAGAGAAGCCATGGAACGCAGGTTGCTATCATGTGAAATGAGCATGACCAGGACCTGGCTCTCTGCCAGACCACTGACTCAAAGAGCTCCCATCCGTCTTCACAACACAGTAGAAGCCTCATTCAAGTTTCTAAAGACGGTTGACATCTAGTGGAAGCCCTAGGAAGTGCAACTTTATCCATATCCCACTGTGTGTTCAATAGGGGCTGGGTTGAAAATCGACCAACCTCAGATTTCCCACTTCCTGATTGGATTTCTTCTCATGTTTTTGCCTGCCATGTGAGTTATGTTATACTCACAGACATCATTCAAACAGTTTTAGAAACTTCAGAGTGTTTTCTATGCGATACTAATAATAATATGCATATATTAGCAACTGGGAGTGAGGAGCAGGCCGTTTACTCTGGGCACCTCTGAGCACCTTTCATCCAAGCTACTCAATACTGCCCCTGCAGCCATAAGAAGTTAATGGAAAAGCATTCCAGGTGACTACCTCATGAAGCTGGTTGAGAGAATGCCAAAAGTATACAAAGCTGTCATCAATGCAAAGGGTGGCTACTTTGAAGAATCTCAAATATAACATCTATTTTGATTTGCTTAACACTTTTTGGTTACTACGTGATTCCATATGTGTTATTTCATAATGTTGATGTCTTCACTATTATTCTATAATGTAGAAAATAGTACAAATAAAGAAAAACCCTTGAATAAGTAGGTGTGTCCAAACTTTTGACTGGAACTGTAAGTACTCAGACCCTTTGCAATGAGACTTGAACTTGAGCTGAGGTACGTCCATGAGATGTTTCTACAACTTGATTGGATTCCACCTGTGGTAAATTCAATTGATTGGACATGATTTGGAAAGGCACACAGCTGTCTATATTTGGTCCCTCAGTTGACAGTGCATGTCAGAGCAAAAACCAAGCCACGAGGTCGAAGGAATTGTACGTAGAGCTCCGAGATAGGATTGTGTCGAGGCACAAGGGTACTAAAAAAGGTATGCAGCATTGAAGGTCCCCAAGAACACAGTGGCCTCCATCATTCTTAAATGGAAGAAGTGGTCTGGAACCACCAAGACTCTTCATAGAGCTGGCCGTCCGGCCAAACTGAGCAATTGGGGGAGAAGGGCCTTGGTCAGGGTGGTGACCAAGAACCCGATGGTCACTCTGAAAGAGCTCCAGAGTTCCTCTGTGGAGATGGGTGAACCTTTCAGAAGGACAACCATCTCTGCAGCACTCCACCAATCAGGCCTTTATGGTAGTGGCCAGACGGAAGCCACTTCTCAGTAAAAGGCACATGACAGCCCGCTTGGAGTTTGCCAAAAGGCACCTAAAGGACTCTCCGACCGAGAGAAACAAGATTCTTTGGTCTGATGAAACCAAGATTGAATGCCAAGCATCACATCTGGAGGAAACCTGGCACCATCTCTACGGTGAAGCATGGTGGTTGCAGCATCATGCTGTGGGGATGTTCTATCAGTGGTAGGGACTGGGAGACTAGTCAGGATCTAGGGAAAGATGAACGGAGAAAAGTACAGAGAGGTCCTTGATGAAAGATGCTCCAGAGCGCTCAGGACCTAAGATTGGGGTAGAGGTTCACCTTCCAACAGGACAACGACCCTAAGCACACAGCCAAGACAACGCAGGAGTGGCTTCGGGTCAAGTCTCAATGTCCTTGAGTGGACCAGCCAGAGCCAAGACTTGAACATTTCTGGAGAGATCTGAAAATAGCTGTGCAGCGATGCTCCCCATCCAACATGACAGCACTTGAGAGGATCTGCAGAGAAGAATGGGTGAAACTCCCCAAATACAGGTGTGCCAAGCTTGTAACAACATACCCAAGAAGACTCTGGGCTGTAATCGCTGCCAAAGGTTCTTCAACAAAGTACTGAGTAAAGTGTTTGAATACTTATGTAAATGTGATATTTCTTACATTTGCAAAAATGTCTAACAACCTGTTTTTGCTTTGTCATTATGGGGTATTGTGTGTAGATTGATGAGGGATAAAAATCAATTGAATCCATTTTAGGATAAGGCTGTAACGTAACAAAATATAGAAAAAGTTAAGGGGCCGGAATACTTTCCGAATGCGCTGTACTTTCCCTAGAAACTAAAGGACCACAAACAACACCTTTCAATTACCGAACCCAGGCTGTTAGCTAGGAGCAATCAAGGTCTCAGATTCTTCAACTGTGCGTGTGTGTCCCTCAACTATATTGTCCGTTCTAAATTACGGCACCAGCCTTTTCCTTTATAGTGTTGAGTCAGGGAATGTAATGGGTCATAAAATGTGTCCTACACTGCATAAAACAGCCCGGTCCAGACTGAAAATCATGTTTAAGTGTCTTTGGCTGCATCCGAAATGGCACCCTATTACCTACTGCACTGCTTTTGAACAGACCCGTGGTCAAAAGTAGTGTACTATGTAGGGAATAGGATGCCATTTCGGATCTCCTGTTTTAAAGCCCCATCCGGAAGTGGATGTCAATGAGATGAGTTGATCACCTTCAGCTCCATCTGTGCTGGGAAGAGGAGGGACAGATGTCCCTGATGTGTTTGCACATAGCCTCATTATCTAGGTGACCCATCTGTTAATGCAAAGCGTTCTGCCATGGCAAAGTTATAGGACATCAACAGGCAATCTGTCCTTCTGTAAATGATAGCAACCATCGATTGCTGTTGCGGTATATCTTGATCGTTATTTCCAACTCTTTGCTGAGAGATGTTCGGGGTTGAGGCCAGAGAAGATTTGGGGATTTGAAAGTGGACAAATGCTGTATACTCTTGTGTTCCTGGAATAGATGAAAGATGTTGTCTCCCTACAAGAGTTGAGAGCAAAAACAATTATAAGTGGTTGTTCAAGATGTCTTTTGAGTTACTCCAGGAAGTGGTCACCATGGCGTAGTCTGCATCCCTAGATGGTCCCTGGTCAAAAGTAGTGCTTTTTATAGGGAATAGTTGCCATTTTGAGACGCAACCACAGTATTTTCTGCACCTAAACACTCTAGAAGCAGCAACAGAATGTACTGCAATGTCCCGTAATCTATTGTAATGCCTGTTATACCCACACAGCTAGAATGAGATTATATTTGCATGTTTATCTGTTTATATTTCTGCTAGAAGGTAGTTATAGTGTTTGTAGGTACCAGTCATAATAATGGCTGGAATGGAGCGAATGGAATGGCATCAAACACAGGTATTAAATACATGTGTTTGATGTATTTGATACCATTCCACCTACTCCGCTCCAGCCATTATCAGGAGCCCGTCCTCCCCAATTAAGGTGCCACCAACCTCCTGTATAGCCTGGGTACCATTCTGCTTGGGATAACATTCCAGGTTCTTGTCGTGTCAAACATGATGTGTACAAGGAATGGAATGTTAGCACAAAACTGGATTTCAGTCTACTGTTATGCATTCTCTCTTTTGGAGACACACTATAACTATGTCCTTGAACCTGATTACATGCTATAACAAAGGTAAAGACAGCAACATGTTTTGTCTCAACTGTTATGTATGTTCCTTGTGATTCTCTTCTTAATGAATGGGCTATTTAAGGTACTCCACATCTAATCTGTTGGCAGTTTTCAGGCATCTATTTGCCTAATGGGTTTTGGGGACAATAGTTTTGTCTGTTTGGTCAGATTGTCTAGCATTCTTTTCCATCTCTGTTTCTTCTGAAATCACTCTTGTATTCATCCGAAATGTCACAGAAAATCGATTAACGTTTCAAACCCATAGATGTAAATTCTGCACAAAACTATCATCCCATTTTTAAGATTTTCATTGAACCTGATGTGGGTATACAATACTGTTCCCTGTCTTCTTATCTCCTACCTGTACAATAGGACCTCTTGAAAATAGCCATCAATCGGTCGTAAGAGAAGGCTCAGCAGGACTGAAAGCCCGGACAGAGAGAACAGAGTGCTTTCAGTATGATCTATAATATAATATTCCTTAATAATACACACTCTCTCTCACTACTACCACAGGTCATCCACGAGGCTTACCCACGCACACACGTACACACACGTACACACACGCACACACACACGCACACGCGCACACACACACACACACACACACACACACACAAACACACACACACACACACACACACACACACGTCAACATAATGCTTTCAGCCCGGAGGCTGGTGTTTTCAGTTCATTAGTTGCATTATTTGTTTGGACAGCCACCTTAACAAGTGCTGACAGCCATTAACAGTGAGGATGAGGAGAAGCAGCCGTGTCAATTCAGTCACATACGCAGAAGGTTAGTCAAGAAAAATATAAACAGGCTGCACCCCACTGGAATATCAAGTTCCAGGAACAGAAGTGACTTAACAGCCCATAAATCAAATTGACATCAATGCAACATGACTAAGTGAAAATTCGACTGACGTTGAAGTTAGGATAAAAAGTTTGAATAAATACACCTTCATGTCGACCAAACTTCTCAGAATAACTGCTATATACACTGAGTGTACAAAACATTAAGAACAACTACTCTTTCCATGATACAGACTGACCAGGTGACTCCAGCTGAAAGCTATGATCTCTTATTGATTAGTCTTCAAGTTTATTCTTCCCTGCTCACTTTACATTCTGAGTTCCTGTTCAAAGTATTAAAACTCCCTGAGCTGGCAGCTAAACTCTAGTCAGGACTTTCTTTGTATTCGTGTGACATGTTCACCAAACTCCTTGGTGCTTGGTCTCTTTATTAAAAGTCCCTGCTTTGGTATAAACTCTTGATAGTGTCTTTGTATTCAGCATGAGCAGCATTGTCTCACCAGACTAGCTGCATGAGAGAGAGAGAGAGAGAGAGAGAGAGAGAGAGAGAGAGAGACCCTTTAGTCTGTGTTTGAGTTATCATGTCCTTACTTCTGACAAATGGATGTTCTGCTTTGAAACTCCCAATACCCACTATCTAGTTTGGGTTCTACAGTGTTGAGCATGGGCTTTGGCATTTCAACTCTTCTGTTGACTGTCTCCCCATCATCATCATCGTCTCTGAGCTTTCATTTATGATATCAATGTTTTGAGGCTTTGTTGGATACTTAGACATATTGGCTTTAGCGCTAAACTGTCACTACGTTGACAGCTGTCAATTAGAGAAAGCGATGCCCTCAGAGAAAGGAGTCTGAAAGTGGGTTGAGTAATACACTACACATGCATGGCTGCACTGAGATAAAATAGCCATAAAAGTGATTCAGGATAGCAAATAGGGACATTTTTATTTCATGTTTGGACGTTGGAGGCTGTTTTGTAGCTGTTTTTTTTTTGTTGGTCTACCTCTGAGTCACAATTCCTCAACCAAGATAGACATGGTCACAATCCTTGAAATGTCTCTTAAAAAGACGGATGTGGGTCAAAAGGTTTAATAGAATAGTAATACAATGTCATAATAGAAACTGCATGAAAATGTTTGAACGTACCCAACCATGAGAAACTTTGAAATGTACCATGAAGAAGAGGATTGTGATGGAAAAGAACGAGGGGGACGGTAATTCAAACAGTTGAACACACACAGGGTGAACTTGACATGACACCAACATGAACCTGACAATCTAAAAAGTTACATTTGTCAAGACCATTGAGAAGAATTGAGATAGAAAGGAAAAAAACGAAGGTCTTGTTGTGTGTTTTCCCAAATCATTTTACTGTAGCTGTAATGAATCAAAATCTGCGTTACCATTTCTGTTGAATTTCTTTTGAATGACCTTAAAAGGGTATTGAAGGACAGATTAGGATACTCACAGACTCATTCCTCATTTTGACAATCCCATTCCATGGTTCTGGTCCACACCAGTTAAACACTCTGCAGGTCCTCCAACATCGAACTATTTACATTCATTGCAGGTGTGAGGACAAATAGGAATGTTATTGAACTTGTATTTATTCAGGGGAGTCCATTGAGACCAGGGTCTCATTTACAATGGTTCCCCGAGGACAACAATCCAATACAACACATTCAAAATGATCAATAAAAATAAAATAAACTACAAATGACAGAATCAACACTACAGCTTCAAACGATACAAATATAATACATTCATTCAACATTGTTTTATATATTAAGGGTATGTGAGACAAGGGAGATGTACCTGTCCATAGTTGTTTATTAGGAAAGGGAATTGTACTAATTATCTCATGTTATGAATCAAACAACAATTTTGTCTGTCTTTGTCTGTTGCCACTACTATTGCTGCTTAACCTTGTTGCATTTTCCCTCCCCCTTCATCTTCCCTCTTCAAAAGGACCACAATGGAAATAAGCTTTTAAGCTTTATTGTGTTATCCTTGATGATTTTCTTAAATTGTATGTAGAGGCTTCTGCATTCCAATAAATGGTGTCATCAGAGTAAAGAACTGGCAGGGAAGTTGACTGTACAATCTGCTTCCTGCTGTTTATGTCACGCATGCTCCCGCTCTCCCTCTCTGGGCCACGAGGACGCCAGGCTGCCCTTCATTACGCACACCTGTCACATCAGCGCAATATATGACTCACCTGGACTCCGTTACTTTGTTGATTACCCCCTCTACATCTGTCTGCTCCTCACTTTGTTCCTTATGTCAGCGATGATGTCATTGTTGTTCCTGTTCTGTTTCATGTTCATTGGTTATTAAATGTTCACTCTGTGTACCTGCTTCTCATCTCCAGTGTCGATCTTCACAGTTTAGGGAGAGGCATGATCTATTTCTATAAAAGAATACAACTTTAAATCTCAGCTTCCTAACAAGCTAATGTCAAATGTCAAATTTGACATTAGCAACAGTGTGTGAAAACCCTTGTGAAGACTTACAGAAAACGTTTGACCTCTGTCATTGCCAACAAAGGGTATATAACAAAGTATTGAGATAAACTTTTGTTATTGACCAAATACTTATTTTACACCATAATTTGCAAATAAATTCATTAAAAATCCTACGATGTGATTTTCTGGATTTTTTTTCTCATTTTGTCTGTCATAGTTGAAGTGTACCTATGATGAAAATTACAGGCCTCTCATCTTCTTAAGTGGGAGAACTTGCACAATTGGTGGCTGACTAAATACTTTTTTGCCCCACTGTAAATGTGTAAGCAATCTGCAATATTTCTAAGAGAATTAGAAAACAGTATACATTTAGTTTTTCCCTCATTAAGTACCAGTTGTAAAGCAACAAGGACTTTCTGCAAGGTGACAAAATCAGATTGCAGCTCCATCATAGCCTGGTCAACCATAGTATACATAACAGTGTCATCTACATACAGATCAATGTTACAGGTGGCTCATAGACCAATATTATTTATATAAATAGTAAAGAGGACATGTTCCAAAATCAATCCCCGCAGGACACCTTTAGTAATATTGAGTTAACTTGACTTGACACCGTAAGAAAGCACACATTGTGTCCCAAACCATAGTGTTGCTCATAGTATTCCCACTGGCAGATGGGGTGAGCGCTGTGTGTGTGTGTGTGTGTGTGTGTGTGTGTGTGTGCGTGCGTGCGTGTGTGCGTGCGTGCGTGTGTGTGTGTGAGTGTTTGTGCGTGCGTGGTGTGAGTGTTTGTGCGTGCGTGCGTGCATGTGTATGAGTGTTTGTGCGTGTGTGCGCGTGTGCATGTGTGCGTGTGGAGATGCAGGGAGGCATTCATTGTCTCTCCATGCCCACTGGGCACCTCACACCGTCTCACCTGGCCTCCCTGTTCTATCAGTACCACCAGACACTCAGGTCTATGAATCCTAACCATGCACACGCACATACACACACACACACACACTGTCTGAGGCTGATAACAACACAGGCAGTCCGCTTGCCAGTTAAAACAGATTAAGACCAATATCTTCATCCCACATCCTCATGCAGACAGCTTTATGCCTAGCCTCAATGTGACACCCCATGCTTTCCTTTCTGGACAATTGTTATAGTCACATAGTGTACAATCAAAATTGCACCCTAATGCTTATATACTGATGTCGGATCTTAATTCGATCACTTTTTTGTTGCTGAGAATTTTCCTGCACCACAGATGAGCTTTGTGATTTACAAATTCACTGATAAACCAAACTAACACAGTTATATTAACAGTATTGTACTTTTCATGTAGCCTATTTTCGACCAGCTAATCGTCTAACCACTGATCAAACAACATCATGGACTAAACGTTCAAATGCTGTTGATGCAGGATTATTTTGCCCTGGTCAAAAGTAGTGCACTATACAGTGAATCAGCCAGGTCACCTGTAATACAAGTCAGTATTCGACATCCATCCATGTCTGAGGATGCCGGGTGATGACATGGAAACCAGCCTATAGGGGCAATAGTGAGTGCTGTTTCCTTCAAATAGGTTTAGTTTTTGTAGGGCGTTGTGGACACGGATGGTCGTAAGCATCTGCCTCTGATTCCAGTGCCAAAGAGAAGGAACCAGACGAAGGAAGGAGGCAAGTTCAAATCCAGTGATTAAAAGTTGTTTTTGAGATTTTTTAAAAACATTTCTGGAAAACGTTGAAATTTGACGTGAGACTGTGAGAGCTAGTTGAGTGAATGGGGTGTCATTTCAGCCATAGCCTTATCCCTGACCTCACTGTGACTCCCCATGCTTCAGCATAATAATAACATCACTCGTTCCTCTCTGTCAACTCAGCTCCAGTCTGAAGATCAATATGATCATCCATTATTGTCATTGGAGAGTTTGTGATCTGAATATGATTCTCATCCAACCATTTTGCATAAGATCATGTTACTGAAGATATTCATCACTAGAACCAGTGTCAGTCACGGTAATCGGATGAGACTGGGGTTGCGTCTGAAATGGCATCCTATTCAGAGAGATCAGTCACACTAACCAGATTGGAACTTGGAGGGAAAATAATGTGTCTTTTACAAAAACTCACTGGTTTTCCAGAAATCCTGGTTGGAAGATTCCGGATTTCCTTATTATTCCCTTCTAATTACAGGAATCTTCCAACCAGGATTTCTGGAAAAAATGGGAATTTTGACAAAGTTGCCTTAATTTTACAACCCTAGTTCTTGTTAAAAACCTGTAGCCTTTCCTACCGTATCTGACACTATATTTTCCCTAGTATGATCATTATACAGAGTTTTACAAGCATAACGAATTGGATGATTCATTTTACGTTGAGACAAACAACATCCTTTTGAGAGATGCTTTAGCACTCAGAGAGCCTACTACAGTGAAGACTATTTTATCTGATAACAAAAGTCTGCGAGGGGAATGATAACCTTGGGAGTGCAGCTCTCGGGACGAACGATGCTTAATGGAGCATGCCAATTAGCCAATGATAGGCATTCTAGGCCTTCTTCCATCTAATAACATATTATACGGTCCTATATAATCTATTGCATGTTGTAAGATTCTATAGCCAGATTCTGTCCCCATTGGTCCTTTAGCCATGAGAAATGGTGAGCTATAAAGCTATAAGGGTATGGAGTTGGAGTTGTTGAACCCCTTTTGTATTCCTCATATGAATAATTCTCTTTCTCCTTGTTTTAGTCTTTCATCACGCCCACAACCCTAGTTCCCTTTCTCTCTCATCCTCTTCTTCTTTTTCAAGTATAAACTTAAAAGATTAAGATCAAAGTATAGTCTATATTTTATGGCGATAGCCTCTTGTTCACGACTTCTGTTCCACAACATTAATGCAACACTCTTCTGATCAAAGAGCGATGTACATCAGGGGCAACAGGCCACGTAGTTTAACAGAACTAAGTATTCTTACGGAGAGGTTATATGTGTTTCAGATTGACTGTTGCGTTCGGAAACTACAGACAAACTGATTTACAAATCACCTTGCATCCTAAATAACTACTCATTATTTTTTGTAGATCAGTCCTTTTTCTCTGTCATCAGCAACTGAGCGAAATTGATCATCTCAAACACGGCCATAGTCTGCTCTTGTTTAACCAGTGCCCTGATTAGTATGGATTCAATTCACTAGTTCGAAGTGAGAAACAACAATTCTGTATTGCCCTCTGAAAGGGGGCACATGAGGATCATGGACTACATTTTCGTATTATTGCTGAGAATTGCCGAAAATATGCACATCTGAACCAACATACAGAGCTACGGTGTCCTTAAATATGGCCTGCCCTCCATTGTAGTTAAGTTCATGTAAATATCTCTCTTCACTTTGTTTCAATCCAACACCTCACTAAGGGTAATTAATATGACGCTGGTAGAAATAAAACTCCCATTAATTAAACAGAAACACTTCAGATGCTTCAGTGAAGCGAACGCTGTGTCTCTGTGGGTAGTGTGGTTGGTACCCTGGTTTCCATGGTGACTGCAGTGGATGATGTCGCTGGCTGGATCTGCAGAGAAGGCAAACAGAGTGGGAACTTTCATTTTCTGATAGTGAGCGGCTCGATGCGATGGGACTTGCACGCTAGAGCTCACTGACGGAGGCCTCGGGGCCATCTTTGTGACGCATTCATATTGAAGGGATCTGTTTAATTTCATGACTGACTTTTTTTATTTAAAGACTTCGGCAGAACTTTAAAATGGATTTCTGGTCATGGATGAATTGATGGGTTATTTTAAAGGGGCAATGATTTCTGTGACATGGAAAATGCCAGTAGATAGTTTCTCAGATGTTGTTTTAGTTTTTGAAGTTGAAAAAAGCCTCCATTAAGCATGCTTGCATTAAAAACCCCATGCTGTCTTTTTCATTTATTTTTAAAATCATTACTGTGTGTCCAATAAATCACTGTAGGTGTCTATTTTATGAAAATGTTTACATAAAAAAAAATAAAGGTTAATTTATTTCCCTGCGCCTCCTTTTGCTATTAAAATGTTCAGTCTGGTTGTGTGGGCGATTTGATACAAATGTAAATATATTTACATACACAACCCTGATTGGCGAATCGAATCGTCTAGACCAGGGGTGTCAAACTCATTCCATGGAGGGCCAAGTGTCTGCGGGTTTTGTTTTTTTCCTTTCAATTAAGACCTAGACCACCAGGTGAGGGGAGTTCCTAGTGACATTAATTCATCCATCAAATCGAGGGTAGAGTGAAAACCTGCATACACACGGCCCTCCGTGGAATGAATTTGATTACGCGGTCTAGACTAGAGAGCCTACCCCGCTTACCCCTTCAAAGTAGGAGGATACATATGCAAATAAAATATGACCGGTCAGAATAATCAGATCAGATTGTGATGTCATGCTGTGGGTCACAAAATGCATCCCATCTGAACAGGCTGAAATTCCAGGTTTTTCTCCAAAAAAACTGTTACACTAAAAGGGCATTATCTCAATTGTCCAAATTTCAGAGTGTTATTTTGACATCATAGAACGGAAATATCATTTGAAAAACAGGAAATCATGTTTTTGACTACACTAGACGTATTGATTCTATAGGGAAGGTCACATTTTTTTGATTATCCAAGTAAAGTGCTACTGGTCTTTGTTTTTCTGTTTTCTGTTTTTGAACGTTTTAATGTACTGTGAAGACAATAACTAATAGTTTAGCTATCCATCCACAGTTCCTCGACTAGACATAGAACACACCTAACCCCTAGCCCAGCTATCGTTAGCCACAAATGCTAACGCAACAAGACGCATGATAATGTAAGACCGCTAAAACGTATGATACTATACGACCGATATTCTACCACCAAACCATTTGTAACATATCATACAAATTGGAGGACGTAACATATCATATGAAATGGAGAACGTACATATCATACAAAATGGAGGATTTAACATATCATACAAAATGGAGGATATAACATATCATTCAAAATGGAGGACATAACATATCATACAAAATGGAGGATTTAACATATCATACAAAATGGAGGATATAACATATCATTCAAAATGGAGGACATAACATATCATACAAAATGGGGGACATAACATATCATACGAAATGGAGGGCCACAAAAACACCACAACATAATGTGAATGGGTGTGAGACAGTGTTGGTTCTACAAATCGTTCCATGGTTTTTACAAATTGGGAAACATAATTTGCTACCGTGTTCATTTTATTGATTATTGTTGTTGTTTTAATCAACAATCCGAGAAGCTTCTTGTAAAACATCTTGGCTTGCTGTTAATTCATCAATGCATTTTACAATAGATACTCATCTAGCTAGCGTAAGTTATAAACTATAAACTATAAGGATCACTGCATGAGCACTGTAAAGTTAATCATGATGGGTTCAAGTGTGACTAGCACAAATACCTTACAGTCTCTGGCAATACATTGAATATAAGCAAACATACAGTGTTTTGTATACATTTTACAGAAATGTTCCAGTATTCAATTGTTTTAAAGGAGTTACTTATAAATGTATATTAATTCATAAAAATGACAAAATTCCCTAACTGCAATATCCAAAGCAGGGCAGAAGAACAGTGCTAGAAAAAAACAGAGGTAAAGCTATATTTGGATTAAATAGTGAATCTGTAGGCTAAAAAAATACTGTTGATATCCTGCTGATAGTCTACAGCTAGTTTGTTGAACATCTGCACATTGACTATTTATATAAAGCTTTACCAAAATACACTGGGTGTACAAAACATTAAGGACACCTGCACTTTCCATGACATATTGTAGACTGACCAGGTGACACCAGTTGATAGCTATGATCCCTTATTGATATCACTTGTTAAATCCAATTCAATCAATGTCAATGAATGGAGGAGACAGGTTAAAGAAGGATTTTCAAGCCTTCAGACAATTAAGACACGCATGGTGTATGTGTGCCATTAGGATGTTGAATGTGCAAGACAAAATATTTAAGTGCCTTTGAATGGGGAATGGTAGTAAGTGCCAGGCACACTGGTTTGTGTCAAGAACTGCAATGCTGCTGGGTTTTCCATCCTCAACAGTTTCCTGTGTGTATCAATAACGGTCCACCACCCAAAGAACATCAAGCCAACTTGACACAACTGTGGGAAGCATTGGAGTCAACACAGGCCAGCACGGGCCTTGGGGTCAACAAGGGGAGGGGGGAGGGGGTGCAACTCAATATTAGGAAGGTGTCCTTAATGTTTTGTACTCTCAGTGTATAAGTATAAAAACCATGAATGATAGATTGTTAAATAATGAAAATAGATTTTCAACACAAAGTGTGACTCACATGACAAGAGAAAGGAAAGTTACAATTGTATTGCAGTATTGTAGCTATTGACAGCGGTTCCCAGAAATACTATATGGGAGTTAGCCTTGATCAATATAAAATCCATCATTCTATAACAGACACTCAGAGGCAAAAAGGTTATAGTAGGCTATTAGCAACTGTTGCTCTAGTAAAAATGGGTGGCTAGGTGGTCATTTTCTATTTTGTGACATTTGCACGCATTTGTCAGTTTGATGTACTGTACTGTACCTTTTACCATTATGGCCCTACTGTGTATTAAAGGGTGGTAAAACCATATTTAGATGTACAATTCATTTACAGAAGTTGTGAGCATTGTTACACTGGAGTACAGTACTTAAATATCTCTACCCTGTCGATTTGAGCTTGTTTGCAAAGCTAATGCATGTAATCAATACCACATCTGTCATACATAATAATGCGTAGGCTGTTCCACATTTTAATAGACTATCTCTCTTTGTAGAAGCCATGTAAATACGTAGTTTTAGATCCACATAATAATATAAAGTGTGTCTGTCAGGAATACTGACAAAAGCAAAGAGAGCATAAACCAGAAACGAATTCGGCTGTAAATAATTCAGCAGTCTGTGTTATTAGACCTGAAGCATTTTCACTCACTGCCAGGACATATACTGAAGATACGGGATGAAAATAATTTCATTCTATAAATGGGAGTTAATCTGTTTCTCTCTTATTTTATTTTCTAAATGTAAGACTAGCCTCAGCAGTTATGCAGTACAGTAGCTAATAAAGCATACAGCTATTTGATCAAATATCACTGTGAAAATGGAGCGATAGTCATCATCAAAACAGCATACAGAATCACATACACAAACGGAAGCCAGTTAGTTTCACCTGTCACTGAAAAGGTTAGCCAACTACGTAAATAATATGTCAGAGTTCTGAGAATATCTATATCTACAAAGTCACGTTAAGTGATTTTAGTTTGGAACTGATTTTGATTTCCTTACCTTCAGCAAACAATGTTGTGGTACATGCACATTCATCTTATTAGAAATATGCCAAGATGTTGACATCTAACCATTAATAGTTAGACTATGTCATCTAAACTGACATTGACATAAACAGTAATTAATTATATTCTCTTTTCATCTGTAGTCTGTGCTAGCTCATTATGCTATCATTATGCAAAACGATTCACAAACCTCTCGTCCACATTTTTGGGCTTGTCATAGTGGTTCCTGACATAGCATCATGCCCAAGGTCAGTAAAAAATATAGCTACTTCTGAAATGGTACCCTATTCCCTACATAGTGCACTACTTGGTCAAATGCAGTGCACTATACAGGGAATAGGGTGCCATGTGGGTTGCAATCTATGGAACGATTTACAGGCTTGATCTTTCATCAGCATTGGTGTTTTGCAAGGTTACCGGGAGAATTTATACCCTATAATAAAGTCATAAATTATAGCCTACAGCCTATGAAATATGAAGGGTCATTTTAATCTTAATCACTATAATTAGTTGATGCCCTCAAGGTAAAATTGAGCGCTGTCATCATCTTTCTTAGGAATCTTATCATGACTTAATGCCATAGTTACGTCTCTCTAATCTGCCATCGATTTATTTTGACCGATGACACAATGTTTTTCTCCAATTACACAGTAAAACAGATTGTAAAAGTCCTTTCCAAATCTCACTTGGTTCAGCTATGTACATACTCAGTTGTCTTGGTTTCCACAAGCCGCCATACTCTTCAGGTTTGTCAGTTTTAAAGTTGTTTTGCTGTTGTTGTTTCATTTTTACATTCATCAGAGTAGTCATGCATTCACGCAGAGTGTAGATCTAGATCTAGTTATTCCTCTCAGTGGTCCCTTCTACCTCTCTGCTCCGATCTATGAGTCTATTAGGTTTGTAGCCGAGAGCCGAGGTGTCTGTGAGGAAATTCTATGGTACAGCAGTGGAGCACAGGCAGGCACAAAGCTCTGTGGTAGATTTCCATTGTTTGCAGATTCATGTAGCTATCAGCCCCATTTTCCCATTTTGTTTCAGTGTCTCGTGCCCCAGTGCTTTGCACTAAAGTATGTTTTCATCCATCATCCAACCTGTCACAATGGATCTGTAGTTTCTTCTTCCTCTGTGGTGCAATGTATTTGTTTTGCCTTTTGTAGATGGAAAGTGGAAAATAACTATTTTTCTCTCCATTTTACAGTACCTTAGTCAAGTGTGATGGAATATGCGTCAGCAATCTTTGAAAATTCATCATCGATGTTAGTTTACAGGTGCTTGCTTCCCAGAGAATAGAAAGAAGGTCTGATAAACAATGGTTGGACATCCATGCTTCTCCACTTTCTCAGTTTGTCAAAGCACATGGCTACTGTAGCCTGGAGAAGCATGGACATCCCACTCACAGTGTACTGTACCCATGCTACAGCCTGTCTTGTCTATTCACACTACTTCAAGATGGATGATGCAGTCTCTGGTACATGAGATACAAAATAGACCACTGCTTAGCATTTGGAATCTTTGCGAAGTCCGTCAGCTGTAACAACTGTCATTGTCACTGAACAGTGTTGGGTGTTTTCTCCAACCCCTCCTGGGTCAAACGTCCCCATTTCAGATGTCTACATATCTACTCATTCAGTGGTGTCCCTTACCCCGTTGTCTTATTTTCAAAATAACCCCAGTCCCATATTTGTGCAGCTTGTCATCAGTCACAAACAGGGATGACTTGTTGACAAAACCATGTCGTATACTTTGGACCACTGTCCTTGACAACATCCTGTGTATTCACTCTACAGCCAGACATCCATTTGTCATAAACCAGAAATTCACTACTCAAAAAGGCCTGGCACCTTCACAGATTGTCTCTAGATAGAACCTTTTATTGAAAACGATTTATGATGAAAAATTGAATCTCTCTACTTCTGAGCTACAATAAAGAAAGTTCCTAAATCTCACTGGTAGGAATGTCGATGATGAGGTCTAAAAAAAAAAGTATAGTGTGTTTTGGAACCTCCTTTACTGACACCTCTGTGTGAGTCTGACTAAATCATTGTTTGTCCTGTCAGAATTCCGTTGTGGAGATCTGGGTGATCTCAGACTGCAGGTCTTGCTGGACCCTCCTGGATCGAGAACCACGAGGGATCTGGTCCATGCCTAGTCATACGGGCTTCTTTTCCGTCCCAGCTTCAGTCGGAGCGCAGACGGACACGGGTTCCCGGTTGGCGTTCCGACCCCTGTTGAGGGAGTTGCGTTCCACGCGTGTCCGGCAGGGCAGGCAGAAGTCCCGGAAGCACCTCTTGAAGTTCTCGTCCAGGAAAGCGTAGAGAACAGGGTTGAGACTACTGTTCATGTAGCCCAGTGCAATGCAGAGGTGCCAGCTGGCTTTCACGTAGGGGTTCCTGTTAATAATGAATCATAATAAGTTATGCATCATTTTATTTGATGCCCTTTTCCAACACACCCAAAGTAATTTGACCGAAAAAAAATTGACAAGAAAATAGAAGTACACAAAACATAACGACTAACCCAGAGTCGATCTCCACCAGAGTCTTGATGATGATGAAGATGTGGATGGGCGTCCAGCAGACAATGAAGGCCGCGACAATCACGAGGACCATGCGGGTGATGCGGCGCATGTTGCGGTCCTTCTCCTTAGAGCCGGAGAGCAGGCGGACGCTGCGCAAACGCAGTATCATCAGACCATAGCAGATGGTGATGACCATGACAGGGATGATGAAGGCAAAGATGAAAACGCAGATCTTAGTGACTGTATCCCAGTACCAGTCAGGGTCGGGGAACTTCAGTGTACACATAGTCTGACCTAGGAGTAGAGAGGGGTGGAGGAGAGAAGAGGGGGGGGGGGGGATGGGTGGAGGAGAGAAGGAGAGGAGTCAGACACGTTTAAAGAGAGCGGGGGTGAGACAGAGACTGTAGGACAGAGACTGAGGAGACTGTAGGAAGTTTATGTTATAGAGATAATTGATATTTGACCAAAGATGTAATAAACTGTACTATAAATTTGCAGGAATAGTGACTTATTATCTTATTTAATGGGATAATATACAAGAAAGCCGTTGAAAGAAGTGTCAAAAACGTGCTAGCTAGTTTAACGTTACTTTCTCACCACTGTCTGTTGTTTTGGTCACCGCCATGACCATGATGGGCACTCCGATGGCAGAGGACAGAACCCAGATCAGAACGTTGATGATCTTACCCTTGGCGGGCGTCCTGAACTCCAGGGCTCTCACTGGGTGACACACAGAAGATTATGTTTCAGTTGCAACTTATATTACAGTGAGTGTTATTGGCTCTAGGCACCCTTTCATTTCTATTTGCGAGAGGATACGCTCTTGTTAAAAGTAGTGCACCATGACGTGTATAGGGTGCCATGTGGAATGCTTCTCTCCCTTTACCTGGGTGGCACACAGCAATGTAGCGGTCCACAGACATCATGGTCAGGGTAAAGATGCTTGTGAACATGTTGTAGTAGTCGATGGCGATGACCACCTTACAGAGGACCTCTCCGAAGGCCCAGGTCCCCATCAGGTACTTGGCGCTCTGGAAGGGCAGTGTGCTGGTGGCTAGGGCATCAGCTAGAGCCAGGTTAAAGATGTAGATGTTGGTGGATGTCTTCATCTTGGTGTATCTGTGGACGGAGACATTTGTTAAATAGATGTTGCTATCAAACCGTATGTTGTATTCTGTGATGATTTTGACATGAATTAATTTCATTTCAATTCACCTACAAAATTGACTTTTGAATTTATCTCAACCTTGGTGAAAGTTATTAAGATAAAATGATTTTGCGGTCAGTAATGACAGCGGTTGGTGCGGATGGTAGAATTTTCTGTTATACACTTTGGGTTGAGAAAGCTACAGTTGAAGTCAGAAGTTTACATACACTTAGGTTGGAGTCATTAAAACAAATTTTTCAACCACTCCACAAATTTCTTGTTAACAAACTATAGTTTTGGCAAGTTGGTTAGGACATCTACTTTGTGGATGACACAAGTAATTTTTCCAACAGATTACAGACAGATTACAGACAGATTATTTAACTTATAATTCACTGTATCACAATTCCAGTGGGTCAGAAGTTTATATACACTAAGTTGACTGTCATGGCTTTAGAAGCTTCTGATAGGCTAATTGACATAATTTGAGTCAATTGGAGGTGTACCTGTGCATGTATTTCAAGGCCAACCTTTCAAGGCCTACCGAAACTCAGTGCCTCTTTGCTTGACATCATGGGAAAATCAAAAGAAATCAGCCAAGACCTCCGAAAATAATTGTAGACGTCCACAAGTCTGGTTCATCCTTGGGAGCAATTTCCAAAAGCCTGAAGGTACCACGTTATTCTGTACAAACAATAGCACGCAAATATAAACACCGTGGGACCACGCAGCCGTCAAACCACTCAGGAGGTGTTCTGTTTCCTAGAGATGAACGTACTTTGGTGCAAAAAGTGCAAATCAATCCCATATCTACAGCAAAGGACCTTGTGAAGATGCTGGAGAAAAACGGTACAAAAGTATCTATATCCACATTAAAACAAGTCCTATATCGACATAACCTGAAAGGCCGCTCAGCAAGAAAAGAGCCACTGCTCCAAAACTGCCATAAAAAAGCCAGACTACGGCTTGTAACTGCACATGGGGACAAAGATCGTACTTTTTGGAGAAATGTCCTCTGGTCTGATTAAACAAAAATAGAACTGTTTGGCCATAATGACCATTGTTATGTTTGGAGGAAAAAGGGAAGCACTGTGAAGCACAGGGGTGGCAGCATCATGTTGTGAGGGTGCTTTGCTGCAGGAGGGACTGGTGCACTTCACAAAATAGATGGCATCATGAGGAGCAAAAATTATGTGGATATATTGAAGCAACAAGACATCAATCAGGAAGTTAAAGCTTGGTCGCAAATGGGTCATCCAAATGGACAATGACCCCAAGCATACTTCCAAAGTTGTGGCAAAATGGCTTAAGGACAACAAAGTCAAGGTATTGGAGTGGCCATCACAAAGCCCTGACCTCAATCTTGTAGAAATGTTGTGGGTAAAACAAAAAAAAAGCTTGTGCGAGAAAGGAGGCCTACAAACCTGACTCAGTTACACAAGCTCTGTGAGGAGGAATGGGCCAAAATTCACCCAACTTATTGTGGGAAGCTTGTGGAAGGCTACCCAATGTTTGACAAAGTTAAACAATTTAAAGGCAATGCTACCAGATACTAAATAAGTGTATGTAAACTTCTGACCCACTGGGAATGTGATGAAATAAATAAAAGCTGAAATAAATAATTTTCTACTATTATTCTGACATTTCACATTCTTAAAATAAAGTGGTAATCCTACCTGACCTAAGACCTAAGATTTTTATTAGGATTAAATGTCAGGAATTGTGAAACTGAGTTTAAATGTATTTGGCTAAGGTGTACTGTATGTACATTTCCGACTTCAACTGTATATTCTGTAGAGTTTTGTCCCTGTGTTTTCACTCACGTCCAAGATGCTCGAACTACTTGCCTCTTGCTGTATATGTTGAGCAGAGAAACATTTGGAACATGTCATTCCAATTCTCTTTGCACATTGTTCTATTTCTCTGTGAACAAGTGATTAAAGATAATTATACAACGGGTGGGTCTAATCCTGTATGCTAATTGGTTAAAAGCGCATTCCAACCGGTGTCTATTCCACAAGTTCCAACCGGCTAAATATATGATGTTAAAATGCCTATTTAGTCTGTTCCATCTGACTGTGCAATCCACTGTCTCATCAGCCCAGGCAGGGAAGTTATAAACTTGATCTCCCCTATAAAAAGCATTTAGACATCTCACATTTCTTTTAGAATAACATTTAGTTTTCAACAATGGAGATTTGTATAAAATTTGCTCTCTTTCTCTCCGACATTTGCAACATTGTTTCAATTTTCAAATTCGATCTCCAACTGTCCCATAGTAATGAACTTGTTAGGGTCAGGAGATGGGACAAGAGAGAGAGAAAGAGAAAGGCAGTGTTTCAGTTCGCATCATTTTTATGGATATATACAAAGAAATGTCAATTGAAAAAAAGTAAAGCGTAACGAAGTGCAGGTAGTTGGCTGTCTTTCCAGCTTCAGTTTGAAGTTATTGTGTTAGTTGTGTTATTGGCTAGCTTCTCTGACCAACAGTGTCCTAACGACAGAGGACATTTTCTATGCCAGGCAAAATCGTGCCTCATAAGCTCATTGTTATGGATGTATCCAAATAAATGTCACAAGAAAACAGCTTAAGCAAATGCAGCTACTGTTGTTTTTCTGTATGCATGTGTTTGAAGTGACTGTAAGTTAGCCGTAGTTGGCTAGCTAGCAAGCAAGGGATAAGAACATTGCCAGCCAGTATGGCGATGGAACATTTAGAATGAACGACTTGGTCGCGTCCATAGAAACAGAACAAAAAGACTGAACGCCTGGGTCGCGTCTCTGGCGACCAAACCAATAGAACGAACGACCAGCCGGCTTGGGTAGCAACCCTACATTTGTTTCAGGACTATATCTTGTGGAAGGTTGAAATGGTATGAATAAATTAATCCAAATAACATTTCATGAAAATATGTCATCATTATTTGAATATGTTGGTAACCCGTTGTGTAAAAGTGATAATGCCTTCAAAGCCGGTGTTTGGGGCCTAACAACACCCATACCGATATCCCCCAAACACCAGCTTCTCGGGCATGATCACTTAATCGATCTCTTGAACATGCGTGGAACAGCAAAACACGTTATTCTAATTCTCTTCATATGCGGTTCTATTTCTTTCTGAATGAGTGATTAAAGATAATTGATATACTTCAGGCTTGTTAGTGTCTGATCAAGCACTTTGAGGACCGTTTAGGATTATTTGCTGCATTAAGATATGTTATATTCCTATAAAAAGCTCCTGCAAATAGATTTTCTTTACTTTTTTGTAATTAGACCCAAGACCCACTGGGCAGAGACATCAGTTCAACGTCCAGTTTTTTAAATTTAAATTTGGTTGAGTTGTCAAATAACATGAAAAAAAATACATTACATTGATGTCTTTTTGCAAATCCAATTAGTTTTCCACATTTGTTTAACTAGGCAAGTTAGTTAAGAACAAATTCTTATATACAATGACAGCCTAGGAGCAATGGGTTAACTGCTTTGTACAGAGCAGAAGAACAGATTTTTACCTTGGCAGCTCAGGGATTCAATCCAGCAACCTTTTGGTTACTAGTCCAACACTCTAACCACTAGGCTACCTTTCACCCCTAGGTGACCTGCTGACCCAAAACATTGACATCATTCAACATCATCACGTAGATTTGGGGGATTTAAATGATGTGGCAACAATGTTGATTCAACCAGTTTTTGCCTAGTGGGGAGCATTTTGGCTGAGTCACTAGAGTAGTTAGAGATATTGGCCTAATGGGGTCAGAATCTCTCTGAAGGCACAATATAAATGTGTTCATAGAGATATATTATATATTAACCTACTTTGCCTTCAAAACAGTATTATATTAGTCATAGCCCATTGGTCTGTATGTAAAATGCTCTAAGAGTTACAGAATATGCTGTGTTGAAATTGGTGTGCCTAAGTGAGAACGGTACTTGTCAATAGATTTTTGCACTGTGGCTCTGTGGATACATTAAGTGAATATTTTGTACAGTCCATTTAGTTAATGGTCCAGATGTGTGTGTTCACCATAAAAGCTATTGATGTTCAAAAGTCAAAAGGATAACAAAATCAAACCAAACAACACTCAGAATGAAGTAAACAACATTTACTGGAAAATGGAAATCAGCTTTGGGCGTTGGTCAGTCTTTGACAGGGACTGTAAGCTCCTAATCCTAACTCCCTGTTGGGTCGTTCCATGTCATTTCAGCAAGCCGTTACACCCAATATCTCAGATTGATTAAGAAATCATTTTTGTAGTTAGAAAAATATAAAATTAGCATTCCTGCTAAATCCTTTTGCTGAAATATAATTTGATCTCTGAGAAATTAAGCTGCTTGATAGCACCCAAATTCATATAATATTCAATATGTCCTGGTAGTCTATCTGGCCACGTGGCCTTGTGACTGTTGAATGTTTAAAGGTCTTGCTCATATCGACTACGGAGAGCGTGATCACACAGTCTTCCGGAACAGCTGGTGCTCTCATGCATGCTTCAGTGTTGCTTGCCTCGAAGTGAGCATAAAAGGCATGTAGCTCGTCTGGTAGACTTGTGTCACTGGGCAGCTCGCTGCGTTTCCCTTTGTTGTCCGTAATAGTTTACAAGCCTTGCCTCATCAGACGAGTGTCAGAGCCGGTGTAGTAGGATTCAATCTTAGTCCTGTATTGACGCTTTGCTTGTTCGTCTGAGGGCATAGCGGGATTTCTTATAAGCGTCCGGATTAGTGTCCCGCCACTTGAAAGTGGAAGCCCTTTCCTTTAGCTTGGTGCGGACATTGCCTGTTATCCATGGCTTCTGGTTTGGATATGTACGTACAGTCACTATGAGGACGACGTTGTCGATGCACTTTTTGATGAAGCTGGTGACTGAGTAAGAAATTAGGACTGTTGCAGGAATGCTTATCTTGTCTGTTTCTAACAACAGAAATGATTTCAGAACAATCTGACATGGTGGATGTCAAAATCCTCCTTCTTGTACTTTTTGAGGTGGAATAACCCTGATCCCTGTCGCTCAGTAATAAATACATTATAGCCTATTGATTTCCCATTCCCTTTCTCCCTCTTTAAGATATGGTCGATAACATGTACTAATTTACATCTCTTAGTGCATAAACACTACCAGCCAAATCATTCTGGAGACTGGGGCTATAATCTAGGTCTGTGGAGTGTATGTGTATGTATGTCTGTGTCTGTGCTTGTGTGCGTGCATGTGTGTGCTATAATGTAATATAATATATATATGCCATTTAGCAGACACTTTTATCTGAAGCGACTTAAAGTCATGCGTGCATACATTTTACTTATGGGTAGTCTGGGAATGCTCTACAAAATGAGCTACAAAGGATCACCCATATGCAAAATGTCTCTTTGCTGTAAGTCAGCAAAGAGGCCTTGAGCCAGGACTGTGATGACCATTCCATGTTTAGGCATCCCATCTGCTTATGAGACTGATGGTGGGTTAGGGGTGAGAGGGGACAGGACTGTCGAGTATGTGGACTGAGAGCTGCTGGTGATTTGCTGATTTCTCTTCTGCTTCAACGGCTCCCACAGGAGGGTTAGACCCTCCCGACTGAAATAGTCCATGAAAGCCACCTTCTTAATTGTTCATCTGACAGATGTGTTGTGATCCCTGTCAGGTCAAGTCAACTGGCCGACATTGAACAGACTTTACAACAAGTGCGTGTGTGTGCATGTGTGTGCGTGTACGTGCGTGTGTGTGTGTGTGAAGAGTCGTGACAGGCATTGTGATATGGGCCAACTCAGGGACAAAGGCTTTAAATTAAAACAAGGTCAGGTCAGTGGATCTAAATATTGTCTATTCAATGTATTTCTGTTTTACTTGCACCTGTCTCTATTCAAACAAAAGTTATAATTGTTGGTTATCTCCCTCTCTCGCCATCTCTGTCTGTATTGGGTCTTGGTGTCAGTCAGTAAGATGGTCATTGATCTACTGGCTCTGCCTCTCCAGGGTATCAGTCACTCTCTACACCATAAACGCAGCCCTAGCAATTAAACAATCCCACTGTTAAAAGTAGAGACAGGCTAGGTGGAGGGATTGATGAACGCAAAACAAATCTGTCAAGAATCATTCCAACAAACAGCATCCTGTACCTGACTTATACAATATGCGTTTCCAGCTTTTTAGCTCCATTCCTATGCTGTAAAGTTATACATTGGATTTTATTGTCACATTTAATAATATCAGTACTGTATACAGATGTAGGATCTTAATTTGATCACCCTGTTACAGGATAACTTTCATACAATGCAGGACAATTAAAACGTGTTGTTTATTTGAGGTGTAAAAAGGCTTCTGAAGTTTGTAATGTCCACTTAGAAATGTCATACTTGATTTTCCCTTGTGCAAAACGTATAAACCCCTACATAAATGTCCGTTAATTATTATTCACACAATCATTCACATTTCCTGTTGCTGCAGGATTATTTTCCTGGCTCAAACTGGCTCAAATTAAGATCCTACATCTATAATGCATCCCATCTGTGGTCAGTAGCACTGTGGTTTCTAAATGGGCCTCTGTTGTACAAACACATCACTTGTCCATTGCTGTGAACCTGCTCATAGTGTATCACAACTATATCTCAATGGGGCAAGGAAGATATGTTTTAGGAAATATCACTTGAGTCATGTACTGGGGTGCCAGAGACAGAGTCAATATATTGTCTGAAGTTTCCGGTGCTCAGATGAGTCAGACTACAGCAGGTTACAGACTCTTTTACCGCTAGGGAAGATTGTTCTTGATGGGAGATTTCTTTCTCTGTCTGTTAGAACCCTTTGATTCAGCATAACTTCATCTATGAATCCGTCTGTGCTCCCTAGCGCCACTGTCAGCAGGAGAGAATAGATAGATATTACATGTTATATTTTTCGTATTTATAAGATGACGGTGAATCACAGGCAGTCATTATATCCATTGGATGGGTTTGCTCTCTGCGTATGTAGAATCATTATTGCTAGCCCTGATCTGAGCTGGCGTGGTCAGGGCACACCCACCCTCACCTCTCCTCCACCACCAAGACCCATGCTGGGACCATGTCCCTTCTGGTCTTTCCTGTCCTAACCATGGCCCACTCCCCTCTGCCTTGAACCAATGTTACAGGAGCCAGGGCTTACACATGATAGACACACACACAGAGACACACACACACACACGGAGATGGAGATGCAACGAAAGACGCATCGAGTGGGTGGCCTCTGGGCTCTGTTTGTGTGGATGGATGTTGATGAAGTGGCTAGAGAAGGGGAGAGGAGGCGGGTGGGCGGTGGGGGAAGAGACATGATGTCACATGTGCACGATGTTACACATACAGGAGCTGAGAACACACAAGTGGCCAGATACTGGCAAGATGTTAAGGATACGGTGTTCTGTACAGCACTGTACGGTACAGTCGTTTCAAGGAACTGGCTAAGATAGGCGGTCCCTCCCTGCTATCTTTAAAGGGGGTGTAGCTGACAACCTGAAGCATCTTCTCAACAGGTTACAGCACCAAGGCAGGTTTCACCACAACATGCTATGTTCCATTTCCCTTTGAGGATGACACCTGTGCATGCATTAATAATAGAAGAGGAGGGAGAAGATGAGCTTTTGATATTTTCCCACGGTGCCCACTCTGTTCATGCCATCCGTTTAACTGGTTCTGGACCTGTAGTAGTTAGCTAATGCCACAGGTTCATAGGGGTGGTCCATTCTCCTTGTTTGGAAGCCTGAAAAGCTTGAAAACAGTGGGATATTTTCTTCCAATGTCATGTTAAATCATGCTGTTTAAAATGAGAACCATGATCTGTAACTGTGATAGTATCATAGATGTCAGTCTAGTTGGAGATTGTAGCTGTGGAGCTGTCATTGCTGTCCTGCCCTGTCATCTCTTGTCCCTAGAGCAGTGGTTCACCACCATTTCCATTCGGTGGACCACCAAATCACCGTCAAAACCTCTTATTTGTGGAGTCCCTAAATGTTTTGACATTAAATATCTTGCCGGACAAATTTTGAGTCCATTTTATCCATGAATGTAACAGTTAAAAGGCCTATTATTATTATTATGAACAATTTGTATTTTTAAAAGAAATTAACATTTCTTATAATATAATTAATACCCCCAACTGTTTTTATTTTTGAAGGAAAATAAATTGCACCAAAAAAAGTACCACGGACCACAGGTTGAAAACTACTGCCTTAGAGGTTAATCAACATATGGAGGAGGCAGAACCTTGTTAGAATCACTGCTGCAGGCTACAGAGGGTCGTGTCTGTATGTGTATTTGTGTGTGCGTTTGTTAAATTCACAGCAGCAGGGAACAGAGGGTCATTTTAAAAACGTCAGTCAGTGGCCTTGGTTCCAGGACAAACCGGATGGAAATTGAATACTTCCTTCTCCTGCCTGACGCTGGTGAATATTGATTATTGTCTTATTGATCACAGCTTCATCAGACCACAGGCAACATTTGTATATTGGGTACGTACACCCAGAGCCATTGATCATAGTCTGTCACCACAAGTTAATCACTCGGTCCAGTATTAACCATGTTCACTGGGCTCCAGTCCGATATGTGTCCATTTCAGCCAAAGGCAGCACACCATGAAAATATGAACTATTTAATTAATACAAAAGTATGTCAACACGCTTTCTAATTAGTGGATTCGGCTATTTCATCCACACCCGTTGCTGACAGGTGTATAACAATTGAGCACATGGCCATGCAATCACCATAGACAAACATTGGCAGTAGAATGGCCTTAATGAAGAACTCAGTGACATTCAACAAGTCAGTTCATTACATTTATGCCCTACTAGAGCTTCCCTGGTCTGCTGTTATTGTGAACTAGATACAGTGCCTTGCGAAAATATTCGGCCCCCTTGAACTTTGCGACCTTTTGCCACATTTCAGGCTTCAAACATAAAGATATAAAACTGTATTTTTTTGTGAAGAATCAACAACAAGTGGGACACAATCATGAAGTGGAACGACATTTATTGGATATTTCAAACTTTTTTAACAAATCAAAAACTGAAAAATTGGGCGTGCAAAATTATTCAGCCCCTTTACTTTCAGTGCAGCAAACTCTCTCCAGAAGTTCAGTGAGGATCTCTGAACGATCCAATGTTGACCTAAATGACTAATGATGATAAATACAATCCACCTGTGTGTAATCAAGTCTCCGTATAAATGCACCTGCACTGTGATAGTCTCAGAGGTCCGTTAAAAGCGCAGAGAGCATCATGAAGAACAAGGAACACACCAGGCAGGTCCGAGATACTGTTGTGAAGAAGTTTAAAGCCGGATTTGGATACAAAAAGATTTCCCAAGCTTTAAACATCCCAAGGAGCACTGTGCAAGCGATAATATTGAAATGGAAGGAGTATCAGACCAATGCAAATCTACCAAGACCTGGCCGTCCCTCTAAACTTTCAGCTCATACAAGGAGAAGAGTGATCAGAGATGCAGCCAAGAGGCCCATGATCACTCTGGATGAACTGCAGAGATCTACAGCTGAGGTGGGAGACTCTGTCCATAGGACAACAATCAGTCGTATATTGCACAAATCTGGCCTTTATGGAAGAGTGGCAAGAAGAAAGCCATTTCTTAAAGATATCCATAAAAAGTGTTGTTTAAAGTTTGCCACAAGCCACCTGGGAGACACACCAAACATGTGGAAGAAGGTGCTCTGGTCAGATGAAACCAAAATTGAACTTTTTGGCAACAATGCAAAACGTTATGTTTGGCGTAAAAGCAACACAGCTCATCACCCTGAACACACCATGCCCACTGTCAAACATGGTGGTGGCAGCATCATGGTTTGGGCCTGCTTTTCTTCAGCAGGGACAGGGAAGATGGTTAAAATTGATGGGAAGATGGATGGAGCCAAATACAGGACCATTCTGGAAGAAAACCTGATGGAGTCTGCAAAAGACCTGAGACTGGGACGGAGATGTGTCTTCCAACAAGACAATGATCCAAAACATAAAGCAAAATCTACAATGGAATGGTTCAAAAATAAACATATCCAGGTGTTAGAATGGCCAAGTCAAAGTCCAGACCTGAATCCAATCGAGAATCTGTGGAAAGAACTGAAAACTGCTGTTCACAAATGCTCTCCATCCAACCTCACTGAGCTCGAGCTGTTTTGCAAGGAGGAATGGGAAAAAATGTCAGTCTCTCGATGTGCAAAACTGATAGAGACATACCCCAAGCGACTTACAGCTGTAATCGCAGCAAAAGGTGGCGCTACAAAGTATTAACTTAAGGGGGCTGAATAATTTTGCACGCCCAATTTTTCAGTTTTTGATTTGTTAAAAAAGTTTGAAATATCCAATAAATGTCGTTCCACTTCATGATTGTGTCCCACTTGTTGTTGATTCTTCACAAAAAACTACAGTTTTATATCTTTATGTTTGAAGCCTGAAAGGTGGCAAAAGGTCGCAAAGTTCAAGGGGGCCGAATACTTTCGCAAGGCACTGTATGTCTAGGAGCAACAACGGCTCAGCCGCGAAGTGGTAGGCCACACCAGTTCACATAACGGGACCGCCGGGTGCTGAAGCGCGTAGCGTAAAAAAATTGCCTGTCCTCGGTTCCAACGCTCACTACTGAATTCCAAACTGCCTCTGGAACCAACATCAGCACAAAAACTGTTAATCGGGAGCCTAAGATCACCATGTGCAATGCCAAGCGTCGGCTGGAGTGGTGTAAAGCTTGCCACCATTGGACTCTGGAGCAGTGAAAACACGTTCTCCGGATTGATGAATCATGCTTGGAGGAGGAATAATGGTCTGGGGCTGTTTTTCATGGTTCGGGCTAGGCCTCTTAGTTACAGTAAAGGAAAATCTTAACGCTACAACATACAATGACATTATAGATGATTATGTGCTTCAAACCTTGTGGCAACTGTTTAGGGAAGGCCCTTTCCTGTTTCAGCATGACAATGCCACCGTGTATAAAGTGAAGTCCATACAGATATGGATTGTAGAGATCGGTGTGGAAGAACTAGACTGGCCGGCACAGAGCCCTGACCTCAACCCCATCGAACACATTTGGGATTAATTAGAACGCCGACTGCGAGCCAGGCCTAATCGGCCAACATCAGTACCTGGCCTCACTAATGCTCTTGTTGCTGAATGGAAGCAAGTCCCTGCAGCAATGTTCCAACATCTAGTGGGAAGCCTTCCCAGAAGAGTGGAGGCTGTTATAGCAGCAAAAGGGGAACCAACTCCATATTAATGCCCATGATTTTGGAATGAGTTGTTCGACAAGCAGGTGTCCACATACTTTTGGCCATGTAGTGTGTCTTGCTGCTGTAACGGAGGTGGTTTGGTAAACCATGCTTGCTTGATAGCTAACCTTGCCTCAGACCTGAAAAGTTGTGTTTGCTCTATGAGTTATTACCTAGGCTTTAGCTCAGAGGGCTGACACAGTAATGTGGCGCATGGGAGACACAGACTCAAACATCAGTTTGTCACACTGCTTGGAGACAGTCAAAAGAGTACTCACTCTTTTATGAGGGTCCTTCATTCAGTAAGTTTACTGTGAATTGGAGACATTAGCATTTGGACAGGCAGTGCTCAAACTTTTGGGCTTGGTGGGCCAGAATAACATCTGAGTGGTGCCCAACTAGACATGATGTATTTAGAAATAGGACAGGTAAACAATAGCTTTTTAGGGTCACACTTCACACCAAACTCACACTTATTAAGAACACATTCTAATTGCCAGTAATGATGTATACATTTTTTAACAGTTGTGGCACAGAAACAGCAACCAAGTTTCTATGTTCATAAGGCTAATAACTTGAATATGTTTAAAATGACTTGAATATGTGAAATATGTAAAAATGTGTATTTGCAGCTCTGATCTGTCATCACTTCTACCCCACTGTTTCCTCCATACTCCGCGGAAGTGCCCTCGACCCCTCTTCTTTTCCCACCACTTCCCTGACCAAACACACACTACTCCTTCCAGAGCTCTCTCTCACACACACGCACATGCACGCACACACACACTTCACACACACACACACACACTGCTGAGTAAGAGAGTAGACATGCAGCGAGACACGGGAGCCGGTGTTGACTCACACCCATCCTAAAAAACACCCAACTCCACTGGGTACAATATTTCAGGCAGGAATTGCTGCTCTTTGTTTGTTTGGGTAAACCCTGATGTATTTCCCCAAAGAAAGGATTTCGACCTAATCATAGTTATAAGATGTCAGCTTATGGTGTATACTAGAGTTCATCTTATTCAAGCTCATTAGATGATTCTCCCCCGTTTGGGAGTTTTCCTCCTAAGACAGCTCTGATTATGCCCTGCGTATGAATACACCAAGTACACCACCTAGTACATCAGCTACACCACTCAAAGAAGTCATTTTATCAACTGCACACCCTCATTCATAACATTAGCCATTTAAATGTAGGTCATAGCACAGTACATTTGGTACAATCATCTCTACACTATTACTGATTCTGTGTGTGTGTGTGTGTGTGTGTGTGTGTGTGTGTGTGTGTGTGTGTGTGTGTGTGTGTGTGTGTGGCTGGCTGGCTGGCTGGCTGGCTGTCTAGCAGAGCGAATGCTTCTGACCTGGGCTATGTTACAGAGGGATGAACTACAATATTGGTGGTGTCAGCCCCAGCTCTCCCCTCAGTCCCCTCAGTCAGTAATCACAGAAGAGTCTTCTTTGGCTCGTATTATAAGTAATGCTATTATGGATACTAAAACCTAGCCTTCATATCTACCCAGGCAGCTCTCCCTCTGAAGCAGCCGACACCTGGGTTCAAATAGTATTCATTTTCTTTCAAATACATTGAGTGTTTGATTTAGCCTGCCTGAAATGCCAGATGGATCCAGTCAACAGCTCTCTAGAACAGAGGGAGGGGAGATACTGTAGATGGCTCCTAAATAGCTTAATTACTCACTGTGCTGTGTTTTCAAAATGAATATCCAATGCCGATCACGATTCACAGTGAATGAACAATAGCGACTGACTGTGGATGCTAAAACACTAATTTTACTCCACTAGTCAATGTTTTCTTTCCTGCTTCTTTCCTGTGTAAGGCTGATTACTCCATGCCTAGCACACAGTTTCAGAGAATCAGAGAGCATCGAACCCAACTCAACCTCACCACTTTCTCCGCACTTCATATCTCCCTGTCTCTTCCAATAAATGTGTGTAATTCAGTCCTTGAGCTGTTCTTGTCTATTGATGTTCTGTATTATGTCATGTTTTATGTTTTGTGTGGACCCCAGGAAGAGGATCTGCTGCTTCAGCAACAGCTAATGGGAATCCTAATAAAATAATAAAATACTAAATCCGGCTGATTCTCTCCGCTCTCTCTCCCTGTCTCTCTCTGTTTCTCTCCCTCTCACACACCCACTCTCCCTGTCTCTCTCTGTTTCTCTCCCTCTCACACACCCACTCTCTCTGTCTGTCTCTGTTTCTGTCACTGCCTCTCTCTCTCTCTCTCTCTCTCTTTCTTCCTCTCTCTCTCTCTCTTTCTCCCTCTCTCTTTCTCTCTCTCTTTCTCCCTCTCTCTCTCTCTTTCTCTCTCTCTATCTCTGTCTTTTTTTTTCACTCTCTCTCCTTAAATTTTGGAGTGGTAGTCATGGTAATGGCAGGTCATGTGCAAAGAAAACCCCACTTTAGAGCAAAGAATCTGATCTGTGCGTCCAGACAGAGGTCGCATATGGAGGATTCGGTTTGCATCAGAATTCAGATCCACATCTGGAGGTGGTATAAATCTGGAGTCAAAAGATCAGATTCCATGTTTCTTTTTGCTGTTTACACTGAAGGGAACACATATCATACTGTATCAGCAGGTTAGGAGAGCATTTTAGCTAACCTAACCTTAACCCTTTTCGTAACCATAATCTAACTCTCCTAACCTGTTACGTTCATTCTCCTAACCTGCTGCGTAAATTCTCCCAACCTGCTATGAAAAGTAACTTCCGTCCGTAGCTGTATAGGCCTACCATCTAGTAAAACCCCTTTAAAGCACCTCCACAAGGAGAAACCAGAGTCCTATATTTTGAGAGTTGGGCCAAAGCGGTTTCTGTCTGAATGTTCTGAGAGCGCCACTTTCTCCTCCACAGCTGTTGCTAAGTGATAATTGACACTTCCGTATTGTGCTGCTTATTTCTGATAGTTTTCAAAACCTATGAAGATGTCAAGTGAAAGCAGATATGTAGTTTGTTGAGACCATAACACAGTGCCGACTTGGATACACATTATCCCGAATGCTAATAAAAAAAATGTCTGTTAAATTCACTGCTCTGTTTTGCTTGTTGACAGCGAGTAATTTCATAGGGAATTGTCGGAGACGCTCTCATATTGTACATCACCAACATTTTGAGAATAAAGGAGCTAACATGGCATCCGTTCTAATACCTGGACGAACTCTCTTAAATATATGGCTCTCGGAAAACCAACTAATGTCCATTGTCATGACAACCCCTTTCATTATCTGACAGGAAACAGCAGTAGAGGCCACTATACGTATCTTTTCCCTGAAAACCAGAGAGGAGAGTTCATACTGATAGTAGCCTCCTGGCTCTTACTGTCAATAGTTACAGCCTTATTCTAAATGTGATTAAGTAAATTAAATTCCTTGGCAATCTACACACAATACCCCATAATGACAAAGAGAAAAATATATATATATTTTTTTTTTACATAAATATTCAGACCCTTTGCTATGAGATTCGAAATTGAGCTCAGGTGCATCCTGTTTCCATTTGATCATCCTTGAGATGTTTCTACAACTTGATTGGAGTCCACCTATGGTAAATTAAATTGATTGGACATGATTTGGAAAGGCACACACCTGTCTATATATGTCAGAGCAAAAACCAAGCCATGAGGTTGAAGGAATTGTACATAGAGCTCTGAGACAGGATTGTGTCGAGGCACAGATCTGGGGAAGGGTACCATATTTTTTTCGCATTGAATGTCTCCAAGAACACAGTGGCCTCCATCATTCTTAAATGGGAGAAGTTTGGAACCACCAAGACTCTTCCTAGAGCTGGCCGCTTGGCTAAACTGAGCAATCGGGGGATAAAGGCCTTGCTCAGGTAGGTGACCAAGAACCCGATGGTCACTCTGACAGCACTCCAGAGTTCCTCTGTGGAGATGGGAGAACCTTCTAGAAGGACAACCATCTCTGCAGCACTTCAACAAGCAGGCCTTTATGGTAGAGTGGCCAGGTGGAAGCCACTCCTCAGTAAAAGGCACATGACAGCCCACTTGGACTTTGTCAAAAGGCACCTAAAGACTCTCAGACCATGAGAAACAAGATTCGCTGGTCTGATGAAACCAAGATTGAACTCTTTGGCCTGAATGCCAAGCGTTACGTCTGGAGAAAACCTGGCACCATCCCTACGGTGAAGTATGGTGGTGGCAGCATCATTCTGTGAGAAGGTTTTTCAGCGGAAGGGACTGGGAGACTAGTCAAGATCGAGGCAAAGATGAACGGAATGTCCTTGAGTGGCTCAGCCAGAACCCGGACTTGAACACGATCAAACATCTCTGAAGTACCAGAAAATAGCTGTGCAGCAACTATTTCAAGAAAGTATGCTTCAAGAAATTATTGAGTAAATCGTCTGAATACTTATGTAAATGTAATATTTCAGTTTATTTTGAATAAATCAGCAAAAATGTCTAAACCTGTTTTTGCTTTGTCATTATGGGGTAGTGTGTGTAGATTGGTGACAGGGAAAAAAACAACTTAATACATTTTAGAATAAGGCTGTAATGTAACAAAATGTGGAAAAAGTCAAGGGGTCTGAATTCTTTCCGAAGGCACTGTATATAACAGGATTGGGGACAAGTATGAATAGAGACATGAATTGCTCTTTAATTATGTTCAATTAATGAATTTGAATTGTATTTCAATTGGACATACCCCACAGGAAGCAGAATTTGAATGAAAGGAAGTGGAATTTATTTAAAATAAATGTAATTAAATTCAAATGACTTATTTATTCTACACATCCCCATAATTTTGGTTACAATAGCATAAGGTTGAAACATTTAATTTTCTAAACTCATTCTCTTGAAACAATTGTACATTATTATAGTGGTCTGGAAATATTCTAAAACCATGTTGTCTATAATAATCCATAATTCCCTTAATGTTCAAAATATCAGAAATAACAAAATCCCAGAATGCATTAGATCAAACACTTCCTTATGGAGACATGCCAAAGCGAAATACTGCTTCACATCTGAGTTATAATCAAATTAAGATTTGAAATGGTGTGTATATTATTTGCATTAATAAGTGGCATTGATAAAAATATTTGTGAAAGGAATGAGACTCATGTTTCACTTCTAAATTGAATTGGTTTCAATTGGTTTTAATTCAATTCTCCTTCCTTCAATTAAATTCACATTCTGCTTCCTGTGGGGTGAGGCCAATTCAAATTCAATTCTAATTCAATTCAGAAATTCCAACCCTAAAGCTATTATTAGATTCAGAGCAACTAGACTGGACATTGTTTTATAATGTCTGACTGCAGTGGGCAATAAAGCTATTAGTGGATTCAGAGCTATTAGACTGGATACGGTTTTATAATGTCTGACAGCAGTGGGCACAGACAGAAGTAAGTGCACTAGACTGGACATCCAGTTTACTACACTGGATACTCACTGTCTTATAATGCCAGACAGTGTAGTACTGTCAAGGGTTCAGTTTAGTACACTGCTAGGGTTCAGTTTAGTACACATTGTGTGGGTTCAGTCCTCCAAGTTTGGCCATGGCCTGCCATGTCTATGAACATGTCAGAGGGGGGTTGTTAGAGCATTTTTGTGATGTGGGCAAAATTATTATCATTAAAAATACACTCAGCATGGTAATGTCATCATAAACAATAAACCCATCACTGACATCAGTACTATTTAAATTAAGGGAGGGGGCAGATTGGGAATAGCCAATAATTAAATCCTGTTGATCCTAATTATTGTCTGTAAAATGGGAGCATTTGATAATAAAACTTTTTTTTAAGATAGCCCAATTTGAGTACTCTTTTGAGTGCTGTGTAGTAGGCACACACACACCACACACTCTCCACCAGACTCTCTCTTTCCTTTGGTCCTCACGCGCGAGTAAACACTGATTGACTGTTTCGCCAGCAAAAATGTTTCCTTGTTGAACAAAAGCAACAACAACAAAAAAGTATTATGGAGTGTAGCATCTTCAAATCACAGAAAATCATTCATTTTATCATTGATTTGCGCCCTGTGCTTGCTTTTGACAAATACACGGTTTGCTTAACTAACACGAAGAGAGGCACACATGAGATATTGGTCTATAAAAAAAACGCGATTTCTATACGAAATACACGATTCCCCTATAGCCTAAAACCTTCTTGAGAAAAGTACATTTTCAGTCACGCATATCCCCACAAATATATGCATTCACATGCTTTCTTACAGACATTAATACGGCATATAATCTCAAAAGCAAGTTCCCACCAATGATAGTAGGCTAAATATAATATGCCACGGGTGGTTCCAGTAGAAAAGCCTTACCTCACCACCCCGTACATCACAAGGACATTCCCGAGCAATCCCACCACGCAGATAACCGAGTAGAGCGCCGTGATGGAGATGGCTACTATAATATTGGAGGCGCTCTGAACCGGGAGCTGCTGGGTGTAGTTTTCCCCGTTGGGCACGAACCCCATCTCGTCGTCCGGGTAGGTGACATTGAACGGAATCACCGAGTACATGTCGAAATCAGCCGGTTCAGCACCAGGGGCAGTGGACGGCTCCATGGCTCTAGGACTGTCGCGCGCCTGTGACTGTTACTGTTCTCTGGTCTGTGGTGCTGAAAACTTATCCAAGCACTACTGGTCGGCTGGTCGGACACGGCTCGCGCTTTTGTTTCGCCTGCTCGGCGTTTTATTGGCTGGAAGGTGTGTACTGATCCTCACGCGCCAAAGGGCAAGGTGCACAGTTTACAGTTGGTCTGTCTCACCAAGGGGTCGAACATGAAAAACAGAACGATGACAGACTTCCCAACCCCAAAAATAAGAATAGAAAAGCAAAAATGATTTCACTTCTGTTTAGAGTTCACAGAACATTAGGATGATTCAATAATTGTTCGGTCTTGTGTCTGGTTGAAAGAGAGGAGTCCTGTTCTCAGGAGGATCGGTCTGTGTAATGTTGACGGTAGCCTTTAGTGGGAAAGGTGCATGCAGTGATTTGGTCTCGCTCTCCAAACGTCTAATAATGTAAACACTCGCGCACTGCAAGTGTTTTTTTTTCATAGGCTAACACATCAAAGCTGTGCATAGTAGGCTGATAATTGTTTTAGCCTATTCCGCTGAGCTATAGATTCATCTCTACACGTATTGTAGGCTATGTGACAGAACATACATACACTATGTATACAAAAGTATGTGGACAGCCTTCAAATTAGTGGATTTGGCAATTTCAGCCACACCAGTTGCTGACAAGGTGTATAGAATCGAGCACACTGCCATGCAATCTCCATAGACAAACATTGGCAGTAGAATGGCCTTAGTGAAGAACTCAGTGACTTTCAACATGACAGTATCATAGGATGCCACCTTTCCAACAAGTCAGTTTGTCAAATTTCTGCCCTGCTAGATTTTCTCCAGTCAACTGTAAGTGCTGTTATTGTGAAGTGGAAACGTCTAGGAGCAACAACGGCTCAGCCGCGAAGTGATAGGCCACACAAGCTCACAGAACAGGACCACCAAGTGCTAAATTGCATAGCAGGTAAAAAATAATCTGTCCTCGGTTGAAACACTCACTACCGAGTTCCAAACTGCCTCTGCAAGCAACATCAGCACAAGAACTGTTCGTCTGGAGCTTCATGAAATGGGTTTCCATGGCCGAGCAGCCGCACACAAGCCTAAGATCAGCATGCGCAATGCCAAGCGTCGGCTGGAGTGGTGTAAAGCTTGCCAGCATTGGACTCTGGAGCAGTGGAAATGAGTTCCCTGGAGTGATGAAAAGGGGGACCAACTCCATATTAATGCCCATGATTTTGCATTGCGATGTTTGATGAGCAGTTGTCCACATACTTTTGTTCATGTAGTGTATGATAAAAACATTGTTGGCGTACAAGAACATGATAATGTCATTTTATTTTCATAAATTCCCAAATGCAGGACTTCGAATGAAAGGAAATCATTCATATTTACTGGGCCTAGGCTTATTAGTGATACAATTACTGTATGTCGACGTAGGTAGTTCTAGGCATAGTGCTTGGCAAGGCAAAAATAAAATATTCTAACAAGGAATTGAATGGTGCCTCAGATGGTTTTGATGTGGCAATATTAATAATTTAATTGAAAATGTGGAAAATGTGGAATAGTACAGCAACACTCTACATATCGTGCCAATAGGGTTAACCCTTTTGGTGGGAATTGTAACGTGGCTCATATAACGAGTGTCGCTTCACCGCCCTCTCAGAATGAGAAGTCACATCCCCGCCCTTTGATTTTCATTCAAGCCCCATGACACATCCTCCCTTGCATTCCGTTGGCCCCACAGCCGCCATCCCACTTCTGTCACCAGAGGAGCAGATAGGGGATCACTCCAATATATTGGTATCACTCCGCGGTGGAGGGATACATCCACGGTGAGGATTTACAGATTTACTCCCGTGTACACCTATGTCACGGCTGGGGTCCGCCCTTATTTATAGACCCCATGGCCGTGACACTCGGGTAGCCACTGCACTGGACATCAAACTGGTGGACAGTAATGACTATCCATCTGTCCCCATCTCTACTGAGTTCAGCGAGACCTTGCAGGAGAGCTGGGCCTCTGCCAGGCGGTGCTTCCGACTCACAGCAGAGACTGGACCATGGAGTTATGTTGCGGGCGCAGACTTACTCACTCCGGGAAGCGATGGAGGTGTCTCGCCTGCTTTCCCTGGTCCAGAGGGATGTGGCCCGTGCCAATGGACGGGCCATGGCGCAGGTGGTTACCTCCCGGCGCCATCTCTGGCTGGTCCAATCCCATCTGCCAGCTGCTCTCCAGAGCACATTTGCCACTCTCCCCATCACCCCAGGGCTGACGTTTGGCCCAGGGGTTGATGACACTCTGGAGCAGACCGATAAGGTTCGTATGGACCGGGAGACCCTGAGACGGTTCATGCCGCCTCCTCAGGCCCGGGGTCCGGGTCCAAGGCAGACGGACCCACCTGCACCCGAACAACAGTGCGGTCCCTCTCCTGCCCCATCGCCTCGTGCTGAGGGACAATGGCAGGGAGGGGCACAGCATGCAGTGGAGCAACAACCTGTCAACTGTCACCACCATAGGGACGTGCCTGGGGGACCCAGGTGTTCGGGGTGCCAGAGGAGAGGCGGGCCCCAGCAGGACCCCTGACAACACCCTTCCCCGGCCTCAGCCGCTTCTCCCGGGCCTCAAAGGGCAAAGTGGGAGGAGGGTGTGGAGTCCCCCTGGGTGTTGTCCACAATGGGCCTTTATGTCACAATGGTGGCCGACCCCCTGAAGAAGGAAACCCTGCGGCTAGAGATCTCCTCACTCCTGGACAAGGGTGTCATCCGCAGGATTGAGAAATCAGAACGGCTAGGTGGGTTGTACTACACTTATTTTCTTGTCCCAAAAAGATACTGAGGGTTTCGACCGATTCTGGACCTCCGCAACCTCAATGAGTTCTTGAAAGGAACTGAGGTTCCACATGCTGTCCCTAGCCCGCATGTTGCAGGCCTTGTCCAGGGACCAGTGGTTTGTTATGCTGGACCTGAGGAATGCATACTTCCATGTTCCTGTTCACCCAGCTCATTGGCAGTACCTCCGATTCGCTTTCGAAGGGCGGCTTACGAATTGATGATTCTTCCCTTCGGCCTTTCCTTGGCACCCCGCACTTTCACAAAGTGCATGGACACTGTCCTGGCACCTCTCACGTACCGAGGATTGTTGATCCTCAATTAACTGGACGATTGGCTGATTTGTGCCACGACCAGGACCCAGGTCCTGTCAGACAGAGACATGCTTCTGACCCAAATCGGAGGGCTGGGCATTACTGTAAATGACAATAAGAGTCGTCCAACGCCCACCCAGAAGGTGGCCTTCATTGGCATGGAACCGGACTCAGTCCTCATGAGAGCACGCTTGCCCACCAGAAGGGTTCAGGCGATCTTATCTTGCCTCGACCGCTTTCAGCAGGGGAGGGTGGTATTCACCCTGACCTGCCAGTGCCTGTTGGGCTAGCTGATGACGGCCTCGTTGCTGATTCCCCTGCTCCTGCGCCTGCTCCATGTCCAGCATCTTCAACGATGGTTCAACTCCCACCGGCTACAACGAAGCTCCACCATCACCGCCAGCTGCGGATGACCACACAGTGCCTCAGGTCATTGTTGAGGCGGCGCAGTTGCTCCTTTCTCTCAGGTGGGGTGGAGATGCTAAGAATGTCCCGCCGGGAGCTGGTCAGCACAGACTTCTCCCAGATCGGCTGGAGGGGGGTCGGCCAGCTCTCCTTGGAGCGGCAGGCACTTCATTACACTAGAGCTCCGAGCTGTACTGCTGGCCCTGTGGTCTTTCCTTCCACATCTGAAGGGAAGACATGTCCTGGTGAGAATGGACAACACCACAGTGGTGGCTTACATCAACCATCAGGATGGATTAATAACACATGACAGCCAAAAAACCTTTATGTTTAATGTAGATCGATTGAAATGATTCAAAGCTTTAGAGCTTTTACAGTATCAGACTGTATCAGATTGTCAGAAAGAGGCAGATTTTCATTTCACTCTGTCTATAGTTTCTCTCTTTCTCCCTCTCACTCTCTCACTCACTTCGTCCCTCCTCCCACTCTCTCTCTCTCGCTTTCTTCATTTCATCATTTCATTGATTCCTCTCTTACTGTGTCAATGACTATATTCTGAATCCAGCTCCTCATTACTCTCCACTTTACCAGGCTCCATAATGGCCATTCATTTCCTGCCATGTAAAGTGGCTATACTAGCTCTTGTTCACACACCACTAAACCCTTCAGGAAATATACAACACTCTTCCACCCACAGGGCTTAGAGGATCAGTTCGTTATTAATAATATAAGCCTCATGTACCTCTGGAGTTCACACAGGTTGCATCCCACATGGCAACCTATTCCCTATATAGGGCCCTACTTTTGATCAGAGCCCTATGGGTAGTGCACTAAAGTATTCTGGAAACAGGAGACAAAGGGTTGTGAGACATGGGTTTGATCCTATACACATGAAAAGTGGGATATATACAGAGGGTACAGGGCAACAGAAGACGAACAGCAGGGTAAGTATCTATAAGGCAGTAACACATAACAACACAGCATGGTAGCAACACAACATGGTAGCAGCACAAAACATGGTACAAATATTTTTGGGCACAGACAACAGCACAAAGGGCAAGGCGGTAGAGACAATAATCCATCACGCAAAGCAGCCACAACTGTCAGTAAGAGTGTCCATGATGAGTCTTTGAATGAAGAGATTGAGATCAACCAGTTTGAGTGTTCGTTGGAGCTCATTCCAGTTAGGGCAGGCAGAGTGGCCAAAACTGGGAAAGCTAGAAAACAATAACTAGAAAAAGACAGGAGCAAGGGGAAAACCACTGTTAGGCATGACCAACAAAACAAACTGGCAACAGACACACAGAGAACCCAGGTATTGGGATAATGGGGAAGATGATTGACACCTGTGACAGATCAGGGTGTGACAGATATCCCCTTAATCATCTCTGATCTAATGTGTCACAACCCTATTTATTAATGAGGCAGAGAGAAATCCTTAACGTAGAACATTACATCAAAACAGCCTAGAAACTATTTCCATCTCCTATCTCTTCTCTATCTCTGTCATGCCTACTCCTGCTCCCTCCCTCGGGCACTCGACGTCACTAGTCTATTAACCACCGGTCCTGGATGCCACATTGCGCACAGCTGGCAACCATCATTGCACACACCTGCTCCCCATCATTACGCACACCTGGACTTCATCACTACCCTGATTACTGTCCCTCCATATAGCCCTCTGTAGCCTCAGTCATCAGGAAGTATTGGATTTGGTTACATTCAGTACGCGGCTCCTGTTTTGTATTTTAATAATGTTTATTATTATTATTATTATTATTAATCACCTGCTTCCTGATTCCCTGCATATACGTTACAATCTCCCGGTGTCTGTCTGACAACCACCTCCACCTCCATCGATCCAAATAGAAATGGATTCTCATTAAAACACAGAGAACAGAGCATGTTAGAAGGGTTTGTTCCACTACCTTTCATGGTGACAGAGAGACAAACAGATAGACACATCACGCTGAACTTCGGAGACCTCCTCCAGAGCAGCCTTCCATCTGGGCCTGGCTGAGAGGAGGGGAAAGGCTTCCCCATTAAAGAGAAAGGTACACAGTCCCACAACAAGTACAGAGACCACGACTAGGCAGACCAATCCTTGAGTTAGGTAGAGACAGCCTGGCCACAGCAAGCCCAGCAGCATTTCTTGATGTAAATTGGTTCTAAGGACATCATTCTACCAATTAGAGAGAGAGAGTGAACGGGTGATTCATGCCACAGTCAAAGAAGTAAGCCTCCTCCTCACCATAATATATCAGGACAGCCTAGATCGCTGGTGACACCCTTTCTTTTTCCTCCTCCCTCCTTTCTTTCTCATCTCCCCTTTATACAACCCCCTGGTTTCACTATGTAATGACTTGGGGATGACTACAGGCTGCTGACACCTCACAAAGGGTGCTGAAGCGTTGGTTGGTGGACAGCATTATTGAGGCATGAGCTGTGCTGTCACTGACTGTCAGAGAGCATCAAGTGACACAGTAATGTATGCTTGAACATGACTTCATACATGAATGGAGGAGTTGGTGTGAGACTTAATCTATGGATTGTAACATTAGTGTCAGAGAAATATAGGATCTCATGATTAAAATACCAGTGTCTGATTAGAGCAAAACAGTAAGTGAAACATTAACTTACACAGTTAGTCCTAAAAGTCATCTTAACATTTTTTTAGCATCTTAGTTTGGATGAGAAAATATTGGTGTCGTACACCCAAGCTCAAAAGATCATTTGAAATAAAATCTTGAAGTTTTTTATCGTCTTAATTTGAATAAGTAATCTTGACATTTTTTATCATCTTTGTTCGTTTGACTGAGGACGAACATGTTCTGCAGCTCAAAAGACCAAGCTGCAAAGAAGCAATTTCATGGCAGCGACAAAATCATTGAGCCAGACCCACTTTGTAATGGAACAAACTATCTCTTTCACTTTGGTATTATTCTGACTGCCTTTCATCACTTTACTGTTGCAGACATGTAGAGCGAGAATTCCATTTAGAATTGATCACCAAGGCTCTTTGTTTCTCGATTGATGTAACTGTAGGCATAGGTGTTGCTCAGTCTTTGTTTGTGTAGGGCAGGGTTCCTCAACTGAATTTGGCCTGCGTATGGTTTAATTTGGCTACCCGCGGGCTCTATTCAATCCGTGTCATTCAGCATTACAGCATGATTAGAATTGAAAGGCAATGTTCCCTCGTAAACAGAGAGTGCATTCACGGTAAACACTGCATATGTCTGCTCATTGGGAAATTACCTTAAAATGTATGTGGCACAATCTGTGACACTTCAGCAATACAGATTGAATAGATGTTTGTCTTTATTTTGATAATCTTATTTCCCAGTCTGTCACAAGAGATCATGTTGATAGTGGCACTTTTAGGAGACACATGGCAATTATTGATGGTTGGCACATACTGTATAAGTGTTCCTATAGTTCTTATTGTTCCTGTGCCAATGACTTACCCCCTTCACCCAATTCATAACAGTTGCTTTCTTCTTTGCTCAGTTGGTAACAGGTGATGTGCCAATCGTGTTCCCCCTATGCGCAGTTGCCCAGTTGGTAAAATGTGACAATGCCAATGGCTTCCCCCCTTCGCCCAGTTGGTAACATGCGACTGGCAAGTGGCTTATTTGAAATCTATTAAATCTCCCTCGCAAACAGCCAAATGGGACGGTTTGTACCACACAGCCTCTTCATCATGGCCAGAGCAGATGGTGGTAGAGACGGGCGAGATGTCTTGTCCAGACACATTATCTAGACCCGTGAATCCTCACACCCTCCTGGATACAAATGTTATTTGTCACATGCGCCGAATACAACAGGTGTAGACCTCACAGTGAAATGCTTACTTAAAAGCCCAACAATGCAGTTCAAGAAATAGAGTTATGAAAATCTTTACTAAATAAACTAAAGTAAAAAATTCAAAGAAGTAACAAGAAAATTACATAACAATAACGAGGCTATATACAGGGGGTACTGGTACGAGTCAATGTGTTGGGGTACAGGTTAGTCAAGGTCATTTGTAAAGTGACTATGCATAGATAATAAACAGCGATCAATGTAAATAGTCCGGGTGGGCAGTTGATTAATTGTTCATTAGTCTCATGGCTTGGGGGTAGAAGCTGTTAAGGAACCTTTTGGTCCTAGACTTGGCGCTCCTGAGAACAGTCTATGACTTGGGTGACTAGAGTCTTTGACAATTATTTGGGCTTTCCTCTGACACCGCCTAGTGTGTTGTTATCTGTTAATAACATTTAGACTTGGTTACCCAGCAGGCTATGCGGGCGGGGCAGGTGGTTGAAGAATGCCTTGCATGGCTAAACAAGGAGTATTCTAGCTGAAGTATAAGTTCAATAAAAGTAGTTAAACCGCCCCGGTTTGTCATTATTTAAGGAACAAACATACAATGGTGTCAGATTGGTAGTCGCTATGACGAGACAGAGAAAAGAAAGGAGTAACTCTGCAAATTTCCCCCCAAATTTCCCCCAAATTTCCCCAATTGAACATTCTACTACAAGTCAAGTGACGTGAGTAGTCGAAGATGCTAGCTTGCAAGAGCGTGGACAATGAGCCGCAGCAGCGAGAGTGACAGCAGCGAGAGCGAGGCTACATTGGAATCTGTTGTCGAGCAAGTTGATGAGCAACATACTGAAGTAAGAGAAATTGACACTGTTCCTGTTCTCTGTCATGGATAGGCTTAGTCATCCTACTCCTATGCAGTTAACAGGCAATTTAGCTGACAATTGGAAACGTTTCAAGCAGAGATTCAATATCTACCTAGCAGCTAGTGGTGCAGGGGGAGATGATGACAAATTGAAAGCTTCCATTTTTCTGCATGTTATTGGAGAGGATGCATTGGACATTTACGATAACTTTCAGCAAGACGAGGCAAACTTGACTGTGCTAATGGCTAAATTTGAGGAGCACTTTGTACCAAGCCAGAACGTCACGTTTGAGAGATTCAAGTTTTTCTCTCATGATCAGAAACAGGAAGTCAGTTTTGACCAGTATTTGGCTGAGCTGAACACACTGAGGAACATGTGTAAATTTGAAAATCTGAAAGACTCCCTAGTGAAAGACAGGCTAGTCTGTGGCATACTTGATAATGGACTCAAGGAGAGATTGCTGCGTGAGTAAGATTTAACTTTGGATAAAGCAGTGAATATGTGTCGGGCAGCTGAAACCACCAGAGCACAAGCTAAAGAGCTGCGCAGGGATGAGACGTCAGTGTATGAAATAAAAAGAGAGGAGCACCACACACAACGCCTTACAAAACAAAAACAAGCAAAAGAGAGAAATCAAAACACTACATGTGGAAAATGTGGATTCATCCACAAGCCCAAAAATTGCCCTGCATATGGCAAATCATGTAACAACTGTGGGAAAAATAATAATTTCTCAAAATACTGCAAAGCTGAGGCTACAAAGAAACAGGTTCACACAGTCAAGGAGGAGATTGAAGAAGTCTTTGTTGATTCTGTGGAAATATGCAATGCAGTAAATGCTGAATGGATTGTGCCATTGACTGTGAATGAAACTGTAATACCATTCAAGCTTGATCCTGGAGCACAGGTAAACCAGGTTACTGGTTATACTGGGGAGAACGTACTGGTCAAAGGAAGCTGCATAGTAACTTTACAGCACAAAGGAAAGCAGTTCAGAGCACAGCTGCTGATTGTGGAAAAGAGTGTACAGCCTATTCTAGGAATCAATGCATGTGAAAAGCTCAATTTGTTGAAAAGTAGTGACATCACAGACTGAAAAGGACCAAGATTAGCTACTGGCTGAGTATGAGGAGGTGTTTGAGGGTCTTGGATGTTTACCAGGAGAACACAAAATATGTACTGATGACAAAATTACTCCAGTTGTGCATGCATGCAGAAAAGTTCCATTTGCACTGAGGAAAAAGCTCAAGGAGGATCTCGGACGCATGGAAAAGATGCACGTCATCACAAAAATGGATGAACCTACAGACTGGGTAAGCTCACTGGTTATTGTGGTGAAAAAAACCGTCGATCTCAGGATATGTCTAGACCTGAGAGATCTCAACAAAGCAATCAAGAGAGAGCATTTCAAGTTGCCGACCGGAGAATAGATAATGTCGCAGTTTGCTGGAGCAAAGTGGTTCAATAAGCTTGATGCCTCCTCAGGTTTCTGGCAAATGAAGCTAGACGATGCAAGCTCAAGGCTATGCACATTCAACACACCTGAGGGAAGGTACAGATTTCTTCATCTACCATATGGAATTCTCTCAGCGCCAGAGGTCTACCACAAGACAATCCACATGATCTTCGAGCATATTCCTGGAGTGGAGACTATGATGGATGACACCATCGTCACACAATGACAGAGTTGAAAGCAACATCAATGATAGGATGGCCCGCACAGAAAATCAACTGTCCAAAGAGAATACAGGATTTGTAACGATTCTCTTCTTGTGAAGTAGAGGCGGACCAAAGCGCAGCGTGGTGGTTGTTCATTGTATTTTATTACGACACTATACATGAACAAACTAACGAAAAAACAAGAAACGTGAGAACTCAAAACCTAATACAGCCTATCTGGTGAACACTACACAAAGACAGGAACAATCACCCACAAACAAACAGTGAAACCTAGGCTACCTAAGTATGATTCTCAATCAGAGACAACTAATGACACCTGCCTCTGATTGAGAACCATACTAGGCCGAAAACATAGAACTGCCCCAAAACATAGAAAAACAAACATAGACTGCCCACCCAACTCACGCCCTGACCATACTAAATAAATGCAAAACAAAGGAAATAGAGGTCAGAACGTGACAGGATTACTGGATGTGCAGAGCAGAGCTCACTGTTGTGGATGACGTAGTGTTCAAAGGCAACAAGATTGTCATTCCCATGACACTACGCAAAGAAATGCTACAGAAAATACACGAGGGCCACTTGGGTGTGGAAAAATGCAAACGACGAGCACGAGAAGTAATGTACTGGCCAAGAATGAACCAGGAAATCAACCAGACCACTGCTTCATGTGAACTGTGTTTGACCTACGGGTCAAAGCAGCAAGCTGATTTGCCTCGTCCAGTACCCAACAGACCCTACTACAAAGTTGGAGTTGACATTTTTGACTGCAATGGCAAAAGTCACATTGTTGTTACCGACTACTACTCAAACTACCCTGAAGTAGCAACACTGCCAACTACCTCCAGCAAAGCTGTAATCACCTACCTGAAATCAGTCTTTACAAGACATGGGGTTGCGTCTGAACTGTACTCGGACAATGGCCCGCAGTTCTCAAGTTCTGAATTCCGATCGTTCGCTAACGACTGGGGATTCTGACACAACACCTCCAGCCCCAACTACCCAAGGTCCAACGGCTTAGCAGAGAGTTCAGTCAAAATTGTCAAAGGTCTGATGAAAAAGGCACACGATGGAAAGGAGGATTTCCTAAAATGTCTGATGATCTACTGCAGCGCACCGCTGCAGAACGGACTTTCACCTGCACAAATATTGATGGGACGTCGCATTAGAACCAACCTACCCATCCATGACGACTCGTTAACACCCAGAGGTGCTCACAAAGTCAAACTCGCAAAGGAAAAACAGAAAGACAAACAAAAACAGCGACACGAAAAAAGTGCAAGACACTTACCTGAACTGAAACCTGGAGATCATGTACGACTCTGAGACATCACTACAAGAACCTGGATACAGCAAGGGTGTGTGCAGAGAGAAGTTGCACCACGATCCTATTAGATCCAAACGGAGCATGGATCACAACTGAGACGAAACAGAGTGGATCTAAGGCTTCAGCCATTCAACTCAAGGGACTGAGGATCATCAGGAGGATACTGCTGAAGCGTCAAATGCCTTTAGCAATGGACAGTTCAGTCAGAACACCCTGACTGACAATGAACGCTGTCCAACTGTTTCAGGAAGCACTTCAGCAGAACGACCAAAAAGGACTGTCAGAGCCCCTGAAAGGCTTATTGAGAATTGATTTAAAAAAAGAAGAAAAAAAGGACCATTTGGACCATGATAGTTTGTTGATGATTTGGACACCAAGGAACTTGAAACTCTCGACCTGCTCCACTTCAGCCTCCGTCGATGTTAATGGGGGCCTGTTCGGCCCTCCTTTTCCTATTGTTCCCTATCAGCTCCAACCATATGGTTTCCCTGACCTTGGTTTGGTATTTTCCCTGCTTCAAAAACCAGGAGAAATGTTGCTGCTGGCAACATAATGAAGTTATTCTCTTTCTTTCTGTCTCCTCCATTTCCTCTTGGTTAGATGCTAGAAATAAACATGTTATTCTTGAGGTCTTATTTGTATTTTTTGGTTAGTGAATCTGCAGAACATGTTCAGTGTTATATCAGAATATGTTAAATAGCACCAGGCTCAGGCTGACTGGCAGAACACAGCAGCATTTACAGAAAGACGTTAACTCACCTTTCCCCCTCTTGCGTGATCACAGCCGTTCTACTCCACAGATGCTCAATAGAATCAGTCATACCTCCTTTTGTTTACCACTTCTCTACTACTTCTCTACTTGGCGCTTTTTCCACCTTTTGTCCGTCCTCCCCATTCTTCTCTCCTACCCGTTATCTAACATTGCACCTTTTCTGTTGAATCAGTGATATACTGTGTCCTTTTTTCTACCTTGGTTTTTCTTCCTATATTTAGAAAACGTTCTCCCTGCCTCACCTCTCTTTCTCTTCTATACTTGTCCGTCACACTACTATGACTGTGGCTGACAATAATGGCATTCATTCCTTGATGTAAGGGACTAAACAGGATTTAATGACTGTTAGAGTTAAGGTGGTATATGATATGAACTGCAGCAAAGACTAACGATTGTGTGTGTGTGTGTGTGTGTGTGTGTGTGTGTGTGTGTGTGTGTGTATGTGTGTGTGTGTGTGTGTGTGTGTGTGTGTGTGTGTGTGTGTGTGTGTGTGTGTGTGTGTGTAGCGATTGCTTTGCACCGTAGCGATTGCTTTGCATGCTCATTAAGGAACATCCATCAAATGGTAGTAACTGTGGCAACGGCAGGCAGACTGTGCAGTAATAAACTCAGGAAAATGGCAAAGTTCTTTCAAACACACACACACTGCAGTGTGAAAGACTAATACATGTTGTTGTTGCACCATAACTGCTTCGTACTATATATCACCCTACAGCTGCTCACAAATAATGATTGTCTATATTTATATGAGAACGGTGTAAAGGAGAGAGATGATTGCCGGAAACAAGGAATGGCGGAGTAGTTCTGCCAAACCAGGAAGAAAAATCAGTTGAGGGACCAATTTTTTGGGGGGGAAGGAGGTGAAAGAAGCACGAATTGATGTGACGTACAGTATTTGTGGTTAGGGATGGAGACAGTGTTGTGAGGCAGGACGGGCTGCAGTTTGTGTGTGTGTGTGTGTGTGTGTGTGTGTGTGTGTGTGTGTGTGTGTAGTGGTGTGTGTGTGTGATCACGACTGATATTGGGAGCATGCACGTGCTGTTTTCGTGATTGTGTCTGTGTGCGTGTGTGCGTGTGTCGATGTGAGTCTGTGCGTCTGTTTGTGCATGTGTGTGCTCGCTCGTGTGTTTAAGGCATGAGGACCCAACAGGTTGTGAACAGAAGGGAGGCAAGAACTGAAGGAAAAAAACAGCATATTGTTCCACCTCAGCTTGTTACTAGCCAAGCGTTCACTCTACTCTCCCTCTCCCTCCATGCTGCTCTCCTGATGCCTGGCAGAAGACAGGTGGAGGGGAAGGGGAAGGAGGGAAGGATAGAAGAAAGGAGTGTGGGAGAGAGGGAAAGATAGAAAGAGGGAGAGCCACAGCGAGGGATTGAGAGAGGGAGAGAGGGAGAGAGCAAGAAAGCGAGTGTGAGAGATTGAGAGAGTGAGGAAGCAAAAGCGAAAGGAGTGAGGGAGGGAGAGAGTGAGAGAGGGAGGAAGGGGGGGGGTGAGGAAGCGAGAGCAAGGGAGTGAAAGAGGGAGAGAGAGATGGCGGGAGGATGCAAGCTGGAAAGAAGAAAGAAAGAAGAAAGAAAGAAAAAGCACAAAGATACAAGGCTAGCCTATGGAAAGGTCCAAGATCAGTTTGTGCTTTCTTGCCAACATCTGTGGTCATTGACATGACATTAATGTGACAGTGACCATAGGAGTTGGCAAGACGGCACAAACAGATCTGGGACCAGGCTAACAAAATCATGGATTGTTTGACATAATTATATACTGTAGAGATCGTCACATCATACAACATATCACTTTATTGGGGGAAAAAGGTAGAGAGGGATGCTATATTAGCTAGCTGGCTATGATGATCTAAAACAACACCAGAACTCTTCCAAGTCAAGGTAATTAATTGCCACCGGGGCCCACCAGTGTAACTGCTAAATCAATCAATCAAATGTATTTGTAAAGCCCTTATTACATCAGCTGATAACTCAAAGTGCTGTACAGAAACCCAGCCTAAAACTCCAAACAGCAAGCAATGCAGGTGTAGAAGCATGGTGGCTTGGAAAAACTACCGCACGTGCTGTCTCTAGAGAGTTGAAAACAGCAGGTCTGGGACATGGTAGCACGTCTGGTGAACAGGTCAGGGTTCCATAGCCGCAGGCCGCACAGTTGACACTGGAGCAGCAGGTAGACTGGGGACAGCAAGTGGTCATCAGGCCAGGTAGTCCTGAGGCATGATCCTAAGGCTCAGGTCCTCCAAGAAAGAGAGAGAGAGAGAGAGAGAGAGAGAGAGAGAGAGCATACTTAAATTCACACAGGACACCGGATACCGGATAAGACAGGGGAAAATATAACAGACTGACCATAGCCCCCCGACACAAACTATTGCAGCATAAATACTGGAGGCTGAGACAGGAGGAGTCGGGAAACATTGTGGCCCCGCCCAACGATACCCCCAGAGAGGGCCAAACAGGCAGGATTTAACATCACCCACTTTGCCAAAGCACAGTCCCCACACCACTAGAGGGATATCTTCAACCACCAACTTACTATCCTGAGACAAGGCAGAGTATAGCCCAAAAAGATCTCCCCCACGGCACGAACCCGAGGGGGGGTGCCAACCCGGACAGGAAGACCACGTTAGTGACTCAACCCACTCAAGTGATGCACCCCTCCTAGGGACAGCATGGAAGATCACCAGTAAGCCAGTGACAATCCCAGTGGAGAGGGGAACCGGCCAGGCAGAGACAGCAAGGGCAGTTCGTTGCTCCAGTGCCTTTTTGTTCACCTTCACACTCCTGGGCCAGACTACATTCAATCATAGGACCTACTGAAGAGATGAGTCTTCAATTAAGACTTAAAGGTTGAGACCGAGTCTGAGTCTCTCACATGGATAGGCAGACCATTCCATAAAAATTTAGCTTTATAGGAGAAAGCCCTGCCTCCAACTGTTTGCCTAGAAATTCTAGGGACAGTAAGGAGGCCTGCGTCTTTTGACGATAGCGTACGTGTAGGTATGGACTGCTTACTGACTATACACTGTAACGTTACTGCATGATTGTAGCAGGTTTACTAACGCATTAGTTATGTTAGCTATGTTGAGTACGACGTTACTTTAGCTAATATGGGAACAAATATGTAGACTGTGTGTATGATATGATATGGTTTGGCTTGGAAAGGTTTTTTCGCCTGATCACATTTTTATTTAATTTTTTATTTCACCTTTATTTCATTTAACCAGGTAAGCCAGTTGAGAACAAGTTCTCATTTACAACTGCGACCTGGCCAAGATGAAGCAAAGAAGTGCGACACAAACAACCACACAGAGTTACACATGGAATAAACAAACGTACAGCCAATAAAACAATAGCAAAATCTATATACACTGTGTGCAAATGAAGTAAGATTAGGGAGGTAAGGCAATAAATAAGCCATAGTGGCGAAATAATTACAATTTAGCAAATAAACACTGGAGTGACAGATGTGCAGAATATGAATGTGCAAGTAGAGATACTGGGGTGCAAAGGAGCAAAACAAATATATATATAAAATAAATAACAATATGGGGATGAGGTAGTTGGATGGACTATTTACAGATGGGTGATGTACAGGTGCAATGATCTGTAAGATGCTCTGATAGCTAATGCTTAAAGTTAGTGAGGGAGATATGAGTCTCCTGCTTCAGTGATTTTTCCAGTCATTGGCAGCAGAGAACTGGAAGGAAAGGCGGCCAAGGTAGGAGTTGGCTTTGGTGGTGACCAGTGAGATATACCTACTCTAGCGCATGCTACAGGTGGGTGCTGCAATGGTGACCAGGTAGATGAGATAAGGCCTGAGTTTGAGGCTGGGGCCAACAGGTAAACAAAATTAGGTACTGTGTTATTGAAACAGTCCAGGGGGCATCAGCTGTGTAGCCGAGTGATCATAGGGTGAAAAGAGTAATAGGTGAGACAGGGTGCTGTACGGTATTCACTACTACACTGGGCGAGCAGGGGAACATACAGCTGATGTGTTGTGCATTGAAGTCCACAAATTAAGGGAAAAGTTGAGAGGGGGAGAACGCATAGACGCAAGAAGGAACTGTGTATACACGCGATCAGGGGTGCATTCATTCTGCCGATTTCTTAAATGGAGGCAAATGGAACAAAACGGGAGATAAACATACATTTGTCCAATAGAAACTTTTGTTTGCAACTGTTGGACTCATGATTACACCCTACATTAGCTAGATGCATTGAAGAATGTGAAAGGCGGTATTGAATGTGTAACTGTCTGTCCATGTGTCACTGTCTGTCACCTCAAATTTTTCTCTCTACCTGTGTACGCCTACATTGTAAACTTTCATTCATAGGCTAGGTTGCAGCAACCTCATGATGGGTATAGGGAAAATTAGAGTATCATGTAACCTATCGATGTTACATTGAACTGGGTGAACGGAATATGAATGACAAGCATCTAATATGCTATAATAGAAATGAGGCCATGTTCATAAAAAAACGTCCTCCTTCATCTTAAACGACATCGACCGTCACTGAATGATATGGGAGTAATTTATATGCTTCGCCTATCCTTTATCCCTCTGTCTGGAAGTCCAATTAGCAGCACTGCCAACACTTTGACTTCGAAGGCTGTTGCACTCCTATTGAAACTTGATATACTTTATAATGTCAAGAGGCATATCAAGTCAGAACTAGATAGAGGGAGATCGAATGCTGCCTGTCAGCCGAAGAATTTGAAAAAGCACAAAGTGTGATATGAAAATTGAAGTAATGACTCCCTGAGATTCTTTTCATTTCAAAGATTGATTCAGGATTGATTCATATTTTGAAAAGGATAGGTGTGCGTGTGTGTATGTGTGTCTGTTTGTGTGGGTGTCTATGTTTCTGCATGTGTGCCTGTGTCTGTGTGTGGGTGTGTGTTACGTTCCCCAGTTTGTGTGTTGTTGTGGGTTTGTATGTGTGTGTATTTCAGGAAATGGCTTCCTGGAATCCTAAAGCAGCTGATTGGCCGGCCCCATCGCTGATTGGCGCTCTGACTCCTCCCTCTCAACAGTTGTCTCTTCAATTACCAACTTCTTCTCCAGCTTGATAAAACCCAGTGTTCCTTTGTCAGAAGAGAGCTTATTTTTATGTCCTGTGTTGGTTAGTGAAAGTTTTGTTGATATGATTTTGAGGCCGCTCCTTCAGAGGTATGTGTATGCCAATAGGACTTAGTGTTTTTGGTTAATTGAAATTGTTCATGTAAATTATTGGTCAATTATTCTGTTTAATTTGTTCCCAGGGGGGAAGGGGAACGCACCTTGGGAGTGTTGAGGCCTACAGGCATACATAACCCATAGTATTTAATCTGTCTATGCACACTAGCTAAGACCTGGGCGGACGACCTCCTGTATTTTTGTTATGTTATTTTTTTTTGTTTTGTTATTTTTGTTGTTTTGTTGTGCCAGGTGGTGCTAAAAGTTAGGTAAGTAGTGGGAAGGCAGGTAAGGTAGGAGAGGGGAGTCTTTAATTTTTACTTTATTTTCTTTGGTTCCGTCCAGCCCCTTTTCCCCATGTTAAGGAATAATAAATTCCCTGTAAATGGTATTTTTCTCTGCCTCTGTCCTTCCCCGCACCTATGATCACATACTTTTTCACTCCACAGGGAGCAGTTGCGTTCCCTCCTCCAAGAGACAAACGTAACAGTGTGTGCATGTGTTACTCTGAAGTCTTGGAAGCTGACCCCATTAACTACTCATAACCAACATAGATAGACGAGAGGAGATGAGCCCCCTCATGTAACAAAAATGAGAAATTTGCTTTCATTACGATCACAAATAGCACCCTGTTCTATATTCAGTGCACTACCTTTGACCAGAACCCTATAGGCCCTGGTCAAAATTAGTAAACTAAATAGGGTATAGTGTGCCATTTGGGATGAAGACAACACTTTGGCTTGCATTTCTCAACAGGCCCAATCTGTCAGCAGCTCCACTGGGCTTTTTAAGCTAGCCATTGTGGGTGATGGAGGTGGCCTCTGGCAGAGTTAGACTGTATGTGTATATCTCTGCAGCACATTCGTCTGTCTGCCCGTCTGTCTCTCTGATGGACGCACCTCAAGGCAACATGGTTGGAGATAGCTGGCGTTTGCTCCTTTGTTTCCTCCTTTGTTTGTTTTCTTCTTGAGGGAAGTCTTGCACCAGCAGATGTCCACCTCAATATGAATAGGTATTGCATGCAGTACAGACATACAGTACAAACATACCTTACAGACATATGACATGCCGTGTAGTTCTGGGCTGATCCCTCACCTTCCTCATGATCATTGATGCCCCACCAGGTGAGATCTTGCATGGAGCCCCAGACCGAGGATGATTGACCGTCATCTTGAACTTCTTCCATTTTCTAATAATTGTGTCAACAGTTGTTGCCTTCTCACCAAGCTTCTTGCCTATTGTCCTATAGCCCATCCCAGCCTTGTGCAGGTCTACAATTTCACCCGGATGTCCTTACACAGCTCTCTGGTCTTGGCCATTGTGGAGAGGTTGGAGTCTGTTTGATTGAGTGTGTGGACAGGTGTCTTTTATACAGGTAATGAGTTCAAACAGGTGCAGTTAATACAGGTAATGAGTGGAGAACAGGAGGGCTTATTAAAGAAAAACTAACAGGTCTGTGAGAGCCGGAATTCTTACTGGTTGGTAGGTGATCAAATACTTATGTCATGCAATAAAATGCAAATGAATTACTTAAAAATCATACAATGTTATTTTCTGGATTTTTGTTTTAGATTCAGTCTCTCACAGTTGAAGTGTACCTATGATAAAAATTACAGACCTCTACATGATTTGTAAGTAGGAAAACCTGCACAATCGGCAGTGTATCAAATACTTGTTCTCCCCACTGTGTATATATATATATACAGTGCCTTGCGAAAGTATTCGGCCCCCTTGAACTTTGCGACCTTTTGCCACATTTCAGGCTTCAAACATAAAGATATAAAATTGTATTTTTTTGTGAAGAATCAACAACAAGTGGGACACAATCATGAAGTGGAACAACAATTATTGGATATTTCAAACTTTTTTAACAAATCAAAAACTGAAAAATTGGGCGTGCAAAATTATTCAGCCCCCTTAAGTTAATACTTTGTAGCGCCAACTTTTGCTGTGATTACAGCTGTAAGTCGCTTGGGGTATGTCTCTATCAGTTTTGCACATCGAGAGATTGACATTTTTTCCCATTCCTCCTTGCAAAACAGCTCGAGCTCAGTGAGGTTGGATGGAGAGCATTTGTGAACAGCAGTTTTCAGTTCTTTCCACAGATTCTCGATTGGATTCAGGTCTGGACTTTGACTTGGCCATTCTAACACCTGGATATGTTTATTTTTGAACCATTCCATTGTAGATTTTGCTTTATGTTTTGGATCATTGTCTTGTTGGAAGACAAATCTCCGTCCCAGTTTCAGGTCTTTTGCAGACTCCATCAGGTTTTCTTCCAGAATGGTCCTGTATTTGGCTCCATCCATCTTCCCATCAATTTTAACCATCTTCCCTGTCCCTGCTGAAGAAAAGCAGGCCCAAACCATGATGCTGCCACCACCATGTTTGACAGTGGGGATGGTGTGTTCAGCTGTGTTGCTTTTACGCCAAACATAACGTTTTGCATTGTTGCCAAAAGTTCAATTTTGGTTTCATCTGACCAGAGCACCTTCTTCCACATGTTTGGTGTGTCTCCCAGGTGGCTTGTGGCAAACTTTAAACAACACTTTTTATGGATATCTTTAAGAAATGGCTTTCTTCTTGCCACTCTTCCATAAAGGCCAGATTTGTGCAATATACGACTGATTGTTGTCCTATGGACAGAGTCTCCCACCTCAGCTGTAGATCTCTGCAGTTCATCCAGAGTGATCATGGGCCTCTTGGCTGCATCTCTGATCAGTCTTCTCCTTGTATGAGCTGAAAGTTTAGAGGGACGGCCAGGTCTTGGTAGATTTGCAGTGGTCTGATACTCCTTCCATTTCAATATTATCGCTTGCACAGTGCTGCTTGGGATGTTTAAAGCTTGGGAAATCTTTTTTGTATCCAAATCCGGCTTTAAACTTCTTCACAACAGTATCTCGGACCTGCCTGGTGTGTTCCTTGTTCTTCATGATGCTCTCTGCGCTTTTAACGGACCTCTGAGACTATCACAGTGCAGGTGCATTTATACGGAGACTTGATTACACACAGGTGGATTGTATTTATCATCATTAGTCATTTAGGTCAACATTGGATCATTCAGAGATCCTCACTGAACTTCTGGAGAGAGTTTGCTGCACTGAAAGTAAAGGGGCTGAATAATTTTGCACGCCCAATTTTTCAGTTTTTGATTTGTTAAAAAAGTTTGAAATATCCAATAAATGTCGTTCCACTTCATGATTGTGTCCCACTTGTTGTTGATTCTTCACAAAAAAATACAGTTTTATATCTTTATGTTTGAAGCCTGAAATGTGGCAAAAGGTCGCAAAGTTCAAGGGGGCCGAATACTTTCGCAAGGCACTGTATATATATATATATATATATATATATATATGTGTGTATGTCTGTGTGTGTGTGTATATAGATACACACACACACACACACACACACACACACACACACACACACACACACACACACACACACACACACACAGACATACATGTCTGTGTGTAGAACCTCCAAGAATAGGCTTCATACCCTGGTGGCATGGATATAACCAAAGGGATAACCTTGGCAAATCTCCTGGTATGCCAAGCTGCCTTCTGGTCAGGACACCATTTGGTACTACTGCCATCTGGCTGTCTGCTTCATTTCTGGCCCTAGAGGAGTTAACAACTTCTTATGGCTATTAAGTTAATATATTGAGTAGCTTGGATGAATACATTGCCCAGAGTAAACTACCTGCTACTCAGTCATAGTTGCTAATATATGCATATGATTTGGATAGAAAACACTCTGAAGTTTCTAACTGTTTGAATAATGTCTGTGAGTATCACAGAACTCATACAGTGGGGCAAGAACTCATACAGTGGGTACCTCATCATGCCGTATGGGTTGAAGAATGCTCCAGACGTTTTCCAATCTTTCGTAGACGGGATTCTCAGAGACCTGCACGGGCAGGGGGTGGTAGTGTATATCGATGACATACTGATCTATTCTGCCACACGCACGTGTCTCTGGTGCGTAAGGTACTTGGGCGACTGCTGGAGCATGACCTGTACGTCAAGGCTGAGAAATGTGTGTTCTCCAAACAAGCCGTTTCCTTCCTGGTTTATCGCACTTCCACCTCTGGGGAGCGCGTTACAGCCGTGCGTAATTGGCTGAGTCCGACCACGGTAAAGGAGATGCAGTGGTTTTTAGGGTTTGCCAATTACTACCGGAGGTTTATCCGGGGTTTTGGTCAGGTGGCTGCTCCCATTACCTCACTGCTGAAGGGAGGGCCGGCGCGCTTGTGCTGGTTAGCAGAGGCAGGCAGAGCTTTCAGTCGTCTGAAGGAGCTGTTCACCAACGCTCCGGTGCTGGCGCATCCGGACCCCTCTTTGGCGTTCATAGTGGAGGTGGACGCGTCCGAGGCTGGGGTGGGAGCCATGCGATCACGGCGCTCGGGCACTCCACCAAAGCTCCGCCCCTGCACTTTGGTGGAACTATGACGTGGGGGACCGAGAGTTGTTAGCTGTAGTCAAGGCCCTGAAGGTGTGGAGACATTGGCTTGAGGGGGCCAAGCACCCTTTCCTCATCTGGACTGACCATCGTAATCTCGAGTATATCCGGGCAGCGAGGAGGTTGAATCCGTGTCAGGCCAGGTGGACCATGTTCTTTACCCATTTCCGTTTCACGATTTCATATCAGCCAGGCTCCCAAAATACAAAGGCCGACGTGCTATCCCGCCTCTGATACCGAGGAGCGGTCCATCGAGCCGACTCCCATCCTCCCAGCTTCATGTCTGATGGCACCGGTGGTATTTGAGGTGGACGCGGAGATCGAGCGGGCGGTACGGTTGGAACCTGCACGCCCTCAGTGTCCAGCAGGGTTTCTGTACGTGCCGCTTGGTGTCCGTGATAAGTTGATTCGATGGGCCAATACACTACCCTCTTCGGGTCATCCGGGGATCGAGAGGACAGTGCGGAGTCTGGTGGCCCACGTTGGCTAAAGATGTGAGGTTTTGTGTCTCCTCCTGCTCGGTGTGCGCTCTAGCACGGCTCCTCGACACCTGCCTAGATCGAAGTTACAGCCCCTCCCCATTCCACAACGGCTGTGGTCGCACTTGTCGGTGGACTTTCTCACCGACCTTCCCCCGTCTCAGGGAAATACCATGATCCTGGTCGTTGTGGATCGGTTTTCTAAGTCCTGCCGTCTCATACCATTGCCCGGTCTCCCTACGGCCCTGCAGACTGCGGAGGCTCTGTTTACCCCTGTCTTCCGGCACTACGTGGTGCCTGAGGACATCGTTTCTGATCGGGGTCCCCAGTTCACGTCCAGAGTTTGGAGGGTGTTCATGGAACGGCTGGGGGTCTCAGTCAGCCTGACCTTGGGTTTCCACCCCGAGAGTAATGGGCAGGTGGAGAGAGTAAACCAGGATGTGGGTAGGTTTCTGCGGTTGTATTGCAGGGACCGGCCTGGTGAGTGGGCGAGGTACGTCCCATGGGCGGAGCTAGCTCAGAACTCCCGTCGCCACTCCTCTACTAACATTTCTCCGTTCCAGTGCGTGTTGGGCTACCATCCGGTCCTGGCTCCATAGCATCTGAGCCAGCCTGAGGCTCCTGAGGTGGAGGAATGGGTGCAGCACTCGAAGGACACCTGGAGAGCAGTCCAGTAATCTTTCAAACAGGCTAGTGGACGGCAGAAAAGAAACGCTGACCAGCACCGCAGTGAGGCCCCCGTGTTCGCACCGGGGGACCGGGTCTGGCTCTCGACCCAACACCTGCCCCTCCGCCTGCCCTGCCGGAAGCTGGGGCCACAGTGCGTAGGGCCATTTAAAGTCCTGTGGAGGATAAACGAGGTGTGTTATAGGTTACAGCTTCCTACTTTCTATCATATTAACCCCTCGTTTCATGTGTCTCTCCTCAGGCCGGTGGTGGCTGGTACCCTGCAGGAAGGTGAGGTGCATGAGGTCCCTCCGCCCCCTCTGGACATCGAGGGGCCATGGGTGTACACAGTACGTGCTATTCTGGACTCGAGACGCCGGGTGAGGGGCCTACAGTACCTCGTAGACTGTGAGGGGTACGGTCCGGAGGAGAGGTGCTGGGTACCGGTGGGGGACATTTTGGACCCTTCACTTCTGAGGGACTTCCACCGCCTCCACCCGGATCGCCCGGCGCCTCGCCCCCCGGGTCGCCCTCGAAAGGGCGGTGGCGGCGCGCTGCGGGAGCCGCGCATTAGGGGGGTACTGTCACGACTCCCACCAAAGGTGGCTCCCCTGCCTGTTCGGGTGGTGCTCGTCGGTCGTCGTCGCCGGTCTACTAGCCGCCACCAATCCCTTTTTCCTTTATCTCTATTTCTGATTTTTTCTCTCTTTGGCTGGAAAAAGGGCTGTGTTTTTCTGTGACTTGGCTCTGACCTAACATAATCGTTTGTGGTGCTTTCGCCGTAAAGCCTATTTGAAATCGGACACTGTGGTGGGATTAATTAATTAACAAGAAGTGTATCTTTAAAATGGTGTGAAATACTTGTATGTATGAGGAATTTTAATTATGGGATATCTGTTGTTTTGAATTTGGCGCCTTGCACTTTCACTGGCTGTTGTCATATCGATCCCATTAGCGGGATCTCAGCCCTAAGAATTAACAGAATGGTTGACATAGAGGGGTAAACGGGCTCCATTAAAGATTAAAGGGGTGCCCAAACATGCTGGTTTAGTAAAACAGAATAATGAAGATATGCAATTTAACTATGTAATGGGCTTATGACAAACTAAAACTACTGGCCTTGTATAAAAGTAGATTTTTTGAGAAGCTTGTCTTGTTGTGATGACATTAATCGTGTTCCGTTTTACTGTTTTGTCTGTGGAACAATGTGCGGAGGCGGAGTACAAAATCATCATTATCAAGCACATCATCACCTGCCAGCCAACTCTTAAGGTTATATATGAGAGATCTCTTAATTCTTCACCATGTCCCGTCACGCCTACTTTCTGACTCACCCAGTCTAGACTGGTTCCTGATAAAATGTATTTATTTATTTAATTTAATATTATTTAATTTATTTATTAAACACAAAGATATTGATCTTCTAATTATCACAGGCGTCTCAACAGCACACACACACACACACTAAATACGCAAATAAAACTGTTCCATCCGCATCACTGCCTGGCCTAATTGAATGGTTTGAAGCTATAAATATGGTATCTCTCAAATTAGAGAACATAGGACTGGCATAATGATGAAATTAAAATGTCACAATGAAATGTCACAATAGCTCCTTGCAGACAGGCTACACAACTTGGCGAAATTGCCAGGGGGGAGGAGGGGACATGTCCCCCAAATATTCAGAACAGGTCGATTTGTCGTTGTCCTTCCTCCTCCCCAATAATTTCTGACCTCCAGGGGGCCCCCCAGATAGCATATGAACATGTCATAAGCGATAACAAAATGTGTCAAATTGCAGGAAATTAGGTTTAACGGGCGATTTTGGGCACGAAAAACAGTTAAACTCCTCTCTCAATTTTCCAACAGAAATGAGGTGTGGCTTTGGTGGTTCATCTGTGTCATTCTGGTCATGCGAGTCGTTCCCGTCTTAGCTAGTTCCTTAGCTAAGCTAGCCACTTGTAGCTAGCCAGTAACTCTTTCAGGTTTTTTTTTGGAAGAAAGCTGTAGAGTTCGGTAGGAAATGACACTTCTGTAGCCAAATATATTATACATCCACTTACATTTACATTTGACTCATTTAGCAAAAGCTCTTATCCAGAGTGACATACAGTAGTGAACAATGTTCGCTCTAAGCTGCGCGTGCAGACATAGTATATGGGACTGATTTTAAGAAATGTTGCTAAATTAGATGAATATTAATATTAACCCTCTGAGTTTCCGTTAGGATGGAACGAAAAATATGGTGCTGTACAATGTGATGGTCGGGAGTAGGCTACAGTACTGGGCTGTTTTGCTAAAGAATCCCATGTTGTGCGGGCACGCGGGAGACCGGGGTTCAATTCCCGGATGGAGAGGAAGAAGTAGGATTTCCTTGTAAATAAGAATTTGTTCTTAACTGCCTTGCCTAGTTAAATAAAGGTCACACTAAGAGCATAACATTTCTACACCCTAATTGTAGTCTAACCAATACCCAAATGGAGATTCAGTGAAAATAACAATCTCATTGATTTACCAAGACCAGTCCCCATGCTTGTCTCAGAGCAGCGCGAAATAATACATATAGAGGATTGGAGGATTCTAAATTAAAACCAAAAGCTACTTCATGGGTCTCCCGGTGGCGGCCGGCACGCGTGTTGAACCTGCATCTGTAGCAATGCTACGTAACCTACAGATGCAGGTTCGATACCCATGCCGGCTGCCACCGGGAGACCCACTAGGTGGCTTTTGGTTTTAAGTTAGTTAGTCCAATCCTCTATATGTAATTATTGGCGGAGAATCACGTCGTCATTTTCGATATACTGTAGGCCTACTGTAGGCAACATGAGTCTCACTAGTGTTGAGTAATGTGCTGTTAAAAGTGGTGTAGCTTATTTATTTAAAGAGCATATTGAAGTTAGAAGAAATAGGATTTGAAGCACAAAGTATCCAAATACAGAGGTGTTGGTAAAGGTCCTGCTAATAGCCCATAATGGCTATTATAATACTGTACATGGTGTCCAAACTCTGGCTTCTTGGCAGGCCTGGAGAGCAAATCAAGTATACTATAAGCCTACGGCTGGCCAATTGGATGGCTCAGATTACCGTGTCTGCAGTAATTTAGCAGGCATAAAAGAAAGCTACAGCAAAGTTGATGCTGTGAGATTTCAAAACGTTTACAATCATGACTGGAGAGAGACTGTCAATGAATACAGCAAAGAACTGCTGTTTTTATGAGTGAGTTCATGTTTAAGTTACTCAGCACTGTCAACATTTTGTATTCAACACTTTTATAAGCCATAACGCCTCAGAGGAGGAAGGGGATGAACATCCACCTTAGTGAATTTAATAAAATCCAAATTGTAAAGGTTTTTAAATAAACCTATACTAAATATATTCACGTCACCAAATAATTGATTAAAATATATTGTTTTGCAATTAAGGTCTACAGTAGCCTCAACAGCACTCTGTAGGGTAGCACCATGGTGTAGCCGGAGGGCAGCTAGCTTCCGTCCTCCTCTGGGTACATTGACTTCAATACAAGACCTAGGAGGCTCATGGTTCTCACCCCCTTCCATAAACTTACACAGTAATTATGACAACTTTCGGAGGATGTCCTCAAACCTATCAGAGCTCTTGCAGCATGAACTGACATGTCCACCCAATCAAAGGGTAAGAAAAAGAAAAAAAAATGGCCGACAATGCATTGGCAGGGCAATTCAAGCAAAGCCAATATGCGGTGATAATGTGTTGAGCCTATAGCTTACTGCACAAACCCCATTGCTACAGTACTGTTTTTAATTGGTTAACGTTGTATAGGCTTACCTTTTTTAATGTTTTTTATGTCCCAAAAAATTCTGAGCAGTAGATCACGGCTTGCATTTTGAGTCAGAAAGTGATCCTTGGTGACCACAAAGGTTGGTGACCACTGTGCTAGAGTTTAACACTATCAGCATTTCCCTTTTACTGTGGCAATTGTGATCTAATCAAAGTTATATTAGCCACTTTCAATGCAACATATCGAAACAAAACAAACTATGCAAGTAGGATTCTATTGCATTGACATGCACAAGTCAGCCCGTACTCTACACAGACTAGTGCAGCATAAACATTCAGAGCTGTAGTAGGCCTATATGCAAATAGACCATATGCCATATGTGACTCACCACTTGGATTTGGTCTTATGTAGCAAAATTTGAATTTCTGTTTCTTACATTGGATAAAAGTAGAGACTCAGAGCTACAAAATTGTATATCATACACTGCATTTGAGTGATCAACTTGTAAACGTACAAGATATGTGAATGAGTGATGGTACAGAACGGCATAGGCAAGATGCAGTAGATGGTATATGGTATACAGTATATACATATGAGATGAGTAATGTAGGGTATGTAAACATTATATTAAGTGGCATTGTTTAAAGTAGCTAGTGATACATTTATTACATCAATTTTCCATTATTAAAGTGGCTGGAGTTGTGTCAGTATGTTGGCAGCATACTCAATGTTAGTGGTGGCTGTTTAACAGTCTGATGGCCTTGAGCTAGAAGCTGTTTTTCAGTCTCTCGGTCCCATCTTTTATGTACCTGTACTGACCTCGCCTTCTGGATGATAGTGGGGTGAACAGGCAGTGGTTCGGGTGGTTGTTGTCCTTGATGATCTTTATGGCCTTCCTGTGACATCGGGTGGCGTAGGTGTCCTGGAGGGCAGGTAGTTTGCCCCCGGTGATGCGTTGTGCAGACCTCACTATCCTCTGAAGAGCCTTACGGTTGTGGGCGGAGCAGTTGCCATACCAGGCGGTGATACAGCCCGACAGGATGCTCTCGATTGTGCATCTGTAAAAGTTTGTGTGCTTTTGGTGACAAGCCAAATTTCTTCAGCCTCCTGAGGTGGAAGAGGCACTGTTGCACCTTCTTCACCACACTGTCTGTGTGGATGGACCAATTCAGTTTGTCCGTGATGTGTACACCGAGGAACTTCATTTACTACCCTCTCCACTACTGTCCCGTCGATGTGGATAGGGGGGTGCTCCCTCTGCTGTTTCTGAAGTCTACGATCATCTCCTTTGTTTTGTTGACGTTGAGTGTGGGGTCATTATCCTGACACCACAATCCGAGGGCCCTCACCTCCTCCCTGTAGGCCGTCTCGTCGTTGTTGGTAATCAAGCATACCACTGTAGTGTTGTATGCAAACTGTACTGGGCACACAAATGTGTTCAAAATTTGAATGTTAGATATATCCTGAGGCCTACCAGTCAGTATCTGGTGTGACCACCATTTGCCTCATGCAGCACGATACATCAAATGGAGTTGATCAGGCTGTTGATTGTGCCCTGTATAATGTTGACCGACTCCTCTTCAATGGCTGTGCAAAGTTACTGGATATTGGCGGAAACTGGAACTCGCTGTCGTACACGTCGATACAGATTATCCAAAATATGCTCAATGGGTGACATTTCTGATGAGTATACAGGCCATGGAATAACTGGGACATTTTCAGCTTCCAGGAATTGTTTATAGATCCTTGCGACATGGGGCCATGCATTAACATGCTGAAACATGAGGTGATGGCGGCAGATGAATGAAACAACAATAGGCCTCAGGATCTCGTCAGGGTATCTCTAACATTCAAATTTCCATCGGTAAAATATAACTGTGTTCATTGTCCGTAGCTTATATCTGCCCATACCATAACCCCACCGCCACCATGGGGCACTCTGTTGACCTCGTTGACCTCAGCAATCCGCTCGCCCACACAATACCATACATGCTGCCTGCCATCTGCTCAGTACAGTTGAAACTGGGATTCGTCCAAGAAGAGCACACTTCTCCAGCATGCTAGTGGCTATCGAAGGTGAGCATTTGCCCACTGAAGTTGGTTACGACTCCAATCTGCAGTCAGGTCTAAGCCCCTGGTGAGAACGATGAGCAAGCAGATGAGCTTCCCTGAGAACGTTTCTGACAGTTTGTGCAGAAATTCTTTGATTGTTCAAACCCACAGTTTCATCACTTGTCCGGGTGGCTGGTCTCAAGATGATCCCGTAGGGGAAGAAGCCGAATGTGGAGGTCCTGGGCTGGCGTGGATACACTTGGTCTGCGGTTGTGAGGCTGGTTGGACATACTGCCAAATTCTCTAAAACTACGTTGGAGGCGGTGTTTATGGTAGAAAAATTAACATTACACTTTCTGGCAACAGCTCAGGGATGTAAACAAATGTGTGCAAAAACTGTCAGCGAAATAGTATTTTTGTTTTTATGGAACATTTCAGGGAAATGTTATTTCTGCTCATGAAACATGGTTCCAACACTTTTCATGTTGTGTTAATATTTTTGATCTGTGTAGATGAAAAACATGATTGAGTTTTTTTGGTTGTTACACTTCTCAGCATTCTTTGGAGTACATTCCTCAAACATTTAAAGTTAGTGCATTGACTGTAGCTGGAGAGGTCGGACTCTTAGTGGATAAACTTTGTGAAATTTACACCTGGGTCTTTGGATTCAGCTTGTGCTCTAAAAGACATGATGTGTATTTTATTTTTATTGGGTACATACTGTATCACTGGAAGAGCAATGACACAAAGAATCTTCAACTGTGCTCTTGTGGTGATGGAAAATATTCTCTCTGTGTTCAGATAGGAAAACTTCATTGTCTTTTCAGTGATGAAGAATGGTGTATTTCTCTATCATTGTATGTTCCCATGGGTGTCAAGGGCAGAAGCATGAGTGAAGGATTTCCTATTGCGTGTTTTCATTTTCACTGAAGTCTCTTTGTGTAGGTGTTTCACTCCGTATTTGTGTGTGTGACTGTTTGAGAGAGAGCATTTCTGTGTCTACTCTACACTATTCTTGATTCCGTGTGAATACAGCACCCAATGACACTTGTAGAAACATGTGTAAACTGAAATCACTCTAAGCCCAAACCAACTGGATGTCCTCACAGACAGACACATAAAACCAAGATAAAAACATGACTACAGCTGCACCATCAAGAGCATCCTGACCGGTTGCATCACTGCCTGGTATGGCAACTGCTCGGCATGTGACAGCAAGGCGCTACAGAGGGTAGTGAGAATGGCCCAGGACATCACTGGGGCCAAGCGTCCTGACATCCAGGTCCTACAGTTTAAGTCGGAAGTTTACATACACCTTAGCAAAATACATTTAAACTCAGCATTTCACAATTCCTGACATTTAATCCTAGTAAAAATTCCCTGTCTTAGATCAGTTAGGATCATCACTTTATTTGAAGAATGTGAAATGTCAGAATAATAGTAGAGTGATTTACTTCAGCTTTTATTTATTTCATCACATTCCTAGTGGGTTAGAAGTTTACATACACTCAATTAGTATTTGGTAGCATTGCCTTTTAAATTGTTTAACTTGGGTCAAACATTTTGGGTAGCCTTCCACAAGCTTCCCCCAATAAGTTAGGTGAATTTTGGCCCATTCCTACTAACTGAGTCAGGTTTGTAGGCCTCCTTGCTCACACATGCTTTTTTAGTTCTGCCCACACATTTTCTAGAGGATTGAAGTCAGGGCTTTGTGATGGTCACTCCAATACCTTGACTTTGTTGTCCTTAAGCCATTTTACCTCAACTTTGGAAGTATGCTTGGTGCTATTGCCCATTTGGAAGACACATTTGTGACCAAGCTTAAACTTCCTGACTGATGTCTTGAGATGTTGCTTCAAAATATCCACATAATCTTCCTTCCTCATGATGCCTTCTATTTTGTGAAGTGCACCAGTCCCTCCTGCAGCAAAGCACTCCCACAACATGATGCTGCCACCCCCCTAATTCACAGTTGGGATGGTGTTCTTCGGCTTGCAAGCATTCCCCTTTTTCCTCCAAACATAACGATGGTCATTATGGCCAAACAGTTCTACTTTTGTTTAATCAGACCAGAGGACATCAGACCAGAGTACAAAAAGTACGATCTTTGTTCCCATTTGCAGTTGCAAACCGTAGTCTGAATTTTTTATGGCGGTTTTGGAGCAGTGGCTTCTTACTTGCTGAGCGACCTTTCAGGTTATGTCGATATAGGACTCGTTTTTCTGTGGATATAGATACTTTTGTACCTTTTATACCTATTTCCTCCAGCATCTTCACAAGGTCCTTTGCTGTTGTTCTGGGATTGATTTGCACTTTTCGTCTCCTTCCTGAGCGGTATGACGGCTGTGTGGTCCCATGGTTTTATACTTGAGTACTATTGTTTGTACAGATTAATGTGGTACCTTTTAGGCATTTTAAAATTGCTCCAATGGATGAACCAGACTTGTGGACGTCTACAATTGTTTTTCTGAGGTCTTGGCTAATTTCTTTTGATTTTCCCATGATGTCAAGCAAAGAGGCTTTGCGTTTGAAGGTGAGCCTTGAAATACATCCACAGGTACACCTCCAATTGACTCAAATGGTGTCAATTAGCCTATCAGAAGCTTCTAAAGCCATGACATAATTTTCTGGAATTTTCCAAGACGTTTTAAGATAGTCAACTTAGTGTATGTAAACTTCTGACACACAGGAATTGTGATTTAGTGAAATAATTTGTCTGTAAACAATTGTTGGAAAAATTACTTGCGTCATGCACAAAGTAGATGTCCTAACCGGCTTGCCAAAGCTATAGTTTGTTAACAAGAAATTTGTGGAGTAAATAAAAATGAGTTTTAATGACTCCATTCTAAGTGTATGCAAACTTCAGACTTCAACTGAATATGCTAGGTGTTGTCAGAGGAAGCCCCCCAAAAATTGTCAAAGACTCCAGTAACCTAAGTCATAGACTGTTCTATCTGCTACGCACGGCAAGCAGTACTGGAGCGCCAAGTCTAGGTCCAAAAGGTTCCTTAACAGCTCTTACCCACAAGCCATAATACTGCTGAAGAATTAGTCAAATGGCCTCCTGGACTATTTACATTGACCCCCCCCCCCCCTTGTTTTTACACTGCTGACACTCGTTGTTTATTATCTATGCATAGTCACTTTACCCCTACCTACATGTACAAATTACCTCGACTAACCTGTACCCCTACACATTGACTCGGTACCGTCACCCCTTATATATAGCCTCGTTATTGTTATTTTGTTGTTTTACTTTTTTAAACATTTTTTTACTTTAGTTTATTTGGTAAATATTTTCATAACTCTATTTCTTGAACTGTGTTGTTGGTTATGGGCTTGTAAGGAAGCACTTCACAGTAAGGTTGTATTCGGCCCATGTGACAAATAGCATTTGATTTGATCAAGGCACCTCCATTTCCACCTAGGACATTCTCTCTTTTTTTCTCACTCTCTATTTCCACGCAGGATGTCATCCCCCCTTTCTCATATCCATCTGCCACCTGAGCGGCAGACAGCTGGTCCAGACTGAGATCTATTACCTACCCATAATTCACATGAAACAAGTTGTTAAAGCAAGTCCCATTGCCTAAGTGTTCAATCCCTAAACTAAAGCCTCTGTGAGAGCTGCTTGGCACCAGCAGTAGCAGACAGTTATGTAACCTGTATTTAACTAGGCAAGTCAGTTAAGAACATATTCTTATTTACAATGACGGCCTACCAGGGAACGGTGGGTTAACTGCCTTGTTCAGAGGTAGAACGACAGATTTTTACATTTTCAGCTTGGGGATTTATTCCAGCAACCTTACTGGCCCAACGCTCTAACCACTAGGCTACCTGCCACACCCCAAAAAATAATTGTAAAAATTACATTTTTTATTTTTTTTAAACTGAAATAAAAATAAAAGTTAAAAGGCATAAACAGAATACATCCAGGATGAAATCAATCCCTTCCATTTGAACACATTGAAAATGTAGCAATGCACAGTAATGTGGATAATTCACATGGACGTTGTATGGATTATATACATTTAGACATTATTATTGTGACTTGTGAATGGGTTTTAACATATGGGGGACAAAAACAGAGTAAAGGACTGTGATTATACAGTCATTTATATTGGCTTCTGTACCAACATCTTCATTGTTTAGATTCTGGACATCAAACCGTTCATATAGCCAACTGTACACCATCACATCTCAAGGACAATTTTACAATGTCTCACATACAATTCCACAATGTTTGCACTGAATGTGAACAGCTTTCACGAGGGGCAGTGAAATCCCAAAAATGTTCACAACCTACAGAAACAACTACAGTCACTTGACATGACTCACTTTGCCTATGTACATGTACAGTATGTAATATGTAAATTATATGACACATCGTCAACTTACCATTTCACATAAGTTAGACATTTTTTATCTTAAAAACAATATTTTATCTGACCTGAGGCAACCTCTCCCCCTCTCTGTAGCTATGTGAGTGTTGGGCTCCAAGGCAGGGCTACCAGGCTTTGCCCACTCACCCCCCTTGAGTGACAGGAGTTCTTCTCTGGTCTAGTCTGCTGCCACCTCCATTTAGTCCTTAGCTTGGCATCTGCCAGTCTTTCTTTCCAGTTTCCCGTCTCCCCCAGGCCTCCTCCCCCACCATCTCTTCCATCTCCCCTGCCTCCCCCTGCTGCCTCACCCCCACTTCCTCCAGCCTCCCGAGTCCCCTGTCTCCACACTCCTCCCCCAAGCTGAAGGTCAGTGATGTCTGAAGGATGTAAAATACTTGTCTGACAGAAGCAAATGTTATGTCTCATTTTCCTACAACAATATATGCTTAGGATAAGCCTTTTCTGGTTATCGAGAATTGTAAGGAGGGGGCACTCTGAATAGGTAATTCTCTATTCAGACAATTTAGATGTTTTTTCAACAGATGGCTGCATAGTCACGAAACTGGCGTTTGTTTTATTTGCTTTTCATTATGTCATACAGTAGGTTTTCAGAGCATCTGATTCTTAACCCTACAGTTATGAGAGGAAACAGACAGTGTCTGAAAGAGCTTGGGAACACTTACAGTTACATTTCAAATCCGATCCGTTTGTGCCACACTACTTAGACACTCACGGACATAACAGTACATCATGCCAAAGACGATTACCATCAGTCATTAGCCAGGGCTCCCCCTCAGACCATGGCAATCTGAATGAGAACCATTCTAGGAATTCTATTTCTGTGGGTTGTTCCATCTCCAGGCAGGATGAATCTCCTCTGCAACCACATGTTAAAACCTGACTCACAGGCCAACAACAGGCATGCTCGTCACACACACACACACACACACACACACACCACAGAACAGTGTTAGCGCTGATATCAACGTCACATGCCTTGTGGCTTAAACAGAAGCCTCTGTCTCTCTTTCTTTTCATCTGTCTCTGTCACCCCCTCGCTCTCGCTCTCCTCCTTGCATCCTGCTGTGATCTACATCCATGTTAAACTGCCAGAGGTTAATGGTCAGCTAAAGGTTATAGGGGACTCTGACGTTTTTAAGTGTCATAACTTCCTGCATGACCTTGTTCAAGCTCATTCACTACACTCCCATCTCTCAGAACATGTTTGCCTTTTATGTAGATGGACAATGGATACCAGCATTCTACAATATTCCTCTCTCACATTTTCTTCATAGAATACAAAGGAAATGTATTCATTCTCATGACTGTCATAAACAGATATTTCTCCTGAGTAGTTTGAACTCAGCCACCTTGGGCTGATGAGTCGTGACGTGTGACATGTTCAAATTGCATTGTGCCATTATTCAATCAATTATTCATTTTTCATTCCATTCTGAAAAGTAGTTTCTAAAATGGCACCCTATCCCCTACATGGTAAAAGTGTTCTGGCCAAAAGTAGTGCACGATTTAGGGTGCCATTTGAGACGCAATCCATTTTGTTAGGGACCACGATGAGAAGGTTTCTGTAATACATATATTATGATAGTACACAGAATGGGCTTGAAATGCTCTGTAATTCTGACAGTGTAGAGTTTAGGCGTGATTTACCAGGTGCTAATGGGTTGAGGTTCTTTTGAAAGTGGATCACAAAAAAACAAACACACACATACAACGCCCTCTAGCCTCTGTCTTTTCTTCTCTCTCATTTACACACATGCATCCACAGATATGTCCCTCCCTACCTGCAGGCTAAAACACAAATCAGTGCGGACTGTGGAATGACTTTACGATTATTTCAGTAGAGGAGGAGGAATCCTGGTGAGGAACAAAGAATTCATCAAACTGCTACAGCTACTGCCTCAATGGGCAACATGCCCACATCTCATTAACATCCCTGTTCCCTTCTGAGCCTGGGAATTGATGGGTACCTGGTTAGATTCCAGAGGCAGCTCTATCACTACTGATTCTGGTGGATGGAGTGAGTAGTGTAGGCTCCTCTCCATCTACTATCTGATCCAGATGATGGATTCAGTTGTGGACCGTCCATCTATCACTCACTTCACCCTCTTTCTGATGTCTCTCTGGCTTACTCACTAACACTGAAACCTAATGAAAATCGTTTCTCCCAGACATACAGTACCAGTCAAAAGTTTGGACACACCTACTCAATCAAGGGTTTCTTTATTTTGACTATTTTCTATATTGTAGAATAATAGTGAAGACAACAAAACTATGAAATAACAAATATGGAAGTGTGTGTTAAACAAGTGTTAAACAAGTCAAAATATATTTTATCTGTGAGATTCTTCAAAGTAGCCACCCTTTGCCTCGATGACAGCTTTGCACACTCTTGGTGTGACCGACGTGAAATGGCTAGCACACTTTGTACAAAATAATACAAAGCAGTACTACAGGATATTTTTTAAGGTAGCTCTTTATTAGCCAGCAATTCGTGAACATGCCAGTTATAGCTAGCTAACCAGGATCAAACTGACCATGACCTAACCATTTGGGTAGTCTTAACCAATCATAGCACAGTATGTTATGGCGGCAAAATGCATCCAATTACAATTACAGTATGTTTACACATATGAATATACTATACTGTTACATTGGCATTCTCTCAACCAGCTTCACCTGGAATGCTATTCCAACAGTCTGGAAGGAGTACCCACATATGCTGAGCACTTGTTGGCTGCTTTTCCTTCACTCTGCGGTCCAACTCATCCCAAACCATCTTACTTGGGTTGAGGTCGGGGGATTGTGGAGGCCAGGTCATCTGAAGCAGTACTCCATCACTCTCCTTCTTGGTCAAATAGCCCTTACACAGCCTGGAGGTGTGTTGGGTCATTGTCCTGTTGAAAAACAAATGAAAGTCCCACATGTGGTAACCAAAAAAAGTGTTAAACAAAATGAGAGATTTCAGAGAATGCCAAGAATGTGCAAAGCTGTCATCAAGGCAAAGGGTGGCTACTTTGAATAATCTAAAATATAAAAGGCACATTGTTTTGTTAACATTTTTTGGTTACTACATAATTCCATATGTGTTATTTCATAGTTTTGATGTCTTCATTATTATTCTACAATGTAGAAAATAATAAAAATAAAGAAAATGTAGGTGTGTCCAAACTTTTGACTGGTAATGTATATCTTACATTGACCATTGACTTCACCTCTTGCTGTCTTAATGATTCAATGTCAACAGTACATGGAAGCCTGTGTCAATGAAGCGCAGGGGTCTCTAACCTTTTCTAGCATGAGAGCTACATTAAAAACATTTTATATATCACGAGCTAGCTTTCAAATAGGCACATTCTTCTCTTCCCCGGGTCCTTGGTGTACAAGATGTGTTTTCTGTTAACATACCTAGTAAAATAATGGTTAATAAACAACTCCAAGGGGCACCTATAAAATGTGATTTTTGAATTTTCCTGAATTCTTAAAAAAAAAATCCTGGATTTGTATCTTTAATAAAAATGTACTCTCAATATTACAATTATTAATAAAGAAACACTGAAAATGTATCTTTTGAGTCCATGTCAATTCTTAAACCACATCAGAAGACAGATTTTGAGGTCTGGAAAAACAACCTGTAATTTAAATTGATTTTTATGGATTGCATGTAAGGGACATACACCAATTGGTGAAGTGAAATGACAAAAATAACTTGTTTACAATTTTCATTTCCACATGTGCAATCTAAGTGTCACATGATCTGTCAAATGATCTCAGTGTTTATATATATACCTGTTCTGAAAGGCCCCAGAGTATGCAACACCACTAAGCAAGGGGCACCACCAAGCAAGCGGCACTATGAAGACCAAGGAGCTCTCAAAAAAGTTGTGGAGAAGTACAGATCGGGGTTGGGTTATAAAAAAATATCTGAAACTTTGAACATCCCACAGAGCACCATTTAAATCCATTATAATTTTTTTTTAAACAATATAGGACCACAACAAACATGCCAAGAGAGGGCCGCCCACCAAAACTCACGGACCAGGCAAGGAGGGCATTAATCAGAGAGGGAACAAAGAGACCAAAGATATACCTGTAGGAGCTGCAAAGCTCCACAGCGGATATTGGAGTATCTGTCCATAGGACCACTTGAAGCCGTACACGCCACAGAGCTGGGCTTTATGGAAGAGTGGCCAGAAAAAAATAAGCAAACACGTTTGGTGTTCGCCAAAAGGCATGTTTAAGACTCCCCAAACATATGGAAGAAGGTACTCTGGTCAGATGAGACAAAAATGTAACTTTTTGGCCATCAAGGAAAATGCTGTCTGGCGCAAACCCAACACCTCTCATCACCCTGAGAACACAATCCCCAGTGAAGCATGGAGGTGGCAGCATCATGCTGTGGGGATGTTTTTCATTAGCAGGGACTGGGAAACTGGTCAGAACTGAAGGAATGATGGATGGAGCTAAATACAGGGAAATTCTTGAGGGAAACCTGTTTCAGTCTTCCAGAGATTTGAGACTGAGACAGAGGTTCACCCTCCAGCAGGACAATGGCCCTAAGCATACTGCTAAAGCAGCACTTGAGTGGTTTAAGGTGAAACATTTAAATGTCTTGGAATGGCCTATTCAAAGCCCAGACCTCAATCCAATTGAGAATCTGTGGAATGACTTAAAGGTTGCTGTACACCAGCGGAATCCATCCAACTTGAAGGAGCAGTTTCGCCTTGAGAATGGGCAAAAATCCCAGTGGCTAGATGTGCCAAGCTTATAGAGACATACCCCAAGAGACTTGTAGCTGTAATTGCTGTGAAAGGTGGCTCTACAAAGTATTGACTTTGGGGTGAATAGTTATGCATGCTAAAGTTCATTTTTTTGTCTTATTTCATGTTTGTTTCACAATAAATAATATTTTGATTTTGCATATTCAAAGTGGTGGGCATGATGTGTAAATCAAATGATACAACAACCCCCCCCCCCCCCCCAGGTAGTAAGGAAAGAAAATAGGAAAAATGCCAAGGGTGGTGAATATTTTCGCAAGCCATTGTATCTTAAAGTGTGTAAGGGAATAGGTTACAAGATAATAACCTTGGTCAATGATTTACAGTTGGTGTGACTACCGCTGCAAGTCACCAATGCATTTTGGTACACCAGAATTACATTCATTTCCAATGAAACGCTGTTTGCATTGCAGAATTGAATTGCAGTTGCAGTGCGTTCTCCGTGGTGCATTAGTCGATCAATGACTCCAATGACTCCTCAAAGGTCACCACTAAGCTAAGGACCCTGGGACTAAACACCTCCCTCTGCAACTGGATCCTGGACATCCTGACTGGCCAGCCCCAGGTGGTAAGGGTAGGTAACAAGACATCTTCCACTCTGATCCTCAACACAGGGAGCCCTCAGGGGTGCGTGCTCAGTCTCCTCCTGTACTCCCTGTTCACTCATTACTGCACAGACAGGCACGACTCCAACACCATCATTAAGTTTGCCAATGACACAACAGTGGTAGGCCTGATCACCGACAACGACGAGACAGCCTACAGGGAGGAGGTCAGAGACCTGGTAGTGTGGTGCCAGGACAACAACCTCTCCCTCAATGTGATCAAGACTAAGGAGATGATTGTGGACTACAGGAAAAGGAGGACCGAGTACCCCCCCCATTCTCATTGACGGGGCTGTAGTGGAGCAGGTTGAGAGCTTCAAGTTCCTTTGAGTCCACATCACCAACAAACTAACATGGTCCAAGCACACTGTTATGAATCCCTTTGGCCCGGCAGTCTAGGGGGGATGGTATCGAGACCTGTAACATAACTCATGGAAAGTGTAATAGTGGCAAAGTTACAGTGAGAACGAAATAACCACAGACAACTAATATCTACCGTCAAACACTCAGGGTTTATTTGCAAACACACAGTAAAAAAGGGGGGGGGGGGGCAGGAAAAATGGCTGAGCTGGACCCAAGGAAAGAAACAAATATCCAAAAATATCCCTAAGCTAGACTAGCCTACTTCCATACAGCTAACTAACTAACCAAAAATACAGTGGGTGGTCCGCCCAGTTCTAACTAGTGTTCTTAGACAAAGTAGTCCTACGGGTAGTGTATGCCCATGGGCAACTTATCTTGGTTCCCCCTTTTCCCACCATCAAACACCATAACAAAAACACTCACAGGTGGGGACAAAGTGATATGGAGGTACTAAAACAAAACAAAAAAAATAAAACCAGAGAAAGAGAGAGAGAGATATTGCGAGAGATTGAGACACAGAGAGATTGAAACACAAAGAGATCGAGCTCCAGAGGAAACAACTGAATGGGTTTTTAAATCAAGGGAAAGGGGATGTGATTGGGTAATGGAAACAGGAGGAGGTGTGTCTTCTGATTAGCGACTGATTGATGACTGATTGGGGAATGATGATTGCCACCTGTGAGGAGGGGAGAAGGAGAGAAAAGAAATACACACAGAGGATACACACACAGGATACCTGTATCCGTAACACACACCAAGACAGTCGTGAAGAGGGCACAATTCCTATTCCCCCTCAGGAGACTGAAAAGATATGGCAAGGGTCCTCAGATCCTCAAAAGGTTCTGCAGCTGCACCATCGAGAGCATCTGGTTACATCACTGCCTGGTATGGCAACTGCGCGGCCTCTGACCAAAAGGCACTACAGAGGGTAGTGCGTAAGGCCAAGTACATCACTGGGGCCAAGCTTCCTGCCATCCAGGACCTCTATACCAGGCCCTAAGAATTGTCAAAGATTCCCTCCAACCTAGTCATAGACTGTTCTCTCTGCTACCGCAGAACTTCTAATCAAATGGTTACCCAGACTATTTGCATTGCATTGCCCCCCCCCTTTGACGCTACTCTTACTCGCTGTTATTATCTATGCACAGTCACTTTAATAACTCTACCTACATGTACATATTACCTCAATTACCTTGACTAACCGGTGCCCCCCCGCACATTGACTCTGTACCGGTACCCTCTGTATATAGCCTCGCTATTGTTATTTTACTACCGCTCTTTTATTTCTTATTATTTTTATTATTTATTTAAACTGCATGCAAATAAGCTTTTCTCTGTAAGGTCTACCTGTTGTATTCGGCACATGTGACAAATAACATTTGATTTGATTTGTTACTGCTGAGCAATTTCAGTGGCACATTAGGCTATTTAGATAAGGTGGGTGCGTAGCTATCTTTTAGTTATGGTTTTGGGGGTTTGTTAGTAGTACGTTGTCTTATGCCATGTCATGGCTGAGCTGTGCCACTCTGCAGCAGTCTATGTACGGTCTTCTCTCTGCACAATATCTTCAGTTATAACTACGTATGCCTTTATCTATGCCAATTTCAGTCAGGCAAAGGCTGCCTTTTCTCCAGAGGCCGTCCATATAATGTCTTTAAGGGTTCTTTTATCTGAATACACAATGTTCCTTCCCTTTAATTTTGCATGATCTTTTTCATATCTCTTTAGTTCTGTTAGCATTTATGGACTCTCACATGTGGAACATTGTCGTTGTCACCAGAACTAACACTGCTTTGTCCTCTCTTTCATGTTATGCTGCCTGCATGCTGAGCACGGGCAGCATCTGGCAAACCTCTGTTAAACATTGATGCTGGCAACTCCTCACAGCTCTGGTTCCTTCGTCAGTGCTGAGGGGCTAGCTTTGAGCTATTGGTGCCCAATTCTGAATCAGCGCTGCTACTGCTTCTCAGTTGATGCTGGCTTCAATCTGATCCTCTGCTTCTACTATGTTACAATTTATTTATTCTGATATTGTGACACTACCAGAGTTCGTTCAGTAGTGCTATGATCATGATTCTGTCAGCCCGTGGTCCATTAGCTATGTTACATAGGTAGAATATCCTCATACACCAAGATGACATTTCTGCTTCAAAAGAGACATCTTCAGGCAATGACAAAGGTTACCTATCTCCGTCACTCTATACACAAATGGATTAATGTTAAGGAAAGGGTGTTTCGCTCGCAAAATGATTTTTATTAGAAGCAGTCTTATGACTTTCTATGGGTTTTACGGTTGGGGAATACACTAAGTATTCATTTATCTTTAATCATTGCATGATCTCACAATTTTTAAGATTTGAACTATGGACACTCACATGTTCACCGTGTTGGTTAAGCATTCCCAAACTGATAGAAAGGGTAAAGGTACGCCAGGTATCATATTGCTCAAACTAACACTCTTTTCTGTCCTCTCTTCCATGTTATACTACCTGCAATGGCGACCACTGACACTCCGGGGATCCATTATTATCACTGATTCTAGAAAACCAATGACGAGATACTGTTTTTTCATCACGGCTTCATCTCCTCTGCCACTGCAATCTCCTTAGATACAGTCTCCTTTTTCTTCATACTAGTCCCCTGTGGGAATCGGACCCACAACCCTGGCATTGCAAGCGCCATGCTCTACCAACTGAGATACACAGGACTGTAGCTGGTCTATTTAAGCAAAAAGGCCCAAGGAGGTGTCGTGCCTAAGAACCGCCCTTAGCCATGGTCTATTAGCCATATACCACACCTTCTTGGGCCTTATTGCTTAAATCGTCCAGCTACAAGCCCGCCGATAGAGATGGCAGCTTCGCTTCTAGTCCTTAGGAAACTGTGCAGTATTTTGTTTTTTTATGTATTATTTCTTACATTGTTAGCCCAGAAAATCTTAAGTGTTATTACATTCAGCCGGGAAGAACTATTGGATATCAGAGAGACATCAACTTACCAGCACTACCAGCACTACGACCAGGAATACGACTTTCCCAAAGCGGATCCTTCGTCTGCACCTTCCAGGGCATTTGAACTGATTCTAGAGGCAAACCCAAAACAACGCCGCCGGAGGAGAGGGTGAGGGAGCGGTCTTCTAGTGAGGCTTCGTATGCGTGCACACCACCAACCTCTTCCGAGTATATTACTCGCTAATGTCCAGTCCCTAGTTATCAAAGTCGACAAAATCAGGGCAAGAGATGCTTTCCAAAGAGGTGTAATGGTCTAAGTGTAGTGGGTGAGGAGTCAGGCGCAGGAAGCAAAGAGTTCAGGGGAGTGCTATTTTAATGCACAGAGAAACGGCGAACATAAGCCAACCCTCACGAAAACACAGGGCGTAAATGAACTAACAAATGCCCCAAACAGGGGGACTTAAACTGTCCAGGAAAACCCCACAACATGGGAAAACACAAAACCCATAGACGTGCACACAAGTACACCAAACCGACGGTCACAATAATTAATCCCGCACAAGGAACCATGCGGGCCGGCTGACTAATAAAGCCTTACTACTAACTACCTAACTCAAAACAGGTGCACTCAATAAACACATAAGGAGGGGGAGGAAATAATCAGTGGCAGCTAGTAGGCCGGCGACGACGACTGCCGAGCGCCACCCGAACGGGAAGGGGAGTGTCCTTCGGTCGGAGTCGTGACAAGAGGTATCCGGGATTGTAACATACTCTGTTTCACAGAAACATAGCTAGCTGGGGACATGCTGTCGGAGTCTGTACAGCCAACGGGATTTTCAGTGCATCGCGGCGACAGGAATAAACGTCTCTCTGGTAAGAAGAAGGGCGGGGGTGTATGTTTCATGATTAACTACTCATGGTGTACTTGTAACAACATACAAGAACTCAAGTCCTTTTGTTCACCTGACCTAGAATTCCTCACGATCAAATCAAATCAAATGTATTTATATAGCCCTTCGTACATCAGCTGATATCTCAAAGTGCTGTACAGAAACCCAGCCTAAAACCCTAAACAGCAAGCAATGCAGGTGTAGAAGCACGGTCAAATGTATTATCTCCCAAGAGAACTCTCCTCAGTTATTGTCACAGCCGGGTATATCACCCCGCAAGCGGATACCAAGACGGCCATCAAAGAACTTCACTGGACATTATGCAAACTGGAAACCATATATCCTGAGGCTGCATTTATTGGATCTGGGGATTTTATCAAAGCTAATTTGAGAACCAGGCTACCTAAATTTGATCAGCATGTCGATTGCAGTACACGAGCCAGTAACAAGCTCGACCATTGCTACTCTAACTTATGCGATGCATACAAGGCCCTCCCCCGCCCTCCTTTTAGCAAATCCGACCAGGACTCCATCTTGTTACTCCCCTCCTATAAGCAGAAACTAAAACAGGAAGCGCCCGTGCTTAGGTCTATCCAACGCTGGTCTGACCAATCTGATTCCACGCTTCAAGATTGCTTTGATCACTTGGACTGGGATATGTTCCGGGTAGCCTCAGAGAATAACATTGACGTATACTTTGACTCGGTGAGTGAATTTATAAGGATGTGTAGAGGAGATGTTGTACCCACTGTGACTATTAATACCTTCCCTAACCAGAAACTGTGGCTTGATGGCAACATTTGCGCAAAACTGAAAGCACGTACCACCACATTTAATCACGGCAAGGTGACTGGAAACATGGCCGAATACAAACAATCTAGTTATTCCCTCCGTAAGGCAATCAAACAAGCAAAGCGTCAGTATAGAGACAAATTGGAGTCGCAATTCAACGGCTCAAACACGAGACGTATGTGGCAGAATCTACAAACAATCACGGATTACAAAAAGAAAACCAGCCTTGTCGCGGACATTGACGTCTTGCTTCCAGACAAATTAAACAACTTGGTGCGCGCTTTGAGGACAATACAGTGCCACCAACGCGGCCCTCTGCCAAAGACTGTGGGCTCTCCTTCTCCGTGGCCGACGTGGGTACATTTAAATGTGTTAACCCGGACGGAATTCCTCACCGCGTCCTAAGAGCATGCGCAGACCAGCTGGCTGGTGTGTTTACGCACAAATTCAATCAATCCCTATCCCAGTCTCCTGTCCCCACATGCTTCAAGATGGCCACCATCGTTCCTGTTCCCAAGAAAGTTAAGATAACTGAGCTAAATGACAACCGCCCCGTAGTACTCGCTTCTGTCATCATTAAGTGCTTTGAGAGACTAGTCAAGGATCATATCCCCTCCACCCTACCTCTCACCCTAGAACCACTCCAATTTGCTTACCGCCCCAATAGGTCCACAGACGACGCAATCGATATCACACTGCACACTTCTCTATTGCATGTGGACAAGAGGAATACCTATGTAAGAATGGTGTTTATTGACTACAGCTCAGCATTCAACACCGTAGTACCCTCCAAACGCATCAATACGCTTGAGGCCCTGGGTCTCGACACCGCCCTGTGCAACTGGGTCCTGGACTTCCTGACCGGCTGCCACCAGGTGGTGAAGGTAGGAAACATCTCCACTCCGCTGATCCTCAACACAAGGGTGCGTTCTCAGCCCCCTCCTGTTCTCCCTGTTCACCCACGACTGCATGGCCATGCACGCCTCAACTCAATCATCAAGTTTGCAGAAGACACAACAGTGGTAGGCTTGATTACCAACAACGACGAGACAGCCTACAGGGAGGAGGTGAGGGCCCTCGGAGTGTGGTGTCAGGAAAATAACCTCTCACTAGATGTCAGCAAAACAAAAGAGATCATCGTGGACTTCAGGAAACAAAAAAGGGAGCACCCCCCTGACCACATCAGGATAGCAGTGGAGAAGGTAGAGAGTTTTAAGTTCCCCGGTGTACATATCACCGACAAACCGAAATGGTTCATGCACACACAGTGTGGTAAAGAAGGCACAGCAGCAACCTCTTCAACCTCAGGAGGCTGAAAGAATTGGGTTTGTCACCGAAAACCCTCACTAACTTTTACAGGTGCACAATTGAGAGCATCCTGTTGGGCTGTATCACCGACTGGTACGGCAACTGCACAGCCCACAACCACAGGGCTCTCCAGAGGGTGGTGTGGTCTGCACAACACATCACCGGGGCCAAACTACCTGCCCTCCAGGACACCTACAACACCCGATGTCACAGGAAGGCAAAAAAGATAATCAAGGACAATAACCACCCGAGCCCTGCCTGTTCACCCTGCTTCCACCCAGAAGATGAGGTCAGTACAGGTGCATCAAAGCTGGGACAGAGAGATTGAAAAACAACTTCTATCTCAAGGCCATCAGATTGTTAAACAGCCACCACTAGCACAGTGAGGTGGCTGCCTACTTACAAACTTGATATCATTGGCCACTTTAATAAATGGAACACTAATCACTTTAATTATGTCACTTTAATTGTGCCACTTTAAGAATGTTTACATATCTCGCATTACTCATCTCATATGTATATACTTTATCCTTCACTATCTATTCTTTACTATCTATTGCATATTAGCCACTCTTTTACTGCTCATCCATATAATTATACTTATATATTCTCATCCCATTCCTTTACTAGATTGTGTTTATTGGGTTTTGTTGTGGAATTTGTTAGATATTAGGTTTGTTGTGGAATTGCAAGATATTACCTGTTAGATACTGCTGCACTGTTGGATCTAGAAGCATAAGCATTCCGCTACACTCACAATAACATCTGCTAACCATGTGTATCTGAGCAATAACATTTGATTTGATATGATATATCACAAATCCTCAAGGTGCCTTATTGCTGTCATAAACTGATTCCCAACGTAATTAGAGCAGTAAAAATATGTTTTGTCATACCCATGGTATACGGTCTGATATACCACGTGCTGTCAGCCAATCAGCATTCAGGGCTCGAACCACCCAGTTTATAATGATATCTTAACACCGCTCTGGCATAGCTAAACAGTTGGTTGGCGTAAGGTTCTGCTGTTTTGGGGGATTGGTATAGTTTACAGCGCTCCCTGCCTGTAGGCTATTTTATTTTGATGCTTTGCTTGGCCAGTGAGCTACCCTGAAGGAGCAAAGCCTACTGTATATTGCCAAGACTTGCATTATCCATTGCTTAATAAATGGTTTGACATATTTCAACGCTTTCTTTCTGTAATACAAAATGTCTTAAAACCTATTTGGATGGGATTAGTTTTATGTCGGGATGTCGGGTAATGTAATTATGTGCACAAAACACCACCATCTGTAATTTTAGTCCTGTGCAAATCTGCCATGTCAGTACTTTGTCACACGGAGGGAGCGTAATAATTCTAACCAGAATAACCTGTTTTTTGCCAAACTCCAAGGTCCTCTGATAATGGGTATCCCATGTGAATCGCGTAAATCGCCATCCCTGTGTTTTGAGGGGTATTATAACATTTTAACAGGTGCAGTTTGGGTTAGAACATTGTGAACAAATGAATGCTTAAAGCAAAGTGCTATACACGTAGCCTACAGACAAATCATATTTCGTCATATATTAACTTTCCCAGTGCGGATGATATTGTGCCTGTTAATTAATAAATTGCCAAATACGCCAGTGAATTAGATGTTTGCATACAGTTCATGGTTCTTAATGATATTATTTTGGCTTTCTCTGAACTGAGAGAAAATATTAGGCTATCCCAATTTGAAATATATTCACTCCTAGACGGTTCATAACGGTACATTTTGAATGAAAAATTGAATAATAATTACAGGGGGCAGTTTGGTACAACAAATCCACTCTTAATCGTCCACTGGAAAAACAGACATGCTTGGGTAATAATTACATAACCAACCTTCTGTAATACAAATCCTGTGTCAATAGCGCTTTATTCACAAGGCAAAGGAAGTGTGATCTAACACATGCCCATATTAGGAGTTAGCTTGTGAAGTTAGTGTTGGTTGTATAAACTGAACTTTTGAAGAACTGTGATAAATATTGTAATGCTACAGTGGAGACATGCAATGAATGAAAATCAACTCTTATTGTGTGCAAGTGTATGACTGCTGCCTTGGTGAGCGGGTGTTGATCTACGCAATGTATTGTGTTTGTGTGTGTGTGCTTATGTACTTTCATGTCTTTGAGAGATTGTGTTCCTTCTCATTTGAGACAAATTGTCCCCATCAATCACAGCACTGTATCTGGCGTCTCACAGAACCTACTGCTGTTTCTCTACTCCTTAGTTATGAATTCCAGTCTTTTAGATGTTCTCCATACTGATGGCATTGATATATTACTGTCTGTGTACTCTCTGAATCAGCTCGGCCTTGAGTCTGTGTGTGGTTGCAAGGTTTCTTTATTCTGTGAGTAGGTAGCGGTATTATTAGTAGTAGTGATGGAAGTAGTGGTAGTTGTCACGTGACCGGGCTGTGACAAGTGGGGGCTCATCCGTAAGTTAAAGTTATTTATACTTTAGTATTTTAGTTTACTTTAACATTTTGTTATAGTTGGTTAAGGTTTTGTCTAGATTGACTTTGTCTTATTATTGATATGTTTGTTTATTTGTAATTTGGCTTATTTGATTATTGTTTTGTAGTTAACTTGGGTTAGTTTAGTTCAGATTGCCACATTTTTTGTTTGAGGGGATGTTTGGTTGGGCCAATATTGTTGGAGAGAGAGTTGAGAGCCATGTGTTCTTTTGGTTTAGTTAGCTTGGTAGCTAAATTTGGTTAGCAATTCACTCTGGGTTTTTCTGGGTTTTGCTCAGGTGGGAGTCCTCTCATGTTCAGGCTTATCAGCGAGTGTCAATAGGAGGCTCGTGGTGTTTTAGGTGGCAGTGAACGTGGGTAGAGCATCCCTTTCCCTTTTCCCTTACACCGGCTCGGGAGCACCTCCGTAGTTATGGGAGGGGGGGGGGGGGGGGGGCAGTGAACGTGGGTAGAGCATCCCTTTCCCTTTTCCCCTACATCGGCTCGGGAGCACCTCCGTGGTTATGGGAGGGGGGGGGGGGGGGGAGGCAGTGAACGTGGGTAGAGCATCCCTTTCCCTTTTCCCTTTCATCGGCTCCGGAGCACCTCCGTGGTTATGGGAGGGGGGGGGGGGGGGGGGGGGGCAGTGAACGTGGGTAGAGCATCCCTTTCCCTTTTCCCTTTCATCGGCTCCGGAGCACCTCCGTGGTTATGGGAGGGGGGGGGGCAGTGAACGTGGGTAGAGCATCCCTTTCCCTTTTCCCCTACATCGGCTCCGGAGCACCTCCGTGATTTTGGGAGGGGGGGGGGGGGGGGGGGGGCAGTGAACGTGGGTAGAGCATCCCTTTCCCTTTTCCCTTTCATCGGCTCCGGAGCACCTCCGTGGTTATGGGGAGGGCGCCAGTTTCTGGTTGTCTTTTCCACTCCACTGGTTTTGTGTGCATAAAACCCCACCACATGTGACTGCACGAAGACCAGGGCCAGTTAGTTTGTTGTTTTTGGAGGATAGTGGGGTGTGGGGTGTACCTCCTTCAGAGGTAGCCTTAGATTTGTGTACTAAGGAGAAGTTAATTGAAATTGCTGAACATTATCAGATTGAGATTGTTGATAAAATAAATTAAAGAGACTGTTAAAACTAGATTAAAGCAGGGTCTTAGAGAAATGGTTGTTTTTGAGGGTCAGTCTGCTAGTAGTGAGGGTGCAGGTTTTCAGTCTTTCATTAACTTTTGAGCAGCAGAGGGAGCTGTTGCAAATGCAGTTGGAGATAGCATTTCTCAATCGCACTAACAGACCAGAAGGACTACCACAGTTTGATGTTTCACAGAATCTTTGTTTGTTGCCTAAATTTGATGAGTAAGATCAAGACACATACTTTGCTTTATTTGAGCGTATTGCGGAAGCTAGAGCTTGGTCAGATTTGGACATGACTATGTTGTTGCAATGTGTACTTACAGGTAAAGCACGTGAGGCTTTTGCAGCACTGAGTGTAGCTGACAGTAAAGTTTTTGCTAAAGTTAAATCAGCAGTTCTGAAGGTCTACGAGCTTGTGCCAGAGGCATATCGTCAACGTTTTTGTTACAGAAAAAAGTTTGATTCACAAACCTATTCTGAGTTTGTTCGTGATTTGACTTCTGCATTTAATGGTTGGTGTACAGCTTCTGAAGTTAGTACTTTTGAGGGTCTGTCTAATTTGATTGTGTTAGAACAGTTAAAAAATTCTGTGTCTGTCCAGGTTGCTACATACATGAATGAACGTAAAGTTAAGTCTCCAAGTGATGTAGCAATCCTTGCAGATAGGTACAGGCTAATACATAAAAGCCATTTTGAGTCAAACAGTGACATGTACCATAAAAATAACTTTACTCCTAGGAATAGTAGGTCACCTTTTTTGGAGCTTCTTTCCAAAGACCTCAGCAGAAGTTGGGTCTGGAGGACTTAAAGCACCGGTTAATGCTAATAACTGTCGCTCCTGTTTAGTTGAAGGACATTGGAAGAAAGATTGTCCTCTGGTTAAATCAAAAAAGTCAGGTCAAGTTAAACCTGCTGTGATGGCAAGTTCTGTTACAGCCTCTGACCACCAGGGTGAGCTTTTTCAGTCACTCGTTGAGTTTGATTCTCAGTCTTCCCTCTGTGATATTTTAGCCTTTATTTTAGATGGTGTAGTGTCCCTGGTAGATGGCAACCAAAATGTTTCAATCAAGATCTTAAGAGACACTGGAGCTTTAGATTATTTTATTCTGGAATCTGTTTTGCCGTTCTCTAAAGAGTCTGATACTGGCAGTTGTGTAATGGTATGTGGTATGGGTTTAGTTCCATTCTCTTGTCCTTTACATGAAGCCAGAAAGTCTTGAGTTGCCAGTCAAACTCCAGACAAAACAGTTGACTAGTTCTAGAGATTCATTGATGGCTGAGCAAAAGGCCGATACTAACTTGGCTGATCTGTTTCATAAAGTTGTTCCTGATTCAGTGGTGAGGAATAGTGCTCAGTGTTATTTTCTTCTTGATGGGCTGTTGGTCAGGCGATGGGTTCCACACTATGATCAGGGTCTAGGAGAACCAGTCTTTCAAATAGTTGTACCTACTACTTTGCGAAATAAAGTGTTGCAAACTTCACATGGAGATGTGGCAGGTCATATGGGTGTTCGTAAAACTTATGATCGCATACTTCGTTATTTTTTCTGGCCACGTTTAAAGCGGGATGTATCTCAGTTTATTAAAACTTGTGATACGTGTCAGCGCACAAGCAAGCCAAACCAGGTTGTAAAGCCAGCACCTTTGTATCCAATACCAGCCGTAGGGCAACCTTTTGAGCATCTTATTATCGATTGTGTTGGGCCTTTACTAAGGTCCAAGTCAGGTCATAGCTACTAATTAACTGTTATGTGTCAAGCAACTAGACATCCGGCAGATTTTTCCTTGCCTACCATAAGTTCAAAATCAGTAGTTAAAGCGTTAACTCAATTTATTTCAACATTTGGGATTCCAAAAATCATCCAGTCAGATCAGGGGTCTAACTTTACCTCCCATTTATTTGCTCAGGTTCTCAAACAGCTTAAAGTTAAACACAACAAGTCTACTGCGTTCCATGCCCAGAGCCAGGGAGCTTTTGAACATTTTCATCAAACTTTAAAATCCTTGCTTCGTGCATACTGTACAGAACTGTCTGCAGATTGGGAGGAGGGGTTACCTTGGCTGTTACTAGCTGCTTGTGAAGTAGCGCAGGAAAGCACAGGGTTTAGCCCAAATGACTTAGTGTTTGGTCATAAGGTGTGTGGGCCTTTAGCAGTGTTGCAGGATGGTTGTTTGCCTGAGGAACCACCTCAGAACCTTATTGACTATGTAAATGGTTTTAGGTTGAAGTTGTATAGGGCTGGTGAACTGGCGAAAGAAAAACTAAAATCTTCTCAACAGAAAATGAAACTGAAATATGACGGACAGGCTAAGCTGCGTGAGTTTAGTCCCGGTGATCGTGTACTTGCTCTTCTGCCTCTTGTAAGTTCACCTTTTCAGGCAAAATACTGTGGTCCTTTCACTGGGTTGCGTAAAGTGTCAGATTTGAACTATCTTATTGAAACCCCTAGTCATAGGAAGTCCTCTAAATTATGCCATGTGAACCTGTTAAAATGTTATCACTCCCGTGATCTAAGCAAAGTTGAAGGCACTCCAGCGGTGAGGTCAGCGTTGACTGCTGCTCCAGTCACTGCATCTTGTGGCTTTAATTTGGTGGAGGGGGGAGAAGAGGAGGAAGGTAGGGTTTCTAATGAGGTCTTACAAGGTCGGTTGAAAAACTACCAGACTTTGCAAAGCCTTGGGGTTTTGGTAGATCATTTAGACTCTGAGAAACGGGATGGTAGCTCTTATTAGAAACTACCCTGTTTTGTTTTCTGACACTCCATCGCAAACCCACTTAATTGAGCATGATATAGACATCGGAGATGCTAAGCCTATCAAACAGAGATTTTATCGTGTATCTGAGGAGAAGAGACTGCAATTGGAAACAGAGGTGCAGTATATGTTGGACAATGGCATTGCGGAGCCATGTTGTTCAAATTGGGCTTCACCCTGTCTTTTGGTCAAAAAGTCTGATTCCACTTTCAGACCTTGCACTGATTATAGAAAAGTTAACAATGTTACTAAAGCAGACCTTTACCCTCTTCCTAGGATGGAGGATTGTATTGATCAAGTTGGGTCAGCAAAGTATGTTAGCAAATTTGATATTTTAAAGGGATATTGGCAAGTACCCCTTACCAAAAGAGCTTGTGAGATTGCTGCCTGTATAACTCCATCTGGTTTATTCTCTTATACAGTGATGCCTTTCAGTTGCGGAATGCTCCAGCCACCTCCCAGAGGCTAATGAATCGTGTGGTCTCAGGCCTGGAAGGGTATGCCATGTATTTGGACAACGTGGTCGTCTACTCAGACTCCTGGGAGGAGCATGTTTGGAGAGTGCAAGCCCTATTCGAAAGACTGGTGTGGGCCAGGTTGACTATTAATTTGGCAAAATGTGAGTTTGCCAAAGCTACAGTCACATACCTAGGCAGGGTTGTTGGTCAGGGTTTTGTCTGTCCCATGGAAGCCAAGGTCCAGGCTGTGAAGCAGTTCCCACAGCCCTCCACAAAGAAAGAACTGATGGCCTTCCTGGGAATGGGGGGGTGTCCCCACTGACCAATCTGTTGAAGGCCAAGGCTGAATTTATCTGGTCCACCCAGTGTCAAGAGGAATTTGATGCAGTTAAGGCTCTTTTGTGTTTGGCACCTGTGTTGGCAGCACCACATTTTGGGAAACCTTTCAAATTGCAGGTAGACGCCAGTCAAATCGGTGCTGGGGCTGTGCTTCTCCAGGAGAATGATAACAATGTTGAGTGTCCAGTCAGTGTCTTCTCTCGGATATGTAATAAGTATCAGCAAAACTATTCTGTAATTGAAAAGGTGTCACGAATCCCGCTTCCTGAGTCTGTGTTTGCCTGTGTTTCTGTCCTGGAGTGTGTTTCCGGTGTCCTGGAACGCACCCTGTCTGGTTGCCGGGCGAATTAGCTTGTTGGGAGATCGATGTTCACCCGCACCTGTATCCCATCAGTAATCTGCACACCTGTCCTGATCATCACCTCTCCCCTTCAAAAGCTCTGACCTGACATCCATTCCCTGCCGGATCGTTAGCCATGAACATTACTCACCCGGATCATTTACCCCATTCCCGCCTGGTCGTCGGAGGATTCCGCTACCCCATTGGATCCACCTATTTACTCCCATCAACTCACCACCGCTGCCCGCTACGCCACCTGGATATATCTACCCATTCACATTCACTTGTAAATAAATACTCACCTTCTTCCTACTCTCCTTGTCCTGGTCTGCTTCTGGGTTCGATTTTGAAAGAATGTGACAAAAGGAGGCTTTAGGTCTCATTTGGGCTTTACAGCACTTCAAGGTCTATGTTGGTTCTGGTTTGACCCCTTTAACTGTGTTCACTGACCACAACCCACTTATTTTTCTGAGGTCCCTGCAAAATCTCAACCAGCGCCTGATGCGTTGGGCTTTGTTCTTGCAACCATTCAACCTTGATATTAGACACATTAGTGGTAAGGATAATATCATTGCTGATGCTCTGTCCCGTGCTCCTTTAACCTAGTTTGTATCTTCTCTCTGCCGACCCCTACGGGCTGTCTGTGCCTCTTTCCTCTTAAATTGCTCCCCAGGTACCAGGGCTGCTGAGTTTGAGGGGTGGACAGTCAGTTTGGGGACACGGGGCTACTACTAGGAGCCAGGACTGGTATCCTTTTTTTTCTTGTTGGGGAATTTTCTTGTTTTGAATATGTTTGGGCCAAAATTTGGGTTGAGGGTGGGACCCTCATTTTAAGGAGGGGGGGGGGGGGTGTCACGGCCCCTCCTCTGCAGTGCAGGGGCGGTTCCTCCTGCAGGCAGAGGAGGGTCGTTAGTGATTGGAGACACCTGGGCCCAGGGTATTTAAACTGCTTCACTAATCACCTCTCTCTCTCTCTCTCTCTCTCCAACGAATTGCAGAATTACCGCAAAAATGGAAGAGGCAAATGGAAGGGGGAGAAAGTAAGGAACTTTTCTTTCAACCCTGCATTAAAGACCAAAATTGGCAATAAAATATGTGATAAATAAAAAAGTATACCAATTCCATTTAAGTGCCAAAAAAAATACAATTGTGCCATGTAGATTGCAAAATATTTGGGAAGAAATGTTTGATGTACCATGGCACATGGTTGATGAACCGATACACAAAACAAAGCTGGATTCAAGACTTTGTGGCAGGTAGCCTAGTGGTTAGAGCGTTGGGCCAGTAACTGAAAGGTAGCTGTATCAAATCCCCTAGCTGACAAGGTAAAAATCTGTCGTTCAGCCCCTGAACGAGGCAGTTCAGAAACCACTACTAAAGGAAACCAATAATAATAAGATACTTTCTTGGGCCAAGAAACACAAGCAATGGACATTTGATTGGTAAAAATCTATCCTTTAGTCTGATGAGTCCTAATATGAGATTTTGGTTCCAACCGCTGTGTCTTTGTGAGACGCAGAGTAGGTGAATGAATGATCTCTAAATGTGTGGTTCCCATCATGAAGAATGGAGTATGAGGTGTGGGGGTGCTTGCTGATGACACTGTCTGTAATTTATATCAGAATTCAAGGCACACTTAATAACCAGCATGGCTACCACAGCATTCTGCAGCGATGCGCCATCCCATCTGGTTTGCGCTTAGTGGGACTTTCATTTGTTTTTCGAAAGGACAATTACCCAAACACACCTCCAGGATGTGTAAGGGCTATTTGACCAAGAAGGAGAGTGATGGAGTGCTGTATCAGATGACTTGGCTTCCATAATCACCCAACCTCAACCCAATTGAGATGGTTTGGGATGGGTTGGACCGCAAAGTGAAGGAAAAGCAGCCAACAAGTGCTCAGCATATGTGGGTACTCCTTCAAGACTTTTGGGAAAGCATTTCCCATGTAGCTGGTTGAGAGAATGCCAAGAATGTACAAAGCTGTCATCAAGGCAACGGGTGGCTACTTTGAAGAATCTAACATGCAATTGTTTATCACTTTTTTAGTTACTACATGATTTAATATGCATTATTGATGTCTTCACTATTATTATACAATGTTGAAAATAGTTTTTTTTTTTTACTTTAAAAAAACGTGAATAAGTAGGTGTGTCCAAACTCCTGGCTGGTACTGTATATAGTTTTTATGTTAACAAAAAAAGGTATTATCATGTGGGCTCCCTCTTTGGCCACTAGGTCACCAGGCTGCTCATTATGACACACACCTGTCACCATCATTACGCGCATCAGCGCATTATGACACTCACCTGGACTCTATCTCCTCCTTGATTACCTGCCCTATGTATGTCACTTCCTTTGGTTCCTTCCCCAGGGGTCATTGTTTCTGTGTCATGTCTGTGCGTTGTTCGTGTTCCTTGGTTTGTATTATTTTTTGTTCATTGATTAAATCATGCACTCCCTGAACTTGCTTCCCGACTCTCAGCTCACTTTACAGAATGATGCCTCATCAAAGGGAAGCATCAGGAAGTGTTTTTTGTTTGTTTTTGAGATGTTGTCCGGGTGTCAGAACCGGGGCTACCTGGGAGGCCTCAGCCAGTTTGTCGGATTCCCATGCCTCGGCGGGTTCGACGGGTTCCCCTGCCTCAGCTGGCTCGACAGGCTGCCATGCCTCAGTCGGTCCCATGCCTCAGCTGGGTGAACAGGTTCCCGTGACTCGACCGAGCCAACCTGGGAAGCTCTCACGTCTCAGCAAGTTTGTCAGGTTTCTGCGCCTCAGCGGAGGCGACCGGTCCGCTCCTGATCCCCGGGATCATCACTGTGGCTGGAGCCGAACGCGCCGGGGAGGGGGTACTGCCACGTATGCTCTCTCTCTGGCGCTCTACGTTGCCATGGTCCCACGCCTCAGTTGGATCGACAGGTTCCCGCGCCTTAGCAGAGGTGACTGGTCCGCTCCTGATCCCCGGGATCATCCCTGTGGTTGCCGTCCTGCGGCTGGAGCCGGACGCCCTGGGGAGGGGGTACTGTCACGTGTGCTCCCTCTCCGGCCGCTAGGTCACTAGGCTGAACGGGGAAAAAGGAGGGCTGCCCTTGAATGAGAATAGGCTGTCTTAAGTCTATTTTCCTATGACTGTATAGGTGCAATTTTGTTCTTTATGGAGTTGTTAAGGTGAGTGATTCTTATTCGATTTATTTATTTTTAACCAGTAGTAGTGTTTATTTTCTTTCACAACTCACATTGTGAGTCATGTGTCAAGATGGGGGAATTAACAATTAACAAATTAATTTTGCATTGAAGTTTACACACCACAAGGGATATGTAGGAGTGTATCGAGTGGTATATGAAGTTGTGTATTGTCGTGTTTGTTCTGTTCTGTTCGATACAAATCTCCCCAGATTGGGTATGCTTATTTAGTCTTGTCTTAAAATTGTTTATTTTGTGGTACCAGGTTGATTTGAGGAGGTCTATACACTGCTAAATGTATAGCAATTTAGATTAAGAGTGCATTAAGGTACTGATCTGTGATTATAATCGTGATAAGAACATTTATACTAGAATTATAGGATACCTATACTGTATGTTCATGTACATTCTGCCAATGTTGATGTATGTTAAGTTGAGGGTTTTAACTTTGAGTGATAGGACCAATGTGAATCACTAAGAATTGTCATTCAAGTTTTTGGTTGGATAATGAATTGGGTTTTGATTATGATTTGTAAACTGACTGATTGATTTGAGTAATTCGTTAGTATGTTAATAACTATATGAGTGAAGAAATGAATGTATTATGGATTGTTTTAATTGTTGTTTTGCTAATTGTGACATGGGTAAAGAAGTTGTGTGAACTAAAGTTGTTGACAATATTCTCAGCATGCCCGGGTGAATCGAGAGGGTGAACTCTGATTCTGAGAGTGAAACTGGTCCTAATCTATTTCAAATCAAATCGAATCAAATGTATTTATATAGCCCTTCGTACATCAGCTGATATCTCAAAGTGCTGTACAGAAACCCAGCCTAAAACCCCAAACAGCAAGCAATGCAGGTGTAGAAGCACGGTGGCTAGGAAAAACTCCCTAGAAAGGCCAAAACCTAGGAAGAAACCTAGAGAGGAACCAGGCTATGTGGGGTGGCCAGTCCTCTTCTGGCTGTGCCGGGTGGAGATTATAACAGAACATGGCCAAGATATTCAAATGTTCATAAATGACCAGCATGGTCCAATAATAATAAGGCAGAACAGTTTAAACTGGAGCAGCAGCACGTCCAGGTGGACTGGAGACAGCAAGGAGTCATCATGTCAGGTAGTCCTGAGGCATGGTCCTAGGGCTCAGGTCCTCCGAGAGAGAGAAAGAAAGAGAGAAAGAGAGAATTAGAGAGAGCACACTTAAATTCACACAGGACACCGAATAGGACAGGAGAAGTACTCCAGATATAACAAACTGACCCTAGCCCCCTGACACATAAACTACTGCAGCATAAATACTGGAGGCTGAGACAGGAGGGGTCAGGAGACACTGTGGCCCCATCCGAGGACACCCCCAGACAGGGCCAAACAGGAAGGATATAACCCCACCCACTTTGCCAAAGCACAGCCCCCACACCACTAGAGGGATATCTTCAACCACCAACTTACCATCCTGAGACAAGGCTGAGTATAGTCCACAAAGATCTCCACCACGGCACAACCCAATGGGGGGGGGGGGGGGGGCGCCAACCCAACCCAGACAGGATGATCACATCAGTGACTCAACCCACTCAGGTGACGCACCCCTCCCAGGGACGGTATGAGAGAGCCCCAGTAAGCCAGTGACTCAGCCCCTGTAATAGGGTTAGAGGCAGAGAATCCCAGTGGAAAGAGGGGAACTGGCCAGGCAGAGACAGCAAGGGCTGTTCGTTGCTCCAGAGCCTTTCCGTTCACCTTCCCACTCCTGGGCCAGACTACACTCAATCATATGACCCACTGAAGAGATGAGTCTTCAGTAAAGGCTTAAAGGTTGAGACCGAGTTTGCGTCTCTGACATGGGTAGGCAGACCGTTCCATACACATTGAGCTCTATAGGAGAAAGCACTGCCTCCAGCTGTTTGCTTAGAAATTCTATGGACAATTAGGAGGCCTGCATCTTGTGACCGTAGCGTACGTGTAGGTATGTACGGCAGGACCAAATCAGAGAGATAGGTAGGAGCAAGCCTATGTAATGCTTTGTAGGTTAGCAGTAAAACCTTGAAATCAGCCCTTGCTTTGACAGGAAGCCAGTGTAGGGAGGCTAGCACTGGAGTAATATGATCCAATTATTTTTGGGGGGTTCTAGTCAGGATTCTAGCAGCCGTATTTAGCACTAACTGAAGTTTATTTAGTGCTTTATCCGGGTAGCCGGAAAGTAGAGCATTGCAGTAGTCTAATTAACCTCTCTGATCTCCCCATCCCGGATCCGGTATCAGGAATACAGACTCAAGCTCATTACCATAACGCAACGTTAACTATTCATGAAAATCGCAAATGAAATGAAATAAATATGCCATCTCTCAAGCTTAGCCTTTTGTAAACAACACTGTCATCTCAGATTTTCAAAATATGCTTCTCAACCATAGGAAAACAATAATTTGTGTAAAAGTAGCTAGCTAGCGTAGCATTTAGCGTTAGCATTAGCGTTAGCATCCAGCACGCAACATTTCAACAAAAACATAAAAGCCTTCAAATAAAATAATTTACCTTTGAAGAACTTCTGATGTTTTCAATGAGGATACTCTCAGTTAGATAGCAGATGCTCAGTTTTTCCAAAAAGATTCTTTGTGTATTAGAAATAGCTCCGTTTTATACATCACATTTGGCTACCAAAAAAAAACGAAAATTCAGTCCTCAAAACGCAAACTTTTTTCCAAATTAACTCCATAATATCGACTGAAAACATGGCAAACGTTGTTTAGAATCAATCCTCAAGGTGTTTTTCACATATCTCTTCATTGATATATCGTTCTTGGAAGCATGGTTTCTCCCCTCAATCAAATGGAAAAGTACAAGCAGCTGGCAATTGCGCACCGAATTCCACGCAGGACACCAGGCGGACACTTGGAAAATGTAGTCTTTTATGGTCAATCTTCCAATGATATGCCTACAAATACGTCACAATGCTGCTAACACCTTGGGGGAACGACAGAAAGTGTAGGCTCATTCCTTGCGCAATCACAGCCATATAAAGAGACAATGGAAAACAGAGCTTCAGAAATTCTGCTCATTTCCTGGTTGACGCATCATCTTGGTTTCGCCTGTAGAATGAGTTCTGGGGCACTTACAGACAATATCTTTGCAGATTCTGAAACTTCAGAGTGTTTTCTTTCAAAAACTGTCAAGAATATGCATAGTCGAGCATATTTTCGTGACAAAATATCGCGCTTAAAACGGGAACGTTTTTTATCCAAAAATGAAATAGCGCCCCTAGAGATCAAAGAGGTTAACCTAGAAGTGACAAAAGCATGGATACATTTTTCTGCATCATTTTTGGACAGAAAGTTTCTGATTTTTGCAATGTTACGTAGATGGAAAAAAGCTGTCCTTGAAATGGTCTTGATATGTTCTTCAAAAGAGAGATCAGGGTCCAGAGTAACGCAGAGGTCCTTCACAGTTTTATTTGAGACGACTGTACAACCATTAAGATTAATTGTCAGATTCAACAGAAGATCTCTTTGTTTCTTGGGACCTAGAACAAGCATCTCTGTTTTGTCCAAGTTTAAAAGTAGAAAGTTTGCAGCCATCCACTTCCTTATGTCTGAAACACATGCTTCTAGCGAGGGCAATTTTTGTGCTTCACCATGTTTCATTGAAATGTACAGCTGTGTGCCATCCGCATCGCAGTGAAAGTTAACATTATGTTTTCGAATGACCTCTCCAAGAGATAAAATATATAGTGAAAACAATAGTGGTCCTAAAACGGAACCTTGAGGAACACCGAAATGTACAGTTGATTTGTCAGAGGACAAACCATTCACAGAGACAAACTGATATCTTTCCGACAGATAAGATCTAAACCAGGCCAGAACTTGTCCGTGTAGACCAATTTGGGTTTCCAATCTCTCCAAAAGTATGTGGTGATCGATGGTATCAAAAGCAGCACTAAGGTCTAGGAGCACGAGGACAGATGCAGAGCCTCGGTCTGATGCCATTAAAAGGTAATTTACCACCTTCACAAGTGCAGTCTCAGTGCTATGATGGGGTCTAAAACCAGACTGAAGCATTTCGTAAACATTGTTTGTCTTCAGGAAGGCAGTGAGTTGCTGCGCAACAGCTTTTTCTAAAATTTTTGAGAGGAATGGAAGATTCGATATAGGCCGATTAGTTTTTTAAATATTTTCTGGGTCAAGGTTTGGCTTTTTCAAGAGAGGCTTTATTACTGCCACTTTTAGTGAGTTTGGTACACATCCGGTGGATAGAGAGACGTTTATTATGTTCAACATAGGAGGGCCAAGCACAGGAAGCAGCTCTTTCAGTAGTTTAGTTGGAATAGGGTCCAGTATGCAGCTTGAAGGTTTAGAGGCCATGATTATTTTCATAATTGTGTCAAGAGATACCCTTTACCAAATTACATTTTTAATGATAATACTCAGGAACTATAGCAGGTTTATGCTAAGAGTACATAGGCATTGCTTTATAAATAGTGGAATCAGGATGTTTGTCCTGTGAATCAATACTTGGATTTCTCCAGCAATATATGATGATTTTAGTTTCTACAGATGGTGTTATTGGGATGGAAATAATCATTTCCACTATACTGACGAATGGGATTGTGCTCAGTATCAAAATAATGATTTTGTTTCTTACTGATGAAAAATGTACTCCGACTTAGATTGCTGAGATTTTTTTTAACGATATTTTAATATTTATATCATTTCCAATGAAGGATATTTTAAGTTTAACCTCTTTTGGGTAGGGGGCAGTATTTTCACGTCTGGATGAAAAGCGTGCCCAAAGTAAACTGCCTGTTATTCAGGCCCAGAAGCTAGGATATGCATATAATTGGTAGATTTTGATAGAAAACACGAGTTTCTAAAACTGTTAAAATAATGTCTGTGAGTATAACAGAACTGATATGGCAGGTGAAACCCCGAGGACAAACCACCCCCCCCCCCAAAAAAAAAAAAAAATCAGCCTACCACTATTTTCAATGGCCGTCACTTTTATTATAAGGCGAAGTCCTCCCAGATTGCAATTCCCAGGGCTTCCACTAGATGTCAACAGACTTTAGAAAGAGTTTCAGGCTGGTTTATGGAAAAATGAGCCAGAAATTGTTTTTCTAGGTGGCTCCTATTTTGGCTGTAGTGTTTCCAAGGGCATGAATGAGAGCGCATTCTTTGATATTTTTCTCCGGTAAAGACAATAACGATTCTCCGTCTTAAATTGTATAGGGTACCTAAGGTTTGATTATAAACGTTGTTTGACTTGTTTGGAAAAAGTTTATTAGTAACGTTTGGGATTCATTTTGTATGCATTTTGTTGGAGGTAAACTGGGTGGATTATTGACAGAAGCGCGCCAGCTAAACAGAGTTTTTATGGATATAAAGAAGGACATTATCGAACAAAAGGACAATTTGTGATATAACTGGGACCTTTTGGAGTTCCAACAGAAGATCATCAAAGGTAAGTCATTTTTTATATCGCTATTTCTGACTTTCGTGTCGCACCTGCCTGGTTGAAATATGTTTTTCATGATTTTGTATGCCGGGCGCTGTCCTCAGATAATCGCACGGTGTGCTTTCGCCGTAAAGTATTTTTGAAATCTGACACAGTGGCTGGATTAACAAGAAGTTTTAAGCTTTATTTTGATGTATTACACTTGTGATTTTAATATTGTGATTCTGTAGTTTGAATTTTGCACTCTGCAATTTCACCAGATGTTGCCCATAAGAAGTTAAACTCAATGAACCAACGGATAGTAATTTCCAATGGTAATATACTAGTGCAAGGATGTTTCTTTCCCCCTATATGTTTGAGTTAGAAGTTTATTATGTTTTTTATTTGTAATTATCTTTTAAGTTGAGACTAAGGTCAAAATGGGGGCATGTTGTAGAATTACAACATTATGTTAACACATTACTTTTATATTAGAATGTATCCCTATATTAGTCACACCCTGATCTGTTTCACCTACCTTTGTGCTTGTCTCCACCCCCCTCCAGGTGTCGCCCATCTTCCCCATTATCCCCTGTGTATTTATACCTGTGTTCTCTGTTTGTCTCTTGCCAGTTTGTTTTGTTCGTGAAACCTACCAACGTTTGTTTCCCTGCGCCTGCCTGTTTCTTGCTCTTGTTTTCTAGTCCTTCCCGGTTTTGACCGTTCCGCCTGCCCTGACCTTGAGCCTACCAGCCGTTCTGTACCTTGCCCCACCTAACTGGATTATTGACCCCTGCCTGTCATTCTGGACCCTTTGCACCCTCTCTGGATTATTGACCCCTGCCTGCCTTTGACCTGTAATTTGCCTGCCCCTATATTAGAAATAAACTTGTTTCTTCGACAGTGTCTGCATCTGGGTCATACCTGAAACGTCAAATTACTACATTCCCACTGTCTGTTATATGTAATAGGCAACAGAATAGTGTTCTTAGAACTCTGTGTCTGTGTGAATTGAGAGGAGCCGCTGAGATTTTAATTCTGACTGTAGATTTACGATAGCTTGGTGATAAGACAACATTCCATTCCATGTTTAGTGTCTGTGTGCCTGTCTGTCGGTGCCAGGGAGACCCAATCTCCTTTTCCTCTCCCATATGGATGATGAACACTGAACTTTACTCATTTGAGGGAATGACCTAGTGTCTATGTTACATTAGTAACATTTCTGTATAAACAAGCAGTAAATGACCTAGAGACAGAAACCTGTTGCGACATAATCCACATGTCTATTGCATGAGAGCACAATGAATTCCCACATCTGTGATTCGTCATGAACATCCAGGAGGATGGACTTTGCTATAAAATGCTGTGGCTTAGTCCTGCTGGTTGAGTTGTCAGTGATCACCTCCAGGTTGGTTACCGACCAACTCCATTACTGCAGTAATTCAATAATAAAGTTCTAAAAGTCTATCGTTTTGATGATAATAATTCCACCACAGAAAAAGGATTGCCACAGTAGGCCCATTATTTATGCACTGTACGTCCACAGCTTTCACCATTGTGGAATAACTTTACAATTAATGAAAGACAGTGTTTCAGATCATGGCTTTATTTCTTATCCTGACTCCAACGTGGCCCTGTGGCTGTGATGTTATAGCCTGGGCTTGGCAAGCTGCACACTCAGTCCCTACCTATACAAGTACATTGCCTTTAGAAAGTATTCAGACCCCATGACTTTTACACATTTTGTCATGTTATTTATAATGGATTAAATTGTTTTTTTCCCCCTCATCAATCTCCACACAATACCCCCTAATGACAAATCAAAAACTGTTTTTTAGAAATGTTTGCTAATTTCATATTTACATAAGATTTCAGACCCTTTACTTCAGGCCTGGGCAATTCCAGTCCTCAAGGCCATGATTGGTGTCACACTTTGCCCTCATGCCTAGCAAACACAGCGTATTTAAACTAATTGCATTTTTAACTGAAGCTCATGTTTAGTTTATTATTGGAGTCAGGTGTGTTAGCTGGGGCTGGGGCAAAGGACTGGAGATGCCCAGGCCTGCTCTAACCAGTACTTTGTTGAAACACCTTTTAACAGCGATTACAGCCTCGAGTCTTCTTGGGTATGACACTACAAGCTTGGCACACCTGATTTGGGGAGTTTCTCCCATTCTTCTCTGCAGATCCTCTAAAGCTCTGTCAGATTGGAAGGGGAGCGCTGCTGCACAGCTATTTTCAGATCTCTCCAGAGATGTTCAATCAGGTTCAAGTCCGGGCTCTGGCTGGGCCACTCAAGGACATGCAGAGACTTGTCCCGAACCACTCCTGTGTTGTCTTCGCTGTGTCCTTAGGGTCATTGTCCTGTTGGAAGGTGAACCTTAGCCCCAGTCTGAGGTCATGAGCACTCTGAAGCAGGTTTTCATCAAGGAACTCTCAGTTCAACTTTCCCTTGATCCTGAGTAGTCTCCCAGTCCCTGCCGCTGAAAAACATCCCCACATCATGATACTGCCACCACCATGTTTCACTGTGCCAGGTTTCCTGCAGACGTGATACTTGGCATTCAGGCCAAAGAGTTCAATATTGGTTTAATCAGACCAGAAAATCTTGTTTCTCATGGTCTGAGAGTCTTTGGATGCCTTTTGGAAAACTCCAAGCGGGCTGTCATGTGCCTTTTTACTGAGGAGCTTCCGTCTTGCCACTACCATAAAGGCCTGAAAGAAGGAGTGCTGCAGAGATGATTGTCCTTCTGGAAGGTTCTCCCATCGCCAGAGAAGAACTGGGGAGATCTGTCAGTGACCATCGGGTTCAATTTAATAATGATGGAGGCCACTATGTTCTTGGGGACCTTCAATGCTGCAGACATTTTTTGGTACCATTCCCCAGATCTGCGCCTCGACACAATCCTGTCTCGGAGCTCTACGGCAATTCCTTTGCTCTTGTGGCATGGTTTTTGCTCTGACATGCATTGTCAACTGTGGGACTTGCTATAGACAGGTGTGTGCCTTTACAAATCATGTCCAATCAATTGAATTTACCACAGGTGGACTCCAATCAAGTTGTAGAAACATCAAGGATGATCAATGGAAACAGGAGGCACCTGAGCTCAATTTCGAGTCTCATAGCAAAGGGTCTGAATACCTATGTAAATAAAGTATTTCATTTTTTTCTTTTTAATACAATTGCAAACAACTTAAAACCTGTTTTCCTTTTGTCATTATGGGGTATTGTGTGTAGATTGCTGAGGAAATCCATTTTAGAATAAGACTAACGTAGCAAAATGTGGAAAAAGTCAAGGGGTGTCAATACTTTCCGAAGGCACTCTGTGTTTTATTTGAGTTACACATACAAGTGTTTTTTCAATGTATCTTGCAGTATGTGTTATTCTGCGTAACAAATCACAAAGATGTAAATATTGCATTAAAAATAAAACCAAGATACTAACCAGGTGGGAACAAGAGACTAGGTGGGAACAAGATACATGAAAACTCATATCTTGGAAGGAGTTTACTTCCAAGAGAATCTTAGATTTTAATACTGCAGCACAGTCTGCCGAAAGTCATTAAAAAATCAGATGCTTCTTCCCCACCTCCTTCACAATCAAATGCATATGGATTGTTGGAATTTGTTTCATAGTGAGGTGTGATCTGACAACTCTTTAGAATATTTCCTGTTTTAAATCATTTGTACTCATTTCCACCCCATCTTTGATGAAAACGGTAAAGGGCTCATTAAATGGCTTTTTACCTTGCCTCGTCGCGGAGCAAGGATAGTGGCCCTGCTAAATTACCATAGTATAAAAACATGGTCATTTCCCACTTCTAATTCCTTATTCAGCATTTCAACTCTGCCGATTATCAGGCAATTTCATCTCAGGACTACACAGATACCGGAGCAATACTAGGCTGTGTGTGTGTGTGTGTGCGCGCAGGGTGCTCAGTATATCACATTAGACAGGGTTGGAAGGTCAATTGAGTGTGATGTAGTGGTATATCTGCCTGAGTCAAGGGGAGATATCAAATCACATTTTATTGGTCACATACACGTGATTAACAGAGGTTATTGCGGCTGTAGCGAAATGCTTGTGCCTCTAGCGCCAACAGTGCAGTAATATCTAACAAGTAATATCTAACAAATTACACAATATATACCCAATACACACAAATCTAAATAGGAATGAACTAAGACTATATACATATGGATGAGCGATGTCAGAGTGTAACGGACTAAGATTCAGTAGAAAGGTACAGAAAAAACAGTATATACATTTGAGATGAGTAATGCAAGATATGTAAACATTGTTAAGTGTCTAAGATACCGTAGAATAGCATAGAATACAGTATATACATATGAGAAGAGTAATGTCATATGTAAATATTATTAAAGTGACTACTTTTCCATTCCTTAAAGTGGCCAGTGATTCATAGTCTATGCCTATAGGCAGCCGCCTCTAATGTGCTAGTGATGGTTGTTTAACAGTCTGATGGCCTTGAGATAAAAGCTGTTTTTCAGTCTCTCAGTCCCACCTTTGATGCACCTGTACTGACCTCGCCTTCTGGATGATAGCGGGGTGAACAGGCAGTGGCTTGGGTGGTTGATGTCCTTGATGATCTTTTTGGGTGCTGTAGCTGTTCTGGAGGGCGGGTAGTTTGCCCCTGGCTCTCAATTGTGCATCTGTAAAATGTGTTAGGGTTTTTCAACCTTCCTGAGGTTGAAGAGGCTCTGTTGTGCCTTCTTCACCATACTGTCTGTGGGGGTGGTCCATTTCAGTTTTTCAATGATGTGTACGCCAAGAAACATGAAGCTTTCCACCTTCTCCACTGTGTCCCGTCGATGTAGATAGGGGGGGTGCACCCTCTGCTGTAGTTTGCCCCAGGGTAGCTGTTTAGGCCCCTTGCTTTTTTCAATTTTTACTAACGACATGCCACTGACTTTGAGTAAAGCCAGAGTGTCTATGTATGCGGATGACTCAACGCTATACACGTCAGCTACTACAGCAACTGAAATAACTGCAACACTCAACAAAGAGCTGAAGTTAGTTTCAGAGTGGGTGGCAAGGAATAAGTTACCTCAAAATATTTAAAAAACTAAAAGCATTGTACTTGGAACAAAACACTCACTAAACCCTAAACCTCAACGAAATCTTGTAATAAATAATGTGGAAATTAAGCAAGTTGAGATGACCAAACTGCTTGGAGTAACCCTAGATTGTAAACTGTCTTGGTCAAAACATATTGATGCAGTAGTAGCTAAGATGGGGAGAAGTCTGTCTATAATAAAGCGATGCTCTGCCTTCTTAACAACACTATCAACAAGGCAGCTCCTACATGCCCTAGTTTTGCCGCACCTTGACTACTGTTCAGTCGTGTGGTCAGGTGCCACAAAAAAGGACTTACGGAAATTGCAATTGGAGGAGATATTGACTTCATCACTACTTTTATTTTTGAGAGGTATTGACATGTTGAATGCACCGAGTTGTCTGTCTAAACTACTGGCACACAGTCCGGACACCCATACATACCCCACAAGACATACCACAAGAGGTCTCTTCACAGTTCCCAAGTCCAGAACAGATTATGGCAGGCACACAGTACTACATAGAGCCATGACTACATGGAACTCTATTCCACATCAAGTAACTGATGCAAGCAATAAAGTTAGATTTAAAAAACAGATTAAAAAAACACATTATGGAACAGCAGGGACTGTTTGACACAGACACACACACACGCGTGCGCGCACACACACACACACACACACACACACAATAACACACACACAATAACATACGCACTATACATACACATGGATTTAGTACTGTAGATACAGTATGTGGTAGTGGTGGAGTAGGGGCCTGAGGGCACACAGTGTGTTGTGAAATCTGTGAATGTATTGTAATGTTTTTGTCACGCCCTGACCCGAGATATTTCTGTTTTCTTTATATTTTGGTTAGGTCAGGGTGTGACTAGGGTGGCTACGCTAGTTTTTGTATTGTCTAGTTTTTTTTGTATGTCTAGGGTTTTGTAGGTCTAGGGGTTTTTGTAATTCTATGTTGGCCTGATATGTTTCCCAATCAGAGACAGCTGTTTATCATTGTCTCTGATTGGGATTCATATTTAGGTAGCCATTTCCCTTTGGTGTTTGTGGGATCTTGTTCTGTGTTTAGTTGCCTGTCTGCACTATTCATATTAGCTTCACGGTTAGTTTTGTCACGACGAACGTGACAGTTTTTAAAGTGTTATAAACTGCATTAATTTAGCTGGACCCCAGAAAGAGTAGCTGCTGCCTTGGCACCAGCTAATGGGGATCCATAATAAATACAAATACCTTTGCTGCGATTACAGCTGTAAGTCGCTTGGGGTATGTCTCTATCAGTTTTGCACATCGAGAGACTGACATTTTTTCCCATTCCTCCTTGCAAAACAGCTCGAGCTCAGTGAGGTTGGATGGAGAGCATTTGTGAACAGCAGTTTTCAGTTCTTTCCACAGATTCTCGATTGGATTCAGGTCTGGACTTTGACTTGGCCATTCTAACACCCGGATATGTTTATTTTTGAACCATTCCATTGTAGATTTTGCTTTATGTTTTGGATCATTGTCTTGTTGGAAGACAAATCTCCGTCCCAGTCTCAGGTCTTTTGCAGACTCCATCAGGTTTTCTTCCAGAATGGTCCTGTATTTGGCTCCATCCATCTTCCCATCAATTTTAACCATCTTCCCTGTCCCTGCTGAAGAAAAGCAGGCCCAAACAATGATGCTGCCACCACCATGTTTGACAGTGGGGATGGTGTGTTCAGGGTGATGTGCTGTGTTGCTTTTACGCCAAACATAACGTTTTGCATTGTTGCCAAAAAGTTCAATTTTGGATTGTGGATTGTGGATTGTATTTATCATCATTAGTCATTTAGGTCAACATTGGATCATTCAGAGATCCTCACTGAACTTCTGGAGAGAGTTTGCTGCACTGAAAGTAAAGGGGCTGAATAATTTTGCACGCCCAATTTTTCAGTTTTTGATTTGTTAAAAAGTTTGAAATATCCAATAAATGTCGTTCCACTTCATAATTGTGTCCCACTTGTTGTTGATTCTTCACAAAAAAATACAGTTTTATATCTTTATGTTTGAAGCCTGACATGTGGCAAAAGGTCGCAAAGTTCAAGGGGGCCGAATACTTTCGCAAGGCACTGTATGTGGTTTCCAGTTTGAATAAAGTTCAGTGAAGTTCTTTGAGGGCCATCGACGTTTCAGCTTAACGTGGGATGTAAACGGCCGTGGCAATGACGGAGGAGAATTCCCTTGGGAGATAATATGGTCGGCATTTGATTGTGAGGCATTCTAGGTCAGGTGAACAAAATTACCTGAGTTCCTGTATGTTCCTAGAATTACGCCATGAGTTGTTAATCATGAAACACACACCCCTGCCCTTCTGCTTCCCGGAGAGATATTTATTCCTGTCTGCGCGATGTACTGAGAATCCTACTGGCTTTATTGACTCTGACAGAGTATGCCGGGAGAACCATGTTTCCATGAAACAAAGTATGTTACAGGCCCCGATGTCTCTCTGGAAAGAAATCCTTGCTCTAAGCTCATCAACTAAATTATCCAAAGACTGAACATTAGCGAGTAATATACTTGGAAGCGGTGGGTGGTGTTCTCGCTTCCTATGTCGAACCAGCAAGCCGCCTAAAGGAGTGCCTCTCCTCCACCGGCGATGTTTTGGGTCAGCTTCTGGAATAAGTTCAATTGCTCTGGAGAGAGTCGAACAAAGGATCTGCTTCAGGGAAGTTGTATTCCTGGTCGTAATGCTGGTATTTCTGGTGAGTTACCGCCGCTCTAATATGCAATTGTTCTTCCCGGCTGTATGCAATGACACAAAACATTTCCTGAGCTAATAATGTAAAAAATAGTGCATTAAAAAAAATCCTGCAAAGTTTTCTAAGAGCAATGCTGCCATCTCCGCCAGAGCCCAAATCTTCTGGGGGCTCTATCCTACAGTAGAGTCGGAGTGTTTTAATATCAGTAAGATTGTTAAAATGTTCTTTACAGCCCCTAGCTGAAGGCTGTTTGCCACTACTTCATGGCATGTTCTGCTGCGGATGTTGAATGGGTAGTGTTTGTATTTGCTTCACGTAGATGTGCCATTACAAAGCAAGAAGACCAGCAAGCTGTGTGACAGGGCACTGAAAATACAGCAGAATAAAACCTTAGTCATCAAACACGTTGTTGTGTCCCTAGTCTAATGGGATGCATATATCTAATGTCTGAGCCCTGTCCAACTAAAATCATGACCCTTGTGAACAGTGTGCAGTGTCAGGGGATGCCCCCCAAAATAGTTGTAGCTGTTAGAAAACAGCACTCTCTTACGTAATACTGGGGGTGCAGCCACCTTCCTTGTTTAATTATGCCCTGACACTTAGTGCCTCAATTACTAATGTTGATTGGAATTCCTATGCCTGGTTAATTATTATCTTATTAAAAGTCATGTCTTAGCCAAACAAATTGCAACCCTCTCACAATATTATCTTACTTACAATATCTGAACAGCATGGGATATTAGGTGAGAAGGAACATCTCCAATAAGAAAACTCGCTACGGTGATGACAACTAGGTGATTCCCTTCAGATAGAATGATTATAGAATTCTTTATTATATGAGGATATGCTTTCCCATGCATTAAATGAAACTGAGACAGTAAACGACTCCACCAATGCAACAGACACCAGGTTCAAGATCTGTATTATCACATCTTCAATGTACCACATCAAAATAAATACAAATAATAAACCAAAATGAGTCGTGCACCAACCATGTCCAAATTACTTGCAAGCTTGTTTAACACCGTTGGCGCGCGTTGGAGCTCAAAAAAATGACGACAGACATAAAGTCCCGAAGCACCCCACCTATGTAGTCACTCACTTCTCGTAGATATTTCCTCAGCGAAGTATAGCAGTTCTGTGCAGGGGTCCTCACAAGATCCACAGCAAGCACAGCTATCAATGCAGATAGTACTCCTTAGCTGCAACAGATCTCCCATGGAAACATGAACTCGTTAATCTTCCACAAGCAATTCTCTCCAGGTCTCGCACAATGCTAGACTAACCGTGAGGCTGTCAAATACCTCCACCATGAGACGGAAGCTTCAGTCTCTACTAAGTCTTTCTTAACAAAATAATAATACTCTCTTATAAAATAAAATCAGTATTTCCCTTCAAAACTCAGTAGGTTTGGGTTTTGTTCTATTTTCATTGTCTTATTTTGTCGTTTTTCTTCACCAACACTGATGTCTCTCCATCTTTCTTTCTTTCCAAACCCCCTCTTTTTTCCCCAGGCCTCCTGTTAACCAGGTCAACTCTCCCATTGGCCACAACATAACAAGCTACCTCATTGGTATAAACTTAAACTTAAAAGTAAACCAACCTATTCACTTGTACATTTAAATAAATATTTATTCAAAAGAAAGGTATTGATAACATTAAAATTCAGGAGCAATTTGATCACCTTTTAATCTAATACCAATTAATTATAACAAATGAACTCTATACTTGTTAAAACCAAGGGTATTACAAATGTATGAACTGCATTACACTTAAACGATTTCCACTACCACCATGGATTTCTATATGGCTAGCTACTGTATACTATCAGTTTATATGAACGGCAGTTAGAATGTAGGATTTAGCAGACCTTTTTTCTAAACCAGAAAACGACAAATTCCAAATATTGTGTAGCCAAACATATGGCCCCCTAGTCCTCTAGCAGTGCACTATGTAGGGAATAGGGTGCCCTTTTGGACACAGCCCCAGGCTGACAGATGGAGACGTTTGGCTATTGTCATTCTATATGTCAGATTGTAGATTGAACCATTTATTTGTAATACTGGACACTTCACACCATTTAATGAGCTATTCCATAAATAGGACATAACTATAGTATGTTGAGTGGCCCACAGGACTCATAAACAGTGACAGGCAGTGTTGACTTTGGGTTCATGGTCAAATCTGGTGTCTCTTGTCATTCCTCTTCCCAACGTCCAAGGCCATTTTGCATTGTCATTTGTTTTCTTTATGTCTGTTTGTGTGGTAATCTCGAGTATCCAGCCTCTCTAGTCGTATCAGTAGTCACCACTGGTCTCAGGCTGCTTCTGCAGAGGAGGCCAAATGTTTCTTCTTATCACTGGCTAGTGTCAGACCTCAGGGAGCCACCCCAGCTCTGTCAGACACCAAGACCAGAGACAGGACATCACAGGACTAATCAGTTGAAATACAGCCCATTTCTGTCCAACTCTCAAAAGACATTCTAGATTGTATTAGGCAAACAAAGCTGTCCTTCACTGTAGGGAATCAAAACCTAAACAAACCTTGAAACAAGATCAGTGGTGCATTGAGGCTGGCAGGGCCGTACTTTCAGAATGTGCTGCAGGTGCTGTTTGTAAGGCTAACAATGACAGCATACAAGCAAGTAGATAGGACTCACAGCACAGAAGCCTCAAGGCTGAGACTGCATTTTCCTCAACACAATAGAGGATTTACATTTTGGCATTCTGAAGAGGGACCTTCATAGCTGCGTGGATCTGCGAGAAGTGATTAGCGTGTGCGTATGTGGCAGGTAGAGCCTACTAAGTGATATGTCGATTTGCATTTGAGCAAGGCACTTAAGCCTAATTAATCCTGTTGGTCGCTCTGGATAAAAAAAAAAGACTGAAATGGAAGTGTGTGTATCACTATATGAATCCCAAAGTCTTTTACTGCCACAACATACAGTAAAATCGAAGCCATATGGAGATACAGTATCTTCACTGGAGACTTTCTGAGCACCAGAAGGAGAAAGTATTTTTTTAAACACAGCAACAGTGCTATTAACTCTGAAGACTCAATATGTTTTATACGTTGTAGTCTTTCACAATCATGAAGGGTCGGGCTCTCACAGCTTGAGTTAGGGTCAAACTTTTCTTAGTATCAGTAACAAAAAGTAAGCGAACCCACAGCTACTTACCCTGAAGACAGTATTTCTGCTTATACATTTCGGCCTTTCACAACGGGGCTAGGCTGTCACAGCTTGAGTTGGAACACCAGCTGGGGCCATGTTGGTAATGGACCAATCATAGTGGGTACAAACGTAATTATTGTGCATCAGTGGAGGGAACTACTGTGCTGTGCTGTTCTGTGTTGTGTCTGCTACCACGTCAACTTCCATGGTATGATTGTAACGATACCAGTATCATTGCAATGGTGCCAGGAAAATAACGAGTACGTGCCAGGAAAGTAACCTCTCCCTCAATGTCAACAAATCGAAGGAGCTGATTGTGGACTACAGGATACAGCAGAGAGCACACCCCCACCCACATTGTCGGCGCCACAGTGGAGATGGTCAAAAGCATGTCAAAAAAGAGAATACATATCAAACTTAACTCTATGGTCCTCTAAGAACCTGCTTTAAGTCAAATATGTTGTACTATAGCTTGGAATATAAACAAATCCGACACTTTCTGACAATAGAAAACATTTTGTTTCCAAGGTGTGGACCATTTTCCTCTGGAAATTTAGTCTGATTCATGTTGGGTTTCCTTAGTATAATACTTCCGGGAATTGCAGTACTGGTAATGTGAAAGCCCTACTCTATAGGATAGAGCAGGATTCGACCAGGCTGAGGGACTATTCTATTATTTGACGTTGTATGTTATGGATGTTGCATTAGTAGAGAGAACAACCATGCTGAGCCTGATACCATATCAACCTCAATGGCAGGGGTCGGCAACAGGCGGCCCGAGGGCCAAAACCTTCCCGCGAGTGTTTTTATTTTGGGCCCTCCAAGATGTTCTATTTTTTTTAAGTTGGGGGGGGGGGGGGGGGGGGGGGGAGACTGTAAAATCAAATTAACCAAATAAATAGTTTTTTGGCACATGCTTCATAAAAAGGCAAAAAAAAGTATAATTTTCCAACAATCCAGAATTAAGATTAAAACAATCACAAAATAAATAGAAATAGTGAGACAAGGAATAGATACGGTACATAGTGAATAACAATAACGAGTAAAAGTAACATGGCTATATACAGGGAGTATCTGTGCTGATTTGATTTGCAGAGGTACAAGGTAGTTCAAGTAGCTATGTACATATAGGTAGGGGTAAAGTGACTAGGCAACAGGATAGATAAACAGTAGCAGCAGCGTATGTGGTGAGTGTGAAAGTGTCTGTGGCATCAGTATGCATGTGTGCGTTTTTTAAAAACCTTTCTTTAACTAGGCAAGTCCGTTAAGAACAAATTCTTATTTACAATGACATATGGGATAGGCCCAATACAGGGTTATATCAGGGTAGAGTAGTGGCTAATCTTATTTAAGTTGCATTAGTAGAGAGAACGAACATGCTGTGCTGTGCCTGTTACCATATTAATCTCTTTGGGATAGAGCAGGGTTTGACCAGGCTGAGTAGGGGCTAATGTTATCGATGTGACGTTAGTAGAGAGCAACATTATGGACTAAACGTTCAAATTCTTTTGCTGCAGGATTCATTTGCTGAGACTATATAGGTCCAATTAAGATCCATCATCTGTAGGTAAAAGGTCTTCCTGTCCTCAGGTTTATAATTCAACTCATCAGGAAGGGTCATTACAGGAAGGGTCATTACAGGAAGGGTCATTACAGGAAGGGTCATTACAGGTAGGGTCATTACAGGAAGGGTCATTACAGGAAGGGTCATTACAGGAAGGGTCATTACAGGAAGGGTCATTACAGGAAGGGTCATTACAGGTAGGGTCATTACAGGAAGGGTCATTACAGGAAGGGTCATATCCCAAAGGACTCTCCTTACACTTAAGAGAGCTAGCTGTTTCTGGGAGAAGGAAGGAGCGAGAGGAGAGAAGGGGAGAAGGAAAGAGTGAGAGGAGAGAAGGGGAGAAGAAAGGAGTGAGAGGAGAGAAGGGGAGAAAGAAGGAGCGAGAGGAGAGAAGGGGAGAAGGAAGGAGTGAGAGGAGAGAAGGGGAGAAGGAAGGAGTGAGAGGAGAGAAGGAGAGAAGGAAGGAGCGAGAGGAGAGAAGGAAGGAGCGAGAGGAGAGAAGGGGAGAAGGAAGGAGCGTGAGGAGAGAAGTGGAGAAGGAAGGAGCGAGAGGAGAGAAGTGGAGAAGGAAGGAGCGAGAGGAGAGAAGGGGAGAAGGAAGGAGCGAGAGGAGAGAAGTGGAGAAGGAAGGAGCGAGAGGAGAGAAGTGGAGAAGGAAGGAGCGAGAGGAGAGAAGTGGAGAAGGAAGGAGCGAGAGGAGAGAAGGGGAGAAGGAGAAAGAGAAATGCAGCTACTGTCTGAGACTGACCTGCTTTGACACTTTGGATTCTCCCTGACTGACTTGTCAACTTACTGGATTTGTAGCCCCCCGTGCATGTGTGTGAGTGTGTGTGCATCCATGTCTGCATGTGTGTAGATTGCAAACCTTGTCAGCAGAAATGTCCAATACCATGCATTCATCCAGAAATAAAGAACTAAACCCTGATATTAATTCTCCCCGGCTTTACCCAACACACCTCTCTGAAGACTGGGGATAACACTTTACAGATACAATCTTGTCAGGGAAAAACTCTTATCGATCTATATTCTACAGCCCTACAGCTGTTTCTGCTCCAGTATTGTGGCTGTATCTGTCTCCCTGATATGAAATCAGAAGACCCATTAGTGGTGATGAGTTAGTTTAGAAGAGATGCTTGATCCAGGTAGTAAGTACACTGTCCAGCAGCAGATGTTACTGAACCTTCTTTATTGTGGTGCTGACTTCATTATTGTATTATTCTACTGTTTCACTGTTATGGTTGTTTCTCTGTTATGGTTGTTTCTCTGTTATGGTTGTGTTTTTCTGTTATGGTTGTTTCTCTGTTATGGTTGTTTCTCTGTTATGGTTGTTTTTCTCGTATGGTTGTTTCTCTGTTATGGTTGTTTTTCTCGTATGGTTGTTTCTCTGTTATGGTTGTTTCTCTGTTATGGTTGTTTCTCTGTTATGGTTGTTTCTCTGTTATGGTTGTTTCTCTGTTATGGTTGTGTTTCTCTGTTATAGTTGTTTCTCTGTTATAGTTGTTTCTCTGTTATGGTTGTTTCTCTGTTATGGTTGTTTCTCTGTTATGGTTGTTTTTCTCGTATGGCTGTTTCTCTGTTATGGTTGTTTCTCTGTTATGGTTGTTTCTCTGTTATGGTTGTTTCTCTGTTATGGTTGTGTTTCTCTGCTATAGTTGTTTCTCTGTTATAGTTGTTTCTCTGTTATGGTTGTTTCTCTGTTATGGTTGTTTCTGTGTTATGGTTGTTTTTCTGTTATGGTTGTTTCTGTGTTATGGTTGTTTTTCTGTTATGGTTGTTTCTGTGTTATGGTTGTTTTTCTGTTATGGTTGTTTCTCTGTTATGGTTGTTTTTCTGTTATGGTTGTTTCTGTGTTATGGTTGTTTTTCTGTTATGGTTGTTTCTGTGTTATGGTTGTTTTTCTGTTATGGTTGTTTCTCTGTTATGGTTGTTTCTCTGTTATGGTTGTTTCTGTGTTATGGTTGTTTTTCTCTTATGGTTGTTTCTGTGTTATGGTTGTTTTTCTGTTATGGTTGTTTCTGTGTTATGGTTGTTTTTCTGTTATGGTTGTTTCTCTGTTATGGTTGTGTTTCTGTTATGGTTGTTTCTCTGTTATGGTTGTTTCTCTGTTATGGTTGTGTTTCTGTTATGGTTGTTTCTCTGTTATAGTTGTTTCTCTGTTATGGTTGTTTCTCTGTTATGGTTGTTTCTCTGTTATGGTTGTGTTTCTGTTATGGTTGTTTCTCTGTTATGGTTGTGTTTTTCTGTTATAGTTGTTTTTCTGTTATAGTTGTTTTTCTGTTATGGTTGTTTTTCTCGTATGGCTGTTTCTCTGTTATAGTTGTTTCTCTGTTATGGTTGTTTCTCTGTTATGGTTGTGTTTCTGTTATGGTTGTGTTTCTGTTATGGTTGTTTCTCTGTTATGGTTGTTTCTCTGTTAAGGTTGTGTTTTTCTGTTATGGTTGTTTCTCTGTTATGGTTGTTTCTCTGTTATGATTGTTTTTCTCGTATGGCTGTTTCTCTGTTATAGTTGTTTCTCTGTTATGGTTGTGTTTCTCTGTTATGGTTGTGTTTCTCTGTTATAGTTGTGTTTCTCTGTTATAGTTGTTTCTCTGTTATAGTTGTTTCTCTGTTATGGTTGTTTCTCTGTTATGGTTGTTTCTCTGTTATGGTTGTTTTTCTCGTATGGCTGTTTCTCTGTTATGGTTGTTTCTCTGTTATGGTTGTGTTTATCTGTTATGGTTGTTTCTCTGTTATGGTTGTTTTTCTCGTATGGCTGTTTCTCTGTTATAGTTGTTTCTCTGTTATGGTTGTGTTTCTCTGTTATAGTTGTTTCTCTGTTATGGTTGTTTCTCTGTTATGGTTGTTTCTCTGTTATGGTTGTTTCTCTGTTATGGTTGTTTCTCTGTTATGGTTGTTTTTCTCGTATGGCTGTTTCTCTGTTATGGTTGTTTTTCTCGTATGGCTGTTTCTCTGTTATGGTTGTTTATCTGTTATGGTTGTTTCACTGTTATGGTTGTTTCTCTGTTATGGTTGTTTCTCTGTTATGGTTGTTTCTCTTCTTCCACTTCTCAGAGATGGCGAGTCCCTCATATTTCCTTCCAGGCACTGACATTTCCTTTGTAAATGAGCAGGATACTTCAGAGAGTGTAATGAGGCAGAACCAATACCGACCGCCTTATGAAGTAACATTTAAAATTGCGTATTTAAAAATATATATTTTGTGGTATCCAATTAGTAGTTACCGTCTTGTCTCATCGCAAAATGGTATATGATATACAAAATGGTATATCATACACTGTATTTGAGGAGTAGTGGAAAAGTAATTCTGCTTTGAAAGTTAATATTGTAAACCCACTTTTAAGAAAATTGCCTTGAATGTTTTAGTATTGTACTGGAGAGCTCTTCTTTGTCTACCCCCATTCAACATTGTTCACACCCTCTTAAGCTTAAGCCCCACCCAAACTCTGACCATTTTACTAGCTCTAGCAGAGTTGGTTAGGCTGTTTTCATGTTATCCATAGCTTTGGTGACTGTATCTGCTGGCAACAATTTAATTATGCTTCTTTTGTCGACGTTAACTGAGACTGGCCATATTCAACGGATGTTGAGCGTTCGTAAATTCATCAGTTATTCTGCGCTCTGGCACACTCAGACGAGAGTGCTCTGAAATCGGAGTAGATGGCCAGACTGAATTTGCGAACGCACACGAAATGGTTACTTGCATAGTGGAGTACACAAGTTAAACAATTTAAAGGCAATGCTACCAAATACTAATTGAGTGTATGTAAACTTCTGACCCACTGGAAATGTGATGATAGAAATAAAAGCTGAAATAAATCACTCTACTATTATTCTGACATTTCACTTTTTGAAAATAAAGTGATGATCCTAACTAACCTAAGACAGGGATTTTTTACTAGGATTAAATGTCAGGAATTGTGAAAAACTGAATTTAAATGTATTTGGCTAAGATGTATGTAAACTTCCGACTTCAACTGTATATTAATATGGGCTATTTTCAGCCCTTTCCTGGGTAGCTTATCAGAGAGAGACATAATATTGACAACGCAAGAGAAAAAATATATACATTCAGCATTAATCAATTGGTGTGTGTGTGTGTGTGTGCTGAGGGGTTGAGGCTACGAACCCATAGGTCTGGCTCTCTCATCCCTTCCAGGCTTCTGGGAGGGAGGGTGGACAATGAGTCTGTTGTAGTGGATGTACGCAATGTTCCCAAGCGCTCTGGCAGCTTTCATGGCTGGGATCAGTTCCTTCCTCTTCTGGCACACAGCTTCAGGATAGTCCTCGTTGAGAAAAATATATGTTCCTCTCAAGTTCTTGGCTCTTTCCAGAACAGGTACATTGTCCTTGAACCTCAGGAATCACTATCGGCCTGGGCCTATCACCTGGGCCGGTGGTGGGTTTTCCAGCCCTATGGCGCGCTCAACCTCAATCTTCCTGTGGTCCATCTTCAATTTCTCAGAGATCATTTCCCTCACTTTGTCCTCAGACTAGATTTTGCTCGCCTCAAGTAGAGTATATTGTGATAAATTGCAGGCCACACTACTTGCCTAGAGAGTTTTCAGCTATACTTTTCGTGGCTGTTTATTTACCACCACAGACAGATGCTGGCACTAAGACCGCACTCAGTCAGCTGTATAAGGAAATAAGCAAACAGGAAACCACTCACCCAGAGGCGGCGCTCCTAGTGGCCGGAGACTTTAATGCAGGGAAACTGAAATCAGTCCTACCAAATCTCTATCAACATGTTAAATGTGCAACCAGAGGGAAAAAAAATATAGATCAACTGTACTCCACACACAGAGACGCATACAAAGCTCTCCCTCACCCTCAATTTGGTAAATCCGACTAAACTCTATCCTCCTGATTCCTGCTTACAAGCAAAAAGGAAAGCAGGAAGCACCAGTGACTCAGTCTATAAAAAAGTGGTCAGATGAAGACCCGTAGCACTCACGTCCGTAGCCATGAAGTGCTTTGAAAGGTTGGTAATGGCTCACATCAACACCATTATCCCAGAAACCCTAGACCCACTCCAATTTGCATACCGCCCAAACAGATCCACAGATGATGCAATCTCTATTGCACTCCACACTGCCCTTTCCCACCTGGACAAAAGGAACACTTATGTGAGAATGCTATTCATTGACTACAGCTCAGCGTTCAACCCCATAGTACCCTCAAAGCTCATCACTAAGCTAAGGATCCTGGGACTAAACACCTCCCTCCGCAACTGGATCCTGGACTTCCTGATGGGCTGCCCCCAGTTGGTGAGGGTAGGTAGCAACACAACTGCCACGCTGATCCTCAACACTGGAGCTCCCCAGGTGTGCGTGCTCAGTCCCCTCCTGTACTCTGTGTTCACCCACGACTGCATGACCAGGCACGACTCCAACACCATCATTAAGTTTGCAGACGACACAACAGTGGTAGGCCTGATCACCGACAACGACGAGGGAGGAGGTCAGAGATCTGGCCGGGTGGTGTCAGAATAACAACCTATCCCTAAATGTAACCAAGACTAAGGAGTTGATTGTGGACTACAGGAAAAGGAGGACTGAGCATGCCCCCATTCTCATCGACGGGGCTGTAGTGGAGCAGGTTGAGAGCTTCAAGTTCATTGGTGTCCACATCAACAACAAACTAGAATGGTCCAAACACACCAAGACAGTCGTGAAGAGGGCACGATAAAGCCTATTCCCCCTCAGGAAACTAAAAAGATTTGGCATGGGTCCTGAGATCCTCAAAAGGTTCTACAGCTGCAACATCGAGAGCATCACTGCCTGGTACGGCAAGTCATGGACTGTTCTCTCTACTACCGCATGGAAAGCGGTACCGGAGTGCCAAGTCTATAGGACAAAAAGGCTTCTCAACAGTTGACTCCTGAACAGGTAATCAAATGGCTACCCGGACTATTTGCATTGTGTGCTCCCCCCAACCCCACTTTTTACGCTGCTGCTACTCTCGGTTTGTCATATATGCATAGTCAATTTAACTATACAATGTACATACTACCTCAATTGGGCCGACCAACCAGTGCTCCCGCACATTGGCTAACCGGGCTATCTGCATTGTGCTGAGCCACCCACCACCCGCCAAACCCTCTTTTACGCTTCTGCTACTCTCTGTTCATCATATATGCATAGTCACTTTAAACTTTAACCATATCTATGTCGCCTCGCTAGTTTTATAGCATTGCTACTGTATATAGCCTGTCTTTTTACTGTTGTTTTATTTCTTTACTTACCTATTGTTCACCTAATAATTTTTTTGCACTGGTTAGAGCCTGTAAGTAAGCATTTCACTGTAAGGTTGGTTCACTGTAAGGCACCTGTTGTAATAAACTTTGATTTGATTTGACTCCATCCAGGTCTCATGTGGAGATTCTGAAATTCCGTCCACAACAATGTTGCTTTGATTGTACCTCGAGATCTGATTCATCTGTCATTGTAATCATGGATTGACACACAGAACTGATCTCCTCTTCCAATGACTTACAGATTGCTGTCATCTTGCCGTTCTCCTGTTTCAACTCGTCGAGCTGACCTTGTTGTGAATTGTTAGATTCTGTTGGAGCTAGGAACACAAGCATTTCGCTACACCCTCAATAACGTCTGCTAAATATGTGTGTGACCAATAAAGTTTTTAAAACATTTTTTTTATAAACTTTACGCCAAATAAGCCTCACGCATTGTCTGCTTCACAAATTGCATCCCATTCCCTTTATAGTGCACTACTTTTGACCATGGCCCAAAGGGTACACATGCACCAGTAATCCCTGTGCCAATTCAAATCATACTAAGTTTACTCAAATATAGTTGAAGTACTGTCACGAATCCCGCCGAAGATGGTGCCTCTTCCTGTTCGGGTGGCGCTCGGCGGTCGTCATCGCCGGCCTACTAGCTGCTACCGATCCCCTTTTCTGTTTCATTTAGTTGTGTCTGATTAGTTGCACCTGATTTGTGTTTAGGTTTTGGTTGTGGGCTATTTAAACCCAGTAGTCCCGCCGGCTTCTGTGCGGGCTTGTTTTTCTGTTTATGGTGTGTGGTTATTTTGTGGTATTCATTTTTCCGATCAGTTTCGTCCTGTTGTTTGGACTGGTTCTTTACACGCCCTTGTGTGTGTGGCGTGACCGTCTCTCTGTTTTTTTGGAAAATAAAGATCCACATCTTTTTGAACTACCCTGCTCCCTGCGCCTGACTCCTCCACCCACTACTTATAGAAGCCGTGACAAGTACTACTTAAGTCATGTTTTGAGGTATCTGTACTTCACTATTTACGTTTTTTGACAACTTTTACTCCACTACATTCCTAAAGAAAATAATGTAACTTTTACTCCATACATTTTCCCTGACACACAAAAGTACTGGTTACATTTTGAATGCTTAGCAGGACAGGAAAATGGTCCAATTCACACACTTATCAAGAGAACATCCCTGGTCATCCCTGCTGCCTCTGATCTGGCAGATTCACTAAACACAAATGCTTAGTTTGTAAATGATTGTCTGTGTTGTAGTGTGCTGCTGGCTATCCGTAACTGTACAAAACAATAAAAAGTCTGGTTTTCTTAATCTAAGGAATTTGAAATGATTTATACTTTTACTTTTGATACTTAAGTATATTTAAAACCAAACACTTTTAGACTTTTACTTAAGTAGTATGTTTCTGGGTGACTTTCACTAGAGTAATTTTCTATTAAGGTATCTTTACTGTTACTCAAGTATGACAATTGGGTACTTTTTACACCACTGTGAAGAAGCCAGTTGTTGAGGGCTTCTTGGTCATGAAATGTTTGCATCCTAATAAGTGATATTCGTCACACCAATTAGAAAGAGGACAAGCCACTCTACATCTACATCCAGACTTAACTCAATAGTGCTACAGTCCCCCCTGACAATGTCCACTGGTTAAGGCTGTAGTGTGGAATGTAGTGTACCCTTAAGTGTTATGGGGAAAGGGTGACTTTAATTGAATTGACAACTGATACGCAACTGGCAGTAGGTGATGTGTCACAATACAATGTCCCTGACATACACAATCAGTACAGTAAGTGGAAAAACATGACAAGTATCTCATAAATTACGAAATTGTGAACAGTTCTCTCAGATTTCGAGCTTTGCCTGAGAGGGACAGAATCCAGAAGGGAGTTATCATGCAGTTGGCATCTGTCTATGTAGTTCAGCCTGAGTGAAACAATGTAATAGCTGTATCGTAGATAATCATCGAGGGTGATAGAGAGGAGAGAGATAGAGGGTGGGAGAGATTAAGACACTGAGGATGAGAGTATGGAGAGTGCATTCACCACAAATGTTTGCTCCCATCTTGCCTGATGATCGTTCATTGATCTCATGCTCAATTAGAACTCTTCAATACCATTATTATCACATTATCATTACCAAGAACATTGGTTACTTTCAGTTGAGTGAACCTTTCTATTAGGAAAAATCTATGCCTCTTGTCTCCATGGTTACACTTCATGAATCTAATGATTATAAGTACCCTTTATTACACAGTTTACATGCTAATAGTTTTCTGCTCTCGGTGGTGATCAAATATTAATGGTTGAATGATGTTTCTCCTCCTTTCAACAGTGGTTACTGTGAAATGATAATCATTATTTACAATGAACAAAAATATAAATGCAACATTATCAATTTCAAAGATTTTACTGAGCTACAGTCAACATAAGGAAATCCGTCAATTGAAATCAATTCATTGGGCCATAATCCATGGATTTCACGTGACCGGTCATAGATACCTTAAAAAAAAAAGTAGGGGCGTGGATCAGAATCAGTCAGTCAATATCTGATGTGCTTAATGGGTGACATGTTTGGTGAGTAGGCAGTCTAAGGAAGAACTGGGAAATGCTCAGCTTTCAGCAATTGTGTCAGATCATTATGACATGGGGCCATGCATTATCCTGCTGAAACATGAAGTGATGGTGGCAGATGAATGGCACGACAATGGGCCTCAGGATCTTGTTACAGTATCTCTGTGAATGTAAATTGCCATCAATTTGTGTTCAATTGTGTTCAATTTGAATTGTGTTCGTTGTCCATAGCCTATTCCTGCCCATACCATAACTTGTCACTCTGTTCCAGTGGTGATTTTAACATGTATCTTGATGGGGAAAACCCCCCATTTTTTTTTTAGATGTATCCCAGTAAAGCCACTACACAACACAACACTAAACAATACATCAATTGCACTATAACGGTGACAAACGGAGCCCACAAACTGTTAGGGCCTGTTAGAGTCCCAACACCTGGCTATCAGCGGAGCCTTCTGACTCTCCTGACAGTGGATCAAAGGACCCATCAGCGAGGCAAATGCTTGAAGATAGCCAGACCTCCTCTCACTCAAAGAGGAGGGGAAGGAAGGGGGGCGGTGCCGGTCTTGACACCTTAACACTGGGTCGTAAATTCAGAGAGAATTTTCTCTTCTTTGCCCTGCAGTACTGGAAGACTGGAACTCCTTTGTTACAGAGAGACTTTTGGTACCAAAACATTTTTCTCAAAGAGAATGAACTTTGGAACAATATTCGTAAAATAGGAATGTTAAGAATGGTCAGGGGGGGGATCTAAATAATCATCCTGTCACATTGTTCATTGTTTTGTGATGTTATAAAGAATGCTATTGTCACGCCCTGTTCTTAGAGAGCCTTTTTATTTCTCTATTTGGTTAGGTCGGGGTGTGATTTGGGTGGGAATTCTAGTTTTCCTATTTCTTTGTTTGGCCTGGTATGGTTCCCAATCAGAGGCAGCTGTCTATCGTTGTCTCTGATTGGGGATCATACTTAGGCAGCCTTTTTTCTCCCTTTAGTTTGTGGGATCTTGATTTTGTATAGGTGCTGTGTAGCCTGCAGAACTTTACGTTCATTTTGTATTTTGTTGTTTTTCGGTGTTCATTTTAAATGAAGTAAGATGTTCGCCTACCATGCTGCACCTTGGTCTAATTCATCCAACGAACGTAACAGAAGATCCCACCACACGAGGACCAAGCAGCTTTGCCAGGAGGAGCAGGGATCCTGGGCCCGGGAGAAAAATGAGTGGAGGACATCATGGACATGGGAGGAGGTTATGGCAGGGGACAAGACCCTGCCATGGAAGCAGGCGGAAGCAGCGAAGGAGGACCAACGGCGACTCCGAAGTTCGCGACCACGAAGGAAGCCCGAGAGGCAGCCCCCAAAAATGTTTTTTGGGGGGACACGGGTTGGTCGGCATAGCTAAGGGGCGAGTTTGAGAGCGAAGAGGAGTATTGTGATAGACTGAGTGAGGAGTATTAGTTGAGGGGAGTGATAATGGTGTCTGGAGCAAGACAGTCGCCGTGAGGAGCATGGGACCAGTCAGGCACCATGTTATGCGGAGATACACAGTGTGTCTCCAGTGCGCATCCACAGCCTGGTGCGTTCTGTGCCAGCTCCTCGCACTTGCCGTGCGAAAGTGAGCATCCAGCCAGGACGGGTTGTGCCGGCTCAGCGCTCCTGGTCTTCAGTACGCCTCCTCGGTCCAGGATATCCTGTGCCGGTTCTACGCACTGTGTCGCCAGTGCGCCTTCACAGCCCAGTGCGTCCTGTGTCAGTGCCCCGCACTTGCCAGGCTAAAGTGAGCATCCAGCCAGGATGCGTTGTGCCAGCTCTACACTCCAGACCTCCAGTGTGTCTCCACGGTCCAGTATATCCTGCGCCGGCTCTATGCACTGTGTTCCAAGCGCGCCTACACAGTCCAGTACATCCTGTGCCTCCTCCCCACACTCGCTCTGAGGTGCGTGTCACCAGCCCGGTGCCACCAGTACCGGCCCCACTGAGAGATATAAAAATAGTATCCATGAGTCTGTCGGACTCTTGGTAAGTAGTTTTTTTTCCTCCAAATTCCAAAGTATCCCTTTAAGTTGTCAAAGTTTGACATGCAAGGCAGTATAGCAAGGTAATGGTGCTTTTGATCAAAAGGTGATCTCAGCTCAAGCTTTATCATAGTGCCCCTTGTCACTGTCACTAATTAGCGAGGTTTCACTTTCACTTTAGTGAAAAAATCAAATACAATCCGCAGCTATCATTCAGCAGCCTAAAGTCTAAAGCCGTTGAATGGTGAGGAGAGAAAATGAGGGTGTGATGGGGTTCAAAGGAACAGGCCATTACTTTGATAGGGACCGAGTGGTCACTGTAATTAAGGCAATGGGGGGGGGGCTCCTGCTGTTGAGGGGTGTGGGGCTCCTGCTGTTGTTGAGGGGGGAGACACACACACAGAGAGAGAGGAGAAGCAGTCCGGTAATAATGTTCCTTCCCTCTGGTCTCAGGGTGCTGGATGATCTAATGGGGCTTTCAGCCAGAGTTTCAGCCCTGATTCGTCCCAAATGCAGGTACGCTAATGACTGCAATTAAGGAATGATGGAAGGGAGCGTAGGAAGTGGCTCCTGCGTACTGCTTGTATGAAAAAATAGCAGTGAGTGGCTATTAACAGTCTAGACTGGGTTGAAGACTTGAAGCAGTACTGTTTGTACTCTAGCTCTTTCCTGTCTCCTGCTAGGTTTCCCCCCTCATCACCCTATGTACTGTCACTAATGAAAGTCTACACACCCCTTGCACAGTCTTCACATTTTGCTGACTTAAAATTACATTTAAAAAGGGAATGCATTTCATTTATTTTCCAATTAAATTTTGAAAATTCTCTAAATTTTTTATTTAATTTGTAAAATGTGGAGTTGGTTGTGTACATCAGTAGGAACAAAATATAATGCAATTTTAAGGTAGCAAAAATGTTAACTGTACACTAGGCACTGTATGTGTCACGACTTCTGCCAAAGTCGGTCCCTCTCCTTGTTCGGGCTGCGTTCGGCGGTTGACGTCACCGTTCTTCTAGCCATCGCCGATCCACCTTTCATTTTCCATTTATTTTGTCTTGTCTTCCCACACACCTGGTTTCAATTCCATCATTACATGTTGTGTATTTAACCCTCTGTCCCCCCCATGTCCTTGTCCGGAATTGTTTATTGTAGTGCTTGTGCACGTTATGCTGGTGTGTAACGGGTTTTGTTTAGCCATTGATTTATTGTTCTGTTTACGGTGGTTTTGTTTATTAAACTGCGCCGTTGTAAATCAGTTTTTGCTCTACTGCGCCTGACTTCTCTGCCGCCAGTACGCACCCCCTACAGTATGTCACTTTTGAGTGATGAGTGGGGTTATGAAGGGATAAATTATCTTCTGGTACATGACATGACATGACATGTCCAAAGGGAGAAGACAGATTGCAGTAGAAATCAGTTCCTGAGACAGTGTCCATACAGTGAAGTGACACTGTATTGTATAAAACTGGCACTGGCACTGCTGTGTTGTATAAAACATGGGGAATAAACACCAGTGACTGGTACCATTGATTACTACAGCACAAGAAATTGCGGTGTAGATATTGGGTTGAAACAAATATTTTTTACATTTAAAATGCTGTTCCTGCAATTCTACACAGTTTGACATAACTATATTGAGGTGTATTTTGAAAACACAGTATAAGTGGAAGGACCCCCAATCCCCAGAAATATAAACATTTTGCCATGGGACAGAGTAAAAAATGAAAAATGTGCAGTTTTCTAATGCTATTCTACACAATTTGTAATGTTTTTAAAAAAACTACAGTATATACAGTGCCTTGCGAAAATATTCGGCCCCCTTGAACTTTGCGACCTTTTGCCACATTTTAGGCTTCAAACATAAAGATATAAAACTGTATTTTTTTGTGAAGAATCAACAACAAGTGGGACACAATTTATTCAAACTTTTTTAACCTCTAGCACTTAGCCATCCCGGATCTGGGATCGTGAATACAGACTCAAGCTCATTACCATAACGCAACGTTAACTATTCATGAAAATCGCAAATTAAATGAAATAAATATGCCATCTCTCAAGCTTAGCCTTTTGTAAACAACACTGTGCATAGTCGAGCATCTTTTCGTGACAAAATATTGCGCTTAAAACGGGAACGTTTTTTATCCAATAATGAAATAGCGCCCCCATAGACTCAACTGGATTTATAAACAAATCAAAAACTGAAAAATTGGGCGTGCAAAATTATTCAGCCCCCTTAAGTTAATACTTTGTAGCGCCACCTTTTGCTGCGATTACAGCTGTAAGTCGCTTGGGGTATGTCTCTATCAGTTTTGCACATCGAGAGACTGAATTTTTTTCCCATTCCTTCTTGCAAAACAGCTCAAGCTCAGTGAGGTTGGATGGAGAGCATTTGTGAACAGCAGTTTTCAGTTCTTTCCACAGATTCTCGATTGGATTCAGGTCTGGACTTTGACTTGGCCATTCTAACACCTGGGTATGTTTATTTTTGAACCATTCCATTGTAGATTTTGCTTTATGTTTTGGATCATTGTCTTGTTGGAAGACACATCTCCGTCCCAGTCTCAGGTCTTTTGCGGACTCCATCGGGTTTTCTTCCAGAATGGTCCTGTATTTGGCTCCATCCATCTTCCCATCAATTTTAACCATCTTCCCTGTCCCTGCTGAAGAAAAGCAGGCCCAAACCATGATGCTGCCACCACCATGTTTGACAGTGGGGACGGTGTGTTCAGTGTGATGAGCTGTGTTGCTTTTACGCCAAACATAACGTTTTGCATTGTTGCCAAAAAGTTCAATTTTGGTTTCATCTGACCAGAGCACCTTCTTCCACATGTTTGGTGTGTCTCCCAGGTGGCTTGTGGCAAACTTTAAACGACACTTTTTTACTTTTTATATCTTTAAGAAATGGCTTTCTTCTTGCCACTCTTCCATAAAGGCCAGATTTGTGCAATATCCGACTGATTGTTGTCCTATGGACAGAGTCTCTCTCCCACCTCAGCTGTAGATCTCTGCAGTTCATCCAGAGTGATCATGGGCCTCTTGGCTGCATCTCTGATCAGTCTTCTCCTTGTATGAGCTGAAAGTTTAGAGGGACGGCCAGGTCTTGGTAGATTTGCAGTGGTCTGATACTCCTTCCATTTCAATATTATCGCTTGCACAGTGCTCCTTGGGATGTTTAAAGCTTGGGAAATCTTTTTGTATCCAAATCCGACTTTAAACTTCTTCACAACAGTATCTCGGACCTGCCTGGTGTGTTCCTTGTTCTTCATGATGCTCTCTGCGCTTTTAACGGACCTCTGAGACTATCACAGTGCAGGTGCATTTATACAGAGCCTTGATTACACACAGGTGGATTGTATTTATCATCATTAGTCATTTAGGTCAACATTGGATCATTCAGAGATCCTCACTGAACTTCTGGAGGGAGTTTGCTGCACTGAAAGTAAAGGGGCTGAATAATTTTGCACGCCCAATTTTTCAGTTTTTGATTTGTTAAAAAAGTTTGAAATATCCAATAAATGTCGTTCCACTTCATGATTGTGTCCCACTTGTTGTTGATTCTTTACAAAAAAATACAGTTTTATATCTTTATGTTTGAAGCCTGAAATGTGGCAAAAGGTCACAAAGTTCAAGGGGGCCGAATACTTTCGCAAGGCACTGTATATAGTTTTACAGCTAATTCCTTCAATTATACAAATTTTACCATGGGGCACGGAGAAAACTGTGTTGTTTTATATCTTGTCTCATGCTATTCTTCACATTTTGCCATGAGGATGAGAGAAATTGTAACTGTCCGGGTAAATATCTCACTTTTAAAACTTCACACCCAAATAATGTTGTTGATTCATCCAATAATCATATTTGTGGACAAAGCATACATTGGAGAAAACCTCAAACTTGTATCTCAAACAGTTTTAAAATAGCTTGATATTTACTCATAGAGAAGGATGAGCTGGCCAATCAGCTGTTGTAACGGCAGATTTCCTCCTCTTCGTCAGAAGACCAAACCGAAACAGTCCCATGTGGTGACAAACACAGAAACAAACACACACAAACCAACAGTGAAACCCAGGCTACTTAAGTATGATTCTCAATCAGAGACAACTAACGACACCTGCCTCTGATTGAGAACCATACTAGCCCGAAACAGAAACCTAAACATAGAAACACAAAACATAGACTGCCCACCCAACTCACGCCCTGACCATACTAAATAAAGACAAAACAAAGGAAAATAAAGGTCAGAACGTGACAGCTGTCTACTTTTTTTATCACCGGTATACGCCAACACCATTCTGTTGTTGGGGTACGCCCATACCCTTCTAACTGCTTTTTAACATATTTAATTAAAAACATTTGGCAGGAAAACTATTTCACTCATATTGTTATCAATAATAGGTCATACTGTATATCATAGAAATCTGTGAATACTGGATAGTTACCTTAAAGGTTGAATATGGGCTTTAAACTATATAACTGATCAACGAACCATCATACCAGGTCATTTAATGCTTAAACCCCCCCCAAAAGTGGTCCTGTGAAGCTAAGTTGGTAGAGCACGTTACTTACAATGCCAGGGTTTTGGGATTGATTCCTGCTGGGGAGCAGTGTGAGAAAATGGAGGCACTCACTACCAATGTTACCTAAAAAAAAATTGCCACTGAGCACATTTTAGGTCTGCTGAGCGCAAAGTTGAACGTTGTAAAAATACTGTGTAACTTCCAACATGCGTTTACTCTGGACAGTGAGGCTGTACCTGCTTAAATGTACAGTTTTAACAGTGGCCAAGTGGGTTACTGTGGCTATTTGATCATAATGTATGCTTACCAGAGTGGCCTACCATCACCAACAATGGAGAAAATGCCTCCCATAACATTTTAACATAGTAGCAACACAGTAGAAGCCAATGTAGGCCTACATTATATGAGACTTTTGGGAAAAAAACATGCAGGGCTTGACATTAACCCGTTTATCCACTTGTCCTTCAAACAAGGAGGTGACTGAAAATGTTGTGGTTTTGATGCAATTTCCATACCAGTATTACAGAGAATCAGACAAATGATGCTACCTTCTGCCTATTGGTTATTTAGCTTATTCAAGCCTGTCTAAAAATACAACACTGCCCCTTTAAGACAAAAAAAGCTCCTGATTTATTTTCAAACATGTCTAGAAAGGTATACATGTTGTGTTCTTGTAGGAAGCAATCACTTTTATTATTGACTATAACTGAGCTAATAGCTCACTAACTAGCAAAGGATATGAACAAAATGTGCACACGTGGCTACATGCAGCTCTTGCTTTGATCTCAAAACAAGGGAATCTACTCACGACCGCTCATGCTGTAATCCAGGGGTGGGCAATTCCAGTCCTTGAGGTCGTGATTGGTGTCACAGTTTTGCCCCAGCCACAGCTAACACACCTGACTCCAATAATCACCTAATCATGATCTTCAGTTCAGAATGCAGTTAGACTAATAAGCTGTGTTTGCTAGGGATGGAGAAAAAGTATGACACCAATCAGGCCCTGGAGGACTGGAGTTGCCCACTCCTGCTGTAAACACAGTCCAGTTCAAAGTAAATAGCACATATCCATATATGTGACCCGATTCAGGAAACTAGGCGTATGTCGCAAGTCACGAATTCACAGTAGAGCCGTTTGAAAGTAAAAATATTTTTTTATTCAAATGTGTTTTTTGGTGGAAATGCCTTCTCGAACATGTAAACTTTCATTGTATACCACAGTACTAAACTATATTCAGTTGCCCAGGGATATCCTCCTTGCTACCAAGGGTTGGCAGCACTACAATATGCATGTGATAAAGCATCAACCATTACCATGGGATATCCAATAACCATCCACACACACCATAAGATAGTGGAGTTGATGGAACAGGAAAATTTTGTTCTAAGTAATGCTAGAACCTTGGAATATATGACCCTGTTGACTTACCCAGACGTTTCTATTAAGCGATGTGCTACAGTAAACCCAGCTGAAAGAATTCAACTGGACTTTGAAGCGCAGGCACATAATTGTGTAGCGGAATCCCTGATGTTTACCAAACTCAGGCCAGACCTAGAGTCTACCCCATTACTAAACATAGTCGGTTCTTACTTGAAAGAATATTTTGTAGATGTATCCTGTTATAAGGACCATACGGGAAATCACACGGGATATGTTGTTGTGCAAAAACAGGGAAGATCATTTACGGAAGTAAAAATAGAATACTGTCCACAACCATGCTCAGCCTAGCTAGCTGAATTAAAAGCACGTATTGCCACATGCACACTAGGTAGAGGAAAAATTGTAAATATAAGCACCTGGAGTGTGTCACCTATTTGGAGCAGTTTGGAAACAGTGAGGGTTCAAGAAAAGTGATGGAACACACATACAACACCACAAGCAGATTGTTAAATTAATGACAGCAATAATGTACCCCACAAAACTGGCAATCGTGAAGTGTAAAGACAAAAAAAGGGTAATCATTTTGTTATTAGAAGTAATAATGTGGCAGATGAAGCGGCTGAAAAGGTATTAAAATGCACCATCCCAATATTAACGGCACCAATAGTTATCATTGAATCTGTACCACAACCAGAAGACATAAGAATGCAGGAATGAGCAGGGACTTACAAGCAATCAATGTGGCACCAGAGAGGGGCAACCAAAGATATGTAGGGACTATGGAGATCCCATGAAGGGACCATAGTGGCACCTACTATGTTGCTTAATCTACTAATTACTGATGTGCATGGTTTTGACCATTGCGCAAGGGGGAAGTGGTAATTAAAGTGGTAATTAAAATTAAAAAGCAAGGCTACCGGTCAACATACAGGCAATGGAGGATAATGCATTAGCAAAATGTGAGGTATGTGTGCAAAACAACAATCGAAAGGTAAGGGAAGACCCCCATGAAATGGACAAAAATGAATGGCAAATTATTGCCATTGGGTGAACCATATACACAATTGCAAATACCACTCAAATGGACGATAGTTCATCCAAACCATATGGCAAGTGGAACATGGCAAATGCCAAGTGTCATACCCCAAACATCCCAAAGATGGTGAGTGCGTTCCACTGTAGATTTTCATATGGCAAATGGTCACAAAGTCAAGACCCAAGGGTGACATTTTGAAATTCTAAAAAAAAAATCGAAATTTTAAAACCTCTAAAAAAGTGCTTTTTGGACCGTTTTTCTGGGGGGGGGGTTGATTTTTTTGTTGTCAATTATACATATGTAATAACCGTATGAACATATTTGTCTTATTTTATTGCGTTTGTCCATAAGGCCTATGTTTTGTCCATTTGCAATATATGATCATAGGAATTCGGCTTCCGAATCCAAAAGTCAGTGAACCATGGCCAAATGGCATAAGAAATGTCCAAACGCCATATATACGTATTGAAAGTACCAAATCAGGATGTTATGTCCATTTGCCATATATGATCATAGGAATTCGGCTTCCAAACCCAAAAGTCAGTGAACTATGTCCAAATGGCATAAGAAATGTCCAAATGGCATTTATACTGACCAAATTATATATATCACTATGTTAAGCCTATATATCACTATGTTAACCTCTCTGATCTCCCCATCCCGGATCCGGTATCAGGAATACAGACTCAAGCTCATTACCATAACGCAACGTTAACTATTCATGAAAATCGCAAATGAAATGAAATAAATATGCCATCTCTAAAGCTTAGCCTTTTGTAAACAACACTGTCATCTCAGATTTTCAAAATATGCTTCTCAACCATAGGAAAACAATAATTTGTGTAAAAGTAGCTAGCTAGCGTAGCATTTAGCGTTAGCATTAGCGTTAGCATCCAGCACGCAACATTTCAACAAAAACATAAAAGCCTTCAAATAAAATAATTTACCTTTGAAGAACTTCTGATGTTTTCAATGAGGATACTCTCAGTTAGATAGCAGATGCTCAGTTTTTCCAAAAAGATTCTTTGTGTATTAGAAATAGCTTCGTTTTATACATCACATTTGGCTACCAAAAAAAAACGAAAATTCAGCCCTTAAAAACGCGAACTTTTTTCCAAATTAACTCCATAATATCGACTGAAAACATGGCAAACGTTGTTTAGAATCAATCCTCAAGGTGTTTTTCACATATCTCTTCATTGATATATCGTTCTTGGAAGCATGGTTTCTCCCCTCAATCAAATGGAAAAGTACAAGCAGCTGGCAATTGCGCACCGAATTCCACGCAGGACACCAGGCGGACACTTGGAAAATGTAGTCTCTTATGGTCAATCTTCCAATGATATGCATACAAATACGTCACAATGCTGCTAACACCTTGGGGGAACGACAGAAAGTGTAGGCTCATTCCTTGCGCAATCACAGCCATATAAGGAGACAATGGAAAACAGAGCTTCAGAAATTCTGCTCATTTCCTGGTTGACGCATCATCTTGGTTTCACCTGTAGAATGAGTTCTGGGGCACTTACAGACAATATCTTTGCAGATTCTGAAACTTCAGAGTGTTTTCTTTCAAAAACTGTCAAGAATATGCATAGTCGAGCATCTTTTCGTGACAAAATATCGCGCTTAAAACGGGAACGTTTTTTATCCAAAAATGAAATAGCGCCCCTAGAGATCCAACAGGTTAACAAAAGGCTAAGCTTGTGAGCCAATATATTTATTTCATTTCATTTGCGATTTTCATGAATAGTTAACGTTGAGTTATGCTAATGAGCTTGAGGCTATAATTACGCTCCCAGATATGGGATTGCTCGTCGCAATAGGTTAAGTCTATTTGTCATGGTTGATCATAGGAAGTCATATGAAGTAAGAATTTGGTGCAATGAGAGAGGAGTGGGACTCTGTCGTTTTTTTAAATATATTTTTAAATATGTCCAAAATGACCCTATTGGTTGGGCCCGGGTGGGGGAGTGCACCCTACCCGGCCATGGACCCCTTGCACTCCCCTAAAGTCATTAAGAATCATTAAAAAAAATTGCTCCTGGTAACATGTTCAGATTACCAGGTGCACAGCTGTCCATTTGCAATGTCTTACAATGTGCATTTACCATCATGAATTGGACATGCTCTAATATACTACAGAAATGCCCAATTGACTGGCCCGTTGAACTCGGATGGTTGATCAGTGATAGTTGTTCCTCTCCATTGCTCATTGGTGTTGATTTCAGCCTGTCCATTTGGTGATGGTAAATCCCTCATTAAAAACATTGGAAATGTACTGTCCATTTGCAATGTCTTACAATCGGCATTTACCATCAAGAATTTGACATGCTCTAATATACAGCAGAAATGCTCAATTGACTGGCCCGTTGAACTTGGGATGACCGGGCAGTGATAGTGGTTTCTCTCCATCGCTCGTTGGTGTTGATTTCAGCCTGTCAATTTGGTGATGGTTCATCACTGTTTAAACTTATTGCAAATAGACAAAGTCAGCCATCAAGTCAGCGTCCATGAATCAATAAGATATCATTCTGACACCAAACTGATACATACTGACACCAAAACCACTTTGTCCAACATGTTTAGAAGCCAACTATCACATATTTCAGACGAGGCCCAAAATTCACAGCGTCTTCTGTTTAAACATAATAAATAATAATAAAAAACAGAATAAAAACTTAAAACACGTAGTTACATTCTAGCTGCAGGGCCAGTTCTGACATTGTGTAGGCCTAGCTGAGGCGACCCCGAATCCCGAGTTTTGGCTCGATAGGTAATTCGGAGCCTGAGCAGCGACCTTAATTAATGCTGCGGTTGGTTAGGACATCTACTTTGTGCATGAGACAGTTAATTTTTCCAACAATTGTTTACAGACAGATTATTTCACTTACAATTCACTGTATTACAATTCCAGTGGGTCAGAAGTTTACATACACTAAGTTGACTGTGCCTTTAAAGAGCTTGGAAAATTCCAGAAAAATGGCTTTAGAAGCTTCTGATAGGCTAATTGACATCATTTGAATCAATTGGAGGTGTACCAATGGATGTATTTCAAGGCCTACCTTCAAACTCAGTGTCTCTTTGCTTGACATCATGGGAAAATCTAAAGAAATTAGCCAAGACCTCCGAAAAAAAATTGTAGACTTCCACAAGTTTGGTTCATACTTGGGAGCAATTTCCAAACGCCTAAAGGTACCACATTCATCTGTACAAACAATAGTATGCAAGTATAAACACCACAGAACCACGCAACCATCATAACACTCAGAAAGGAGACACATGCTGTCTCCTAGAGATGGACATACTTTGGTGCGAAAAGTGCAAATGGGGACAAAGATCGTACTTTTTGGAGAAATATCCTCTGGTCTGATGAAACAAACATAGAACTGTTTGGCCAAAATGACCATTGTTATGTTAGGAGGAAAAGGGAGAGGCTTGCAAGCCAAACAACACCATCCCAACAGTGAAACACGGGTGTGGCAGCATCATGTTATGGGGGTGCTTTGCTGCATGAGGGACTGGTGCACTTCACAAAATAGATGGCACCATGAGACAGGAAAATGATGTGGATATATTGAAGCAACATCTCAAGACATCAGTCAGGAAGTTAAAGCTTTGTCGCAAATAGATCTACCTAATGGACAATGACAATGGACAATGACCCCAAGCATATTTCCAAAGTTGTGGCAAAATGGCTTAAGGACAACAAAGCCAAGATATTGGAGTGGCCATCACAAAGCCCTGACCTCAATCCTATTGACAATCTGTGGGCAGAACTGAAAAAGTGTGTGCTAGCAAGGAGGCCTACAAACCTGACTCAGTTACACCAGCTCTGTCAAGAGGAAAGAGCCAGAATTCACCCAACTTATTGGGGGTAGCTTGTGGAAGGCTACCCAAAAAGTTTGACCCAAGATAAACAATTTAAGGCAATGCTACCAAATACTAATTGAGTGTATGTAAACTTCTGACCCACTGGGAATGTGATTAATAAATAAATAATTCTCTACTATTATTCTGACATTTCGCATTCTTAATATAAAGTGGTGATCCTAACTGACCTAAGACAGGGAATTTTTACTAGGATTAAATGTCAGGAATTGTGAAAAACTGAGTTTAAATGTATTTGGCTAAGGTGTATGTAAACTTCCGACTTCAACTGTATATGTCCGTTGTTTCATTCAATGTTCACTCCCTGTACCGTACTTGCTTCTCGTCTCCAGCGTCTGTCCATTACAGAATGCTGACACCATTATTTGAAGCATCAGGGAGTTGGTGTTTTTTGTTTTTGGTGTTGACGTCGGGTCCAGGTGACATTGCCGATGGAACCGGGGGTTCCTCAGCTGGCTCGTCGGGCTTCCATGCGTTAGCTGGCTCGTCGGGCTTCCATGCGTAAGCTGGCTCGTCGGGCTTCCATGCGTTTGCTTGCTCGTCGGGCTTCCATGCGTCAGCTGGCTTGTCGGGCTTCCATGCGTTTGCTTGCTCGTCGGGCTTCCATGCGTCAGCTGGCTCGTCGGGCTTCCATGCGTCAGCTGGCTCGTCGGGCTTCCATGCATTTGCTGGCTCGAGGTGTCCTTGCCTCGGTTGGCTCGGCAGACTCCCATCCCACGTCATGCTTCAGCCGGCTCGTCGTGTTCCCACGCCTCAGCCAGCTCATCAGGCTCCCATCCCACATCATGCCTCAGCCGGCTCTTCAGGCTCCCACGCCTCAGCGGGATCGTCAGGCTTTCATTGTGTAATGTCATTTTGTTCCACATGTCCAGACGCTGTTCCAGGTTTTGTTATATGTCTGTTGTTTCACTAAATTTTCACTCACTGTACTTGCTTCTCGTCTCCAGCGTCTGTCCTTACAGATATGTTACGTTTCATATGTATATATTACTTTGTGGATGTCCATTTCATATGATATGTTATGAATTACAATTCGTATTATATGTTATGAATTTGCAAAATGTAGGATATGTTATGAATTTATGGCTAGGTACCTAGGTGGCTAATGTTATTTAGCTGGCTAATGTTAGCTAGGCTAGGGATTAGGGTTGGTAGTTAGCGTTAAGGTTAAGTTCAGGAGTTCGGTTAAAGGGATATGATTAGCTGAAAGAGATAAATCTTCTTCGGGATCTGTGTCCCGTCCACGGGACGGTTAAGCTAACGTTGGCTATTTCGATTAGTATGAGGCTGTTGGTAACAAGAACATTTCCAAGGACATAGAAAAATCTGATATTGGCAGAAAGCTTAAATTCTTGTTAATTTAACTGCACTGTCCAATATACAGTAGCTATTACAGTGAAATAATACCATGCTATTGTTTGGGGGGAAAAGGGCATGAACATGAAACGTTTTTAATAAACAAATTTGGCACATTTATGCACTCTTGATGCAAAGTTTTTTGGATCAGTCTAAAACTTTACACATACACTGCTGCCATCTAGTGGCCAAATTGCACCTGGGCTGGAATGATACATTATGGCCTTTCTCTTGCATTTCAAAGATGATGGTACAAAAAAATACAAAGAACAGTTGTTTTTTTCTTTGTATTATCTTTTACCAGAGCTATTGTGTTATATTATCCTACATTCCTTTCACATTTCCACAAAGTTCAAAGGGTTTCCTTTCAAATGGTACCAATAATATGTATATCCTTGCTCCAGGTCCTGAGCTACAGGCAGTTAGATTTGGGTATGTCATTTTAAGTGAAAATTGAGAAAAAGGGGCGGATCCTTAAGATCCTTGAGAGGTGCCATGTGCTATGTGGTCTCACGTGTGCCTCTAAACTTCCCCATCTTATGCTGTCCTTCTGTGCTGTTTTAAACATTCATATGGTTGTTTATAATCTATTCGATATTTATATGGGGTCTCTAACTTCTGTGCTTCTACACGTACTTCCAATTCTTGACACAATTTTCCCCAGTCTGTTTGGTTGTAGAATCTTTTATAGTGTGGATTACCCAAATTTGTCAAACACTCAGCTGGACAATAAGGCCTTTCTGAGCTTCTCAAATAGCAAAACTTTTGATTAAAGTCAGCACAGTCCCTATGATCATACTGTAAGTATTAGGTACCACCACTAATTATTTCAGTGGAGATGGCACACACAATAAGCAATTTGTCTGTCTTAATTTAGATGCTGTATATTGAGCCCATTCATAACAGTCGTTTTCTTCTGCTTCCCTCCATAGTTGTTCTTTTACCAGATCACTGTTAGGGGGACCATGAGAGGCCAGAGAAGTCGGTGGTGGGGAAATCCCATCCATTTCCTGTTGTTTCTCCTTCTCCTGCATCACTGCCTGCCTTTAGGGTATATGCCAGAGTAGATATCCCATCAATAACAGTGCACATGTCACTCTCAACCCTCCTCTGATTCTCTGGGTGTTCAGGAAGGAGTGCCTGTTGACTCTCAGTAATTGCATTTTGGTTCTCTTCTCCCTCTGCTTCTTCCTGTCTCCTGTCTGATGTCTCAATATCCTCAGCTTCCTCATGGCTCGCTGGTGCAGTGGTTTAGATGGTACCACATAGTGCTTCCTTCCTTCTTTTACCATTTACCTTCTTCATCATATCCACATAGTCTATTGCTAAATGTCTAAATGGCATTCCTAGGACTGGTATATGACCTATGGGTGTGGTTATTCCCTACATAAGGGACGTCGATGGCATTACCCATATGGTTGATGAGGATCTCCATATTGCAAATGTACGGTCCCTTACTAGACATCCGCAAGTGTTATTAAAATAGGCCAATGGCCTCTGGTCATGCACCAAGGCCATATTTTCTGGGAAATCATCAAATAAAGTCTTTCTGACATTTAGTTTCTGTTTTATAAAATCTTTAGTCAATTTTCCTCTTTTCTGGAAAATTCCACCAGATGGCGACTAGCTGCTTATTGCAAATGGACAAAACATCACCAAACAGACATGGCCGTTTCTCCTAAATGGAAAAGACTTCGAAGACGAAACTCCTTGGGCACAGGTTTGGCCAAATAGGCTTTTAGCCAACCCAGAAACAAGATGGCGTCGAGGCCTCAATGCTTTTTGAGTTAAGGCCTATTTTTTGGGATTAAAGGTGAAAACGGTAATACAGCGCTAATTTGACCACTTCACGTCAAAGTACATAAACCTACGGTGTAGGAACCAGCCATTTATCTATTGTACTTTAAGAGAAAGAATTCAATGTCCTTTTGGTGATGTTTAAAGAAATATTTTTTGTTGGTTAAGTTACAGATTCAGTTGTGGCATGTTTAAATGTATCCGTTAAGGAGGGTTTAGGAGCTCTACGTGATTTCTGTGATTTTATTAACTTTTATTTTATGATTTTATGAACACACACACACACACACACACACACACACACACACACACAAACACACACACACAGTCACCAGGGAGTGACACAGTGTGAGGCTTATAAATACACAGAGCCTGCGATAGTTACCTGCTTTCGAACTATCAAAGAACCGTCAGACCTATACTGCGTGACAGTATAAATACTAAATGGAGTGTCTCAGATTTATGTACAGATTTATATACGTTTTGCAAATTCATAACATATAATACAAATTGTAATTCATAACATATCATATGAAATGGTTGATGGACATCCACAAAGTAATACATACCATATGAAACGTAATGTATCATACAGTACCTAATGGAGTGTCTCAGATTTATTTACAGAATAATACAAAATGCTCTGAGACCAGGTTTAAAACCTCTACTGACTCCCCATTCCGCATGCGGGAGCGTAATCATCGCCTGACACTAATTAGCATAACGCAACGGACATAAATATCCCTAGAAAATATTCCTATTCATGAAATTCACAAATGAAATATATTGAGACACAGCTTAGCCTTTTGTATCACCCTGTCATCTCAGATTTTCAAAATATGCTTTACAGCCAAAGCTAGACAAGCATTTGTGTAAGTTTATCGATAGCCTAGCATAGCATTTTGTCCAGCTAGCAGCAGGTAACTTGGTCACGAAAATCAGAAAAGCAATCAAATTAAATTGTTTACCTTTGATGAGCTTCGGATGTTTTCACTCACGAGACTCCCAGTTAGATAGCAAATGTTCCTTTTTTCCAAAAATATTATTTTTGTAGGCAAAATGGCTCCGTTCGTTCTTCACGTTTGGCTGAGAAATCACCCGGAAATTGCAGTCACGAAAATGGCGAAAAATATTGCAAATTAGCTCCATAATATCGACAGAAACATGGCAAACGTTGTTTATAATCAATCCTCAAGGTGTTTTTCAAATATCTATTCGATAATATATCCATTGGGACAATTAGTTTTTGGCTACCTCTGTATTTTACGCGAGAATCTCTCTGGGGGCATCAGGTGACCACTTGCGCAATGTTGCCGCCTACGGCTATTCTTCAACATAATTGCGTAAAACTACGTCACAATGCTGTAGACACCTTGGGGAATACGTAGAAAGCGTAATCTGGTTGATAGCCCATTCACAGCTCAATAGGGACGCAGCGCTTTCAAAATATGGGGCACTTCCGGATTGGATTTTTCTCAGGCTTTCGCCTGCAACATCAGTTCTGTTATACTCACAGACAATATCTTTACAGTTTTGGAAACGTTAGAGTGTTTTCTATCCTAAGCTGTCAATTATATGCATATTCTAGCATCTTGTCCTGACAAATATCCCGTTTACTACGGGAACGTTTTTTTTCCAAAAATGAAAATACTGCCCCCGAGTCACAACAGGATAATTATAAGCATATCATTAGTTTTTTTTTATCAAGCTCTGTCAAGTTGATTGTTGATCATTGCTAGATAGCCATTTTCAAGTCTTGCCATAGATTTTCAAGCCAATTTAAGTCAAAACTGTAACTTGTCAACTCAGGAACATTCAATATCGTCTTGGTAAGCAACTCCAGTTGCTTGCCTTGTTCTTTAGGTTATTGTCCTGCTCAAAGGTGAATTCGGCTCCCAGTGTCTGTTGGAAAGCAGACTGAGCCAGGTTTTCCTCAAGGATTTTGACTGCTGTATTTTGTTTATTTTTATCCTAAAAAAACTACCCTGCAGATGACAAGCATACCCATAACATGATGCAGCCACCACCATGCTTGAAAATATAAAGAACAGTACTCAGTGATATGTTATGTTGGATTTGCCCCAAACATAACACTTTGTATTCAAGACAAAAAGTACATTTCTTTGTCACATTTTTTGCAGCATTATTTAAGTTCCTTGTTGCAAACAGGTTGCATGCTTTGGAATATTTGTATTATGTACAGGCTTCCTTCTTTTCACTCTATCGTTTAGGTTAGTATTGTAGAGTAACTACACTGTTGTTGATCCATCCTCACTATACTCACATCACAACCATTAAACTCTGTAACTGTTTTAAAATCATCATTAGCCTCATGGTGAAATCCCTTAGCAGTTTTACTTCCTCTTTGGCAACTGGGGAAAGGTGGCTGTAACGTTGTAGTGACTGGGTGCATTGATACACCATCCAAAGTGTAATTAATCACCCAGGATGTAACACAACAAAATGTGAATAAGTTAAGGGGTGTGAATACTTTTTTAACAAACTTCAGGGACACAAACAAAGCTAATTTGGGACAACCAAAGACTGTTAATCCTTGTAATGGGTGACACTGTCATTGGATAGCAGAGCAAGAGTGATACATACAGAATTAATGTGGTAAGGATTTGAATTTCCTTCTGTGTTTGGGTGAGGGAATGTTGAGGAAATAAAAGTTTGGGTTGTCTGGCTTACAGTCTGAATGGATTGAAACTGTGATACATTTTCTTTAAAGCCTGTCTGTTTACTACTTCTACTGCTAGCAGGATGACCCTTAGAAATGTCATGATGTATGATGTATGTTATTGTATGGTATTGCCTTGGAAACTAAGGGAACGCAGTAGGTTATATGCAGGTGTCTCATGTTAACTGAGGCCATATGTCATATACAAACAAAGAATCATTAACCACAAAACTGTATTGCATCAAATGTTATCGGGGTCAATATTTTTTTAGAAGGACCCATACATTGATAAGTGACATTTCCAGGTTAGAAACACACATAACTCAATGTTGTTGTTCTAATTTCACCTTTGCCATACGTGTTATCTACTGTAAGGCTGTTGTGCTTGAATAATGGTGTAGCTTGAAAAAAATTGAAGTAGGCAAAATCATTTGAATAAAAAAGTTGATAAAAGCATAATTAATGTTTGATAGGAAATTTGTCCAATGTATGCTCAAGTGTAAATTACCTTTAAATGTTAAATGTACCAAACTCACTAAAAGTGGCAGTAATAAAGCCTCTCTTGAAAAAGCCAAACGTTGACCCAGAAAATATAAAAAACTATCGGCCTATATTGAATCTTCCATTCCTCTCAAAAGTTTTAGAAAAGGCTGTTGCGCAGCAACTCACTGCCTTCCTGAAGACAAACAATGTATACGAAATGCTTCAGTCTGGTTTCAGACCCCATCATAGCACTGATACTGCACTTGTGAAGGTGGTAAATGACATTTTAATGGCATCAGACCGAGGCTCTGCATCTGTCCTCGTGCTCCTAGACCTTAGTGCTGCTTTTGATACCATCGATCACCACATTCTTTTGGAGAGATTGGAAACCCAAACTGGTCTACACGGACAAGTTCTGGCCTGGTTTAGATCTTATCTGTCGGAAAGATATCAGTTTGTCTCTGTGAATGGTTTGTCCTCTGACAAATCAACTGTACATTTCGGTGTTCCTCAAGGTTCCGTTTTAGGACCACTATTGTTTTCACTATATATTTTATCTCATGGGGATGTCATTCGAAAACATAATGTTAACTTTCACTGCTATGCGGATGACACACAGCTGTACATTTCAATGAAACATGGTGAAGCCCCAAAATTGCCCTTGCTAGAAGAATGTGTTTCAGACATAAGGAAGTGGATGGCTGCAAACTTTCTACTTTTAAACTCGGACAAAACAGAGATGCTTGTTCTAGGTCCCAAGAAACAAAGAGATCTTCTGTTGAATCTGACAATTAATCGTAATGGTTGTACAGTCGTCTCAAATAAAACTGTGAAGGACCTCGGTGTTACTCTGGACCCTGATCTCTCTTTTGAAGAACATATCAAGACCATTTCAAGGACCGCTTTTTTCCATCTAGGTAACATTGCAAAAATCTGAAACTTTCTGTCCAAAAATGATGCAGAAAAATTAATCCATGCTTTTGTCACTTCTAGGTTAGACTACTGCAATGCTCTACTTTCCGGCTACCCGGATAATGCACTAAATAAACTTCAGTTAGTGCTAAATACGGCTGCTAGAATCCTGACTAGAACCAACAAAAAAAAAATGATCATATTACTCCAGTGCTAGCCTCCCTACACTGGCTTCCTGTCAAAGCAAGGGCTGATTTCAAGGTTTTACTGCTAACCTACAAAGCATTACATGGGCTTGCTCCTACCTATCTCTCTGATTTGGTCCTGCGTACATACCTACACGTACGCTACGGTCACAAGACGCAGGCCTCCTAATTGTCCCTAGAATTTCTAAGCAAACAGCTGGAGGCAGGGCTTTCTCCTATAGAGCTCCATTTTTATGGAACGGTCTGCCTAACCATGTCAGAGACGCAAACTCGGTCTCAACCTTTAAGTCCTTACTGAAGACTCATCTCTTCAGTGGGTCATATGATTGAGTGTAGTCTGACCCAGGAGTGGGAAGGTGAACGGAAAGGCTCTGGAGCAACGAACCGCCCTTGCTGTCTCTGCCTGGCCGGTTCCCCTCTTTCCACTGGTATTCTCTGCCTCTAACCCTATTACAGGGGCTGAGTCACTGGCTTACTGGGGCTCTCTCATACCGTCCCTGGAGGGGGTGCGTCACCTGAGTGGGATGATTCACTGATGTGGTCATCCTGTCTGGGTTGGCCCTGACCCCTCCTGTCTCAGCCTCCAGTATTTATGCTGCAGTAGTTTATGTGTCGGGGGGCTAGGGTCAGTTTGTTATATCTGGAGTACTTCTCCTGTCCTATTCGGTGTCCTGTGTGAATTTAAGTGTGCTCTCTCTAATTCTCTCTTTCTCTCTCTCGGAGGACCTGAGCCCTAGGACCATGCCTCAGGACTACCTGACATGATGACTCCTTGCTGTCCCCAGTCCACCTGGCCGTGCTGCTGCTCCAGTTTCAACTGTTCTGCCTTATTATTATAGGACCATGCTGGTCATTTATGAACATTTGAACATCTTGGCCATATTCTGTTATAATCTCCACCCAGCACAGCCAGAAGAGGACTGTCCACCCCACATAGCCTGGTTCCTCTCTAGGTTTGTTCCTAGGTTTTGGCCTTTCTAGGGAGTTTTTCCTAGACACCTTGCTTCTACACCTGCATTGCTTGCTGTTTGGGGTTTTAGGCTGGGTTTCTGTACAGCACTTTGAGATATCAGCTGATGTACGAAGGACTATATAAATACATTTGATTTGATTTAAGTAATGTGCATTTGTCAACAACTCGCCTTGGATTCAATCCAAGTTGTAGAGTGCTATGAAGCTATTAGGGTGCCATTTCAGACATCCATGGATATATAATGGTGTTTTCACGCCCTCCTGAGGCCCTCCAGCTTTCACATCATGACCTTTTTCTCAACACTTTCCCTCCTTCCCCCTATATCTCTCTCTCTCTCTCTCTCTCTCGCTCCTCTCATTTTCCCTCCTTCTCAGAAAGTATTGATCTAGTCATCATCGTCAAGCTCAGAGACAGGAACACATCATGCAGTGGATCTTATGTATCTCTGATAACGTATATAAAGTCAGTTAATTACTGGAAAATCAATTTCCCTCAACTAACTTGGCTATAAACTTGAAATCGAGCCAAATACCCACATAGTAAATTACAAATACAGTATATTCAATTTCTATAAAAAAATATATATATATATGATGGCTATTTTTGAAAACGAATGAAAATAGCTAAGACAGAGCTCATTGTCATACATAAAAAAGTAAAGTCATTTTTAACATACACCTACAAACACATTCCAAAATTGCATTTTTATCCTCCCTAATTTTATCATTGGAATGTGATACGAAATGAGGCAAGTGTGCTTTATGATCACACAGACACCTCCAAGCAGTCGGATAGGCTATTAGGAGTGTTTATCTGACTGGATAAAAAAAAGGATTTAAATGTTTTTAAATTATTATAATTATTTATTTAATTATGTCCCCCCCCCACCTCTAAAACCAAAGTTACACCCCTGCTACAAACCAAATTAGATTTTCCTCACAAGCACCATTTGCAATTCACACTGGACTTGTTTATACTGTGTTTGGCTGAATATGGTCCATTGAGCATGCTAGACTCTCAACATAGGTGATGAAATCATGATGAAATTGCTGTACAATACGATCTTGTTGCCATCGATTGCACATTCAAATGTTATAAATCAACACTGCGGAGCTCTCCCTGTCCTCTGCCGGTGCCCTGATTGTATAACTGCTATAATATAAAGAAAATAATAATTAAAACAGGTTCAGCCCCTGGTTCGACCATGATCTGGCAGAGTTACTCCAGCTCAAGAATTCCATTTGGCAATTTGCTCAGCACACGCATACTCAGGCTGACTGGATCTCGTTCAGGCAAATTAGAAATAAGTGCACTCAGGCTATCCGGAAGGCAAAAGTTAGTTACTTTAAGGAGCAGTTCTCTCTCTGTGGGTCTAACCCCAAGAGGTTATAGAAAACTTCTTGACTCCACGAATTTCAAATGTAAAATATATGTTGATTTGTTTAACACTTTTTTGATTACTACATGATTCCATATGTATTATTTTATAGCTTTGATGTCATGGGCATTAATATGGAGTTGGTCCACCCTTTGCTGCTATAACAGCCTCCACTCTTCCGGGAAGGCATTTCCACTAAATGTTGGAACATTACCGTGGGGACTTGCTTCCATTCAGCCACGAGCATTACTGAGGTCGAGCAATGATGTTGGGTGAATTAGGCCTGGCTTAGTCGTCGTTCCAATTCCTCACAAAAGGTGTTTGATGGGAATGAGGTCAGGACTCTGTGCAAGCCAGTCAAGTTCTTCCACACCGATCTCGACAAACCATTTATGTATGGACCACGCTTTGTGCATGGGGACATTGTCAAGCTAAAACAGGAGCGGGCCTTCCCCAAACTATTGCCACAAAGTTGGAAGCACAGAATCGTCTAGAATGTCATTGTATACTGTAGCCTTAATAATTCCATTTCACTGAAACTAAGAGGCCTAGCCTGAACCACGAAAAACAGCCCCAGACCATTATTCTTTCTCCACCAAACTTTACAGATGGCACAATGCAGGTAGCATTCTCCTGGCATCCTCAAAACCCAGATTCATCTGTCGGACTGCCAGATGGTGAAGCGTGATTCATCACTCCAGAGAACGCGTTTCCACTGATCCAACGTCCAATTGCGGTGAGCTTTACACCGCTCCAGCCAACGCTTGGCATTGCGCATATTGACCTTAGGCTTGTGTGCCACTGCTCAGCCATGCAAACCAATTTCATGAAGCTCCCGACAAACTGCTGATGTTGCTTACAGAATTAGTTTGGAACTCAGTAGCAGACAGATGAGGACAGACAATCTTTACGTGCTACGTGCTTCAGCACTCTGCAGTCCCGTCTTGTGAGCTTGTGTGGCCTACCACTTTGCGGATGATACATATCCACTTCACAATAACAGCACTTACAGTTGACCGGGACAGCTCTAGCAGGGCAGATATTTGACAAACTGACTAGGTGGCATCCTATGACGGTGCCACATTGAAGTCACTGAGCTTTTCAGTAAGGCCATTCTACTGGCAATGTTTGTCTATGGAGATTACATGGCTGTGTGGTCAATTTAATACACCTGTAAGCAACGGATGTGGCTGAAATAACCAAATCCACTAATTTGAAGGGGTGTCTGCATACTTTTGTATATGTAGTGTATGTAAAAATGTCAACATCACTCCCTGACGGAAGGAGAAAGGGGGCAGAACATGCATATCAGATGCCACATCACAGACCTGGGAAGAAGGGAGGAAGGGAAAGAAGATGACAAGAGGGAGGATGTGTAGCCGTGAAAGAGAAGACAAGGGATTGAACATATACAGTGCTCTAATCAAAGAGGTGAATATGGAGAGGTCTCTATATCAGGACGGAGAACAGAGAGAGGGAGAGAGGGAGAGAGAGAGAGAGAGAGATAGATAGAAGCGACATTGCTTTAGAAGCAGCATCGAGCTAAACTCATTTCTATTATGTCTCAATAAGAAGCAATGTTTTCACCGCTGCATAACAGACATAAATGCGATCCACTTTAAAAAGCACCTCAACCCACTAGCACCTTGTAAATCACACCCAAACACTACACAGTCACAGTTACAGTGTATTTCAAGACGATTCTGTGTACCAAGATCCTAATAGTGGTGTTTACTATAGAAGCCAGCCTTTCGTAGACCCTGTTAAAAAAGGAGAGAGAGAGGAGGGAGGGAGGACAGGAAGTAGGTACGAGTCGAAGGACAGACTGGTGAGTCTTCCTGTTTCCTATTTACACACACACTAACGCTTTGGTACTTCAATCACAACATTTCTGCTTTGTGTGTAGAAGCTCAGGGGAGTACGCAAACTTATTTCACAAGATGACCTGCTTTCTGTTTCATGGTTTGTTTCTGTTTCATCCGAAGGCACAAGGATTTATTCATTCAGTTTGTCACTTTTATTTAAACCGTTTTTCCAAAATCTGATGAAATGGGTGTTTTAGTGCAACGAAGCCTTCGGGAAACCCAGAAGACCGGAAACTTCATTGCATAATCCATTGATTGTGGATTATTTGAAATTCATATTTCCCTACAGTATCCTTCAAGGATAAAACAGTACACACATAATGTAAAACCCAAGGGACAGAATCCAGCAAATAGGAGACGTCCTGAGGAGATTAGGCGACATTCCCATTAGGTCCCTTTTAGGGTTTTGGTGAGATGTTATCTCACTGACTTTCTGAGAATGTTTTAGGAACGTTAAAACACAACGTTAACCTCGGGACCATGAGGACGTTCAGTACCGTGTTTTGTCGTAGTATAACATTATAATAAGATATTTTGATGTCCATTAGGGAACATTACGAATAGGTTCCTATTTGGTTTGGATATTATCCATGGGACTTTCATGACCACAAGAGGACATTTCATCATGGTCAAGGGAACATCCAATGATGGTCTCAAGGGAATGCACTCTGAGGGACCTTTGTGTAGTTGTAAGTTGCCACTTTTGTCTCTGCTCTTTTTTTCTAAGGTCAGAAAATAAAATACCAGTTATGGTCTCACACCACAAATCTGAACGGATCGTGGCAAAAAGTGTTTTAGCTACTCAGCTCCGAATTCTCTCCAGACCAGTTTAAAACTCCAATATCTTGTTTTCTTGGAGCAGTTTAAAAGTTTGGTTGACTCCGTGTTTTGCACAGATAATGCACTTGGGGTTTTGAATGCTGACATAATGATGGATGGACAACACATTTCAATTTTGTGTTGTCCATCCATCATGTCGAATACTGCTCATTAAATTAATTTTGTAGATATTTCTAAAAACATAACTCCACTTTCACATTATGGGGTATTGTGTGCAGGCCAGTGACACAAAATCTCAATTGAATCTATTTTGAATTCAGGCTGTAACACAACAACATGTGGAAAAAGTCAAGGGGTATGAATACTTTCTGAAGGCACTGTTTTATATTCCTAACTCTATCTTAATTTATATCTCACATTTCTGGTGATTTGTGTTTATTGTTTTACATTGTTTGGTATTACTGCACTGTTGGAGCTAGAAACATAAGCATTTTCCTAGACTTGCGATAACATCCGCAAAATATGTGTACGCGACCAATAACATTTGTTTTGATTAATTGGGGACAAACTCAGTACAGTGTTGGTCAGAGGGGACGATCTGAAGACGACCCGCGGTAATACCTGTAATTACATTATTACTACATTATTCTACAAACACATATAAACCCTTCATCTACAACACAATACAGGCTATATGAATCGGAATCAGTCATTATGTATTTAAGTCATGGTTGTACGGTCATTTGTATGCCTTATTATCTGAACGCTAATTAGTCATGATTGTAGGTCTGTAAGTGGGCTATTAAACCGTCCACACAGCAATGAGGAGCAACAGGGGAGTCTCACTCGCACTCTTTTTCTGTCTCTCCCTCTCTCTCTGTCTCTCCCTCTCTCTCTGTCTCTCCCTCTCTCTCTCTCTCTCTCTCTCTCTGTCTCTCCCTCTCTCTCTCTGTCTCTCCCTCTCTCTCTGTCTCTCCCTCTCTCTCTGTCTCTCCCTGTCTCTCTCTGACTCACTCACACACACACACACACACACACACACACACACACACACAAGGCTGTTTTAAGTAAACATTTACATTCTGGGTCACATTTTAATTTCATGTGCAGTATTCCACTCAGCCTCCGACTTTGCATCAAAATTGAAAGGCTTGTATGTGTTGTCCATCCATCATTATGTCAGCATTCAAAACTCCAAATGCAATATCTGTGGAAAACACATTGGAGAGGTTTTAAAATCACACATGGGTACTTTCAAGAACATATCTGAAAAAGTAATTCAGTATTCACTCTCTACTGGTAGCTCTGTGGCCAACCAAAAAATGTATTTGAAACTTTTCTTTGAGCATCTGAATCTAGCCTCTCATCCTCCAATCAAAGGCAATTTACATAGAATTATTACCCATGAGCCTGGTGGTTTGAAAGGGCGAGAGTGAACAGTTTAATCAACATGCAGTCATCAGTAGCTAGTCAGATTATTTAGGAAGGAAGTGAAAACCTAGTTTGAGGTCTTATCTGATGAAAACAGCGAGATTCAATTAATAGCTCATTCCCACAAGACCTGTGATTGTTAAAATCCTTTCATGTGACTACGCCACAACAGTTAACGCTTTTGGAGGGTGGAGAAGTTCATTGTAAGAGCTGTAATGGAATGAATTGAACAGTATCAAACACATCAAACTGTTCCATCAATTCCATTCCAGCCTTTACAATGAGCCATCTTCTGATTTAAAGTGAAACCAGCCTCTAAAGGGCTCTAAACTCTCAGACTTGTTACACTCAAGATAAAGAATGAATGACTCTTCTGGTAAGTAGCACCCTTTACTCCAACCTAAATATGCACTGTGTCTGCTTCAATGGAGTATGCCTAATGGTTTGTGATGGGAATGTACACTGTATAATGTAGGTTCTGTGTTCGTAATAGAGGTCAGCTTTGCAAAGACCTGACAGGGGGATCCAGAGTTCAATGTTTCAGCTCATCAGTTAGCCCACTAAGCTAAAGCCTAGGCATTAGCTTGGAGAAACAACACAAGTCTTCAGGTCTCAGGCCAGGTTAATCATCAGACGAGCATGGTTCACTGAACCACCTCAGGTCACCCGCCAATGTGCTAGCTGCTTTGCATGCTGGCTGATGTGTGTCAAACAGAAGTCAGGTGTGTGGGAAAACAGACATATCCTCCTCTCTCCTTCTATCCCTCTATCTCTCCATGTACCACAGGCGTCTGGAATAGTGTGTGGTGACCATCACTGTCACCACTGGCTTAACGCTCGTCGCTAGGGGCAGGGAATGTCTGGCTTCACGCCCACACTCACGTCAGGAAAGAGAAAACAACACAAACACACATTGGCTGATCACTGTTGTCCCCTGTTTTCTTCAACTGTCATCCTCTTGCAACACAAGATATCAGGGAATCAGGGTGCTACTCTGTCCCTCCAATCAGCGAGTCTCTTGGAGGGAAGGGAGCCCTGGGTGAAGCAGGTTATCTTACTGTCTGCTAGGGACGGGTATGAGTAATCAAGTACTCGAACGGACATCAAAACTCGATCTTTAACCAGGGATAAAAATAAAAGGTAATGTAAAACAATTTGGTGTAATGTGCTTTGCGGCTGCCCGAAAGGCAAGTGACATTTTATCTCCTCAAAAAATGTAATGTTGTCTTCGGCTCTTGTGTTCCATTTGTACATTTGTGCCACAACAAAAAAGAAACCAAGCCAAGCATCATTCTTCTCCTTAAATTCCCTTTCCCCTCTGTGTATCACTCACTCAATTGCGTTCCGACTGCCTCCTCTACACACGCTAAGGGGGCACACAAGCTCCTGTTAGGCCTACAGAAATAAATGCCTATAAAAACGTATCTAAATGATGGGATACACAAGCTACATTCCTTGACAAATAATGTCAGTTTTATCACATTCAGAATGGACTGGTTGATTGATGTAGCAAAATATTAATAATTGCATAACGTCTATTTTCCGATTAGGCTATTTTGCAAACTGCTAGTGCCGTTTAGGATTGGTTAGCCTAGGCTATAACCCCCTTAAACATGGACAGGTTCCACACTGAAATTACGCAAAAGCAAAAGACAAAGACTGTATTTTCATCATTTTCATTAAGCCTAGACCTCACCAAACTGATGTCACTGCCGTAATTCATCACCATGCAGCGTTTAATGTGGAATTGTTCATCCATTTGGAAAATTCCAAAGAACTGGCAGAATTAACCAAATCGAACGTCTGTGTATCGAAAATAAGACAGATTTTGGTTTGTAACCCAGCAAAAATGTACTTTCAACTAAATTGAGCCCGTTTCAAATGATCACTCACAAATAACTGTTCCAGATGCGAGATGCGTATCACTTCGCACTGGAAACTTTGTCTCGTGCATAACAACCCCCTTACAAACACATCTGCCAAACACCGGCTTTGAGGACATTCTCACTTTTATACAACAGGTTACCAACATATTCAAATAACAATTGGCATTATTTCATGAAAAACATTATTTTTATGAATTTATTCATACTATTTCATCCTTCCACAAGATATAGGCCCGACACAAATCTAGGGTTGCTACCCAATTCAGCTGGTCGTTCGTTCTATGGGTTCAGTTGCCAGAGATGCGACCCAGTCGTTCAGTCTTTTTGTTCTGTATCTATGGCATTGACCCAGTCGTTCAGTCTTTTTGTTCTAAAACATTCTTATCCCTTGCTTGCTAGCTAGCCAACTATGGCTAACTTACAGTCACGTCAAAAAGTGCAGCTGGAATAACAGCAACGTTTACAGTATTTGTTTAAGATGTTTTCTAGTGACATTAATTTGGATACATCCATAACAATGAGATAATGAGGCGTGATTTCGCCTGGCATAGAAAATGTGCTCACTCGTCAGAACACTGTTGGTCAGAGGAGCTAGCTAACACAGCACTTCATTTAGTTTTACCTTTTTCAATTGACATTTCTTTGTAAATAAATATCCATAAAAATGATGCCAGCTGATTCATGATTTAGACTGGCTAAGAAACACTGCCTGTCTGTCTCTTCCCGACTCCCAACGCGTTCATTACTATAGGACAGCTGGAGATCACATTTTTATATTGAAACAATGTTGCAAATGTCAGAGAGACAAACAGAAAGCTTTATACAAATCTCCTCTGTTGAAAACTAAATGTTAGCCTAAAAGAAATGTGAGATAATGTCTAGAGGCTTTTATAGTTGATAAAGTGCCTGGCTGGGCTGATGAGACAGTGGATTGCGCAGTCAGATGGAACAGACTAAATAGGCATTTTAACATCATAGATTTAGCCGGTGGTAATTTGTGGAATAGACACTAGCTGGAATGCCGTTTTAACCAATCAGCATTCAGGATTAGACCAACCCATTGTATAATCTGTTATATTACATCATGTTTTTAATCTTAACATGGGTGTGTCTTGACTGTGATAAGGGCTCTGGTAATAAGAGTGTCTTGTCTGCAAAATGAACAAAACAAGGCTATGACATTGCACATCCATAGGCATCTACAAGCAAACGCCACTGCTGAGGTTACTGCCTTTAAAAAAAAAAAACTTGCAGTGAAGCCGCTCAACAACCACATGACATTAGTCACCTAACAGCCTCTCATCCAGAGCGACACGCAGAAGCAACCAGGGTCAACGCCCTGCTCAACGCCCTTCCCCAAGAGCTTCCCCTCAAACATCCAAGACCCCCCTACCCCACAGCCCCACCCCCAGAAGAAAATAATTAAATAATTCCATTAACCACCCCCAAGACCCCCCCCCCCCCCACCCCTCCCAATGCACCAACAATCAACAAAATTAACAAAAGAGAAAAAAGAGAAAGACAAATGAAAACAGAAAACAACAATGCAAAAAACAAAGGACTTCTAGGACAACAAAAATCATAACAGCAAGGACAACTGAATATGTTGAGTGCATGTTTGTGCCTCTATGTCATCAGGCTGCTGATTATCCCGCACACCTGTCACCATCATCTTGCACACCTGCGCCTCATGACACTCACCTGGACTCCATCACCTCCTTGATTATCTTCCATGTATCTGTCACTCCCCTTGGTTCTTTCCTCAGGTGTTATTGACTCTTTTTATGTCTGTTCGTTTGTGTTTCGTGTTCAATGTTTATTTTATTTATTAAAAACACTCACTCCCTGAACTTGCTTCCCGACTCTCAGCGCACCCGTTACAGTATGGCACTATTTAGATGTATGTGTGTGTCCGTCTATGTGTGCATCTATGTGTGTACAAACACCTTCACGGATTCAGCCTCAGGAAAACTGGCATTATCTGTAACAACACTGCCCCTCAGTGTCATTCAAACTTACTTTATGTTTTATTTTGACTTATTTTTTAATATCTTTGACCATCATTCTATCCCCCACCCAGCAACTCCACTCCCACTTCTCTCCAACTCCGCATCCCAACCCTCAACTTCCCTCAGCCCATTCCACCTATCTCTGCTGGCCCCCTTCTTCAAATGTCTATGCACCTTATATCTTTCAACTATGCTGTGATGTTTAACATAGATTGAAATTGTATCTAATCAAATAGATTCCACAGATTGCGAGTTGAAGATACATACTTTTATTAAGAGTATTAGTATATTAGTAATTGACTGACCCGGTTTCTCCAGATCTCGCAACAGTACTATTTCTAGGGTCAATTTTAAATCAGTGTTATGCATTTTCAGCCATTCCTGGACCTGAGACCGGTTTATTGCCTTTTTGAAGATTGTGTTCCATGATATAATATAAAAAGTTAATATTACGGTTTCATTAAATGAAACTTAAAAGGCACTTGTTTATTGACTGAATATATATGGGGCAAATTAGCAACTAGGAGTTGTCATCTGTAAAGGTTATGATAAATTAGGCATTATTGAGCATTGTTGGAATAGATTTCCAGTGCGGGCCTTGTATTAAAAAAATAAACAGTTCCAGTCAAAAGTTTGGACACACCTACTTATTCTAGGGTTTTTCATTATTTGTACTATTTTCTATATTGTAGAATAATAGTGAAGACATCAAAACTATGAAATAACACAAAGAATCACGTGGTAACCAAAAAAGTGCTAAACAAATCAAAATATATTTTATCTTTGAGATTCTTCAAAGTAGCCACCCTCTGCCTTAATGGCAGCTTTCCACACACTTTGCATTCTCTCAACCAGCTTCATGAGGTAGTCACCTGGAATGCATTTTAATTAACAGGTGTGCCTTGTTAAAAGTTCATTTGTGGAATTTCTTTCCTTCTTAATGCGTTTGAGCCAATCAGTTGTGTTGTGATAAGGTCGGGGTGGCATACAGAAGATAGCCCTATTTGGTAAAAGACCAAGTCCATATTATGGCAGAAACTGTTCAAATAAGCAAAGAGAAACAAAAGTCCATCAATACTTCAAGACATAATGGCCAGTCAAAGTAGAACATTTCAAGAACTTTTAACGTTTCTTCCTGTGCATTGGCAAACACCATCAAGCATTATGATGAAACTGACTCTCATGAGGACTGCCACAGGAAAGGAAGACCCAAAGTTCATTAGAGTTAACCAGCCTTAGAAATTGCAGGCCAAATAAATGCTTCACAGAGTTCAAGTAACAGGCACATCTCAACATCAACTGTTCAGAGGAGACCATGTGAAGCAGGCCTTATTGGTCGAATTGCTGCAAAGAAACCACTACTAAAGGACACCAATAAGAAGAAGAGACTTGCTTGGGCCAAGAGACATGAGCAATGGACATTAGACTGGGGGAAATCTGTCCTTTAGTCTGATGAGTCCAAATTTGAGATTTTTGGTTCCAACTGCCGTGTCTTTGTGAGACGCAGAGTGTGTGAACGGATGGTCTCCGCATGTGTGGTTCCCACCAAGAAGCATGGAGTAGGAGGTGTTATGGTGTGGGGGTGCTTTGCTGGTGACACTGTCTGTGATTTATTTAAAATTCAAGGCATACTTAACCAGCATGGCTACCACAGCATTCTGTAGCGATACGGAATTCCCATCTGGTTTGCGCTTTGTAGGACTATAATTTGTTTTTCAACAGGACAATGACCCAACACCCCTCCAGGCTGTGTAAGGGCTATTCGATCAAGAAGGAGAGTGATGGAGTGCTGCATCAGATGACCTGGCCTCCACAATCACCCGACCTCAACCCAATTGAGATGGTTTGGGATGAGATGGACCGCAAAGTGAAGGAAAAGCAGCCAACAAGTGCTCAAGTGCTCAGCATAACACACACAGTGTGTTACCAATTGTTTTCTTGGTGACTATGGTCCCAGCTGCCTTGAGATCATTGACAAGATCCTCCCGTGTAGTTCTGGGCTGATTCCTCACCGTTCTCATGATCATTGCAACTCCACGAGGTGAGATCTTGCATGGAGCCCCAGGCCGAGGGAGATTGACAGTTCTTTTGTGTTTCTTCCATTTGCGAAAAATCGCACCAACTGTCACCTTCTCACCAAGCTGCTTGGCGATGGTCTTGTAGCCCATTCCAACCTTGTGTAGTTCTACAATCTTGTCCCTGACATCCTTGGAGAGCTCTTTGGTCTTGGCCATGGTGGAGAGTTTGGAATCTGATTGATTGATTGCTTCTGTGGACAGGTGTTTTTATATAGGTAACAAACTGAGTTTAGAAGCACTCCTTTTAAGAGTGTGCTCCTAATCTCAGCTCGTTACCTGTATAAAAGACACCTGGGAGCCAGAAATCTTTCTGATTGAGAGGGGGTCAAATACTTCTTTCCCCCATTAAAATACAAATCAATTTATAACATTTTTGACATGCGTTTTTCTGGATTTTGTTGTTGTTATTCTGTCTCTCACTGTTCAAATAAACCTACCATTAAAATTATAGACGGATCATTTCTTTGTCAGTGGGCAAACGTACAAAATCAGCAGGGGATCAAATACTTTTTCCCCTCACTGTACAATGTAGAACATTTTTTAAAATAAAGAAAACCCTTGAATGAGTATGTGTGTACAAACTTTTGACTGGGACTGTATATACAGTATATATTTTTTTTATTTGAGTACTTGAGTTAAAAGAAAATATGCGAGCGCTCAAACAGTCAAAACATTTCAAATGCCGATCCCTACTGTCTGCTTCAACACTTCCACACACTGCAACAGAGGTCTATAGAAGATCTTTGCTGTCAAGAAACATCTCCTAATCCCCTATTCACTATGCACTCGGTCTGATCCCCTGTCACTAGCATACATCTTCCATTCAGTTTGCTTTTGACTTTAATGTTTCTGCAGTAATCTTCTCCAGTCTACTCAGCTGTGTCCTTTACATTTCCTGAATAGTCTGTTTTATGTTCGTGACTCTTTCATGCTTTGGTTTTTGATGAATCTTATTTCTCTGGAGTCTCTGGTAAAGTAAAGTTCACACAGCACAAACAGGAAGACCACACACACTGATGAAGACCTAAGGGTCTGTGAGGTGAGAAAGTGCTTCAACCAACCTTGAAGATCCAAGGGTAGAAAGAAAAATGTTATAATAACTACACTTGGGAACATCGCCCTGTGCCGAGTTTTCCCTTTTTTTTGCTGTCAGGCATTACCTTTGATATCCAGTTTCTGCTCAAAGGCGTTGGATACGCTTCTTAACATTACTGTTATTTACACTCCCTGACACTCTTAAAAAAAAAGGTTATATCTAGAACTTAAAACAGTTCTTCAGCTGTCCCCGTAGGAAAACCCTTTTTGGTTCCAGGGAGAACCATTTCTGGTTCCAGGTAGAGGTTCTATGTAAAACCCTTTCCACAGAGGGTTCTACATTATGTGCCTTTTTATTTGACGATGTATTCATACATATCCGTTTTACCGTTTGGAAATGAAAGCACTGTATAGACAGTGCATCCAGAAAGTGTTCTGACCCCTTGACTTTTTCCACATTATTCTAAAATGGATTAAATTGTTCTCTCATCAATCTACCCCATAATGGCAAAGCAAAAACAGGTTTGTAGAAATTTTGGCCAAAGCTCTGTCTAGGTTGGATGGGGAGCATCTCTACACAGCTATTTTCAGGTCTCTCATTCATCTATTCATCCTTTTAACTCTCTTTTGAAGGAGGGGGTGGGGCATAATAGGTTGCAATCACTATTACAGAGCAATCGCTCGCACCGAATGTCTCAGAGTGATCTGTGTGATCTCCTCTGATAGATGGATTTAACAACTAAGATGTGCTGTAGGGTTCCTCCTTTATGTTCTACAACAAAGGACTCAATGGAAGTAATATAACAGGAACACAAAGCCTCACCAATCTGTTAACAATATGGTCTTCTATAAAAACCTGATGTTTCAAATCAAATGACATTTTATTTGTCACATGCGCCAAATACAGCTGTGAAATGCTTGCTTACGAGCCCTTCCAGTAAAAAAAATAATAACGTAAAATGAATAAAATACACAAGAATGAAGCAGGGAATATCAGATCAATGTGCAGAGGTACGCAGGGTAAAGTGACTAGGCATCAGGATAGATAATAAGAGTAAAATAAATAACATAGTAGCAGCAGCAAATGATGTGTACATGTAAGTGTGTGTATGCCTGTGTGTGTTATGTGTGTGGGTTTTGTGTGAGTGTCAGTGTAAAGTGTGTGTGCAGTGCCTTCAGAAAGTATTCATACCTATTGACCTATTCCACATTTTGTTGTTACAGCCTGAATTCAAAATGTATTCAATTCATTTTTTCGTTCCCATCTACATACAATACCCCATAATGAGTGAAAACATGTTTTTTTTTTTTTTTTGCAAATTTATTGAAAATGAAGTACAGAAATATCTCACACCCCTGAGTCATTACTTTTTAAAAGCCCCTTTAAGCTTGATGCAGTCATTGCATGCTAGGAATATGGGACCAAATACTACACTTTTGACTACTATAAATTTGAATTTGTCCAAACACTTATGCCACCTTCAAATGGGGGGACTAGATACATAATGTGCTTTCATTTCTAAATGGTAAAACAGATACTGGATTAGACTTTGACAAAACATTTATTTTTACTGCTCAAATTACGTTGGTAACCAATTTATAATAGCAGTAAGGCACCTCAGGGATTTGTGATATATGGCCAACATACCACGGCTAAAGACTGTGTCCTAGCACTCTGTGTTGTGTGGTGCCTATGAACAGCCCTTAGCCGTGGTATATTGGCCATATACCACACCCACTCTGGCCTTTTTGCTTAGTAATAAAACACTGTTATCCAAACACAAAGCCACACTGACTTATTCTGATCAGGCTCTGCTGACAAGGGAAGAAATATAATATAATTAAATATAATTAACCAAAAATATAAAAAGTGAATACAGATGGTTGGCCGAAGTGGCAGTTGATTTTCATAGTGCCAATGGCAGGTGTTTCTAGTTGGGTGTTGGCAGGGGAGACTGGGGAAAATGCTCTGGCGTGCACTGTGACATTTATAGCAACATTTATGGCAACATGTATGCCTTGTTCAAGCACTAATACATTTCCTTTATTATTGTAAATATCAAAAGTAAATGTTTGTGTTTTTAAACATGCGTCATTCCCTTGTACACAAACTATGTGCGACACATTTAATGCTGTCAGTCTTGATCTTATAAATATATCTCATAAAAACACACATTGGATGGAGCTACAATGGTGCCAATCTTTCCAAATTCACTTGGGATTTAGGCCTACTGACTTTAATGCATATAGCCCCTGTCAAAACAGATGGTGGAGTATAGACAGAACTATAGGCCACTTCTGGGATGTAAGTGTGTGTATGGTCTGGTCTGCCCCTTTAACCATCTCCATAAAATGCATGAGAAAAACTCTAAGCCAGGAGAACTGTGCCTTCTGCTTCCAGCTGCCTGGCAACCTCAGGACCCTTATCAGAACAAACAGCCTATGTCAAATTGTCTGTGACTCTTAAAACCAGTGGTAAATTGAGCCGGAGCTATCCGGAGCAGGGCTCCTGAATATTGGGTTGAAGAGAGAGCTAGGCGAAGCCGAGCTCCAACAACTTATGGGTCCAAATTGGAGTAGGATAAAAGTACTAACTGTACTGTCCTCCTTAGGTCTCGATGTGTGTGTAACAGAAATTAGACAGCCAACTCCATTCAAAAACCCTGCCAAGAGTCAGTATTACGCTTTCTCCAGTATTCCATGATTGATGAAACTAAAGTACCAAATAATTAATTCACTGACACAGCTCAGCCTTTGTCATAATGCCCAAAACAAACTTGACAGATCAGTGAAATAGCCACATAGTAAGTGAAGCCATCTGCTAAACAGCAATGAATATACAGGCTAAGCTAGCAGGGCGATCAATTTAAACACAAATCTGATGCACAACTGCTGTAGAAAACATCTGATATAGCAAGATGAACGTCTTAGACAAGGTTTCATATAACATGTGGTCAGCTGATTACAATGCTTCCAATTTCCTGTTTATTGGCACCATAAAGTACCATGGAAGCCCTGAGCTAACAAACTAAACAAATAAAATAAAAACTTAGTGCCTAATAGCATAATGAGGCAGAACACTAACCCTAGAATGGTAATACACTACAACCAAAGTTCTTTAGAATTCTGGAAACAACAAACAGGGAAGAGGCAGACAGTTTATGGTTATTAAGTATTCGTAAAAAAGGGGGAGTTAAAGTATTTAAAAATAATAATAAAACACCACAACCACGCCGGGAAGCCAGCTCACCAAAATGTAGCAGTACTTCACTCACAGAGCGGTGGTTGACGTTTGTTCGGCTCTCCCTGTGCAGGGTTTGTTAGTCTCTTCTTGAAGGGTTTGTACGGCTCTTCCCGAGCAGGGTACGGAGTCACTCCTGTTAGCAGCTCCTTTCTCCACAGGGGTATAGGCAGCAGTAGTAGTCCTCGTCAGAGGCAGCTGTTGTAGCAGTGACTTGCGTGAGGCCTGTCCCATCCGGTGGTGTGTTGCTGGTGTTAGATCTGACTTTAAATGTCCCCAGCACTTCTTCTTCTTCTTTGGGTTTTATGGCAGACTACAACCCAAAAAGGTGTATTGCCGCCACCAACTGGATGGCGTGAAACCAATTTTTTTATTTGATAAAATCCATACGTGATAGTTAAACTAATTTAATCCAACCCAATAAAAATAGTACACTGCCAAAACAAACAAAACTCCCACTTCTTCCTTCTTTAATTCTCCATATCTCCCTTCTCAGGCCCTAGGACCTGAGAAGGTGGTACGGCTCTAGGACCTGAGAGGGTGGTGGGTGGCTTGTGACAATATTCCATATAACTCCTTTGCTCAGAAGTCTTTCAGCCCGAGGAACAGCTCCACCACATCCACTATGATTTCTATCTTCCTGGACCTTCTCTCCACCTCTGCAGTGCCATTAATTACCATAGCTATAAAGGCCACAAAATCCACCGTCTTAACCTTTAAAATGTCAGGATCCTGCTGGTGAAAGGCAACCCTGCAGTCTGCAGTGTAGGCCTATCCACTACCATGGACTCTTCTGGTGCACCAATCAAACACTCAACCCTTTTCATAGCTGCTGCATATGAAATTATCTGTGCAGCACTGACTTTGGCCACTTCATTCTCTTCCACCCTTGTGGGGCATTCGAAAGACGTGGCTTCATGGTTCCCACCGCAATTGCAACATGTCACATGTTCATCTCTTTTATAACACATAAACTGATTTTTTCCAGAACTTGGACATCTCGTCTTCTCCCTTCTGCAAACACTTGATACATGACCAAAAGCTTTACAATGTTCACACTGTGTTGGTCCTGGGATAAATGCTCTGACTCTGTAGTTAATATATCCTAACCTCACTTGAGTAGGGAGAGACACCATATCCAAAAACAAAAGAACAGATAAACTCTTCACTTTTTCTTAATTCATCTGACGTGCATCAATCACTCCAGGAATATTTTTTAATCTCTTCAACATCTACTTCCCACAATGCGCCAGATATAAGCCCCCTGAGGAGTACCTTGTTCCTAAGAGACACACAAATCGGGTGAGACGCAACACATAATTCTTCTGTTCCTCCCTAAGCACAAAAAATCAAAACAAGCCCGCCTCTAGTGATCCTCACTGCCTTCACTATTCCCAGCATTCTTTCCACCAGTTTGGATACCTCAAATGTATTCCTCAAGATTGGTATTTCATTCAGCTGCTCCTCATTTACAATGTCACGACTTCCGCCGAAGTTGATCCCTCTCCTTGTTCGGGCGACGCTCGGTGGTCGACGTCACCAGCTTTCTAGTCACCACCGATTCATGTTTCATTTTCGTTTTGTTTTGTCTTCATTGTACCCACCTGGTTTCCATTCCATAATCAGTGTTCCTTATTTAACCCTCTGGCTTCCCCTTTTGTTTTGTGCGTGATTGTCGTTGTCAATTGGTTTCATTTATGTGCTCTGGATATTTATGTTTATCCTTGTTGGAACATTGTAGATATTGAGTAAAGCTCAGATTTTCACTCATACCTGTGTCCTGCGCCTGACTCCGCCTTATCCATTCACCTAGAACGCAGACATACAAACCATACTCCTACAAGGTGCGACGTGACATTCTCTTCTCTGTACTCTACTTTGCTCTGTTTTCCTTTCTTTTAGACTTCCATTAGATTCAGAATCCACTTCATCAACCGCTTCCGCCATCTTTTGTCACGTCCTAGTCAAGTCAATAGAAAGCTCTCATATGCCTAACTCAGGTCCATTCTCTCTGGGGTTGGGTCTGGGTCTGGGGCTGTAGTTCACACACATGTCCTTGAAATAGCCAAAGTATAACTGCAAAACAAGGTTTTCTCTTGCTGTTTCCAACAATAAATGCCAGATATAAATGCCAGGCTGAGGCAACTGGCAGGTGGACACAAGTGAGAAAAAGGAAACTGACACAATTACAGCTCTACAAGGTAACACAACCTGGATTACCCATGGATCACATCAAAACCTCTCAGATAAACCCCAGTATTTCATTGACTATTAGAGAGAGTCAAATGGATCATGTTCTTGTGGGGGCAGAGGATAGAAATGAGGTTTTTAAAGGCCAATCAGTGATATTTACAGCCATTTGTGTTCATTTAAATTCCTGATTGATAGTTCAATAATGGAGTAGGGCTTTAAACAGGCAGTTTACCGGCATCGGTCTCTCTGGCACTACATCAAGACAATACTCTATAGTAGTGGTTTGGGAATGAGAGATGTATGTATTTTCAAAAGGTGTAGCCGTGAGTTCTGACGAATAGTATCAAAGTGTTTCAGTGAAATTAAACATTGAAAGAGACATGTCTGCTGATAAGAACAACATTCGGAATCCATCTCTTGTTTCACTGCGGAAAATATGTTGTCATAGTTCTCTCATGTTATTGTCGTGTTTTTATTTTCATGTTATTTTTAAAGTTCTCCGGGAGAAACATGAGCACAGCCTTGCTGCTACTGTTGATCATCTCTGGGGAAGATGGCACAGGAAAGTTATGTTGCGTGGTTTTAGATTCAATAGTCGTTATTCAGTTGTCATTTTTTGAAAGTTACTTTTATATGACACAATGAAAAAAGGGGTTTTGTATTAAAGTATTATTTTATAGAATACTATATTATGAATATAATCTGGTTGAATCAAAACTAAAGTGTTCTGTATACAGAGTAAGATACAGTTGAAGTCAAAAGTTAACATACACCTTAGCCAAATACATTTAAACTCAGTTTTTCATCATTCCTGACATTTAATCAAAGTAAAAATTCCCTGTCAAATGGATCATGTTCTTGTGGGGGCAGAGGATAGTAATGAGGTCTTTAAAGGCTAATCAGTGATATTTACAGCCATTTGTGTTCATTTATATTCCTGATTGATAGTTCAATTATGGAGTGGGGCTTTAAACAGGCAGTTTACCGGCATCGGTCTCTCTGGCACTACATCAAGACAATACTCTATAGTAGTGGTTTGGGAATGAGAGATTAATGTATTTTCAAAAGGTGTAGCCGTGATCCAAATAAAATGGATCACCATTTTATTTGAAGAATGTGAAATGTCAGAATAATAGTAGAGAGAATGATTTATTTAAACTTTTATTTATTTTATCACATTCCCAGTGGGTCAGACGTTTACATACACTCAATTAGTATACGGTAGCATTGCCTTTAAATTGTTTAACTTGGGTCAAACCTTTGGGTTGCCTTCCACAAGCTTCCCACAATAAATTGGGTGAATTTTGTCCCATTCCTCCTGACAGAGCTGGTGTAACTGAGTCAGGTTTGTAGGCCTCCATGCTCGCATGTGCTTTTTCATTTCTGCCCACAAATTGTCTATAGGCTTGAAGTCAGGGCTTTGTTTTCCTCAAGCCATTTTGCCACAACTTTGGAAGTATGCTTGGGGTCATTGTCCATTTGGAAGACCCATTTGCAACAAAGCTTTAACTTCCTGACTGATGTCTTGAGATGTTGCTTCAATATATCCACATAATGTTCCTACCTCATGATGCCATCTATTTTGTGAAGTGCACCAGTCCCTCCTGCAGCAAAGCACCCCCACAACATGATGCTGCCACCCCCGTGCTTCATGGTTGGTATGGTGTTCTTCAGCTTGCAAGCGTTTCCCTTTTTCCTCCAAACATAACGATGGTCATTATGGCCAAACAGTTCTATTTTTGTTTCCTCAGACCAGAGGAAATTTCTCCAAAAAGTACGATCTTTGTACCCATGTGCAGTTGCAAACCGTAGTCTGGCTTTTTTTATGGCGGTTTTGGAGCAGTGGATTCTTCCTTGCTGAGTGGCCTTTCAGGTTATGTCGATATAGGACTCGTTTTACTGTGGATATAGATACATTTGTACCTGTTTCCTCCAGCATCTTCACATGGTCCTTTGCTGTTGTTCTGGGATTGATTTGCACTTTTCGCACCAAAGTATGTCCATCTCTAGGAGACAGAACGCGTCTCCTTCCTGAGCGGAATGACGGCTGCGTGGTCCCATGGTGTTTATACTTGCGTACTATTGTTTGTACAGATGAATGTGGTACCTTCAGGCGTTTGGAAACTGCTCCCAAGGATTAACCAGATTTATGGAGGTCTACAATTTTTTTCTGAGGTCTTGGCTGATTTCTTTTTATTTTCCCATGATGTCAAGCAAAGAGACACTGAGTTTGAAGGTAAGCCTTGAAATACATGCACAGGTACACCTCCAATTGACTCAAATGATGTCTATTCGCCTATCAGAAGCTTTTAAAGCCATGACATAATTTTCTGGAATTTCCCAAGCTGTTTAAAGGCACAGTCAACTTAGTGTATGCAAACGTCTGACCCACTGCAATTGTGATACAGTGAATTAGAAGTGAAATAATCTGTCTGTAAATAATTGTTGGAAAAATGTATTGTGTCATGCACAAAGTAGATGTCCTAACCGACTTGCCAAAACTATAGTTTGTTAACAAGACATTTGCGGAGTGGTTGAAAAATGAGTTTTAATTACTCCAACCTAAGTGTATGTAAACTTCCGACTTCAACTGTATATGCTGAGATTCAGATTTATTATTCACACCCCTTGAGTTTTTCCATGTTTTATTGTGCTAACAGGTGGAATTAAAATGCATTTAATTGTAATGTTTTGTCAACGATCTACACCAAATACTCTGTAATGTGAAGGTGGAAGAAAAATTCTAACATTTGTAAAAAATTCATGAAGAATAAAACACAAATATATCTAGATTAGATAAGTATTCAAACAAACTGTTTTGAATCACCTTTGGCAGCAATTACCTGGATTGTACAATCTTTGCACATAATTATTTTTGTAATTCTTTAAGCTCTGCCAAGTTGGTTGTTGATAATTATTAGATATTCACTTTCAAGGCTTGCCATAGATTTTCAAGACGATTTAAGTCAAAAATGTAACTAGGCCACTCAGGAACATTGAATGTCAACTTGTTAAGAAAGTCCAGTTCATATTTGGTCTTGTGTTTTAGGTTATTGTCCTGCTGAAAGGTACATTTGTCTCTCAGTGTCTGTTGGAAAGCAGACTGAACCAGGTTTTCCCCTAGGATTTGTTTGTGCTGTTTCTGTTTATCTTAAAAAAAACTTCCTGATCCATGCAGATGACAAGCATACCCATAACATGTTACAGCCACCACCATGCTTGAAAATATTAAGAGTGATACTCAGTGATGTGTTGTGTTGGATTTGCTCCAAACATAATGCTTTGTGTTCAGGACATAAAGTTAATATCTTTGCCACATTTTTTTGCGGTTTTACTTTAGTGCATTATTAACAGAATGCATGTTTTAGAATATTTTTTATTTTGTACAGGCTTCCTTCTTTTCACGCTGCCATTTAGGGTAATATTGTACAGCTAACTACAATGTTGTTGATCCATCCTCAGTTTTCTCCAATCACTGCCATTAAACTCAATAACAGTTGGGTGAAATCATGGTGAAATCTCTGAGCAATTTCCTTCGTCTCCGGCAATAGAGTTGGGAAGGACGCCTGTATCTTTGTAGTGACTTGGTCTATTGATACACCATCCAAAGTGTAATTATGTCACACCCTGATCTGTTTCACCTGTCCATGTGCTTGTCTCCACCCCCCTCCAGGTGTCACCCATCTTCCGCATTATCCCCTGGGTATTTATGCCTGTGTTTTCTGTTTGTCTGTTGCCAGTTAGTCTTGTTTGTTCAAGTCAACCAGCGTTTTGTCTCTGCTCCTGCTTTTTCCCAGTCTCTTTTTTTCTCGCCCTCCTGGTTTTGACCCTTACCTGTCCTGACTCTGTGCCCGCCTGCCTGACCACTCTGACTGCCCGGACCCTGAGCCTGCCTGCCGTCCTAGACCTCAAATCATATCAAATGTATTTATATAGCCCTTCGTACATCAGTTGATATCTCAAAGTGCTGTACAGAAACCCAGCCTAAAACCCCAAACAGCAAGCAATGCAGGTGTAGCTAGGAAAAACTCCCTAGAAAGGCCAAAACCTAGGAAGAAACCTAGAGAGGAACCAGGCTATGTGGGGTGGTCAGTCCTCTTCTGGCTGTGCCAGAACATGGCCAAGATGTTCAAATGTTCATAAATGACCAGCATGGTCAAATCACAGGCAGAACAGTTGAAACTGGAGCAGCAGCAAGGCTAGGTGGACTGGGGACAGCAAGGAGTCATCATGTCAGGTAGTCCTGAGGCATGGTCCTTGGGCTCAGGTCCTCCGAGAGAGAGAAAGAAAGAGAGAAAGAGAGAATTAGAGAGAGCATACTTAAATTCACACAGGACACCGGATAGGACAGGAGAGGTATTCCAGATATAACAAACTGACCCTAGCCCCTCGACACAAACTACTGCAGCATAAATACTGGAGGCTGAGACAGGAGGGGTCAGGAGACACTGTGGCCCCATCCGATGACACCACCGGACAGGGCCAAACAGGAAGGATATAACCCCACCCACTTTGCCAAAGCACAGCCCCCACACCACTAGAGGGATATCTTCAACCACCAACTTACCATTCTGAGACAAGGCCGAGTATAGCCCACAAAGATCTCCGCCACGGCACAACCCAAGCGCCAACCCAGACAGGAAGATCACATCAGTGACTCAATCCACTCAAGTAACGCACCCCTCCTAGGGACGGTATGAAAGAGCCCTAGTAAGCCAGTGACTCAGCCCCTGTAATAGGGTTAGAGGCAGAGAATCCCAGTGGAAAGAGAGGAACCGGCCAGGCAGAGACAGCAAGGGCGGTCCGTTGCTCCAGAGCCTTTCCATTCACCTTCACACTCCTGGGCCAGACTACACTAAATCATATGACCCACTGAAGAGATGAGTCTTCAGTAAATACTTAAAGGTTGAGACCGATTTTGCGTCTCTCACATGGGTAGGCAGACCATTCCATAAAAATGGAGCTCTATAGGAGAAAGCCCTGCCTCCAGCTGGTTGCTTAGAAATTCTAGGGACAATTAGGAGGCCTGCGTCTTGTGACGTGTAGACATGGATAGCAGGACCAAATCAGAGAGATAGGTAGGAGTAAGCCCATGTAATGCTTTGTAGGTTAGCAGTAAAACCTTGAAATCAGCCCTTCCCTTGACAGGAAGCCAGTGTAGGGAGGGTAGCACTGGAGTAATATGATAACATTTTGGTGTTCTAGTCAGGATTCTAGCAGCCGTATTTAGCACTACCTGAAGTTTATTTAGTGCTTTATCCGGGTAGCCGGAAAGTAGAGCATTGCAGTAGTCTAACCTAGAAGTGACACAAGCATGGATTAATTTTTCTGCATCATTTTTGGACAGAAAGTTTCTGATTTTTGCAATGTTACGTAGATGGAAAAAAGCTGTCCTTGAAATGGTCTTGATATGTTCTTCAAAAGAGAGATCAGGGTCCAGAGTAACACCGAGGTCCTTCACAGTTTTATTTGAGACGACTGTACAACCATTAAGATTAATTGTCAGATTCAACAGAAGATCTCTTTGTTTCTTGGGACCTAGAACAAGCATCTCTGTTTTGTCCAAGTTTAAAAGTAGAAAGTTTGCAGCCATCCACTTCCTTATGTCTGAAACACATGCTTCTAGCGAGGGCCATTTTGGGGCTTCACCATGTTTCATTGAAATGTACAGCTGTGTGTCATCCGCATAGCAGTGAAAGTTAACATTATGTTTTCGAATGACATCCCCAAGAGATAAAATATATAGTGAAAACAATGGGGGTCCTAAAACGGAACCTTGAGGAACACCGAAATTTACAGTTGATTTGTCAGAGGACAAACCATTCACAGAGACAAACTGATATCTTTCCAACAGATAAGATATAAACCAGGCCAGAACTTGTCCATGGTAAACCAATTTGGGTTTCCAATCTCTCCAAAAGAATGTGGTGATCGATAGTATCAAAAGCAGCACTAAGGTCTAGGAGCACGAGGACAGATGCAGAGCCTCGGTCTGATGCCATTAAAAGGTAATTTACCACCTTCACAAGTGCAGTCTCAGTGCTATGATGGAGTCTAAAACCAGACTGAAGCATTTCGTATACATTGTTTGTCTTCAGGAAGGCAGTGAGTTGCTGCGCAACAGCCTTTTCTAAAATCTTTGAGAGGAATGGAAGATTCGATATAGGCCGACAGTTTTTTATATTTTCTGGGTCAAGGTTTACCCCACTACTCTGGATTATCGTCCCCTGCCTGCTTTGACCTGTCATTTGCCAGCCCCTGTTGCTGTAATAAACATTGTTACTTCAACACAGTCTGCATTTGGTTCCTACCTGAAACGTGATAAATTAATAACTTCACCATGCTCAAAAGGATCTTCAATGACTGCTTTTTTATTTTTACCCATCTACCAAAAGTGCCCTACTTTGCAAGACATTGGAAAACCTCCCTTGTCTTTGTGGTTGAATATGTATTTGAAATTCACAGCCAGACTGAGGCACCTTACAGATAATTGTATGTGTGGATTACAGAGATGAGGTAGTCATTCAAAAATTGTGTTAAACACCATTATTGCACACAGAGTGAGTCCATGGCACATTTCTACTCCTGAACTTATTTAGGCTTGTGTCACGAATACCACCGAAGGTGGCTCCCCTTCCTGTTCGGGTTGAGCTCGGCGGTCGTCGTCGCCGGTCTATTAGCTGCCACTGAAGGTGGCTCCCCTTCCTGTTCGGGTGGAGCTCGGCGGTCGTCGTCGCCAGTCTATTAGCTGCCACTGAAGGTGGCTCCCCTTCCTGTTCTGGTGGAGCTCGGCGGTCGTCGTCGCCGGTCTATTAGCTGCCACTGAAGGTGGCTCTCCTTCCTGTTCGGGTGGAGCTCGGCGGTCGTCGTCGCCGGTCTATTAGCTGCCACTGAAGGTGGCTCTCCTTCCTGTTCGGGTGGAGCTCGGCGGTCGTCGTCGCCGGTCTATTAGCTGCCACTGAAGGTGGCTCTCCTTCCTGTTCGGGTGGAGCTCGGCGGTCGTTGTCGCCGGTCTATTAGCTGCCACCGATCCCTTTTTCCTTTTCGTTTGTTTTTGTCTAATTGTTTTCACTTGTTTGGTGATGTATCGTGTTTGTTTTGGGTTTTCGCTGTCCAGTGTTTGTAACTAGGTTTTGGGTTTGTTTAGCGCCAGTGTTTTAGGGCATTCACCCATGTTTGGACCTGTTACGTTTTGAAGGACATTAAAGCGTTTTTCCCGTTCACTTCGCTCTCTGCATTTGACTCCTCACTCATCACTCACATATTTATTGACTTAATACATTTCAGCTTTAAATTTTTCAACAGGTGTGAATACTTTCTGAGTGCACTGTATTTGGTGTTAGCAAACTAAAGAACACAAATGTGCCTCTTACATATTTGTTTGTGTGGCACAGATCCAAGGAACTGCTCACTGATTGGATTGGACATTGTGAGTCATACTGCTCACCGATTGGATGCTGTGAGTCATACACTAGCTCGGGGATGTTTTTCTTTCACAGCCTTAATTATTTTATTTTCAGATTCAAGGCTACACGCATAAGCACACACACACACACACACGGCATCTGCCTGTTTCCTGAACAATAAGTGCTGTGAGAGACCAATAAGTCTTTATTAGACTGAGAAGTCACTGCACAGACCTGCATAATACTTTATCTTGGGACTCACAAACACAACAACACTATATCAATAGAGAACTAGATGATCTGGCAGAAACAGCAGAAAACTATCAAGGAATAGATTAACAGAATACAGCTCATTTCATTGCCCTCCGGGCAACATTGGGCAATGATTGATACAGTGATTCTCACTATGGCTCCAAGGTCTACTCTCCTATCTTCTCCCAGCTCAACTGTATATTAACTGTATCAACCAAAGTATGAGAAGAGATAGGACATATGTTTGGTGTGTAAAGCACTTTGAACAGCTGTATGAAAAGTGATTTATACACTCCCCTACGCATTTATTTGGACAGGTAAGCTAAAACTATTCATTTTGGTTCTACTCCAGTGTTTTGAATTTGAGATCAAATGTTTTATATGAGGCGTAAGTACAGAACGGCACCTTTGATTTGAGGGTATTTTCATACATACAGTGGGGCAAAAAAGTATTTAGTCAGCCACCAATTGTGCAAGTTCTCCCACTTAAAAAGATGACAGGCCTGTAATTATCATCATAGGTACACTTCAACCATGACAGACAAAATGAGGGGGAAAAAATCCTGAAAATCACATTGTAGGATTTTTAATGAATTTATTTGCAAATTATGGTGGAAAATAAGTATTTGGTCAATAACAAAAGTGTATCTCAATACTTGTTATATACCCTTTGTTGGCAATGACAGAGGTCAAACGTTTTCTGTAAGTCTTCACAAGGTTTTCACACACTGTTGCTGGTATTTTGGCCCATTCCTCCATGCAGATCTCCTCTAGAGCAGTGATGTTTTGGGGCTGTTGCTGGGAAACACGGACTTTCAACTGCCTCCAAAGATTTTCTATGGGGTTGAGATCTGGAGACTGGCTAGGCCACTCCAGGACCTTGAAATGCTTCTTACGAAGCCACTCCTTCGTTGCCCGGGCGGTGTGTTTGGGATCATTGTCATGCTGAAAGACCCAGCCATGTTTTATCTTCAATGTCCTTGCTGATGGAAGGAGGTTTTCACTCAAAATCTCACGATACATGGCCCCATTCTTTCCTTTACACGGATCAGTCGTCATGGTCCCTTTGCAGAAAAACAGCCCCAAAGCATTTGGATCATCCAAATGCTCTCTAGCAAACTTCAGACGGGCCTGCACATGTACTGGCTTAAGCAGGGGGACACGTCTGGCACTGCAGGATTTGAGTCCCTTGCGGCGTAGTGTGTTACTGATGTTAGGCTTTGTTACTTTGGTCCCAGCTCTCTGCAGGTCATTCACTAGGTCCCCCCGTGTGGTTCTGGGATTTTTGCTCACCGTTCTGATCATTTTGACCCCACGGGGTGCGATCTTGCGTGGAGCCCCAGATTGAGGGAGATTATCAGTTGTCTTGTATGTCTTCCATATCCTAATAAGTGCTCCCACAGTTGATTTCTTCAAACCAAGCTGCTTACCTATTGCAGATTCAGTCTTCCCAGCCTGGTGCAGGTCTACAATTTTATTTCTGGTGTTCTTTGACAGCTCTTTGGTCTTGGCCATAGTGGAGTTTGGAGTGTGACTGTTTGAGGTTGTGGACAGGTAACGAGTGGAGGACAGAGGAGCCTCTTAAAGAAGAAGTTACAGGTCTGTGAGAGCCAGAAATCTTGCTTGTTTGTAGGTGACCAAATACTTATTTTCCACCATAATTTGCAAATAAATTCACTAAAAATCCTACAATGTGATTTTCCGGATTTTTTTTCTCATTTTGTCTGGCATAGTTGAAGTGTACCTATGATGAAAATTACAGGCCTCTCTCATCTTTTTAAGTGGGAGAACTTGCACAATTGGTGGCTGACTAAATACTTTTTTTGCCCCACTGTATACCCTGTCTTTCAGCCAATCAGCATTCAGGGCTTGAGCGAACAAGTTTGTAATCTGTAATACCACAGTACTTTCATCTGTAGCTTTGCCAATTCCCCTCTCTCATACACTTTTAATCAACTTGAACTTCATAGAGAGACAGTGACGATTCATAAGATTGACCATTTTACTGTTAGATTAGTTAGAGGTTTTCATCTCCCGCCATACAAAGTTGAGATCATGTGAATGGACCTTATCTATTTCTATTCTCAAATGTTTGGCTCTGCTTATCTCAACTCCTCTTACAGTTTCCCCTAATGTGTTGTAAGCAGGTTGTGTGGGTGGGTTTTCATAGATACAGACAGTAAAAGTAGATTGCTGCAGCACTGTTGCCTCTAACACCTCTGGAGAAGGCCATTGTCAACCCTATGTCGGTATCCCAAATAATACGCTATTCCCTATGTAGATCACAAAATGTGAACACTTTTGCACTGCTTTTGGTCATAAGTAATGCACTGTATAGGGTATAAAGTCCCATTTGGTACACAAACTATGTCTGGTGTTACACTAACTGGACAAGGTTTGGTGGACACCTGGAATGGTGAAAATTATACTGCTATGAGAATGCTGTAGAAAATGCTGCCGTTACATTGTGTGTGTTTGTGAGTCATTACACTTGCTTTGCTTCGCTAAAGTTTTTAATAAATATGACCAACTTCTAGGTTTGGTTTGCTTAACTTGCCCTTGCTATATTTCTGTGCTTTCTGTGCAATATTAAACAATCTAAATGAAGATTCCTGTGACATCTGGCTTGCTGAGAGCTTTTAGCATGGAGGAGCATCCTTTGAAGCTCCATTCAATGGTTGCGTCCCTCGTGGTGGCACCCTGTTCCATGTATAGTGCACTAATTTTAACCAGGGCCAATAGGTTTGCTGCCATTGTTTAATTGTTCCTTGTGGTGTTGCCAGAAAAGCAATCAAGGGTCCACCTGCTGGTTGTGTGCCGGTGTTGCAGGGTGCTGATCACGTGATTAAACATGCACAAAGCACAGAGCTCTGATCTTCACTGGGTCTGAAAGCAAAACACTAACCTGACACAGGCCTGAACTTAACCATAGCAACCAGTCTGTGTTACAGTTTGATGAAAACACACCACTGGAGAGTGAAGAGAGACAGACAACATTACGCACACACACAGTTTTTCTCCGGTCCTGATGCAGAGGAGTGCCACTTCATTTAATCATCAACACCTCTCTCTCTCTTTCTCCTCCCCTCTATTATCCTCTCATTAACAACAACTCAACACCACGGAGATAATGACTGTCATGTCACAAGGATTATATCCCAACGGTAAGGGCTGTAATTGTTGTGGTGATGAGCAGCTACAGTAGCAGGAAGAGGAGGCTCCCTATAGCTTTATCTTGTATTATTTCCATGTCCGTGCTCCCTGGGTTGGAGGCTGTGTTAGTCTTTCACACTGAAGTGATGGGGGGGGTGAGTATGTGGAGGTTGAATGATACTGTCACCATGTTACAAACTTCTACCCAGGGAGCAGCATTGACAAATTGATAACAGATAAAGCACTGTCCTCCTCTTCACACACAAACAGTATACTGAACACACACACACACACACACACACACAAGCACACTCACGATCACACTGCATGCACAAACACAAACACACTATTTTCCCTATCATTGTATTTCCTCAGTGCGCCATACATTCTCTCATTGGCGAGGTTGTTGTATTTCATAGTGGTTTTGTGTTTCTTTAGCTCTCACGGTTCCCGTCCTAGCAACACAGCATATCTATTTCCTCCCTGTCCTCCCCTGCTGCCTCCCTCTCCTCTCCCACTGCCTCCCTCTCCTCTCCCGCTGCCTCCCTCTCCTCCCCCCTGAGGAACACTGATAGAACTAAGTGTGATATCATATTCAATCAGGTGTCACTTAGCGGGACTACAGACAACAGTAATATGCATGATATTGGCTGCCTTGTCTGAACTCCCTGTTGAGATCGCAAGCAAACTGACAGAGCAGTTTGTACTGTATGACAGGCAGCATTGATATTCCTACATTATCAGGAATCAAGGTAAGACCAAGATGCAGACACGTTGAATAAATAATGGTTTAATAGTCCAAGGGGCAGGTAAGAGAAAGGTCAAGGCAGGCAGGGGTCAATAATCCAGATATGGGGCAAGGGTACCGGTCGTCAGGCAGGCTTAGGGTCAGGGGCAGGCAGGCAGGGTGGTCAGGCAGGCGGGTACAGAGACGGGACAGGCGAGGGTCAAAACCAGGAGGGTGAGAAAAAGAGAGGCTGGGAAAAAACAGGAGCTGACAAGACGCTGTTAAGCTTGACAAACAAGATGAACTGGCAATAGACAAACAGAGAACACAGGTATAAGTATGCAGATAATAATGGGGAAGATGGGCGACACCTGGAGGGGGGTGGAGACAATCACAAAGACAGGTGAAACAGGTCAGGGCGTGACATACATTTTTCAGATGTACGGACTGTACGTCGGTCTGTCTGTATGTGTCACACTCTGATCTGTTTCAGCTGTCTTTGTGCTTGTCTACACCGCCCACCAGGTGTCTCACATCTCCCCTCAGTATCCCCTATGTATTTATACCTGTGTTCTCTGTTTGTCTGTTGCCAGTTCATTTTGTTCGTCAAGCCAACCAGCGGTTTCCCCCTTGCGCCTGTCTTTTCTAAAGTTTCTGTTTTCTAGTTTTCCTGGTTTTGACCATTCTGCCTACCCTGAGACTGCCTGCCGTTCTGTACCTTTTGGACTCTGATCTGGATTACTGACCTCTGCCTGCCCTGGATCTGTTGTTTTGCCTGCCCCCTGTTCTAGTAATAAACTTTTGTTACTTCGACATTGTCTGTATCTGGGTCTTCCCTAAAATATGATAGTATGTCTGTGTGTTTGATTTTTATCCCAGAAGACAGAGAGCTCTGGGGAGAGAATGGGTTATGGCAAGGCTACATCATTCTGGGTGCATCCATTCTCCTGAAGCAAAGACCCACTGGGCCCAGTTTTTCAAAAGTTATCTGGATTTTGCCTATCCAATAGATGAGTTGGCTGACATCGTCACAAAAATAATGCGCACTCAATGTGGCCCGAAGGTGTGCGTTGTTGTGATTCTGAAATGTCAGATAGCTAGCAACAGTGACAAAACGCTGCCATGTGGAGAATTGTAGGTGGCTCGTTTCAGCTTGTTGTATCTTTGCTAACATGGCAAACATTCGCTAGCTAACCAACAACTGTAATGATGTATTTGCGAGACAACAAGTGCTCATTGTGCGAATGTGTTCATGTTTTCAATAAATATTTGGAGAGGAAATACTGTAGAGTTTACACATTGTCAACAGTCTAAGCCCTTCCCCGTCTGTTTTGCCCCATAGTTGAGAATGCGTTCGTTTTGTTGCTAAACAACCAACCCGTCTATAGGCAAAATTCAGATGACTTTTGAAAACCGTGCCCTGGGGGATTTATTTTGAAATTCAACATGCATACTACAAGGGGAGAGACTCTTGGGATCAGCACTGGTTCCTAGGGACTGACTGACAGATGGACAGACGCTGTGGTCCATCCATGCATAAACTGCTGGCTTTGCCAACAGTAAAGTTTTCAAGTGAAACATCTGGAGTGCTCAACTCCTATAAGGATATGGGGGGTGAGATAAGTGTTTGGCTACCATCGTCCAGGCTATGGTAGCCAAAGTTGGATGTAAAAATGATCAGTGGAGGCTGGTGACTTGAGAAATTGAGGAGGATGGAAGTCTGTTTAAAAAATGATCAAATAGTAATTATTTTAACGTAAAGCATTTAATAAAAACTTTTATAGTACAATGTTATGGCGAATGGGAATGAGAAGGCTACCTACCCAGTTTTTGGAAGGGATCACAGTAGTGGTTGAATGAGGGTATGAGGCATGGGTAGAGGTGTTCAGAGGCTTGACTTCAGTGCAGGACAGGATTTGACTGGAAAGACAAAAAACAATAACACAACACACTACTACACAGTTAGACAAAATAGCTAATAATGAGTTAGTCCAAGCAACGAGTAAAATCATTGATGTGTAATAATGTGATTGTGTTTGTGTGTGTGATTGACTCTACATACAGTAATGAGAAAAAAAATGGATAGGGGTACTCACAGTGATTGGAGAGGAAACATTCAATGTGCCAGTGGATGAAAGGGCACATGAGACATGGCTTCAGTTCATGTCAGGAAAGAGTTGACAATGGTAGTGAAGTGGAGTGGTCATCACCTCTTAATCAGGGAACAGGAAGGGACTTAGCTGGAAATACAAATAGCAGATACATTCCATTTCAGCTGCGACATTGTAGGTTTGGACAAGTTTCTCCATGAAGTTAAACTCAGACGTCTCAAAATTCATCAAGTCAAACACAGACTGCACATCTCGCCCACTTGACACATCTAAGTAGTCCAAGAAACGTTCCTGAATAAAGCCCTGATCGTCCACATATCTGACGATAACTGACAACTGCAAGCAGACTGGTGGCACCATACTGTATGTCCCAGAGTTGGGGGGAATTTTTGCCTACCAGGAAATCTGTATAAGGTATGACAGTGAATCATTAGTTGTAAAAAAAAAGGTTTTATAAGGGCTTTGATGAGACCAGTTTTAACTAATCAGGTCAAATGGTTTTAAAAAACTGAAAACAAAACTCCTGAAAACTTATAGGCAGCCTGTCCAGACCAATTTTGAATATAAACTCAATTAGATCACATTCACATTTTATCCTGACTCACAAACAGACTATAAACACATAATGTTACCAATTAGTTACCCTGACCAAATGGACAGCGAATATAGGCTGTGTGCATCTGCTGTTATTAGCCTACAATTGATCAGACTGAAAAATCGTCTCGTTTTCATCCCATACAGTATGTCAGATCTCTGTTAGGTGTAGCCTAGGCTGCTGCAACATTTATGTTATGAGTTTTTGCTTGTGTCTGTCCGAGGTGATTGTGTTATCATCTTTGCTAAATAAATATCAGAGGAAAGTGGAAAGCCTACTTGAGAGCTTTTAATCTAACGTTTAATGAATGATGCGATGGAAGCTATCAAATCATTCTGAATTGATTTCGACATTCCAGAAAAGACAGTAGAAAGTTCCATATTGTAACGGCATTCAGAGGAAGAAGGTGAAGACCAAGGTGCAGCGTGGTACGTGTTCATATTACTTATTCAGACTGAACACTGAATACAAAATAAACAAAAGAATAGCCGAAACAGTTCTGACAGGTGCAACAAACACTAAACAGAAAATAACTACCCTCAAAACCCATGTGGGCAAGAGCTACCTAAACAGACAGCTGTTCCTGATTGAGAACCATTCCCGGCCAAAAACAAAAAAATACAAAAACATAGAAAAAAGAACATAGAATGCCCACCCTAGTCACACCCTGGCCTAACCAAAATAGAGAATAAAAAGTCTCTCTATGGCCAGGGCGTGATACATATGTTCAGCAAGTAAAGCATTGTAATGTGCAATTACTGATGTGGGCATTTATATGCTCCCTGCTTTTGTTTTGCCGTTTAGCTGAACGATCGATGTTCTTCAGGTCACTCTACCCTTCTTTCACCCAAGGTTCAGACTTTCTAAAAAGCAGGCAATGTCAGCAATACAGGTGGCTTGATGAAAGGCTTTCTGTTAACCAGCTATACTAACCAGCTATACTATGTTGAACGCCCTCACCTTCATGAAACTGATCTCAGGCAGAGGTCGACCCTCGGTTTTAATTCACACCTTCCCGGTGTACCCCAGAATAAAAGTGGTTCTTCAACAAAAAGTCAACTAAATTTGTGGTAGCGTTGGCTGCGAAAACGGCACACTCAAGCTGGTAACCAGCTAACTAGCTACTTCTACTTGCTACTGAAGTTAGTGCAATTTATTTAAATTTGCCTTGCTAACTGGACACAAAAAAATGAAGTTCTAAAAACATTTATAATCTACCTCCTCCGTCTCCTGTAATTTGAAGAAACTAATTTGAATTGAATAATATCAACAACAAAAAAGCTCAACTATCACTTTTCAATCTCTATCCAATAATGTCCCCAACTCACCAAGCTACTCAACACATTGAACCCCCCCCCCCATAATGCTTTGTGGCACAACCCCAATACAACAGACTAGGCTCATTCTCTGATCCTAATCCCATGATTGGATGGACAACATGTCAGTTCAGACTGAAAAAGCATTGATTAGTTGGAGGTCGTTCTCCAACTAATGAAGTGGTCATAATTACCATGTAGGTCTATGGAAGGGGGTGAGGCCTACAAGCCTCCAAGGTTTTGCATTGAAGTCAATGTACCCAGAGGACACCATGGTGCTACCCCAGAGAGTACTGGTGAAGTTACTATAGACCTTCATTCCAAAATAGTGGGTTTTGATCAATTATTTGGTGACATATGAATATATTTAATATAGTTTTATCTACAAAAACGTTTTAATGAAATTTCAATGATGGTGATGGTCCTCCCCTTCCTCCTCTGAGGAGCCTCCACTGAAAGTGATGGATGTCTTTCTGCCAGCCATAAAGGAGCTACAGTGTTCCCCCCCATTCTACACCATTCATTTTTCATTGGACATCAATACACCTTTCTTCTTCACAAACAAAGCCATCAGCATGTGGTGTCCTCGATGTTCCTTCAAAAACAAAACCCTCTGACTGCCAGACGAGACCTTTACATTTTCATTGAATGACCTCAGTGACTTACAATAAACCTTCTACATGCAGATTAGGTTGATTCTAGCACACACGCGCGCACACACACACAAACCTGGGACAGCTCTGGCTAATTACACAAGAGGGCATTGCCACGGAGTCCGCAATTTTGTTTCAAATACAAAACACGCTCCGATTACCCAAATTGCTTTTATTTCTACAAAAGCTCAAAGTGTAGCCAAGCCTGGCAGCTGGGTACTAGTGGACACACTGACTGCCTGGTTTAGTGCACACAAACACACAGTCCTCTAGTTGCCTAATGATGTCTACAGCCAAATTAATTAAAAGGTCTTTCCTACTTTGGAAGAGCTGGTCTGTTATGGCTCCCCCTCTCCTCTACAGTTCCTATTAGTGTTCTATTGTTTATCAGGAGAGAGAGAGAGCTATCAGAGAGTAGATGAAAGATGGGAAGCACACAGCAACAACAAACTCACAAAACAAAACCTACTTAAATGATTGCTTGCAGCTGTCACATGTTTCATCACAAGAGACCTTGGAGATGGTGATTAACAAACAAATGGAGGCAGATTCATAAGGAGAGTAATAAGGCGTAAGAAAGTCTCTAGCAGCAGTGGTGTCCCTCCCCACTGAAAACCACCACAAGCTGAAAGCCTGCCAGCCGAACGAAAGGGGACAGAGAATTGAGAGAAGATGTTTTCCGAGATCCCCACAGAAAGAAAATAGTCCCGTAAAGTCATGCTATGAAGCAGAAGTCTTGTATCAATCCACCAAAATCCCTCTGGCTTTAAGGGTGCTGCTCTCCTTGCTTCCCTGCCTACCTGCCTGCCTGGCTGTTCACTGTGCTCCAGGGCAGTCCCAAACCATTCCTTAGTCCAAGACGGAAACCCCCTTTACTCCTACTCCTACCCCCATCTATCTTCATAATGGATTCCAACCCCATTTCAGTTGACTGTGGCTCCACACTGGAGTCAACAGACAGTGAAAATTATTCTCCTATTTAAATTAAGGCACTCTGTAACCAGCTGGGTAGAAACCAACTGGAGAATTTCCATGAATCTAGACAAGGTTCCTCAACAGGTAGCTGCTTCAGTAACGGGACACCTTAACAAGGTGAGGGGGAGGAAGGGAAGGAGGAAGGGAGGAGGGTGGCAAAGCACTATCAAAACAACGGGACATTTTCATAAAACTGTCAGTTGGAGAGTAATTATTTTGTGCTGTATGAGAAATTGGTGTGTGTCTGTTTCCTACAAGCACACACACAGACACATAGACACACACATTCCTCAGAGCTCAGCTCAGCCTCAGGCTGGTTCTAACAGAGCTCAGCCACAGGCTGGTTCTAACACTCAGACTGTCACCCACTAAACATTTTATGAACGCTGTTCTCTCTAATCGCTAATGATGGCTGATGAGTCAAATTGGAGACAAAAGACAACCCCCCCCCCCCCCCCCCTCTCTCTCTCTCTCCAGAGAGTTAGATATGGCCGGACGGCTGGATAGGTCCAGTTGGCCGGCCACTGTGTGCAGCTCACCCTGCACTAACATAAATAATATGAGCATGTCTACTTCTGCTAACATTCCCAGTAAAGCAATCAAAACAATCAAGCATCCCTCGTAGCATCCCATATCCCAAATTGCCCATGTTAACATATGTAGCTGAAGAAACAAGGGTCAGGAAATCAAAACACTCTGAATTTACAAATGGACAATCTGACAGCACAGCTGCAGTCACCAACGCTCTGAATAACATAAAAACAGCCTAACCAGCTCTGCTAGGGTGAGTAATGTTCTGTGAGCTCATTTGTGTCTGTAGGTAGCTAGCCAGTTAGCTTGGGTGCTTGACTGCTGTTGTTAGTACAGAACGCTCAGATCAACCTTTAAAGAGATGGGTGGGGCTAAAGCTTAAGAGGGTGTGAACGATGCTGAATGTGTGTAGATTAAGATCAGCGCTCCAGTTGATACCGAAATCATTCAAAGGCCATTTTCTAAAAAGTGAGGTTACAAGTTTATCAAATTTCAAAGCAGAATTACTTTCCCATTGATCCTCAAATGCAGTGTATGAAATATCATCTTGTAGCTCTGTGTCTCTGCTTTTATCCAGTGTAAAAAACACTATTTCAAATTTTGCTGCATAAGACAATCAAGGCGGTTGGTCACATATAGCTACAGTTTCAACTGCCTGGTATAGTGCACACACACACACAGACCTCTAGTTGCCTTAAAAACTCTCCCCTCCTACTGTGGAGGAGCTGGTCTGTTATTGCTCCCCCTCTCCTCTAAAGTTCCTCTTGGTGTTCTATTGTTTATCGGGAGAGAGAGAGAGAGAGAGAGAGAGAGAGAGAGCTATCTGAGCGGAGATAAAAGATAGGAAGCACACAGCAACAACAAACTTAAAAAACGAAACCTCCATAAATGATTGCTTGCAGCTGTCCAAATCACAAGAGACCTCGGAGATGGTGATTAGCAACAAGCAACAATAATTAGATGTGATAAACAATAATTAGATGTGTAGTAAGTGGCCACACAGGTAGGTCCGGCCACCCGGCCGGCCAGGTACATAGATCGGCCAGATAGGTAGGTCCGGCCAGCCAGAGAGGTAGGTTCGGCCTATCGGATCTACATATCCGGTCGGATGTGGCAGGGATTGCAAACTATTATGGACTACAAAAGGAAACCCAGCCGTAAATCTGCCCAGTGACGCGCGCCTACCAGACGAGCTATAGGCCTTTTATGCTCGCTTTGAGGCAAGCAACACTGAAGAATGCATGAGAGCACCAGGTGTTCCCGACGACTGTGGGACCACTCTCTTCGTAGCTGATATTAGCAAGACCTTTAAAGAGCTGTTTACCGGGACAGAATACCAGGTTGTGTACTCAGAGTATGCACGGACCAACTGGCAAGTGTCTTCACTGACATTTTCAACCTCTCCTTGACCGAGTCTGTAATATGTACATGTTTGAAAAACACTCACTTCGGTAGCAAAAACACTCACTTCGGTAGCCATGAAGTGCTTTGCAAGTCTGGTCATGGCTCAAATCAACACCATCATCCCAGAAATCCTATACCCACTCCAATTCACATACAGCCCCAACAGTTCCACAGATGACACAATCTCAATCACACTGCCCTTTCCCATCTGGACAAAAGAAACACCTACGTGAGGATGCTATTCATTGACTACAGCTCAGCGTTCAACACTCTAGTGCCCACAAAGGTCATCGCTAAACTAAGGACCTGGGACTAAACAACTCCCTCTACAACTGCATCCTGCACTTCCTGACGGGCTGCCTCCAGCTGATCCTCAACACAGGGGTGTGTGCTCAGTCCCCTCCTGGACTCCCTGTTCACCCACGACTGCATGGCCAGGCACGACTTCAACACCATCATTTAGTTTGCAGACGACAAAACAATGGTAGTCCTGATTACCGACAATGACGAGACAGCCTATAGGGAAGAGGTCAGAGATCTGGCCGGGTGGTGCCAGAATAACAACCTATCCCTCAACGTAACTAAGACTAAGGAGATGATTGTGGACTACAGGAAAAGGAGGACCCCATTCTCATCGATGGGGCTGTGGTGGAGCAGGTTGAGAGCTTCAAGTTCCTTGGTGTCCACATCACCAACAAACTAGAATGGTCCAAACACTCCAAGATAGTCGTGAAGAGGACACGACAAAGCCTATTCCCCCACAGGAAACTAAAAAGATTTGTCATGGGTCCTCAGATCCTCAAAAGGTTCTACAGCTGCAACATCGCAAGCATCCTGATTGATTGCATCACTGCCTGGTACGGCAATTGCTCAGCCTCCAACTGCAAGGCACTACAGAGGGTAGTGCGTACGGCCCAGTACATCACTGGGGCTAAGCTGCTTGCCATTCAGGACCTCTACACCAGGCAGTGTCAGAGGAAGGCTCTAAAAATTGTCAAAGACCCCAGCCACCCCAGTCATAGACTGTTCTCTCTACTACCGCATGCCAAGCAGTACTGGAGTGCCAAGTCTAGGACAAAAGGCTTCTCAACAGTATTTACCCCCAAGCCATAAGACTCCTGAACATGTAATCAGATGACTACCCAGACTATTTGCATTGTGTGCCCCCCCAACCCCTCAATTATGCTGCTGATACACTCGGTTTATCATATATGCATAGTCACTTTAACTCTATATTCATGTACATACAACCTCAATTGGCCCGACCAACCAGTGCCCCCGCACATTGGCTAACCGGGCTATCTGCATTGTGTCCCGCCACCCACCACCCGCCAACCCCTCTACGCTACTGCTACTCTCTGTTTATCATATATGCATAGTCACTTTAACCATATCTACATGTACATACTACCGCAATCAGCCCGACTAACCGGTGCCTGTATGAAGCCTCGCTACTGTTGTAGCCTCTCTACTGTTATAGCCTCGCTACTGTTGTTTTTCACTGTCTTTTTACTGTTGTTTTTATTTCTTTACTTACCTATTGTTCACCTAATACCTTTTCTGCACTATTGGTTAGAACCTGTAAGTAAGCATTTCACAGCATTGCACCTGTTGTAGTAGGTGCAAATGATAAATAAACTTTGATTTGAGATAAACAAATATATTTTAACACTTTTTTGGTTACAACATGATTCTATATGAGTTATTTCAAAGTTTTGATGTTTTCACTATTATTCTACAATGTAGAAAATTGTAAAAATAAAGATAAACCCTTGAATGAGTAGATGTGTCCAGATTTTTGACGGGTACTGTATGTGATCTTATACAAATGTAAGCAAGGTTTTAAATAATTCACTTGTTTGGGCATCTTGCAGTAAATTTTTGTCTACAAATTATTTGCAATTATGTTCCTTCCCCCTTACCATCTACTAAAGAAAAATGTGAAATGGTATGTTACAGCATTAGTGCCATCTTGTGGCTTTGGTACCTGCTGTGCTGTGGAGAGCAACAGCGAAGACCACAGACCATAGACCATCCATCAAATACATTTATGATTTTAAATAAATAAAATACTTTACATGATTGAGATCCAAGTTCTAGTTCTGCCCCTACGGATAGAGATGGGATGCATCTATATAGTCTAACGTGGCTTCTTCTCCATGCCTCCTCTCCAGATGCTGTCTGTCCTGTCAGGAGTGAAAGGGAAGGTGAGGTAGAGGTTTTACACGCAACACATTCCCCAGCAGGACCAATAGGGGACGCTGATGTTTCATCATGGAATATCTGCCTGAAATAAAGCATGGGAGTACTAGTAGAGGATGGAAAAGTCCGATTTTCTTTTGGCTTGAAAAAAAGGTGAAATTCTCAAACAAATAGTTTACTCTTTAGCACTTCTTTGTGGAATGTAAAGACAAAAATCCTACACAATGGAGTATTCAAATAAATCAAGACTGAATCATTCTCATGCCCTATTGTATGGTGTGGTATGTGAGGAAAGTATACTTGTATAGACTATGCTGTATATCTAGCAACAGTAGTATCTGTTTTTCACATCTTTTGTAAAGATTAATGTCTGACTTCATTTTATAATTTTAATTAGCTATCTTATTTTTATTTCTCCTTCTTGTTTTTGTTTCATCGTTAGTAATTTGATCTTATTATTTTATGTGAAGAAATGGGTTACTTGTATTGAATATTTCATACAAGTAATTGTTATACAAATTATTATTTTTATTTTTCGATCATGAATCTTACTGGAAGTTTGCTCTGCTCAGGGATCCAACTGAATTATAGACATGGACCCGTTCCAAGTTCCAAACCAGTTGTCATTCCAACAGATCCCATCGTCATTCATATGCTTCTCTTTCTTCTACCCTTTTAGTAGGATGTGGTTTAAGCCAAATATGCCTTTCCAGACACATGAGCAACATGCATTTTTATGGTATGTGAACGCTTTTTGTTTTTTGCCTTGTAATTTCTGGGCAGCAGGAAGGCTGGCTGACTGACTTCTGTTTCCTCAGCTGGCACAACAGGTCTTTGAGTCCTTGTGAGATGACAGTTGACATAGAGAGGCATGGCAGGGACGGACCAAGGGTCAGCTGTAGGACATGGTCTACAATCGTGTCTTGTCTAGAACCGGTTCTGACCATTCCCGACCTCCCCTGGCCTCTCAAGTCTGTCGCTATTAGCAGCAAAAGTTGGGAAATGTGTTAAATAAGTCTAGTCTTGGACGAAAATGCTATTTCAATGCAATTCTGTTTAAAGGTATTTAATCATAAGGTTCAGAGTAGCTGCTTCAGCTCATTGAGAAATTATGACTCACTGGTTTGGTGAGTGGTGCCCACACAGTATACGGTGCATTCAGAAAGTATTCAGACCCCTTGACTTTTTCCACATTTTGTTACGTTACAGCCTTATTTTAAAGTGGATTAAATTATTTTTTTCCCTTATCAGTCTACACACAATACGCCATTATGACAAAGCAAAAACAGGTGTTTGTAAAGGTTTGGCAAACAAAAAAATACAAGAAAACACACATTTACATAAGCACTCAGACTCTTTACTCAGTACCTTTTTGAAGCACCTTTGGCAGCGATTACAGTCTCGACTTCTTTGGCACACCAATATTTGGGGAGTTTCTCCCATTCTTCTCTGCAGATCTTCTCAAGCTCTGTCAGGTTGGATGGTGAGCGTGGCTGCACAGCTATTTTCAGGTCTCTCCAGAGATGTTCGATCGGGTTCAAGTCCCATCAATGCAATTGTCTGCATCACTTCCAATTTCATGTACATTTGATGTCGGAAGTTTACATACACCTTAGAACGCGTCTCCTTCCTGAGCGGTATGATAGCTGCGTGGTCCCATGGTGTTTATACTTGAATACTATTGGTTGTACAGATGAACGTGGTGCCTTCAGGCATTTGGAAATTGCTCCCAAGGATGAACCAGACTTGTGGAGGTCTACCATTTTTCTCTGAGGTCTTGGCTGATTTATTTTGATTTTCCCATGATGTCAAGCAAAGAGGCACTGAGTTTGAAGGTAGGTCTTGAAATACATTCACAGGTACACCTCCAATTGACTCAAAGGATGTCAATTAGCCTATCAGAAGCTTCTAAAACCATGACATAATTTTCTGGAATTTACCAAGCTGTTTAAAGGCAACAGTCAACACAGTCAAAGATTATCCAACTTGAATAAACGCTTGGAGGTAAGTATGACTGCAGTGGTGTAGTCTATGGCAACACGGATATCACTTATTATTGATATCTACATAGCGCATTGATGTGAATCACACTGCTGCGATCTCATTTAGCTATTTTCGATTTACAGATTGTGGTTGTTGTGGATGGCTGTTCACAAATATAAATGGTTATTTGAAACCAATAATGGTTGAATTCAAGAACTTTAAGCTGCCTATCAATCATTGTTTTTGAAACCAGTGGACAGCCAGTGAAAAATGCGATCTTGCCAACAGCTGCGTAGTGTGGACCCCAGCCTATGGAATAAAAGTGTTGCCTTTTTTGCTCAATCTAATTGTTTAAAAAAAAAAATGTTTAACCTATATTTAACTAATTCATGCTGGTAAATAAAATACAATTAATAGGCCTAATGGACATATGCTCAAACCCGTACACTTTTGATAGACTTAAAGGGGCGATCTGTAGTTGATACATACATGTTTGGACCTATAAATTATATATATTAATGTAAAGTTAATATTTTATTATTATATGTAGTAGAAAGCGATGGGTTAGAAGAAGCCTACATAACCAACCCATAAAGTAAAATGCAACATCAGCTATGTAAACCAGCTATGTAAACTTTAACATTGATTTATCCTGCAATAGATGTCGTTCAAATGGTAATTTTGTCTTCCTCTAAAGTCTCTTAAGGGGAAAGTCATCTAAAAGTAACTGAATGTAATTCGATTACGTTACTGAGTTTGGGTAATCCAAAAGTTTCGTTACTGATTACAATTTTGGACAGATAACGAGTAACTGTAACGGATTACATTTAGAAAGTAACATACCCAACCATGCATATACATACATACACACATATACATTCACATATATAGAAATACATATATATACACATACATACATATAAATGCATATACATATTTACATATATTTTTAAAAATATAGTTTTCTTTATTACTTTCTAACCCTACCACCCATCTCCTAAGGGGAAAATCCCCATTACACAGACACAGTATGCTTTACATTAGTTATCTTGTTATTATTTGCTGTTATTAGTCCCAACCTTCAGCACCATTCAACCCCTCCCATCTATCTCTTAACACCATCCATATTGGATTTCTATTTGCCATATATGTAAGGACAGACTCGGTAGACGAGAAGCAAGCACAGGGAGTGAACATTTAATTTTATGAAACAACAGACAAAACAAGAACAGGGACTGGACAGGGAGAAAAAATAATATTGCGACAATAATGCTGACACGTGGAACCAACTGAGGAACAGACAGATAAAGAGGGGCAATCAACAAAGTGACGTCCAGGTGAATCCAATGAGCGCTAAAGCGTGTAATGATGGTGACAGGTGTGCGTAATGAAGGGCAGTCTGGCATCCTCGAAAGCCAGAGAGGAGGAGCGGGAGCAGGCATGACAAAATATTTTTCTGAACCTTTTTATTTTCATTGTTTCTACAGATTGTAAATAGAAAATAAACATCAGCAAGATCTCTCTGCTGTTCATCTTTCCCTCGATCCTAACTAGTCTCCCAGTCCCTGCCACCGAAGAAGATCCCTACAGCATGATGTTGCCACCACCATGCGTCACTGTAAAGATGGTGCTAGGTTTCCTCCAGACGTGATGCTTGGCATTCAGTCAAAAGAGTTCAATCTTGGTTTCATCAGACCAGAGAATCTTGTTTCTCATGGTCTGAGAGTCCTTAGGTTCCTTTTGGCAAACTCCAAGCGGGCTGTCATGTGCCTTTTACTGAGGAGTGGCTTCTATCTGGCCACTTTACCATAATGGCATGATTGGTGAATTGCTGCAGAGATGGTTGTCGTTCTGGAAGGTTCTCCCATCTCCACAGAGGAATTCTGGAGCTCAGTCAGAATGACCATCGGGTTCTTGGTCACCTTCCTGACCAAGGCCCTTCTCCCTCGATTGCTCAGTTTGGCACGGTGGCTAGCTCTAGGAAGAGTCTTGCTGATTCCAAACTTCTTCCATTTAAGAATGATGGAGGCCACTGTATTGTTGGGGACCTTCAATGCTGCAGAAATATTTTGGTACCCTTCCTCAGATCTGTGCCTCGACACAATCCTGTGTCGGATCTCTACGCACAATTCCTTCGACCTCATGGCTTGGTTTTTGCTCTGACATGCGTTGTCAACTGCGTTGTCAACTGTGGGACCTTATATAAACAGGTGTGTACCTTTCCAAATCATCTTCAATCTATTGAATTTCCAAGGTGGACTCCAATGGGGTGGCAGGGTAATAGTTGTTAGAGCGTTGGACTAGTAACCGGAAGGTTGCAAGTTCAAACCCCCGAGCTGACAAGGTACAAATCTGTCATTCTGCCCCTGAACAGGCAGTTAACCCACTGTTCCTAGGCTGTCATTGAAAATAAGAATTTGTTCTTAACTGACTTGCCTGGTAAAATAAATGTAAAAAAAAAAATCTAGGATGATCAATGGAAACAGGAAATGGAAACCTCAGCTCAATTTTGAGTATCATAGCAATATAGCAATATAGTAAATAAGGTATTTCAGTTTTTTATTTGCAAACATTTTTTAACAAAAGTTTTTGTTTTGTCATTTTGGTGTATTGTGTGTAGTTTATTTAATCCATTTTAGACTAAGACTGTAACATAACAAAATGTGGGAAAAAGTCTAAGCATCCTCCTAATGCACTGTATGTCACACATCACTGGGCAATGTGACACTCTCCTCCTCCCTCCTGTTTGTCTGGTCCTTCAAGGCTGTCCGTCTGTCTAGGAGGAACAGAGTGAGGGACTGAGTATCGGACTCAATGGCCATGCTGTTCTCTCTCTCTCTCTCTCTCTCTCACAGCAGCCAAGTGGACCAACTAACAGCCTATTTCACTTTGCAGATGGCATAACGGTTTGCTTTGTGCATGTCTATGAATTAATTTGTATTACTACGCTATAGACCTCAGCAGTTTTTTTTTACAGTATTTCTCTGTAACTTATTTTGGAGTGTTAACAGTGGAAGTGAACAGTCATTTGAGGTTCCAGTGTGAGAGAAGCCACAGCTGTTTATGCCATACAGTCCAGTGTATGTGTGGTAAATGTGTGTGGGGTCAATATGATGTCAGAGGTGGTGGCTGAAGCATAGCTTTGAATATTTAATTACTCTCATTTGGAACACTATTGCGTCACTTCATCTGGTCTTACCCTGTTACCCTCTAACTAACTCAAAACCGAGAGAGAAAGTGTGTCTGTGTGCTTGTGTATATCTCTATTCATGTTCTTTGAAGACTAAACTTAGACCTGCATTTTTCCAGCCAAACGTAATAAAATTTTAAAAAGTGAGTATCGTGTTGTTTATTCTCCCCTGTCTTTATGTCCCTAGGGCATCTCTCTAATGGTAGGGGACTTCCTCATCTCAGTGTTTCCAGATCAGTGTCATGTTACGTATTTAGTGCAGTGAGGGATTTAGACAGGATAAAACACACACACACACAAAACCCTTTAGTCAGCTATATCAGTCTGAGGGAGATGGTTGAACCATCATGTGTCAGCTGGAGTACAGACACACACAGATGTGTATCCCCAACCATGAATTATACCAAATCACGGCTCATCTCGTTCCCCCTAATATCGTTCACCACCCCCCCCCCCCCCCCCTCTGTTTCACTGAATTTAAAACAGATAAATGATTGGTTTACCTGTCACTATTTTCCTACCTCAGTCTGACAGTTTGCAGATGGAAATATTGGTGTGTGTGTGTGTGTGTGTGTGTGTGTGTGTGTGTGTGTGTGTGTGTGTGTGTGTGTGTGTGTGTGGGGGGGGGGGGGGGGGGGGGGGGGTTGAATTGGAAGAGTGATTTACATTAGGGCTGGCAGCACTGCAAAATGAGTAGGCCTATGTAAAGTGAATGTACAGTTGTAAGAAGAAAGTCAATGATTCTCATAATCTTTGATAAAGAGATTTGTTAAAGTGACACATATAAAGAGCTATAAATGTTTTATAAAAAGAGACACACAAGATACAGATTCTCCCTAGTCTGATATATGCTAAAATCCCCCCTGTACCAGAGGTGGTCCAGGCTGGGGTCTAATTCAATTGGTTACAGAGGCTAGGTCAAGGCAGTTAACATCTCTCTTGAGGCAATGCATAGTATGCTGATCTTTGCCTTTGAAAAGATCTTTGATATTTTCTCTTTTGGGGCCATAATTAACTTCAACTCCAAGCAACAAGGACTTTTCTCAAGTCAGGCTGTGGCCCTGGGTTTGAAATGTATTTCACAAAGAGGTTGTTTTAACACATGCATCACGGCTCATTGAGAGCACTGCAGACTGAAGTCTCAAACTCTATTTGTGCCTCTTTCTGTCTGTTGCACAAGGCATTTGCAAGCATGAACAAGACTCAGCTCCGTGATGCCAGTCGAGCAGCTATCAAAGACAGTTTTCCCACAATTCCTCAGAGCCAGAACCAAATGGCTCCATGTACCAACTGGCAAAGCCCTCTTGGCTCTATGGTGCTCTCGCTGGGGAATCCACCTACCTGCTCCCCTGGCTCTCTGGGCCTACCAGGCCAATTTTGTTATATGTTTTTTTTATTTCACCTTCATTTAACCAGGTAGGCTAGTTGAGAACAAGTTCTCATTTGCAACTGCGACCTGGCCAAGATAAAGCAAAGCAGGTCGACACATACAGCAACACAGAGTTACACATGGAATAAACCAACATACAATCAATAATACAGTAGAAAAATCTATATACAGCATGTGCAAATGAGGTGGGATAAGAGAGGTAAGGCAATAAATGGGCCATGGTGGCGAAGTAATTACAATATAGCAATTAAAAAAAGGAATGGTAGGATGTACAGAAGATGAATGTGCAAGTAGAGATACAGGGGTGCAAAGGAGCAAGATAAATAAATAAATACAGTATGGGGATGAGGTAGATTGGTTGGGGTAATTACAGATGAGCTATGTACAGGTGCAGTGATCTGTGAGCTGCTCTGACAGCTGGTGCTTAAAGCTAGTGAGGGAAGTAAGAGTCTCCAGCTTCAGAGGTTCGTTCCAGTCATTGGCAGCAGAGATCTGGAAGGAGAGGCGGCCAAAGGAGGAATTGGCTTTGGGGGTGACCAGTGAGATATACCTGCTAGAGCGCGTGCTACAGGTGGGTGCTGCTATGGTGACCAGTGAGCTGAGATAAGGCGGGGCTTTACCTAGCAGAGACTTGTAGATGACCTGGAGCTAGTGGGTTTGGCGACGAGTATGAAGCGATGGCCAGCCAACGACAGCGTACAGGTCGCAGTGGTGGGTAATATATGGGGCTTTGGTGACAAAACGGATAGCACTGTGATAGACTGCATCCAATTTGTTGAGTAGAGTGTTGGAGGATATTTTATAGATGACATCGCCGAAGTCAAGGATCGGTAGGATGGTCAGTTTTACGAGGGTATGTTTGGCTGCATGAGTGAAGGATGCTTTGTTGCGAAATAGGAAGCCAATTCTAGATTTAATTTTGGATTGGAGATGCTTAATGTGAGTCTGGAAGGAGAGTTTACAGTCTAGCCAGACACCTAGGTATTTGTAGTTGTCCACATATTCTAAGTCAGAACCGTCCAGTAGTGATGCTGGACAGGCGGGCAGGTGCAGGCAGTGATCATTTGAAGAGCATGCACTTAGTTTTACTTGCATTAAAGAGCAGTTGGAGGCCACGGAAGGAGAGTTGTTTGGCATTGAAGCTCGTCTGGAGGTTAGTTAACACAGTGTCCAAGGAAGGGCCAGAAGTATACAGAATGGTGTCATCTCCGTAGAGGTGGATCAGAGAATCACCAGCAGCGAGAGCGACATTATTGATGTATACAGAGAAGAGAGTCGGCCCAAGAATTGAAGCCTGTGGCACCCCCATAGAGACTGCAAGAGGTCCGGACAACAGGCCCTCCGATTTGACACACTGAACTCTATCAGAGAAGTAGTTGGTGAACCAGGCGAGGCAATCATTTGAGAAACCAAGGCTGTTTAGTCTGCCAATAAGAATGTTGTGATTGACAGAGTTGAAAGCCTTGGCCAGGTCGATGAATACGGCTGCACAGTAATGTCTCTTATTGATGGCGGTTATGATATTGTTTAGGACCTTGAGCGTGGCTGAGGTGCACCCATGACCAGCTCTGAGACCAGATTGCATAGCAGAGAAGGTACGGTGAGATTCGAAGTGGTCGGTAATCTGTTTGTTGACTTGGCTTTCGAAGACCTTAGAAAGGCAGGGTAGGATGGATATAGGTCTGTAGCAATTTCGGTCTAGAGTGTCTCCCCCTTTGAAGAGGGGGATGACCGCGGCAGCTTTCCAGTCTTTAACCGCTTTCCAGTCCAATCTCAGACGATACGAAAGAGAGGTTGAACAGGCTATTATTAGGGGTTGCAACAATTTCAGCAGATAATTTTAAAAAGAGAGGGTCCAGATTGTCTAGCCCGGCTGATTTGTAGTGGTCCAGGTTTTGCAGTTCTTTAAGAACATCAGCTATCTGGATTTGGGTGAAGGAGAAATGAGGGAGGCTTGGGTGAGTTGCTGTGGGGAGTGCAGGCCTGTTGACCGGGGTATGGGTAGCCAGGTGGAAAGCATGGCCAGCCATAGAAAAATGCTTATTGAAATTCTCAATTATAGTGGATTTATCGGTGGTGACAGTGTTTCCTAGCCTCAGTGCAGTGGGCAGCTGGGAGGAGGTGCTCTTATTCTCCATGGACTTTACAGTGTGCCATATTTTTTTTGAGTTTGTACTACAGGATGCACATTTCTGCTTGAAAAAGCTAGCCTTAGCTTTCCTAACTGCCTGTGTATATTTTTCCTGACTTCCCTGAAAAGTTTCATATCACGGGGGCTATTCGATGGTAATGCAGAACGCCACAGGATGTTTTTGTGCTGGTCAAGGGCAGTCAGGTCTGGAGAGAACCAAGGGCTATATCTGTTCCTGGTTTTATATTTTTTGAAAGGGGCATGCTTATTTAAGATGGTGAGGAAGGCATCCTCTACTGACGGGATGAGGTCAATATCCTTCCAGGATACCCGGGCCAGGTCGATTTGGAAGGCCTGCTCGCTGAAGTGTTTTAAGGAGCGTTTGATAGTGATGAGGGGTGGTCGTTTGACCGCAGACCAGTTACGGATGCAGGCAATGAGGCAGTGATCGCTGAGATCTTGGTTGAAAACAGCAGAGGTGTATTTGGAGGGCAAGATGGTTAGGATGATATCCATGAGGGTACCCGTGTTTACGGATTTGGGGTTGTACTTGGTGGGTTCATTGATCATTTGTGAGAGAGGGCATCAATCTCAAATTGTTTGGGTGCAGACCTGGATAGTAAGACAAAACTCTGCAGGCTATCTCTGCAGTAGATTGCAACACCTCCCCCTTTGGTAGTTCTATCTTGACGGAAAATGTTATAGTTAGTGATGGAAATTTCGGGGGTTTTGGTGGTCTTCCCGGCTAAGACATCTGGGTTGGCAGAGTGTGCTAGGGTAGTGAATAAAACAAACTTAGGGAGGAGGCTTCTAATGTTAACATGCATGAAACCAAGGCTTTTACGGTTACAGAAGTCAGCAAATGATAGCGTCTGGGGAATGGGAGTGGAGCTAGGCACTGCAGGGCCTGGATTAATCTCCACATCACCAGAGGAACAGAGGAGGAGTAGGATAAGGGTACAGCTAAGGCTAAAATAACTGGTTGTCTAGTACGTTCAGAACAGAGAGTAAAAGGAGCAGATTTCTGGGCACGGTACAATAGATTCAAGGCATAATGTACAGACAAAGGTATGGTAGGATGTGGATACAGTGAGGGTAAACCTGTGCCTAGAGTGACGATGAAAGAGATATTGTCCATAAAAATATAATTTAAACCAGGTGATGTCAACGCATGTGTGGTAGGTGGAACTAAAGTGTTAAATAAGGCGTATTGAGCAGGGCTAGAGGCTCTACAGTGAAATAAGGCAATAAATACTAACCAAAACAGCAATGGACAAGGCCTATTGACGTGAGCGAGAGGCATGCGTAGCCGAGTGATCATAGGAGTTCAGGTAGCTTGCGGGCCGGGGCTAGCAAGCTAACAGAAGGGCCTTGGAAGCAACGGAAGAAACTCTGTTGTCGCCCCCTCCTGCTATTACATTGTCAGACAGATCAGCAGTGCTCCGTGTGGTAAACCATGGCCAATTGGCAGTATAGGTATAGTGGCCAAATAATTTTTCCGGTGGGCCTCTTAAGCTAACAGTCCGATGTGCTCTGGATAGCTAGCAGGCCGCGGCTAGCATGCTAACGGATGGAATTTCAGGGGACGAAGCAACGGCGGAGCCTGTTCAGAAAAACCCCATCGGGCGAATCATGTCGGTGGTTCAGTCGTGATGAGTCGGCAGGGTTCCAAGCCAGTTGGAAAAAATAGGTATTGTAGCCCAAGTAGTGGCTGATGGACCTCTTTGGCTAGCCGGGAGATGGGCCTAGCAAGGCTAACTCCAGGCTAATTGGTTATTGCTTCGGGACAGTGACGTTAGCCAGGAGTGGCCACTCGAATAGCAGCTAGCTAGCTGCGGTGATCCAGATGAAGAAATGAAAAGAAGAAAAAAATGTAAAATAAAATTAAAAGGTTCAGAGCTTGCGGTAGGAATCCTGAGATATGGAGAAAAATAAGTCCGAATTGCTCTGGTTTGAGTCGCGCTGCGCAGACTGCCGAGAGTTGTCCGTGCTAGAGGTGGCTGATGACCGCTAGCTGACTACTAGCTAGTAGCTAGTTAGCTGGCTAGCATCTGTTGGGGTTCCGGTTCAGGCGACGGTTCAGACGACGGATCAGCAGGGCTCCGTATGGTGGGTATAGTGGCCAAATTGTTTGTCCAATGGGCCTCTTAAGCTAACAGTCCGATGTACTTTAGACAGCTAGCGGGCCGTGGCTAACTCGTAGCCAGTTAAATAGCAGATCCGTACCACATTGGGTGAGGCGGGTTGCAGTAGAGAATATTCAGTCCGTAAATAGAAAGTGATATTAAAATATTAAATATAGATACGAAGATGAAAAAAACAAGGAAAAACAATGTTTACAAGGGTCAGGAAGGGACAAGACAAAAACACACGTCCGACTGCTACGCCATCTTGGAAGACAATAGTTCTGGGAAAACGCTCTGTTTCATTTGTTCCCTGCAGTCCTCTTCTCTGTTAGATATATTTACAAAAGCCAAGAGGGCTTTGCAGCAAAAACTATAATAGTGTAGTGTACTTAAACAGACAGGTCAAATGTGAACTAGAACTCTCTCTGTGCTTTTATCCCTTTTTATACATCACATACTCATCTACAAACAAACCAATCAAATGTATTTATTTTTACAGTAACAGCTGAAGGAGGGATTGAGAGCACGTTTTGGGGCCATAGTTCCGCCTCTGTCCCTTTTTTTTGTGCTGCTGCAGTAGCAATAATTCCGGTAGCCTACATCACAGTCTGTTGGCAGCAGGTCCTATACAGGGAATACCTGCTGAGCAGGGACCACCCATGGAAGAAAATATAACAGTAGGCTACAGTTTCAATAGGCATTAAAACACACAAAGGTGCATTGTGTTGCCAAGCACTGGTTACAAAAAAGACTACAATCTAGCCCATTATGTAGCTCTGTTTGCTACTAATACAGATTGCCCAAGTTCACGCTAATGTTGTAATGGATTTTTCTTCACATTGTTATATTATTAGGGCTCCCGAGAGGCGCAGCGGTCTAAGACACTGCATCTCAGTGCTAGAGGCTTCACTACAGATCCTGGTTTGATCCCAGGCTGTATCACAACCTGCCGTGATCGGGAGTCCCATAGGGCGGCGCACAATTGGCCCAGTTTCGTCCGGGTTAGGGGAGGGTTTGGCCGGGGTAAGCCGTCATTGTAAAATAAGATTTTTTCTTAACTGACTTGCCTAGTTAAATATAAAAATATATAAAAAATTGGCAATAACTTTGAATGTTCACACCTTGACCTGTTTCACCTGTGCTTGTCTCCAACCCCCTCCAGGTGTTTGCCCTCTTCCTTATTATCCCTTGTATATTTATACCTGTGTTCTCTGTCTGTTTGTTGCCAGTTCGTCTTGTATGTTTTTCAAGTCAACCAGCATGTTTTCCAGTACTCCTGCTTCTATTATCTTTTTGCTAGTCCTCCCGGTTTTGACCTTTGCCTGTCCTGACTCCGAGCCCGCCTGCCTGACCACTCTGCCTGCCTTGACTTGTCTTCTGCTTGCCTCTATTGGAACATTAAATATTGTTACTTCGACAGTCTGCATCTGGGTCTTATCTTGATTCGTGATACACCTGGCATTGCATAGGGTTGTTTCGATGCAAATCCGCTGCCTACTGTTTTGCATGAAGAATGTATCATTTCCTATAGTTTTCTTGGGTCTAGTCATTCATTTTGGAGAACATTTGCAAGAAACGACAAGTGAAATGACAAGGTATTTAGCCTAAGCAGTCTAAAGTTGACGTTTATGAGAATATTATGTACAGTATATTTCAGAAACATCTCTCTCCATACATCAACCCAAGACTCAACAGACGAGACATTGATTAAAAGGATACCACAATGACTTGATCAGACCTTACAGTGCATTCGGAGAGTATTCAGACCCCTTGACTTTTTCCACATTTTGTTACTTTACAGCCTTATTCTAAAATTGATTAAATTACGTATTTTTCCTCATTAATCTACACACAATACCGCATAATGACGAAGCAAATACATTTTGTTTAAATGTTAGCAAATTTAAACCATAAATAATAAAGACCATAAATACCTTATTTACATAAGTATTCAGACCATTTGCTATGAGACTCGAAATTGTCCATAGAACTCCGAGACAGGATTGTGTCGACGCAAAGATCTGGGGAAGGGAACCAAACAATTTCTGCAGCATTGAAGGTCCCCAAGAACACAGTAGTCTCCATCATTCTTAAATGGAAGAAGTTTGGAACCACCAAGACTCTTCCTATAGCTGGACGCCTATCCAAACAAGAACAATCGGGGGAGAAGGGCCTTGGTCAGGAAGGTGACCAAGAACCCGATGGTCATTCTGACAGAGCTCCAGAGTTACTCTGTGGAGATGGGAGAATCTTATAAAACGACAACCATCTCTGCAGCCCTCCACCAATCAGGCCTTTATGGTAGAGTGGCCAGACGGAAGCCACTCCTCAGTAAAAGGACTCTCAGACCATGAGAAACAAGATTCTCTGGTCTGATGAAACCAAGATTGAACTCTTTGGCCTGAATGTCAAGTGTCACGTCTGGAAGAAACCTAGCACCATCCCAACAGTGAAGCATGGTGGAGGCAGCTTCATGTTGTGAGGATGTTTTTCAGCGGCAGGGACTGGGAGACTAGTCAGGATCGAGGCAAAGATGATTGGAGCAAAGTACAGAAAGCTCATTAATGAAAACCTGCTCCAGACAGCTCTGGACCTCAGACTAGGGTGAAGGTTTACCTTCCAACAGAACAACGGCCGTAAGCACACAGCCAAAACAATGCAGGAGTGGCTTGGGGACAAGTCTCTGAATGTCCCTGAGTGACCCAGCCATAGCTCAGATTTGAACTCGATCAAAATGTGGAAAAAGTCAAGGGGTCTGAATACTTTCCGAATGCACTGTATATCCCTTAACCCTAATTTCTACCAACCCTAACTTCAAAGGCTTCTCCAACCAGTCCATCCCGTGATGCACACTTCTCTTCCCTACATCAAACGCTCTGGCTGCAAACTATTTATGTGGCTATAAAAGAGGATTTTTGGTCTGAGCCCAAACTGTTTGACATCTGTGCTCAATCTTTACCGCGGTGTGTAATGGATTCTTTGTTCTCTCTTATGGAAGAGAAGAGGGGAGGTAAGGGGAGAGGGGGAGCCAGGTAGGGGGCCTCAGGTACCATTATGGACCGTGGGACTCCTGAAAAACTTCAGGGGATGACTGGGCGAGACTGAGGGTCGGCTACTGTAAAACCAGGATCAGAGGTCAAAGCTTAGATCATGTTAGACTGTATGAAACGGGATACTGCTCACACAGAGGATAACACTTGAAGAAACAGGGAATCCACAAGCGTATTGAGTTGTACACAGAACACAAACAAGCTTTGGGCCAGCGAGCACATCTTGGATGTTGATACAGAGCATCAGCATCAGTAAGCTCGAGCTAGCTGGTAGACCTTTGGCCCTAAGTTTAGCACCGGCTAGTACATAGAACCTTGTACAGAAACATTTAGGTGCATTCAGCATAGTCAAGTTTGAGATTTGATCACAAGCTTCACGTGCAAGCTCAGGGTACACAGGGGCTCCTTCACATGCAGGTGCACACATAAACGTGGGGTCTCCTGGCAACCCTTCTCACCAAAGGGCACTCGTCACTTGGGTGGTTGTTGGTCAGCAAACAGCCTCTGAACTACACTGCCCTGTAGTCTGAAATACCCTCAGTTGGTTCGGTGTGTGTGCAATGTCATCTGTTATATAGCCTTAACATTTCTGACCTCTTTGATGTGGTAAATCACCCGTGTTCTCATAGAAGGGTTTGTCATGAAACACTTCCAGCGACATAGTAGTGAAATCTTCCCTACAGGGCTGATAGATGATACTGGAGCTATCTTTTATGCTCCACATGGGGCCTAAATGTCAGTGTTTTCCCTCTTCGATCCATTACCTCCCTGGGGAGAGGACTGTTATGACACAATACCCTGTGGTGGTTAGTAAACAGAGCTAGATAATACTCTGACTATATCTATCGTCCCACTGCTTGGCAAGTTGATTTCAGCTGTATAAAAAGCTAACATACACATAAATAAACAGATGCACGGGAAATGGACAGCACGTCAATATACATAAGATTATATGGCACACCTTCACAGCTGGTAGTAAGAAGAGTCCTCCCCTTGAGACAGTATACATAAACTTCCCCACCAGATGTGTGATCAAGGTTGGACTCATAACAGGAGCCGTAGCTAATCCTCCTCTGTGATGGGGGCCTAGATCACCTCAGGGAGACGTGTAAAGAGACGTGCAGGCCTACAGCCAGAACCAGAGCTCCTGAGAGATTTTCCACCCAGCCCACCAGCTCCTCATCAAAGACCCCAGCAGGTGTGCACGTGTGTCAGCCTCTGGGATCTTCAACCTCCCCTGGGCTGGTCCCTAGTGTGGAGCTTACAGACGGAGGTGCTTCAGGTCTGGCTGAGCCTGAGTGTATAGGGCCTACATCAGAGAGATGGTATGTAGTAGAATATCGTGTATTTGATGGAGAATCATCCCTCTGAAAACCACCACTACATCTAGATTCTAAAGCATGTTTGGAGTTGCGGTGTTCATGGAATTAATCCCAATTAGAAGCAATCATATTATTCTGGATTGCACTTTAGACAATTGCAGCCAGGAATGCTGTCTGTGGTTCAAGCTAGACGAAAGCCCTTGTGTTTATGTGATGATCCATTTTAAGTGTGAGTGACTCAGTGCCGGTGTGAAAGTTTGCAATGTGCATCACGTCACTTACATACTCTTACACATTTTAAACCAGGATAGTCACACTGTAGCTATCACATACAGATGTAGGGTCTTAATTTGAGCCAGTTTGCTACAGCAGGAAAATAATCCTGCAGGAACCGGAAATGTGAAATATTATGTGGATTACAATGCATTTACATTTTTGTAGGTCTTGATACATTTTTCATAAGAGAAAATCAAGTCTGAAATTTCTATGTGGAAATTACAAACTTCAGAAGCCTTTTTAATCCTCAAATACACTACACATTTTTAATTTCCTGCATCGCAGGAAAGTCATCCTGCAACAGGGTGATTAAATTAAGATCCTACATCTGTATAGGAATCTCGGCTAATTACTATTTAATATTTTCCACTGTCGTGGATGGGATGTCAGGTCCTCTAGGTGGTTGTGGTAACTGTGAGGGTTGTATGTGCTACAGCTCAAGCTGTTATTGTGGTGTGATTAAATGTTCCTTGTCTGAGCTCCAGCTAGCACTGACCAATGCAATTCACCATGGCTCAACTTCCTCAAGCACTGACTGACCAATGGTTCCATGTTGATGTACAACACCCACATCGACATTGATAGCTGTAGACATTGTTGTTGTTTTTTCTTATCCAGTCCTTGATTATCAGTCAATGGACGACTTATTTTTCTCTGTAGCATCAGTACACTGCCATCATGTACAGTGCTTTCAGAAAGTATTCACACCCCTTGACTTATTCCACATGTTGTTGTATTACAGCCTGAATTCAAAGTAGATTAAAAAAATCAATCCCACCCATCTACACACAACACCCCATAATGACAAGTTGAAAACATGTTTTTAGAAATCTTAAATGCATAAAAAAAATGTAATACATAAATATCTCATTGACAAAAGTAGTATTCACACCCCTGAGTGAATACATTTTAGAAACAGCTTTGGCAGCGATTATAGCGGTGAGTCTTTCTGGGTAAATCTAAGAGCGTTGCACACCTGGATTATGCTAAGCACTTGTTGGCTGCTTATCCTTCACTCTGTCGTCCAACTCATCCCAAACCATCTCAATTGTGTTGAGGCCGGGTGATTGCGGAAGTCAGGTCATCTGATGCAGCACTCCATCACTCTCCTTGGTCAAATAGCCCGTACACTGCCTGGAGGTGTGCTTTGGGTCATTGTCCTGTTGAAAAAAAAATGATAGTCCCACTAAGCACAAAGCAGATGGGATGGTGTATCGCTGCAGAATGCTGTGGTAGCCATGTTGGTTAAGTGTGCCTTGAATTCTAAATAACTCACTGACAGTGTCAACAGCAAAGCACCTCCACACCATCACACTTCCTCTTCCATGCGTCATGGTGGGAACCACACATTCAGAGATCATCCGTTCACCTACTCTGCATCTCATAAAGACATGGCTGTTGGAACCAATAACCGCAAATTTGGACTCATCAGACCAAAGAACAGATTTCCACCGGTCTAATGTCCATTGCTCGTGTCTCTTGGCCAAAGCAAGTCTCTTATTATTATTGGTGTCCGTTAGCAGTGGTTTCTTTGTAGCAATTTGACCATGAAGGCCTGATTCATGCAGTCTCCTCTGAGCAGTTGATGTTGAGATGTGCCTGTTACTTGAACTCTGTGAAGCATTTGTTTGGGCTGCAATCTGAGGTGCAGTTACAGTGCCTTGCGAAAGTATTCGGCCCTCTTGAACTTTGCGACCTTTTGCCACATTTCAGGCTTCAAACAAAGATATAAAACTGTATTTTTTTGTGAAGAATCAACAACAAGTGGGACACAATCATGAAGTGGAACGACATTTATTGGATATTTCAAACTTTTTTAACATATCAAAAACTGAAAAATTGGGCGTGCAAAATTATTCAGCCCCCTTAAGTTAATACTTTGTAGCGCCACCTTTTGCTGCGATTACAGCTGTAAGTCGCTTGGGGTATGTCTCTATCAGTTTTGCACATCGAGAGACTGAAATGTTTTCCCATTCCTCCTTGCAAAACAGCTCGAGCTCAGTGAGGTTGGATGGAGAGCATTTGTGAACAGCAGTTTTCAGTTCTTTCCACAGATTCTCGATTGGATTCAGGTCTGGACTTTGACTTGGCCATTCTAACACCTGGATATGTTTATTTTTGAACCATTCCATTGTAGATTTTGCTTTATGTTTTGGATCATTGTCTTGTTGGAAGACAAATCTCTGTCCCAGTCTCATGTCTTTTGCAGACTCTATCAGGTTTTCTCCCAGAATGGTCCTGTATTTGGCTCCATCCATCTTCCCATCAATTTTAACCATCTTCCCTGTCCCTGTTGAAGAAAAGCAGGCCCAAACCATGATGCTGCCACCACCATGTTTGACAGTGGGTATGGTGTGTTCAGGGTGATGAGCTGTGTTGCTTTTACGCCAAACATAACGTTTTGCAATGTTGCCAAAAAGTTCAATTTTGGTTTCATCTGACCAAAGCACCTTCTTCCACATGTTTGGTGTGTCTCCCAGGTGGCTTGTGGCAAACTTTAAACAACACTTTTTATGGATATCTTTAAGAAATGGCTTTCTTCTTGCCACTCTTCCATAAAGGCCAGATTTGTGCAATATACGACTGATTGTTGTCCTATGGACAGAGTCTCCAACCTCAGCTGTAGATCTCTGCAGTTCATCCAGAGTGATCATGGGCCTCTTGGCTGCATCTCTGATCAGTCTTCTCCTTGTATGAGCTGAAAGTTTAGAGGGACGGCCAGGTCTTGGTAGATTTGCAGTGGTCTGATACTCCTTCCATTTCAATATTATCGCTTGCACAGTGCTCCTTGGGATGTTTAAAGCTTGGGAAATCTTTTTGTATCCAAATCCGGCTTTAAACTTCTTCACAACAGTATCTCGGACCTGCCTGGTGTGTTCCTTGTTCTTCATGATGCTCTCTGCGCTTTTAACGGGCCTCTGAGACTATCACAGTGCAGGTGCATTTATACGGAGACTTGATTACACACAGGTGGATTGTATTTATCATCATTAGTCATTTAGGTCAACATTGGATCATTCAGAGATCCTCACTGAACTTCTGGAGAGAGTTTGCTGCACTGAAAGTAAAGGGGCTGAATAATTTTGCACGCCCAATTTTTCAGTTTTTGATTTGTTAAAAAAGTTTGAAATATCCAATAAATGTCGTTCCACTTCATGATTGTGTCCCACTTGTTGTTGATTCTTCACAAAAAAATACAGTTTTATATCTTTATGTTTGAAGCCTGAAATGTGGCAAAAGGTCGCAAAGTTCAAGGGGGCCGAATACTTTCGCAAGGCACTGTAACTGGCTCCACTGCTCTGGGGAACTACGGTATGCGTCATATTGGAAAATAATGTGACAGGTGAAATGAAGAATGAAATTTGTTTCATCTCCTAACATATTGCAAAAGTTGACTGCAGGTATTAACTTAAAAAGTAGTTACAAATAAACACATTTATTGAAAAACTTGAGGGAAATCATTTTGACGCTATATAAAAAACATCCTCTGGGGTCCTCCCGAGTGGGGCAGCGGTCTAGCACTGCATCTCAGTGTTTGAGGTGTCACTAGAGACCCAGTGTAACGATATGCGATATGTTTGGCGTAAAAGCAACACAGCTGAACACACCATCCCCACTGTCAAACATGGTGGTGGCAGCATCATGGTTTGGGCCTGCTTTTCTTCAGCAGGGACAGGGAAGATGGTTAAAATGGATGGGAAGATGGATGGAGCCAAATACAGGACCATTCTGGAAGAAAACCTGATGGAGTCTGCAAAAGACCTGAGACTGGGACGGAGATTTGTCTTCCAACAAGACAATGATCCAAAACATAAAGCAAAATCTACAACGGAATGGTTCAAAAATAAACATATCCAGGTGTTAGAATGGCCAAGTCAAAGTCCAGACCTGAATCCAATCGAGAATCTGTGGAAAGAACTGAAAACTGCTGTTCACAAATGCTCTCCATCCAACCTCACTGAGCTCGAGCTGTTTTGCAAGGAGGAATGGGAAAACATTTCAGTCTCTCGATGTGCAAAACTGATAGAGACATACCCCAAGCGACTTACAGCTGTAATCGCAGCAAAAGGTGGCGCTGCAAAGTATTAACTTAAGGGGGCTGAATAATTTTGCACGCCCAATTTTTCCGTTTTTGATTTGTTAAAAAAGTTTGAAATATCCAATAAATGTCGTTCCACTTCATGATTGTATCCCACTTGTTGTTGATTCTTCACAAAAAATACAGTTTTATATCTTTATGTTTGAAGCCTGAAATGTGGCAAAAGGTCGCAAAGTTCAAGGGGGCCGAATACTTTCGCAAGGCACTGTAACTCCAATGAACATATCCTCTGTAACAGAGCTAATTCTGAGTCTTCCTTTCCTGTGACGGTCCTCATAAGAGCCAGTTTCATCATAGTGCTTGATGGTTTTTGCGACTGCGCTTGAAGAAACTTTCAAAATTCTTGAGATTTTCGAAATTTACTGAGCCTCATGTCTTAAAGTAATTTTAGACTGTCATTTCTCTTTGCTTATTTGAGCTGTTTTTGCCATAATATGGACTTGGTATTTTACCAAATAGGGCTATCTTCCGTACACCACCCCTACCTTGTCACAAACACAATTGATTGGCTCAAACGCATTAAGAAGGAAAGAAATTCCACAAATGTACTTTTATCAAGGCACACCTGTTAATTGAAATAGATTCCAGGTGACTACCTCATGAAGCTGGTAGAGAGGATGCCAATAGTGTGCAAAGCTGTCATCATGGCAAATGGTGGCTACTTTGAAGAATCTCAAATATAAAATATATTTTGATTTGTTTAACACTTTTTTGCTTACTACATAATTCCATATGTGTTATTTCACAGTTTTGATGTCTTCACTATTATTCTACAATGTAAAAAAAAAATGTAAATCAAGAAAAACCCTTGAATGAGTAGGTGTGTCCAAACTTTTGGTACTGTAAGTCAAAACTGTAACTAGGCCACTCAGAAAAATTATATGTCGTCTTGGTAAGCAACACTTGTAATAACAAAGGGGTTAATTGCTTATTGACTGAAGACATTTCGGCTTTTCATGTTTCATTAATTTGTAAACCACTCTAAAAACAGAATTCCACATAGACATTATGGGGTATTGTGTGTAGGCCAGTGACCCATAATCTTAATTTAAACCATTTAAAATTCAGGTTGTAACACAACAGAATGTGGAACATGTCAAGGGGTGTGAATACTTTCTGAAGGGACTTTTTAACTAGTTGGACTGTTTACTGTTCCGTCTGTCTAGCATTCAATTTATGCCAAGACCTTTCCTTGAATTACAACAAATCATTTCCTATAAATAGCATACTATTTGAAAGTACTCTAACTGTACCAATTAGAAGGCACAGTACTAGTTGGTACTTTGCCTTCTATGCTTTCCTTGATAACTGAAAGAGCAATCTGTCCTTTTCATTTGAAACTAAAGACGCCACTTGGTCTGTTGTTCTCATGAACCATCCCACAAGGAAAAGAATAAAAATTATCAAAAGTTTTTTTTGTTTATTTTGTACAAACCAAACACATTTATTAGGCTCCTCTTTGCTCTATAGCCTATTACTGTACCTAAACAAACAGAGTACTCCTTGACACAGTGCAGCACAACAACAAGGAAGTGTTATTCACTTGTGTAGTGTATTTTACGTAATTTAGCAGACACTCTTATCCAGAGCAACTACGGTTAAGTGCCTTGCTCAAGGGCACATGGACAGATTTTTCACCTAGTCGGCTCTGGGATTCAAACCAGTGACCTTTTGGTTATTGGCCCAACGCTCTTAACCACTAGGCTACCAGCTGCCCCTTTTTACCTAAAGAACTTACATTGTTAATTATACTAATGCATATTATAGTTAATAGTAATATTGATACGTGCATGTTGTCATACGTAGTCAGGGTCAAGGTGCATTGTATCTCGAATCATTCTGTTATTAAATGTGACACTAAACAGCATGGTTGAATATACCACATGACGGTAGCACTTTTTCTGTGAGTAAATACTGTTCATTTGCTGTATTTTGGCACTTTGGGACTACTATTTATACCTGTCCTTCTTGATGTCCTCCTCTAGTCGGCTTGGTTGTTTAGCAACAAAACCGACACGTGCGCAACTATGGGGCAGAACAAAGAGGGTTGGCTTTAATAGTTGACAACATGTAAACTTAATTTAGTCTCCAAATGTTTATTGAAAACCTAAATACATTTGCACAATGAGCACTTGTTGTCTCTCAAATACATCGTTACAGTTGTTGGTTAGCTAGCTGGCACTTTTGTACCATATTAGCATTGACATGAAATTAGTCAAAACACTTCAAAACAAAATGGTATCAAGAACAAGATAAAACTATCTGAAGACGAGATTCCCCCCATGGCAGCTTCTTGTCATTGTTGCTATCTATCTGACAGTTCACAATCAACAAAGCACAGCTTCTGGCCCCATCGATGCACTCGCATAGTTTTTGTGATGTTGTCAGCCAACCCGTCTATACAAATATGTTTGAAATGTTTAGAATGTGCCTGCTTATCTATTGAACACAAACATGGATTGTTGTCAACACCCATGCCACGCTGAAGCAGTCTTTCTAGTCAGGCTTGCTTACAAGTCAGTAAGGGCTGTGGTGGTGATTGTTATTGAGGGCAAACCAAACTCATTATCTCGTTCTCCACCACCTCTCTACTAGGTAATAGCTGTGTGTAATAGGATCAGATACAGGGCCCCAGGGTGCTACTAAAGCCTTGATAAACAGCAGGCCTTTCAGCCATTTAGTAAAAGATGCATTAACACTCTGACCCCCTCTCTCAGAACTCATCTCTCCATGAATGGAGGGACGAGGGAGGGATGGAGCGAGAAAGGGAGGGGACTATGCAGGTGGAGAATGCTGTATGGGAATGTATTCATTCCATCACCACCCCCCTGAGTGTTGGATCTCTGGATCTCTGCGTAAATGCCTCTTTCAATAATCAATAACAACCACAGAGGTGTGTGTGTGTGCGTGTGCGTGCGTTTGTGTATGTGTGTGTGCGTGTCAAACAGCCAAGCTTTCTCTATCCTCTAATCTCATTCTGTGTAAATCAGCTCCACTCAATCTCTGTCCATTCCAGTTTTCCCCTACTCTCTAAATGGCACTATGACCACACACTCAGCTGAGTGTTATCATATATGCTACAGCATCAGGACATCAATGGTGAGGTGAGGGAGGGAGTACTGACTCTCTGTCAAAACAAAGAGAACAAGACAGACAAGAGAGAGGATGACAAAACAGAAGAGAGAGAGGGTAGGGATGTGACTGACTCTCATGGAAGGAAAGCTCAGTGTCTTGAAAGTGACATGTATTCATGGATGCCAAGAGAAGTCAGGCTTCCCCAAAAAAATTAACCAAGAACAGAAAGGAAATAACATCAAATAATGAATCTTTGTCTCTGTGTTTTAGAATTTTCCTTCAGTTCACAAGAGGCTGAATGTATTTCACCGGAGAAAACATCCAAGAGAGAGAAACAGCACCTCTCAGTCTCAGTATGTGTAGGCCATCTATCTAATGCTGTCTGGTCAAAAATATTGTTGCCACCTGTAGCATTAAATGCAAGGGAAGCAGGCGAGCATTTTGCCTCCTTTGATAAAAACGTATAAAATAGCCAATCACCGTTGAGCTAAACCAACCGAGGTCAACTGTGAATGGTCCTGGAGCACCAAATAAAAGTGTCAAGGGGAGCCAGTTTGGCTTCACACCAATCACATCACATCAAAACCCAAACATCAGTGACAGAAAGAACTTGAATTGTTGCATCTCATTGTGTTGTTGTCCTCCGATGGCTAGCTAGCTAAACTTGTCCCTTTCCTAAATTAGCCATGGATGGAAATAGGGATTTGAACTTGAGGAATTTGAACTCCGTATAGTCCAATGATTATAACGGCAATTTTGATCCAACCAAAAATTCATGCATTGTGCCCCTTGCCTGAGAGGACAGAAGATTAATATGTAGCTAGATGTAGTAGGCTAATGTTAACTAGCTGGCTCATCGTTGCCCATGAAAGGAAGTTAGGCTAGTGAGCAAGGATTATAGCCAGGTAGCCTAGGACAACAAAAACTAAAAGTGTGTTCTGTATGACAGAGTGATAGACTGTTTAGGCAACATGAAAGAGGGGAGGATGGCATTGGTGTTTCTCTACAAGTAGGGTGAGTCAGCATGTTTTTTCTACTTGCACACGCACACACACACAAATCAGTACCATGAACAGCCACATCATATTTAGCTTAGGTTGATTGGAGTAAATCGTTTTAAATCTTTTAATTGTCACGGTATTAGACTAAGCATGGGTGATGAAATGTTCAAGTTGAAATGGTGCTGGAATAGTGGAGGCAGCTTCTATTTTCTTTGTGACAGCCTAACTCTCTGTGGTTCTAAACCAATAGTTGTTTAGTAGTCAGAAAATGTGAGAAACTGTCACGTTCGTCGTATGGTGGAGACCAAAGCGCAGCGTGATTAGAATGCATACTTTTTAATGAAGACGAAGAACATTTAACTATACAAAAACAACCAACCGACCGTGAAGCTATATAAAACTAGTGCAGACGCAGGCAACTAGACATAGACAATAACCCACGAAATACCCAAAGAACATGGCTGCCTAAATATGGTTCCCAATCAGAGACAACGATACACACCTGCCTCTAATTGAGAACCAATCTAGGCGACTATAGACATAAAAACCTAGATAGTAAACAACCCCAAAAACCTACAAAACCCATAGACAGTACAAAAAACACATACATCACCCATGTCACACCCTGACCTAACCAAAACAATAAAGAAAACAAAGAATACTCAGGTCAGGGCGTGACAAAAACATTACCTTGCTTGACCATACTGTAGGTCATGAAACTGTTTGTTACATGCAATCGATGTTGCACTCCGGTTTTGTAATGAAACAAAGGTGTGGTTTAATATCGTTGTGTTGTTTGCCACTATTCTGCCACTGTCTTCTTATTGCCTCAGCCTTAGGCTTATATATCACGGTGTCAAGGCAGATAAACTAACAGGTTATAGAGCAAACAACGCAATTATCACAACACATAGGTTGTAATATGGCATTTTATTCTGGCTTGGCTTCCCCAGTGATTTTACCCATGCACTGCTACTGTTGGTGTACAGGTTTTAGTATGCTACTTTTTGGATCATCAACCTTCATGTGTCAAATTTTAACTTTCTTCACTGATGCTGATACTATTCGTCTGTCCTGTTGATACTGATAATTATCATAACAGACGTGTTGGAGGAAGTCCATCTGAGACAGCAGAATGGCTGGCTCGACAACAACAGATAAAACCTCCTTCCGAGTGGGGCCTCCTGAGTGGTGCAGCGGTCTAAGGCACTGCATCGCAGTGGGCGGCGCACGATTGGCCCAGCGCCGTCCGGATTAGAGGAGGGTTTGGCCGGGGGGGCTTTACTTGGCCCATGCGCTCTGATTAGCCAAGGTCGTCAGTTAAACTGTGTTTCCTCTGACACATTGGGGCAGCTTTCTTCTGGGTTAAGCGGGCGGGTGTTAAGAAGCACGGTTTGGTGGGTCATGTTTCGGAGGATGCATGACTCGACCTTCGCCTCTCCCGAGCCCGTTGGGGAGTTGCAGTGATGAGACAAGATCGAAATTGGGAAGAAAAAGGGGATAAAATATTAAACAAATAAAAAATGTAGTGATCAGTTAGACAGGTCATCTGTTGACTGTGTGTGTGTGTGTGTGTGTGTGTGTGTGTGTGCTATCTGAAAGCCAGGTGTATATAGAGTAGAAATCAGACTTGACTCAGGGATGAATGGAAAGGAATGGCCTTAACCCAACAGGTGTAATACTGTCGAAAAAGTCTCAGGGGCAGACAAACTGGATTACACTACCAGAGGCTTGTATACTACAGTATCTCCATTGAGCTCTGTCACAACAGCTTGGCCAGTTCAGCACCTTGGCAACTGCTCTGAGGCGTGTGTTTGACCTGAGTATTGCTGTGAGGAGGAGATAAGAGACAGGTGTTGTTTCTGTCCCTTTGATACTGAATGTTCTATTCTGTTCTGCAGCTGAACCATGATGATGATGATGACTGAATATAAACATTCTGTTGCACCTGAGCTCTGCGTTCTCTCTGTGAGGATGGAGGGTTGGAGAGACAGGTGGTCTCCCTGGATACTGAATATACAGTGCAGTACAGTATGTAAACATCCCAATACGCCTGAGCTCTGGCTGCTGTTTGGGGTCTGTTCAGATGGATGCAATGTTACACAACGTTTAGCTGTAATGCTGTGAGGAGGTTGAGCAGACAGATGGTGTTGTCTCTTGATGCTCAATGTTCTGTACTACAGCCCAACGAGGATGGTGACTGAGCTCTGTACTCTTCCAAGAAGTCTGACAGTATTCTTCAGAAGAGTAACAACAGGCCCACTGTCTTACTCTCCATGTGGGATCTCACACTCAGTGTCTCTGGATCACATCAGCTCCTGTCATGAGTGTAGACATATTTCATTATTTAGCGATATGGCATTTTAGGATTCCTGTTTCATGCGTATATTTTATTGCTGTCATGAGGTTTTCAGGGGGCGGTTGACTGTTCACCCACCCTCACATTATAGTACCTCCGTATTATAACCAAATAACCATATTTCCACTGTTCACCCAAACGGAATAACAGTGCTATAATAGTTTCTAATGTAAACAGACATACACTTAATTATGGCCATACTGTATATTTGCGTGTGTATTGGCCAGGTCAGCACCTTGGCAACTGGCCATATTTTTACTCCTGCTATCTTATCCAGTAGTTTCTATGCCAACGTTAGTATACAGTGTGTTAAGGTACGTAACGCAGACGTAAATATGAATAGCAGGACTTGGGTGACTAGACTGGACCAGCTGGCCATAGGTGAGAGTGGGGCCTAAAGTACTGTTGTGACACAACACTTTAGAGGCCCCATATTTGGGCAGAATGCAGTTTCTCTAACCTTTATTTTCTTACAGTATCCCTGGTCTTATGTCATACTCAACAAATTCTTTATTTACCTGCTAACTAAATAATAACACAGAATACACACACTGTCACGATCGTCGTGAATACATTCAGACCAAAGCGCAGCGTGGAATCGGTCCCTAATCTTACTACATTTGCAACACTGTACATAGACTTTTTCTATTGTGTTATTGACTGTACGTTTCTTTATCCCATGTGTAACTCTGTGTTGTTGTTTTTTGTCGCACTGCTTTGCTTTGTCTTAGCCAGGTCACAGTTGTAAATGAGAACGTGTTCTCAACTGGCCTACCTGGTTAACTTCTTGGTGACAGGGGGCAGTATTTTCAAGTCCGGATGAAATGCATGCCCAAATTCAACTGCCTGCTACTCATCCCCAGCAGATAAGAGATGCATATTATTAGTATATTTGGATAGAAAACACTCTGAAGTTTCTAAAACTGTTTGAATCATGTCTGTGAGTATAACAGAACTTATTTAGCAGGCGAAACCCAGAGGACAAACCATTCAGATATATATTTTTAGGTCACTCTTTTCAATGGGTTTTCATTGGGAATCCAGATTTCTAAGGGACCTTCTTGCAGTTCCTATCGCTTCCACTGGATGTCAACAGTTGGTTGAGGTTATTCCTTTGTGTAACGAAGAAGTACGGCCATCTTGAACGAGGGTCACTTGAAGTGTACTGTTAGATAGAGGCGCGTGACCAGTTTGTTTTCTTCCTGTATTGAACACAGATCATCCCGTCTTCAATTTGATCGATTATTTATGTAAAAAAAATACCTAAAGTTGTATTACAAAAGTAGTTTGAAATGTTTTGGCAAAGTTTACAGGCAACTTTTGAGATATTTTGTAGTCACGTTGCGCAAGATGGAACCAGTGTTTTTCTGGATAAAACGCGCCAAATAAATTGACATTTTGGATATATATCGACGGAATTAATCGAACAAAAGGACCATTTGTGATGTTTATGGTACATATTGGAGTGCCAACAAAATAAGCTCTTCAAAGGTAAGGCATGAATTATATTTTTATTTCTGCATTTTGTGTCGCGCCTGCAGGGTTGAAATATGGTTTCTCTCTTTGTTTACGGAGGTGCTATCCTCAGATAATAGCATCGTTTGTTCCTTTGAACAAAAGCTCGGTTGACAACCTCCTTGTTTTACCTGTCAACACTAAAATCCCGCTAACATCTGTTTGTGGCACCGCTCCATGTCATTGTGTGTGTCAATGACGTTAGCATGCTGTTCACATTCCGTCCTTGCCTTGAGGGGAGCAGCACAGAATAAAAAATATATTACTAAAAGACATCCACCCATCAACTGTTCTCCTCATCTACCCTTTGGTTACATAAGACTTGGTCTTGATTTGCTTATTCCGTAGCTCTCTGGGCAACATCCTCTCTCAGATGAGGCCTCAAGCCAAACAGAGCATGGACAACACCTTATTCCTTCAACGCCCAGCACTACCGTACATTATCATCCCAACACCTCTGTCCTTCCAGGTTGTGTGTGTGTTTGTTTTACTGCCATGGTATCCTGTAGTGCAACATGAAGCTAATGTGACAATCACTAATTCTAGGAAAACAGAACTCTGTATCTGTTGCGTATCTGTGTTTTTGGGACAAGCGAAGTTGAGTAAGGATGTGTGTTTGATCATCAACATGACGACTGGTGTCTGATTTATAGTTCAAGGAACTATTTCATCACATCAATCCAACCCCACCCCTCCACCAACCCACACACACATGCAAACACACGGCATACAGACTCTGCTTGAACTCTTAGTACAGAACGGGTATACACTGAGTGTACAAAACATTATGAACACCTGCTCTTTCCATGATATAAACTGAACAGGTAAATGCAGGTGAAAGCTATGATCCCTTAATGATGCAACTTGTTAAATCCACTTCAATCAGTGTAGAGGAAGTGGCGTGCCATTTGGAGGGTGAATGGGCAAGGCAAAAGATTGAAGTGCCTTTGTACGGGGTATGTTAGTAAGTGCCAGGCGCAGCGGTTTGTGTCAAGAACTGCAACGCCGCTGGATTATTTTACGCTCAACAGTTTCCCAAGTGTATAATGGGTTTTGTACACTCAGTGTATAATGGGTTTTGTACACTCAGTGTATAATGGGTTTTGTACACTCAGTGTATAATGGGTTTTGTACACTCAGTGTATAATGGGTTTTGTACACTCAGTGTATAATGGGTTTTGTACACTCAGTGTATAATGGGTTTTGTACACTCAGTGTATAATGGGTTTTGTACACTCAGTGTATAATGGGTTTTGTACACTCAGTGTATAATGGGTTTTGTACACTCAGTGTATAATGGGTTTTGTACACTCAGTGTATAATGGGTTTTGTACACTCAGTGTATAATGGGTTTTGTACACTCAGTGTATAATGGGTTTTGTACACTTAGTGTATAATGGGTTTTGTACACTCAGTGTATAATGGGTTTTGTACACTCAGTGTATAATGGGTTTTGTACACTCAGTGTATAATGGCTTTGCCATACATTAGGTAAAAGATCAATGGAACGCGGATTAGTGACGATGACATTACAATCTATTGGGAATGACACCCATACAAGCGTTATACTCTGATTTTACTCCCAACATAGTGAGAAATACACATATAAACAATAGACTAAATGTGGGCTGATTATGATGGGTGACAATGAGGAGATTCTGGATCTATCTCCCAAGGGGGGACGAGTACCTGACGTTTCCATGGTCTTGGTGGAACTATTGATAATCCATTAACTTTATGCCCCGCTATGACACTCTCCACTGTGGTATCGTCAAAATTGTACATTTCAATAAAGTTGCATCCATCTTCATCAATGGAACGTGTCCATTGGATAGGTTTCTGAGGTCTAAAGATGTGTCCTTCCTTTCAGATTATGTTTTTCTACCTCTTTGAGAGGAGCAGGTTGCAACAGCATACATACTGTAGACCAGTCCTCCAGCCTCTAGTGTTGGCAGCTGATAATGGCCTATATGAATAGAAGTGCCACTCCCATGCATGCCAGCATGATGGTACTACTATTTTCTCCTGATGCCTGTGTAAATCCTGGTTTCCAATTGATGATAAAGGAAGTGTAACTAACATGACCTGAGTATCTGTAACTATGACCTACTGTCACTTCCTCATTCAAATCACACAAACACACACACACACACACCTGTTTTCTCTTTAGACACTTCGGCCAAGCATGTGTTTTGCCTTTAAATCTTCACTCTCTCCTGCAGTGTTCCCCTTTAGGTGTGCTCTTCCATACAACAACATGGACACGGATGTTAACCAGCACTCACTGTCAGGACAGAATGTCAAGTGGTTATCTTTGAGGGAGGGGGAGGAGAGAATACAGAGAGGCCCTCCTGCCCCTGGTTCTGGGTTATTATTAGCCTACTGACGCAAGTGCCTTCCCCACGTCAGGGAAACCATGAATATGTTGACAATAAGCTGCTCAGGTCAACGATACCCCATCAACTTGGTTAGTCTCATCAGGGCCCCTCATATTCATAAGCTTCGAGAGGGAGACTGGTTGAGGGAGACTGGTAGAGGGAGACTGGTAGAGGGAGACTGGTAGGGGGAGACTGGTAGAGGGAGACTGGTAGAGGGAGACTGGTAGAGGGAGACTGGTAGAGGGAGACTGGTGGAGGGAGACTGGTAGAGGGAGACTGGTAGAGGGAGACTGGTAAGGGGGGCTGGTAGGGAGAGACAGACACCTTCCACAAACAAGCAAGCATGCGCGCACACTGAGACACTTCATTATAGCAGGGGTTACAGCAGGGGTTATAACAGGGGTTATAACAGGGGTTACAGCAGGGGTTATAACAGGGGTTATAACAGAGGTTATTAAAGTGGGGTCTTCTGCGGACTGCAGGGGGTCCGCGGCCAGATCCCAAAATATATATATTTTTACATTGATTAACAACAACAAATGTAACAAATTTTCGCTAAGGGATCAATGGAATAAGTTTAGAAGGTGCAATACAATGTAATACTATTAATCTACAATTGATGTTCTTAATAACCCTGGACCTGGAGGTTAACTGGGATATTGGCATTCCACCAATTATCCACATTATTTATTGTATTGTTTTTTAACATAGATTCACTGTAATTTAAGTTTTAAAACTGCAACAGTTTATCCCTGCCTCATGGAAAAAATGTATAGAATTGCAGGATATTTGCTTTAAACCTGTAACAACAAAAAATCTCTCTGCCCCATGACAAAATAGTGTAGAATTGAAGGAAATTAGCTTGAAAATTGCTAAATGTTCTCTCCTATGTCAAGAGCCGGGCCTTTAACATTTTACTGCAGTGGGCTAAATCAGGGTCACACAGAGTGTTTCTTGGTAGCCTTAAAAACTTATTAGGGCTAGGCGCCAGCGGGACACCTGTTGACAACTTCCGGTAAAATTGTAGGGCTTGCAATTCAAATAAATGATCATAACGATTATGGATATTAAACATTTAGGTACATACAAGTGTCTTATATCGGTTAAAAACGTAAAGTCTTGTTCATCTAACTGCATTGTCCGTTTTACAGTAGGATTTACAGCGAAAACATGCCATGCGATTGTTTGAGGATGGTGCCCCAAATCAAAATATTTTTCAATCAGGCTTCATAAAATCACAAATAGCGATTAAATATTCACTTACTCTTTGAAGATCTTCCTCTGACTTGCAATCCAAAGGTTCCCAGCTACAACATGCATGGTTGTTTTGTTAGATAAAATCCTTCTTTACATCCCAAAAAGTCAGTTTAGTTGGCGCCATCGATTTGAGTAGTCCACTCGTTCAACATGCAGAGAAAGGAATCCAAAAAGCTACCGTTAAACTTTGTTAAAACAAGTCAAAATACGTTTCTATTAAATCCTCAGGTAGCCTAAAAGGTAATTAAACCATAATATTTCATACGGAAAGAAGTATGTTCAATAGGAAAGTAAAATTATCAGGTGCGTGTCCTCTTTGTCGTGTTCGCACAGACTGATTTCCAACTCTGACTCCCAGTACTAAAACTCACAATTCTTCCTCGTTTGGGAAGAAACAAGCCTGAAACCTTGAACAAAGACTGTTGACATCTAGTGGAAGACATAGGAATTGCAATCTGGAAGCTGGATTTGGATATGACCCTACAATTTCCATTGGAAGAGCATAGGCTCTCAAAAAAGAAATATTCTGGGTGGTTTTTCTTTGGATCGTCACCTACCATATCTATTGTGTTATAGTCTCACACCTTATTTTACATTTCTACAAACTTAAAAGTGTTTATTACCCAATGGTACCAATTATATGCATATCCTAGCTTCTGGGCCTGAGTAACAGGTAGTTTACTTTGGGAACGTCAGTCAGGCGGAAATTCCGAAAAAAGGACCCTAGCCCGTTAAACAAATCTACTTTGCAACAAAAGTATACACCTCACACACATGGTTATGGGCTTAAAATGTACTACATTTTGAGTTTACATCCCAATATTACACTTTATATACATCACAGAAGATTGTATTATAACAAAACATTTTGATATAGAAACACCTGATTTTCTGTGGCTTTTAAAAAAACAATGTTTATGAAATTATAAAATTATGAAAAATATCATTAACATTCAACCCATGAGGCCACTACATAATTTGACTGCAGGAAAGGGCTACAATGTTCCTTCCGAGGGCCTGAGACTTGGTTCATCAGTCCATGCACTGCCAAAGTCATAGTAAAACTCCTTTAACAAACTCAAGTTCTGATGATGGGTCCTTGATTAATTTACTATCACAAAAGGTCCCCGGATCCAAAAAGTTTGAGAACCACTGAATTATACTGTAGAGTGTGAGATTGATGGCTGGTCAGGGCAGTTTTGAAAAGTGTGAATGATAGGTTACCAATAAAGACATAATGGAGATACAGATTACACTGTAACAGGAACAAATACTTCTAATCTTTTACCCTGGTGTGACGTTTTGATAAACATGTAAATCTCTATAGGACAAGGTGACATTTGTCAATTTACTCACCTGTATTTACCCCCAACAAATGAAACGTTAATTAGCTGCTCATGTGGCTATCATAAATAACTACAAAGGCCACGTTGATCTGGACGAGACTGACGAATTGAGGCAAAGGTAAGAATCTCTGGATTAACTATCTAATGTTAGCTAAATATAGTAATGAATCATTTGGCTACATTTATTTTAATGGGCAATTCAGGGATTTGTAGTTTTGCATGATGTCTACTTTGATGCTAAATAGCCTTTTTGAATCTAAGAGTAAATAGAGACAAATATATTGATAAAAGTCACATTGTCGGAGAGATTTACATGGTTATCAAAACGTCATGCCAGGGTAAACCCATAGGAAACACAGCCCTTATTTTAAGTGTTTCTAAAATCCCCTATGGGAAGAATGAATTGTGGAAAACGATTGGAACCATTTCCCTGTTTGACCACTAAGTGTAATGGGTATTATGTCAGCTCCAATGTGGTATCCTATGAAGTATCCTATGAAAGCAGCAGACTAGCCTCTACTGACGCAAGGGAAGTGGGTGTGTGCGCATGGCCTCTTGTAGTCTTCTGTATGTTGAGGTATTCATAAACCTCCCGCACAACCAATCAGGACGTTTATGTTAATCCCATTTTCTTTAAACCCGTCAATATGCTTCCAACTGGATTACAGTTAGAAGTGTTTCACAGTCACAGCGCAGGAGAGTTTTGGAGATGACAAACGGTTTAGTTTACCGATCTATGTTTTATATGTGCAGAACTCTCGGACCTTTAGCCTAGATTGTTTGAAACGTATGTTCTAAGTGACATCTGAGAAACGCAACTAGGGCGATTTTGTATGATTTATTGAAGATTTCAAGTTTCATTCCAACTTCAAAAGAAACACCTATTTTGGGAATTGCTTTGGTACTGTCCATAATAGCCTACATCCACCAACACTACCGAAGATTTTACTACCTTTCCCCGTTCCATCATGTCCTTCGGGGATGAGTCGGAGCAGAGTCGGCGGTTGTGTGTGTTGTCTTGGGAGCAGGTGCAGAGGTTGGACTCCATCCTCGGAGAGAGCGTCCCTATTCACGGACGCGGAAACTTCCCGACGCTTTCCGTACAGCCTCGGCAGATAGTCCAGGTGAGATAACGGCTTTGGTCTGGGGAGTTCTGGACCACAATCAGTCCGATAATGAGGGACGATGCTTTTCTCTAGCCTACTTCAAAACTCATCACATATAGCCTAACTGTTATTTTCCTTCTTTTAAAAAAAAAATAGTTCAATATTTATTTCATTCAGTCTCATCATAAATTGCCTTAGTGAATGAATAGCCAACTCAGGAATGTGTGTGAAAGATTTTTTTTAAACACGCTCGCTCGCATGCACGCACGCTTGCACACTTTAACGCACATAGGCTACACACGCATACGCACTGTACAGTTGAATTTGAGAAGTAAGTAGAGCCAGGAAGGCGGTGTATTTTGGGAACATTCCAAGTCTAACCATGTCGTATTTATGTAATAGCATAATAATAGCACATTTTTCAGTGCCGTGGATGAGGATAAAAAGCTCCATCCAATATTCTTCAAAATCAGGTCAGATACCATCTGTGAATATGCTTCTGTGCCCGTCCTTTTGGCATGCTCATACACTGTATTTTTTCAATAGTCTACTAAAGGTATTGGAAATATACTGGGGTGCCTTGTTAGCCTATATTTGAAAATCCACCCATTGCATTGAATCATGACTCCTGAATCCTGTTATTTACATTCACTTTAACAGACAGGAGGAGATCTCAAGGAGCAGATGATCTAATGCTTTAACTGACATTTTCCACTTTCTCATTCCAATCCTTCTGCAACCAGAGTCATTTCATTGGTCTACAAAACGATACAACTTTTACACAGAGGGTGAGAAAGTAAGGTGCTGTATATTGAATTACAATTGGGCAGAGTATAGAGAAATTGAGAATGGAAAAGTTTCCTCTTGTCTCGTGTAGCTTTCATTAATGAAATGTAGGCCTGTGATCTGTATTTGTAGGTCAGACCTATGTGAGGATGTATGCTGTATCCATGTTGTTCCAGTAGAAAACACCCAGGCTGGAAGAGTCCCCAGTAGGCTCTGGCTGGCCATCCAGTCCCATACCACTGGCAGTAAGCAATAGTACATATCTTCAGTGACGTGTTCCCTTCCTCTCTCTCTCCTGCCTGGAAAACCAACTGATCCAACCCAGGACCAAAATGTTTTTTCCCCTTGCGGCCAGAAATATGTGTTCTTCGAGGTGTTCCACAGGGCTCTCAATAGGGGGTGTTTATTGAAAAACTGTCATCTAGATAACATCTATTTATGGTGTGGCTCCATATTGTTGTGTGTGTGTGTGTGCGGGCGCCGTGGGAGGTGTAAAAGAGAAGTGTCACTGTTGCTGATTTAGTGCAGTGGATTGTGGGTAGATAAGCCCACAATGGGTTGACAGTCCTGAGGAACTTCACAATAGGCCTCCACACACACACATACACACACATTGTAGAATAATAGCAAACACATCAAAACTATAAAATAACACATAAGGAATCATGTTGTAACCAAAAAAGTGTTAAACAAGTCTAAAAATATTTTATATTTGAGATTCTTCATAGCAGCCACCCTTTGCCATGATGACAGCTTTGCACATTCTTGGCATTCTCTCAACCAGCTTCATGAGGTAGTTACCTGGAATGCATTTAAATTAATTAGCAGGTGTGCCTTGTCAAAAGTTAATTTGTGGGGGCCTCCCGGGTGGTGCAGTGGTCTAGGGTACTGCATCGCAGCGCTAGCTGTGCCACCAGAGACTCTGGGTTTGCGCCCAGGCTCTGTCCCAGGTCCGTGGGGCGACGCACAATTGGCCTAGCGTCGTCCGGGTTAGGGAGGGCTTGGCCGGTAAGGATATCCTTGTCTCATCGCGTACCAGCGACTCCTGTGGCAGGCCGGGCGCAGTGCACGCTAACCACGGTCACCAGGTGCACTGTGTTTCCTCCGACACATTGGTGCGGCTGGCTTCCGGGTTGGATGTGCGTTGTGTTAAGAAGCAGTGCAGCTTGGTTGGGTTGTGTTTCGGAGGACGCATGGCTTTTGACCTTCTTCCGAGCCCGTACAGGAGTTGTAGCGATGAGACAAGATAGTAATTACTAACAATTGGATACCACGAAATTGAGGAGAAAAGGGGGTAAAAAAAATGTTTTTTTTAAAATGTTAAAGGTAATTTGTGTTTGAGCCAATCAGTTGTGTTATGACAAGGTAGAGGCGACATACAAAAGATAGCCCTATTTGGTAAAAGATCAAGTCCAAATAATTCCATTATTACTTCAAGGCATGAAGGTCCATCAATCCGGAAAATTTCAAGAACTTTGAAAGTTTCTTGAAGTGCAGTCGCAAAAACCATCAAGCGTGAAACTGGCTCTCATGAGGACCGCCACAGGAAAGGAAGACCCAAAGTTACCTCTGCTGCAGAGGATAAGTTCATTAGTTACAAGCCTCAGAAATTGCAACCCAAATAAATGTTTCACAGACACATCTCAACATCAACTGTTCAGAGTAGATTGTGTGAATCAGACCTTCATGGTTGAATTGCTGCAAAGAAACCACTACTAAAAGACAACAATAACAAAAAGAGACATGAGCAATGGACATTAGACCAGTGGAAATCCGTCCTTTAGTCTGATGAGTCCAAATTTGAGATTTTTGGTTCCAACCGCTGTGTCTTTGTGAGACGCAGAGTAGGTGAACGGATGAACTCCACATGTGTAGTTCCCACTGTGACGCATGGAAGAGGAGGTGTGATGGTGTGGGGGTGCTTTGCTGGTGGCACTGTCTGTGATTTATTTAGAATTCCAGGCACACAACCAGCATGGCTTCCACAGCATTCTGCGCTTAGTGGGACTGTGATTTGTTTTTCAACAGGACAATGACCCAACACACCTCCAGGCTGTGTAAGGGCTATTCGACCACGAAGGAGAGTGATGGAGTGCTGTATCAGATGATCTAGCCTTCACAATCACCCGACCTCAAACCAATTGAGATGATTAGGGATGAGTTGGAGGGCAGAGTGAAGGAAAGCCAGCCAACAAGTGCTCAGCATATGTGGGAACTCCTATAAGACCTCCTGTAAAAGCATTCCAGGTGAAGCTGGTTGAGAGAATGCCTAGATTGTGCAAAGCTGTCATCAAGGCAAAGGGTGGCTACTTTGAAGAATTTCAAATATAAAATATATTTCAATTTTTTTAACACTTTTTTTGGTTACTACATGATTCTATATGTGTTATTTCAGAGTTTTGATTGTCTTTACTATCATTAAACAATGTTGAAAATAGTACAAATAAAGAAAAACCCTTGAATGAGTAGGTGGGTCCAAACTTTTGACTGGTACTGTACATCAAAAACACGGTTTCCATGTGTTTGATGCCATTCCATTTCCTCCGTTCCGGATATTATTATGAGCCGTCCTCCTCTTAGCAACCTCCTGTGACACACATACACACACACATACACACTACCCAGCCTACCCAGTGGTGTTATACAGCCGAGATTACATATCCAGACGTTGAATGTTTATTAGTGTGTCAGATCAGATCAGATATTACTTCATGTTAACAGTAGGGCGGAAGGGTGGAAGTAGAGCTATGGGTGCTAATCTGTTTTACTTGGCTTGGCCAGTCAAGGAAAGGGAACACACTTTTTCCAGGTTTGCTCATATCAAATTCAGGGTGTAGATTCTAGAATAGAGTAGAACACAGTAGGGCAAAGCCTGAGGCAGATGTTTTCCTATGTTTTTGTTTTGTTCCTGCTCTCATTTCACCATAGTGAGCTTACTTGAAGTGAGCTCTTCTTTCCTGGGTGGGGGCGATGGCTTCCATTTCTGGGGCAGGATAAGGAAACTAGATTAGCTAGTTGGTCACACCAGTAACAGGGGCCTAGGTGGGTCAGGACTCTTGACAAGGTTGGCATGGTGTCAGTGTGGTAAGAGTAGACCCAAAGCACTCACACACTCACACACACACCACAATACTATCCCAGTCACCTGGTTCTGTTGTGGGCCCTGCCAGATTGTAAGCCAACTCCTCTTTCGGTCTATTGTTGGTGAGACTGATTGACACAATGACACCAAACGTCTCCATGAACATAGTTTGGTCTTGCATTACAGTGTATAGCTCTGTTAGACCTCTACATATAGGCGTGTGCTTTCCTGTTGCTGGCTTTCAAGGAGGCAATTGTGGTGAAATGCCAGCTGAACTCAACATTGGCCCATAAAATGAAATGGTATGCTGACTAGTTTTTCTTCTTCAAATCTCTCTCTCTCTCTCTCTTTCTCTCTCTCTCTTCTTCAAATCTCTCTCTCTCTATCTCTCTCCCACTCTCTCACTCTCACTCTCTCTTCCTTTAGAATGTAGTCTCTTTAATTAAGTAGTTTTCGAATCTGGACTATTCTAGTTGTATGATAATATATACTGTATCACCAGTCTAGTTTTAATGATAATAAACACTGTATCATCATTCTAGTTTTATGATAGTAAATATTGCATCATCCGTCTACTTTTATGATAAAATACTGTATCATCAGTCTACTTTTATGATAAAATACTGTATCATCATTCTAGTTTTATGATAAAATACTGTATCATCATTCTAGTTTTATGATAGTAAATACTGTATCATCAGTCTACTTGCATGATAAAATACTGTATTATCAGTCTACTTTTATGATAAAATACTGTATCATCAGTCTACTTTTATGATAAAATACTGTATCATCATTCTAGTTATATGATAATAAATACTGTATCATCAGCCTAGTTTTATGATAATAGATACTGTATTATCGGCCTAGTTTTAGGATAATAAATACTGTGTCACTAGTGTAGTTTTATGAAAATAAATAGTGTATCACCAGTGTAGTTTTATGATAATAAATACTGTATCAACAGTCCAGTTTTATGATAACAAATACTGTATCAATAGTCTAGTTTTATGACAATAAATGCTGTATCAACAGTCTAGTTTTATGGTAATAAATACTGTATCAACAGTCTAGTTTTATGATTATAAATACTGTATCACCAGTATAGTTTTATGATAATAAATACTAATACCAGTCTAGATTTATGAATGAATACTGTATCATCAGTCTAATTTATTGAATGAATACTGTATCACCAGTCTAGTTTTATGAATGAATGCTGTACCATTTCTAGTCTAGTTTAATGGCTGGTTCAGGTGCCGTGACCACCCACAGCAAGGCAACTCATTCAACTCTGAGGAAAAACCCATAATCTGTCTTTGCTTGCCTTCTGGGCTGACTGGACCGGATGCCAGGGTCATAGACTACTAAACATCTCATTAATTTACTGATGCCATATACTTGGCTTGGCTGGGTCTTTCTGTGACTCTCTGTCCAGGCCAGACAGTGTTCTAACTGGAGTTTAGAGGACCATGGGGTTTAGCTGGCTAACGGCTGTTTCTGAGACTGTTTTCTCACTGAAATAATATAACACATTCAGTTCAGTTCCAAATGGCACCCTATTCCCTATATAGTGCACTACTTTTTACCATGGCGCTCTAGTCAAAAGTAGTGCACTACATAGGGAACAGGGTGCTATTTAGGCTACCGCCAGACTGAGGTCAATTAAATTCTAGAGGAAACCCTCCAGACTGGAGTAGGAATGCAAAGAGACCGTATGTAACGCCTCGCCAAGACATTGTCAACGCCACCGTCTGGTCAGTTTGTGGCTTTTTTACAAGTCTACTACTCTTGCTCGATGTCGAGAGGAAATGTTCCGCTCAACTTCACCAGGTGCTTGTTGCGTAATGCAGGAATGGAATGGCCTACTTTTGGAGAGGAGGTGGAAGAAGGGGGTTACTTCTTATTTTGGGAGATCCTTTTGTGTTATAAGACATTATAAGGGGGTCTTTCAGGTTGACCTATTCTATTCAGTTAGACCTACTTGTCCTTGTACTCAGTAAAATATAAAACAGCCCATATAAGGAAAATACATCCTCCTCATCATTTGTTTCAGGCTAGCAGTATGTATGACTATCTGAATGGTCTCATCATGGGTTGGTACCCTCTGCCCAACCCTATATTTAGTAAGGCAGTTCTTACTATTTATTATACTGAATATAAAAATAAACAACAAAAATATAAACAAAAATATAAATGCAACATGCAACAATTACAAATATTTGACTGAGTTACAGTTAAGGAAATCAGTCAATTTAAATACATTAATTTAGGCACTAATCTATGGATTTCACGTGACTGGGATATGCATCTGTTTGTCACAGATACCTTTTTTAAAAAGTAGGGGCGTAGATCAGAAAACCAGTCTGTATCTGGTGTGACCACCATTTTCGTCATGCAGCGCGACACACCTCCTTTACATAGAGTTGATCAAGCTGTTGATTGTGGACTGTGGAATGTTGTCCCACTCCTCTTCAATGGCTGCACAAAGTTGCTGGATATTAGTGGGAACTGTAACATGCTGTCGTACACGTTGATCCAGAGCATCCCAAACATGCTCAATGGTTGACATGTCTGGTGAGTATGCATGGAATGCATGGAAGAACTGGGACATTTTCAGCTTCCAGGAATTGTGTACAGATCCTTGCGACATGGGACTGTAAATGTTCATGCTGAAACATGAGGTGATGGTGGCAGATGAATGGCACAACAATGGGCCTCAGGATCTCATCACGGTATTTCTGTGCACTCAAATTCCCATTGATAAAATGCCATTGTGTTCATGGTCCGTAGCTTATGTCTGCCCATACCAAAAACCCACCGCCACCATGGGGTACTCTGTTCATAATGTTGACATAAGCAAAACGCTCGCCTACACAATGCCATACAAGTGGTCTGAGGTTGGAGGTGGCTTATGGTAGAGAAATGAACATTCAATTCTCTTTCAAAAGCTCTGGTGCACATCCCTGCAGTCAGCATGCCAAATGCACGCTCCCTCAAAACTTGAGAAACCTCTGGCAATGTGTTGTGTGACAAAACTGCACATTTTAGAGTGGCCTTTTATTGTCCCCAGCACAAGGTGCACCTGTGTAATGATTATGCTGTTTAATCAGCTTCTTGATATGCCACACCTGTCAGGTGGATGGATTATCTTGGCAAAGGAGAAATGCTCACTAACAGGGATGTAACAAATGTGTGCAGAAAATTTGAGAGAAATAAGCTTTTTGTGCATTTTGAGAATTTCTGGGATCTTTTATTTCAGCTCATGAAACATGGGACCAACACTTTACATGTTGCTTTTATATTTTGGTTTAGTGTATAATTAATACTGCTCTTAGCTTAGTTCAACCTAATTCCAATAGACATACATATTCATTTGTATTCATTGAACCATACAGTAAATTCCTATATATGCAACGTTGATTATTCCACAAGGACTATGGGAATTGATTCATATATATTCTGGTTTTCACAGAATATTCAGGATGTTTTTAATATTCTGAATGTTTTTATTAGTGACCATCTGTCCAGAGGGTATCATCTGTCTAGAGGTTTACCAATAGAAACGAATAGCTTTTCTCATTTGAAACACAACACAGATGTGCACAGCAGGGCTCCTTAAAGTGCTTTTATTGGAAAAAACAATTCTTTGTTATTTCCACCCCTAAAAAGGACTGGCTTTGAAAATCAACATTCTTTAAATGAGGTTACAATTAAGGCCTGAAAAGATGCAATAGTTTGGGAAGAGAAGGAGCCCAACACACATATTATGCATGTCTCAATGTGTCTGTTTTTTAGTCTGCCTTTGTTTTTAGGTTGGTAGGCAGGAGGCCGTTACCTAAATTCATGAATGGGGATCTAGCTACATAAGCCAGGCAGCAGAGACTTGGCAGGATACTCTCCTTTCCTAGCATAGTGGTGAAGCCAACATAACCTAATTCCTCAGACACAGCTTTGTGTGTGTGAGTGTGTCTCTGCGTGTGGGTGTATGTGCATGCGTGCGTGTGTTTTACGAAACAAAAGTACATGCTCCCCTTTGGGCACAGATGCCAATTCAACGTCTACTCCACGTTGGTTCAACGTGATTTCATTGAAATGAGGTGGAAACAACGTTGATTCAACCAGTTTGTGTCCAGTGGGTCAGGAAACATTCCTATCCTGAGCTGGTTAAAACCATATTTCACTGTGGGTGGTGACTCATACAGATATCATTTTTTTAAATGAAATGTTGGCACTGTAGCAAAGTTTTGGACAACAACTGCATGAAAGAGGTATTTTGATAGTAGGGAAAGTGGATAGCTTATGTTGTAATGTCTGTCTTAGGCTTAACTTGCGAACTTGATCCGACCTGGAAGGGATTGTGCGAATGTGTACGTATACAGACTCGATACCTGGTTGAAAACTTGGATCAGTGTCTGGATAAATATACCAAGTGTGTGTACTTGGTAACCATGGTCATGCCTGTTAAGGATTGTCCCAGTTTCTTGATTTCCTCTTTGGAGTTCTGTAACAGTCAGGAAGCTTGAAATATCTCAGCTGCCTTTTCTTAGGTTCAGCAGTTTCCCTTAACTCCAGGATCCACCCCTGACGGTTCTGTTCTGTGACCCAATAAGCTCGAGAACCATATCTTTTCCAAGTATGTTGGCACAATCATACCAGAGTTATTGTAAGTTCACAACCCAACCCCATTTGGCTACGTCACACAGATTTGTACGTTTTCTTCTAGATAATCTTCAGGTCAGCTGGAGTTCCTCCTGAAGTTAAAGACAAAAATACAAGCCCTGGCTTGCTGTGTCCCACAGAGAAATCTCTGATTCTCCATGCATAACTAAGGGGACTTTAGGTCCACCCGATCTTCATTCAGCTGAGCTACAGTAACTCTGTATTGTGGGCTTTTTACAAGCTAGAGACTATATGTCGGACAAGGGACTTTAAAGTAGCTGGCAAGCATAGGGGATATTATTGTCCAGTCAGAGGGTTTTCATTTCTTCAGTGTCATCTCTCTGGATAAGAGAAAGAGATATATTTGTATGTCTTATGAAAATAGGGAGTTCATGATCAAATGAAAAGGCTGTGCATTGGAAAAACAGAAATGAATGATTACATTTGTTATTTAATGTTGTTGCTTGTCATTATTTGGGTCATTCCACCAATTCAGTGTCTATTAAGAAGTGTAACTTGATTCCACTTCATTTTAGCATTTTGTCATAATGAGCACATGTTCAGGAACATGTTTTCCCATCTCAAGAGGTTCAATTTAAAAAATGACAATAGTAAAGTAGCAGGGTTGACCGTAACAGGATTGCCAATTCCATCATAAATCAGCCATGAATCCCCTCATGACAGGGGGAATGGAAGCTTGTTGTTTGCAACTGGGAGTGGCAATTGAATGCTAGCATCACAAAAACGAAATGAAATTGATAAAACATTTCTAGCCTGTCTATCTATAGGTAAAAGGCTTGACATGTTGTACTCACCCGCTCAGTTTTCCACCACAAAATACCAGAAGATTGCCCAAAAGAGTAGAACCAGCTATTAGATGTTCAATATTTCTTGTGAAAAAAAATATTTAAAAAGGAGTAGCTTCACCATATTAAAATGATAGTTAAGTTCACTTAACGGAGCTGACCTTGAAATGACTCACCAATCACATTAAATAAATAATCATCTTCAGAAATGACTTTGTCAAAGCAACAAAATAACAATGTTGGTGAAACTCAGTGGGTTGAAATCTTCCTAGAACTGACATGGGGTTGATGAAGGGACATGTCAAAATGTTGAATTCTTTTTTTAGAAAGAATTTATTGACTTCTCAGTCTGGTATAAGGAACTTCATTTAATATAACAGGCTTTTCAAATTCAATATTGGTTCACAATTTCTACTTAAAATATCAAATGGATAATGGAGTCCCTCTCTATTCTCATCCACACAACAAATTATTGTATGCTAGTATTTTGTCTTTACTGTTACGAACATTGGCTGAAAGCTAGGTGAACCATTCCTTGATTGAAATGGAAATATTACCATTTCAAAAGAAGAGGCAGTGACCATTATAGCAACGTTTCGACTTGCAGTGGCATGTTATCTCTCTATCACACAGATGTCAAACTCATTCCATGGAGGGCTGTCTGCAGGTTTTCACTCCTCGCTTATACTTGATTGATCAATTAAGGCCACTGATTAGGTAGGAACTTCCCTCACCTGTAGTCTAGGTCTTAGTTGGACACAAAATGAAAGGAAATGCCCAAAACCAGCAGACACTCGGTCCTCCAGGAATGACCTGCTTTCTCAGATCAATTGCAAGAAAACAAATGACTAAAAAACGTATTTGATTGGAAAAGAAAATCGACAATAAAGTGTCTTTCTAATAGTATCTCTCAGATCACTCACCCATGTCTCTGTCTCTCCTGTGCAGGTGGTTCGGGCGCGACTGCACGAGCGTGGTGTGGTGGTCCGAGATGTGAAGCTGAACGGTTCAGCAGCCAGTTATGTGCTCCACCAGGACACGGGCCTGGGCTACAAGGACTTGGACCTCATCTTCGGCCTGAACCTGACTGATGACAAGACCTTTCGTGTGGTCAAAGACGTGGTCCTGGACAGCCTGGTGGACTTCCTACCTCCGGGGCTCAGCCGTGTCTCGCCCATGACCCTCAAAGAGGCCTACGTCCAGAAGCTGGTGAAGGTATGCAACGACACAGACCGCTGGAGCCTGATCTCTCTCTCCAACAACACGGGGAAGAATGTGGAGCTGAAGTTTGTGGAATCCCTCCGAAGGCAGTTTGAGTTCAGCGTGGACTCGTTCCAGATCGGCCTGGACTCACTGCTGCTGTTCGACCGCTGCTCAGAGACGGCCATGTCCATGTCTGAGAGCTTCCACCCCACTGTGGTCGGAGAGAGCATGTACGGGGACTTCCAGGAGGCCCTGGGACACCTCCGCACCAGGACCATAGCCACGCGCAGCCCCGAGGAGATCCGGGGCGGAGGACTGCTGAAGTACTGCCACCTGCTAGTGCGGGGATTTAAACCGGACTCAGAGGCTCAGATGAAGCTTCTGCAGCGCTATATGTGCTCACGCTTCTTCATCGACTTCCCGGACATTGGCGAGCAGCAGCGGAAGCTGGAGGCGTATCTCCAGAACCACTTCAATGGCATGGAGGACAAGCGCTACGACTGCCTGGTGACGCTGCGGCATGTGGTGGACGAGAGCACCGTTTGCCTGATGGGACACGAGCGCCGCCAGACACTGGCACTGATCTCGGCACTGGCGCTACGGGCCATGGCAGAGCAGAACGCCATCCCGGCCCTGGCTAACATCACCTGTTACTACCAGCCGGCGCCTTATGTCAGAGACGTCAACTTCAGTAACTACTACATAGCGAGGGTCCAGTCGCCCATGAGTAGCTCTTATAGTAACTCTTACCAAAGGACATGGCTGCCTTGTAGCTAAATGAGGAGGAACAGTAAAGCGTAAGGGGACTATGTTTTTTTTTAAGCTTCTAGTTTCCCAAATGGTAGCCTATTACCAGGAAACGATATAGGGAATAGGGTGCCATTGTAGACGCACCCTCTGTCTTATAGTAACGTGAGCTGAGCAGTTCGATAGAGTGCTTTGCTCAGTCCACCTGTAGCAAAATGGCTTCTTGTGGGAGACTTGAGGACAACGTCCACTGAGGACCAAAAAAAGGAAAAATTGTATTGTATCTTTTTGCCAAATCTTCAGTTGCAACCCATCCCACTAAATTATATCAATGAATACTGCTGTAAATCTGATTTGAGCCGTTGTTATGATGTTTGTTATTTTCTGTTCTGAAGCGTTGGCTTCTTTTGATATATGTACGATGAAGACTGGTGGTCTATTTTGATGTGTGTGGAATGGTTGAAATGTGACGGAAGAACTTTTCAGCTTCCCAGTCTTGATAGGGGACTTGAAGTATATTTGGATCCATAAAAGGAAATGTAAATAAGAAACCAGGAAGTTGTATTCTGTTCTGACTGTGGTTTCAACTGGCCTTTTCCTTAAAAACGTAAGGACCAAAGAATTCAGTTCTTGTGTAGCGTGAAGAAAATACTTTTGTGATTCTAAGTGCCTGAAAAACCAACCGACATCTTATAGTAGTTTGATCTGTAAATGAAATAACTGTATTTGAATCTATTTCACCCAGGTTACTGTACATTTCTATATCCAGGGTCAGGGTATTTCCTTTTCAAATAATAAAACATTTAAATGGAAACATTGGTATGATTTCTTTCTTTCTCAGTCTACACATTCCTAATGGTTTCAGAAATATGTTGTATATGTACTGGATGTACACTATATATACAAAAGTATGTTGACACCCCTTCAAGTTAGTGGATTCTGCTATTTCAGCCCCACCCGTTGCTGACAGGTGTATAAAATCGAGCACACAGCCATGCAATCTCCATAGACAAACATTAGCAGCAGAATGGCCTTACTGAAGAGCTCAGTGACTTTCAACATGGCACCGTCATAGGATGCTACATTTCCAGCAAGTCTGTTCATAAAATTTCTGCCCTGCTAGAGTTGACCCGGTCAACTGTAAGTCCTGTTATTGTGAAATGGAAACGTCTAGGAGCAACAACGGCTCAGCAGCGAAGTGGTAGGCCATACAAGCTCACAAAATGGGACCGCTGAGTGCTATAGAGCGTAGCATGTAAAAATTGTCTGTCCTCAGTTGCAAAACTACCAAGTTCCAAACTGCCACTGGGAGCTGGGAGCTTCATGAAATGGGTTTCCATGGCTGAGCAGCCGCACATAAGCATAAGATTGCCATGCGCAACTCAAAGTTTCGGCTGGAGTGGTGTAAAGCTCACCACCGCTGTGGAAACGCATTCTCTGGAGTGATGAATCACGCTTCACCATCTGGCAGGCCGACGGACGAATATGGGTTTGGTGGATGCCAGGAGAATGCTACCTGCCTGAATGCATAGTCCCAACTGTAAAGTTTTGTGGAGGAGGAATAATGGTCTGGGGCTGTTTTTCATGGTTCGGGCTAGGCCCCTTTGTTCCTGTGATGGGAAATCTGAACGCTACACCATACAATGACATTCCAGACAATTCTATGTTTCTAACTTTGAAGTAACAGTTTGGTGAAGGCCCTTCCCTGTTTCAGCATGACAGTGTCCCCGTGGACAAAGCAAGGTTCATACAGAAATGTTTTGTCGGGATCGGTGTGGAAGAACTTGTCTGGCCTGAACAGAGCCCTGACCTCAACCCCATCGTACACCTTTGGAATGAATTGGAACGCTGACTGTGAGCCAGGACTAATCGCCCAACATCAGTGCCCAACCTCACTTATGCTCTTCTCGCTGAATGGTAGCAAGTCCCTTCAGCAATGTTCCACATACTTTTGGTTATGTTGTGCATCTAATAGGTTCCAGCACATCCCATTGGAATGAGAAGACACAGACACAAACATGAAGGGCGAGTAGGTGAAGTGTCTGTACCTGTATGCCTTAACAGAGACATTCAAGGTGCAATCTGCAATATTTATAGCTGTTTAATTGTCCTTTCCATTAATGGTATACCTATACACATACCCCATCCCTCAGCTTTATAGAATGTCGGGGCTGCTGTTTGTTGAAACACAAATGATCCCATTGGTCTGACACCAATGCCCGAAGACACATACAAACACTTCCTTGTTCTGTTCCCGCCCCCTCAGCGTTACCATGGGAATCTGAATCCCCTCTGCCCTCATAGCCATCCATACATTAGCCATTTAGTTCCGCCTGCATGTCATCCATCACATCCAATGAGGGGTTTCCTTGCCCCCCTTTCTCAATGGATAGAGGGGAGAGAAGAGGAAATGGCTGTTGCCTGTCTTGGATGAGTTGCATTCTGTGTGTTTTGGTTGAGCAGGCAGCTGAGGGCCAGGTGGTAAAATGGAGACGTTTGACCAGAGTTAGTATTTTATATCAATGCATGCCTTTTGCAGACTATCAACTTTAGCTTACAGGATTCTTTTTTACATTCATCATGAATGTTAAGCATTACCCCACGCTCATCACTGAATTCTCTTACCATGTCTCCCACACAGGGTGTTTCTATAGCCGGGTCCTAGATCTGTTTTTGTTTTTTATCTCTTGCCATTGGCCATATAGTAATTGGCTATACAGCATGAACAGATCTGGGACCAGGCTAGGGCTCTATTCAATCCGAATTATGGAAGTTCAGCTTTCCAATGTTATTAAAATTTAAAGGCAATGTTCCGCTTTAGTGGAGACTGCGTTCACGGTAAACGCTGCATATGTCAGCTCATCCGTAAATTATCTTCACATTTCTATCGCAGAGTCTGTAAAACTTATTTCTCTGAACTTTGACCTTGGTGTGTTCTACAAGTCTGAACCCTAGTACTTTACAACATCTGGCAGTGGAGAGTAGGACGAATGCACCCCATGAACGTTGCATCTAATATAAACAGAACACAGTGTCTATGGCCTGTTACTATAACAGTTAAGATTACAGTTCATTTGGGAGGAAAAGAGTCTGTCATCGTGATTAAAGAGGCAAGATGAAAATGTGGGAAATCTCCCTTTCTGGAATAGCTGTCAGAGCTGTTGGTTCGTTTATCCCACACAGCTACAGAGAAGCCAGAAGCTGTTGGTTTGTTTATCCCACACAGCTACAGAGAAGCCAGAAGCTGTTGGTTCGTTTATCCCACACAGCTACAGAGAAGCCAGAGGCTGTTGGTTCGTTTATCCCACACAGCTACAGAGAAGCCAGAGGCTGTTGGTTCGTTTATCCCACACAGCTACAGAGAAGCCAGAAGCTGTTGGTTCGTTTATCCCACACAGCTACAGAGAAGCCAGAAGCTGTTGGTTTGTTTATCCCATACAGCTACAGAGAAGCCAGAAGCTGTTGGCTTGTTTATCCCACACAGCTACAGAGAAGCCAGAAGCTGTTGGTTCGTTTATCCCATACAGCTACAGAGAAGCCAGAAGCTGTTGGTTCGTTTATCCCACACAGCTACAGAGAAGCCAGAAGCTGTTGGTTCGTTTATCCCACACAGCTACAGAGAAGCCAGGAGAAAGAGAATAAGGAAATAAGTAGGAACACCCTTGGAGTTTCCTCTGGAAAAATCACACATAAACTAAAGCACTGAGACAGTAAGACACAAGGTGTCTTCTTTTCACTGCTCCTTTAACTGACGGATGATTTATTTCTGGTCTGGTGTGTGTATTAGCTAGCAATATGTAGCCAGAGTGGAAATGTGAAATAGCAATTAGCTGAAACATGACAGAGTCTGACAGGCGGATTGCCCTGATGTTTTTTTACTTCCCTTATGGGGAAGAGAGAAAAAACTATTCTGTCCTTTATTAGGCTACCTATCACTTTCTTTTCACCCAGTGTGAAAGTGCCTAGTTCTGCCATGGAACTTCAGCCATTTTGTGAGTGAAACTAATTTAACAAGTGAATATCTTACAGGATTTGAATCAATCAGTGTTTTTTTACTTTCTTTCATCTGTTAAGCCATGAATATGTAATCAGACAATATTCATGTACTGTATATGTCTGTCTGGGAATGCACAGGATAAATCCGACAGTAACCTAACCACTAATATTGACACTGCATGTCACATTAGACTACTGCATGACAGAGAGTAATCTGCAGTACTATAACCCCTAAATAGGCTTTCAGTGGCTACACAGCATCTACAGTCAGAGGCCGCGTCCCAAATGGCACACTATTATAGGACTGAGATTTTTTTTTTAATGATGCACATGGATGTAGCCAGTCCCCAGGAGTCTTGAACTTCTCTTCTACCACAGCAGAAACAGCTTCTGCTCATCTCCTCCTATCATCTGTGGGCTACGTGGGTGGGCTGCCCTCTACTACACACAGCCATGAGGGTAGGCTCCCCTCTCTCACTCTCTCTCTCTCTCTCTCTCTCTAATTTATTAAAACACACTGTTTTGCAATGAAGGTCTACAGTAGCCTCAACAGCACTCTGTAGGGTAGCACCATCGTGTAGCCGGAGGACAGCTAGCTTCTGTCCTCCTCTTGGTACATTGACTTCAATACAAAACCTAGGAGGCTCTTTGTTCTCACCTCCTTCCATACTTACACAGTAATTATGACAACTTCCGGAGGACGTCCTCCAACCTGTCAGAGCTCCTGCAGCATGCATGTTGTCCACCAATTAATTGTGTACTGAAAGCGTAAGCTACAACTAGCTAGCACTGCAGTGCATGTGGTTAGTAGTTGACTCAAAGAGATAGAAAGAAAATAGTTGAACAGTTTTCAAAAAATGTATTTCTTCAAAAATGAAGGAGAAGCAACAGAGTGAGATTTCGTCATTTTTTTCCACTTTCAGTTTCACTTACTTAGCTAGCAAATGCAGGTGGCTCGTTTAGCCTACTCAAACACCCGGCTCAAACAGAGGGATGCTATGTTAGCTAGCTGGCTATGACTATCCAACACAACACTGGAACTCTTCGAAGTCAAGGTAAGCTTTTGGTTTTATTAATTTATTGCCGCCGGAGCCCGCCGGTGTAACTGTTAAACTGCTTACTGACTATACACTGTAATGTTACTACATGATTGTAGTGGGTTTACTGACGCAGTAGTTCTATTGGTTATGTTGACTAGGAATTTACTTTACCTAATATGGGGACAATGATGTAGGCTGTGTGTAGCGATGATATGGTTTGGCTTGGAAAGGTTTTCCGCCTGGTCACATACATATACAGTGTTGTGCATTGAAGTCTACAAACAAAGGAAAAGTGAGAGGAGAAGAGTGCATAGAGGCGAGAAGGAATACAACGTGGCTGGTATGAAAGTGAAATGTGTTTACGCTTGATCAGGGGTGTATACATTCTGCCGATTCTGTTGAAAAACGTTTTTTTAAAGGAAGCAAATGAAACGGGGATAAAAAGAAATACCTGAATTTGTCCAAAAGAAACTCTTGTTTGCAACTGCTGAACTAATAAAATCAAATGTTATTGGTCACATACACATTTTTAGCAGATGTTATTGTGGGTGTAGCGAAATGCTTGTGTTCCTAGCTCCAACAGTGCAGCAGTATCTAACAATTCACAACAATGCACACAAATCTAATAGTAAAAGAATGGAATTAAGAAATATATGCATATTAGGATGAGCAATGTCAGAGTGGCATTGACTAAAATACAGTAGAATACAGTATTCCATTATTAAAGTGGCCAGTGATTCCATCTCTATAGGACAGCAGACTCTTTTTCATTTTTATTTTACTAGGCAAGTCAGTTAAGAACGAATACTTATTTTCAAATGACGGCCTAGGAACAGTAGGTTAACTGCCTGTTCAGGGGCAAAACGACAGATTTGTACCTTGGGGATTTGAACTTGCAACCTTTCGGTTACTAGTCCAACGCTCTAACCACTAACCGGTTACTGGGTGGTAGCCGGCTAGTGATGGTTATTTAACAGTCTAATAACTACACCCTATATCAGCTAGATACAGGCAAGAGTGTGCAAGTCAAACTTTTATCTCAACCTGTGTGTACCTACGTTGTAAACTTTCATTCATAGGCTAGATTGTAGCAACGTCATGATGGGTATAGGGAAAATTTGAGTATCATGTAGTAGGGAAAGGGAGATACTTAGGCATTTGTACAACTGAATGCCTTCAACTGAAAAGTCTCCTCTGAATCAGAGAGGTGCTTGAGGCTGCCTTAATCGACATCCACGTCTTCGGCGCCAGGAGAACAGTGGGTTATTAGCCTTGCTCAGGAGTAGAGCGACAGATTTTTATCTTGTCAGCTCAGGAATTCGATCCAGCAACCTTTCAGTTACTGGGCCAACGCTCTAAGCAGCCTAAACCTATCGATGTTACATTGAACTGGGTGAGTGGAACATGAATGACAGTCATCCAATATGTTGTAATAGAAATAAGGCCATGAAGAAAAAAATAATAGTCCTCCCTTATCATAAATGGCACTGACCGCCACTGGTCTCCATGGTAACAAGCCTCACATCACCACAAACAAGGATCACAAATAACATTACATGATAAACTGAGGGCCAGGGGTGAAATTAGTTAGTAGTTATTAGCTTGGAATCCAAAGTAAATATTGTTCTGTTTCAGTAGTGTTTCAGAGCAATATTCCAGACTAGTAATATGTGTGGATCTACAGGGAATTTTTCTTTTCTTTTCAAACATACTTGAGAGATATTGTCCATCTGTCCTGATTATCGTCCTTGAAGAAGTCAAAGCCTGGAGTAGTGAAGAGTATGTGAATTCCACCATCCACACATCTTTACGAGCAATATGGTGACCAAGAAAGAGGAGGAAATTGGTTAAAGAAGTGATTCAAATATGAGGCAAATTATAAGCAAGCCAAAGACAGCTGTGCTTTTATATCAAGCTTGGAAGCCACCATCATGTACATCAAATATAAACATTGTCATAAAATAACTAAATAAAACAAACATCCCCCAATCAAAGAAATTATAAAACCAAATAAATACCCTCTTTCAAGATGGAGTGAATTACAGGTGCACGCATATTGGCAAATTGATAGTTATTTCAGTCTTCATCGTGGAGAATGGAGGAAGTGGTGCTGGAGTTTCTCCTATAAACTCTGTTATTTACACTGCATGGTCTACCTGCCAAATGGCACCCGATTCCCTATATAGTGCACTACTTTTTACCAGCCCCCATTAGGGCATAGGTTGCCATTTGGGACGCAGGCTGGCTGTTGGCGGGCAGTTTATAGGAGATGCAGAACATAACTTATATTTGTGGTGGTTGCTGCCTGGTGATGGTGTTTATTTGTTGTCTTGAAATGCAATGCTAAGGGTTGAATCTAACCTGGTCCCAGATCTGTTTGAGCTGTATAGCTAACATGCGGGCATAGGAGTTGACAAAACAGTGCACACAGATGTGGGACCAGGTTAGGTTGCCTCCATAGTGTGGATGAAATAATTAGTTATTCTACATAACATTCACTGTATGAAGGAGCAAAGTGTGTTATGTTAGCATAGTAGGCTCTATTTCATTCAAATAGACTATTGAACCCAATTTTTTTATGTTATTTAACTAGGCAAGCCAGTAAAGAACAAATTCTTATTTACACTGACAGCCTACCCTGGACAAATTGTGCACCACCCTATGGGACTCCCAATCACAGCCAGATGTGATACAGCCTGCATTTGAACCAGGGACTGTAGTGACACATCTTGCACTGAGATGCAGTGCCTTAGACCACTGCACCACTCGGGAGCCCAGGTGTGTACTCATGAGAACTTTTCCCAGAAAGAGCTTTCTCAACCGCTGACCTTCCTCACAATGTCCTTGGCTGAACATACTGTACCATCACTGGTCTCTCCATACTTTGCTCTTCAGGGGAGATGTTAGCTAACCTACATATTATGACTGGCATCATAGACACGCCACAGAGCCCTTCTCTGTGTTCTCATGACAAATATGGGTGGGAAGGGAACGTTCCTTGAGTCTTATCCTGTTGAAACATTCCCAGACTGAAAAATAATGAACACAGTTCTTAACAGAAACAACCAGACAACCAGACCGTACGACAGGGTAGGTGGACGAACAAAGAACAAAGCATACTGGGTGTGTCGGACTACGTCCAAAATGTCACTCTGTTCCCAACATAGTGCACTTCATAGTGCAGAGTCCTATGGGTCCTGGTCAAAATAAGTGCACTATGCATAGAATAGGGTGACATTTGGGGCACATCCACAGACAATTTTCGAGTCACTTTTCGAAAGGGCGAGGAGAGGGGTGAGGGGGGTAGGCGAGCAGTCCACAAGGAGAGGGGTCTCCGCCCCTATCCAGGCTGCTTCCTGTCAGCCACAGTAAACACTGGCCTTCTGAAAGGTGGCACTGTTTGTCCCCCCTTGGCCCCCGTCCTCATCAATATTAATGTCCACTGTAGTGAATGGAGCCATCGACTGTTAACATGTTTCTCCCTTTCAACGCGGCAAGAGACTCCACCACCCATGGCAGAGCACACACACACACGCACTCACACACACACACAAACACACCTGGGAAAGGAAAGCAGACTGAACTCTGGGAACTCTTCTGGCCCTGACACTGTGGCTCTGCCTGGGCATGTGGAGTTCCTTCCTCCAGGCCTGCTGAGCATATGGATTGGGTTAGTCTTATGGAGCCAGACTGCTGGCTGGCTGGCTGGCATACTGAATGTCTTATGGCTCAGGGGAGCGCTTAGCTTGGCTTGGCTTCCATTTATGCTTCATCGCTACTGGTAAGTCATAAAAGCAGCAGAAGGTTAATCACCTGTTATATACGGTGTGAATGTATATATCACTTGAAGAATCTGCACCCGTAAAACGTATATCTCCAGTATATCATGATTGATTGATTGCAGTCCTCCTGTCCCGGGTCACCCCCTGCTTGACAAATAACACAGAACCTTATTTACCATTATACAGTAGGTCTCAGCCTCAGGCTGCTTTATGTAACATAATGATCTAATAGCTTAACGTGTAGGATAGGTCTTGGACCTCCTTTTTTTTTAGCGTTATTGTTAGAGAACACGCCTCCATAAAGAAAATGAAAAAGAAAAACAGTTTCAGCCCCTGGTTCGACCTTGACCTGGAAGAGTTACTCCACCTCAAGAACCCCATCTGGCTAAAGGCTTGGCACACGCATACTCAGGCTGACTAGCTGTCGCTCAGGCAAATGAGAAATAAGTACACTCAGGCTATACCAGGAAGGCTAAAGTTAGTTACTTTAAGGAGCAGTTCTCTCTCTATGGGTCTAACCCCAAGAAGTTCTGGAAAACAGTTAAAGACCTGGAGAATAAACCCTCCTCACAGCTGCCCTTAATGTTGATGATGTGGTTGTTACTGACAAGAAGCACATAGCTGAGCTCTTTAATCACCACTTCATTATGTCAGGATTTATATTTAACTCAGGCATGCCTCCTTGCCCATCCAACATTTCCTCATCTCCCACCCCTTCAAATGCGACTAATCCCGATACTCCTCCCTCTTTTTCCCCTGCCCCGCTACACAGTTTCTCCCTGCAGGCAGTCACTGAGTCTGATGTGCTAAAGGAGCTCTTTAAACATGACCCCCCCCAAAAAAATCTGTGTTAGATGGTTTAGTTCCTTTCTTCTTTAAGGTTGCAGCCCATATCATCGCAGAGCCTGTCTACAACCTTTTTAACCTGTCTCCCCTCTCTGGGGAGGTTCACAATGCATGGAAGGCAGCCACGGTGCATTCTTTATTTAAAGGGGGAGATCAGCTGATCCTAAAACTGTTATATGACCATTTCTATTTTGCCCAGTTTTTGAAAAGCGTTAGAAAAACCTGTCAATAATCAACTGATTGGCTTTCTTGATGTCTATAGTACTCTCTCTGGTATGCAATCAGGTTATGGATGTGTCATTGCAACCGTAAAGGTCCAAAATGATGTCACAATTGCCATTGATTCTAAGCATTGTTGTGCTGCTTTTTTGATTGACTTGGCAAAAGTTTTTGATACTGTAGACCATTCCATTCTTGTGGGTCGGCTAATGAGCATGCTGTCTCTGAGGGGTCTTTGGCCTGGATTGCTAACTACCTCTCTCAAAGAGTGCAGTGTTTAAAGTCAGAACCTTTGCTGTCACAGCCCCTGCTTGTCACCAAGGGAGTACCCCAAGGCTCGATCTTAGGCCCCAAACTCTTCTCAATTTACATCAACAACATAGCTCAGGCAGTAGGAAGCACTCTCCTCCATGTACAGTGGGGCAAAAAAGTATTTAGTCAGCCACCAATTGTGCAAGTTCTCCCACTTAAAAAGATGAGAGAGGCCTGTAATTTTCATCATAGGTACACTTCAACTATGACAGACAAAATGAGGGAAAAAAATACAGAAAATCACATTGTCACACTTCAAACTCCACAATGGCCAAGACCAAAGAGCTGTCAAAGGACACCAGAAACAAAATTGTAGACCTGCACCAGGCTGGGAAGACTGAATCTGCAATAGGTAAGCAGCTTGGTTTGAAGAAATCAACTGTGGGAGCAATTATTAGGAAATGGAAGACATACAAGACCACTGATAATTTCCCTCGATCTGGGGCTCCACGCAAGATCGCACCCCGTGGGGTCAAAATGATCACAAGAACGGTGAGCAAAAATCCCAGAACCACACGGGGAGACCTAGTGAATGACCTGCAGAGAGCTGGGACCAAAGTAACAAAGCCTACCATCAGTAACACACTACGCCGCCAAGGACTAAAATCCTGCAGTGCCAGACGTGTCCCCCTGCTTAAACCAGTACATGTCCAGGCCCGTCTGAAGTTTGCTAGAGAGCATTTGGATGATCCAGAAGAAGATTGGGAGAATGTCATATGGTCAGATGAAACCAAAATATAACTTTTTGGTAAAAACTCTACTCGTCGTGTTTGGAATGCTGAGTTGCATCCAAAGAACACCATACCTACTGGGAAGCATGGGGGTGGAAACATCATGCTTTGGGGCTGTTTTTCTGCAAAGGGACTAGGACGACTGATCCGTGTAAAGGAAAGAATGAATGGGGCCATGTATCATGAGATTTTGAGTGAAAACCTCCTTCCATCAGCAAGGGCATTGAAGATGAAACGTGGCTGGGTCTTTCAGCATGACAATGATCCCAAACACACCGCCCGGGCAAAGTAGAAGTAGATTCGTAAGAAGCATTTCAAGGTCCTAGAGTGGCCTAGCCAGTCTCCAGATCTCAACCCCATAAAAAATATTTGGAGGGAGTTGAAAGTCCGTGTTGCCCAGCAACAGCCCCAAAACATCACTGCTCTAGAGGAGATCTGCATGGAGGAATGGGCCAAAATACCAGCAACAGTGTGTGAAGTATTGAGATAAACTTTTGTTATTAAGTGTACCTATGATGAAAATTACAGGCCTCTCTCATCTTGTTAAGTGGGAGAACATGCACAATTGATGGCTGACTAAAAACTTTTTTGCCCCACTGTATGTGCAGATGATACAGTCTTATACTCAGCTGGCCCCTCCCCGGATTTTATGTTAAAAGCTCTACAACAAAGCCTTCTTAGTGTCCAACAAGCTTTCTCTGCCCTTAACCTTGTTCTGAACACTTCCAAAACAAAGGCCATGTGGTTTGGTAACAAGAATGCCCCTCTTCCCACCGGTATGATTACTACCTCTGTACGTTTAGAGCTTGAGGTAGTCACCTCATACAAGTACTTCGTAGTATGGCTAGACGGTACACTGTCCATCTCTCAGCGCATATCCAAGCGCTATCCTGCAACACTCAAACTGGACAGTTTTATCTCCATCCCTACATTCAAAGACACTCTTACTGACACTTGTGGGTGCTTCGCGTGATGTATTGTTGTCTTTACCTTTTTGCCCTTTGTGCTGTTGTCTGTGCCCAATGTTTGTACCATGTTTGTGCTGCTACCATGATGTGTTGCTGCCATGCTGTGTTGCCTTAGGTCTCTCTTTATGTAGTGTTGTGGTGTCTCTCTTGTCGTGATGTGTGTTTTGTCCTTATACATCTCCCTCCCCTCCCCTGCCTGCAGGTCCCTAGTCCAGGAGGTCTATCTTATACATCTCCCTCCCCTGTCCTGCCTGCAGGTCCCTAGTCCAGGAGGTCTATCTTATACATCTCCCTCCCCTCCCCTGCCTGCAGGTCCCTAGTCCAGGTCTATCTTATACATCTCCCTCCCCTGTCCTGCCTGCAGGTCCCTAGTCCAGGAGGTCTATTTTATACATCTCCCTCCCCTCCCCTGTCTGCAGGTCCCTAGTCCAGGAGGTCTATCTTATACATCTCCCTCCCCTGTCCTGCCTGCAGGTCCCTAGTCCAGGAGGTCTATCTTATACATCTCCCTCCCCTCCCCTGCCTGCAGGTCCCTAGTCCAGGTCTATCTTATACATCTCCCTCCCCTGTCGTGCCTGCAGGTCCCTAGTCCAGGAGGTCTATCTTATACATCTCCCTCCCCTCCCCTGCCTGCAGGTCCCTAGTCCAGGAGGTCTATCTTATACATATCCCTCCCCTGTCATGCCTGCAGGTCCTTAGTCCAGGAGGTCTATCTTATACATCTCCCTCCCCTGTCCTGCCTGCAGGTATCTAGTCCAGGAGGTCTATCTTATACATCTCCCTCCCCTCCCCTGCCTGCAGGTCCCTAGTCCAGGTCTATCTTATACATCTCCCTCCCCTGTCGTGCCTGCAGGTCCCTAGTCCAGGAGGTCTATCTTATACATCTCCCTCCCCTCCCCTGCCTGCAGGTCCCTAGTCCAGGAGGTCTATCTTATACATATCCCTCCCCTGTCATGCCTGCAGGTCCTTAGTCCAGGAGGTCTATCTTATACATCTCCCTCCCCTCCCCTGCTTTGTCATATACAGCAAAAACAAGATCTATCCTTACTACTGTATGAATCCTTCACAATCATCTGCACATGTGTTGAGTTGAGGGGGAATCAAACTATCCCACATCTGGAAGCCACAATGTGAGAGCTGGACAGGCTGGCCTGGGCTGGCCTGGGCTGGCCTGGGTTGGACGGTGAGGAGCATACGTCTCTGCTCAATGACGACCATAGGTCAGTAAGTTGATAAAAAATATATGGAACATTTTGGGAGAACTAATGTTAACCATAATGTTCCTCATTTGGGTTTGAAAGGTTTTCACCCTCTCCTCTCCGTAGCAGGTGGTTGAACACTAACATTTGTGTCTATTGGGTCAAGGACCTCCCATTTAAGAACGTCATTCAGAATGCATACGGGGTTATAAGGAATAGCTATTCAGCTATTATGACATGATACCATTTAAACGATAATAAGCTATCATATCCTACTTACAGTACCAGTTTGTAAACATTACCAAACTTTATCTAAATGGCCTGGATTTAACCCAGGATTACTTGACTAAATCATCTTGGGAAAAGATGTTCCATCGTATTTTCAACTCTACCAATAGTTTTGTCACAAACTGTTGCGTTAAACAGCAAATGTGCCTACTCTGGTCTTGGTACCTGCGCTCTAGCCAACAGCTTGCAAATAGACCTACAGTACGGCTAGGCTGTGCGGGTTAGGCTTCTCTACATGATGATATTATTATTGGTAAGAGCAAGAATATTTGTCAAATGGCAGTCAAGCCTCGATCATCATGTCACCAGAATAATCATGTCACCTCGATATTTATTGGAAAGAAGCATCAAGATCACCATGCACTTTCACCACCCTGTGATATTATTTCATCTGTTGCCTAATAGACTGCATGCTTTTAGTGGGAGGAGTCGTAGGACCACACACCACATCATCGAGTGGCTCCAAGTTTACTTCGATATGATTGTTAATACTGTATATCAATATTTCCATATAAAGGCATTTCCACTGCCAGTTCTCGTATAATACATTTTTACAGACACAAAAAGATCCCACCATGTCATACCAACATATTATCGGTTGGCATTTATAAAATTGTACTGAAACTTCCTGTTTCCATTACAACTTTCTACGTTTTTTACTAGCATTAAAAACTGTGGATATAAATGTGGTTAGTGCCTATCTTTATTTCTCAAACACAATTCAACACAATCACAATAGTGTTTTGTCTTTTAATAATTTTAAGCATATTTTAAAACAGTCTTCACACATAACAAACACTTTGTACTTTTTCAAACACTTTTAACATAGGCCAGACCCTGTTGTTACCTTATATCCCAGCGATAATGCCTTGCATTATGCCTTGGAAGAAAAAATAATAATTTGCTCAACTTACCCCATGACCACTGACTCAACTTTCCCCAAGGCAAACATTTTGACTATATTAGCCAACACAGCCAGGGCCTTAACCAGGTTTGAGTTTTAGTGAGGTCCAGAAGGTTGAAGCTCATTTACTGCATTTCTATACAATTAAAACACTTCAAAATGCTATTTGGAGAATTGAAAAAACAAGCAAAATGACCCCAACCATTATCATCTTGGCTTCTGTAGGTTCATTCACCTCTGTCGATCAACAAACACATAGCCTACTAGCTTTACAATTGTAATGCTATACCCCTGAAAAGGGGGACATATGAACAATTGTTCACACTGACACATATTATCAACGGCAAAATGAAAACTTATGCATTTTACTAACTCTATTTCTTGCATTTTGATAGCATTTTAATGCAGGCCTATAGGGAAGATTGGTCATGTGGAGATGTTCATATAGAAACAGATCTTCTTCTTTTTTGTGCTCCTGCTGAGGTAGGCTCTGTTTAACGTTAGCTTCTTACTTCCTCCTTCTAGCTGGCTAAGTAATACTAGCCAGAATCCTTCAACGTTACTGCCATTGAACTCTCTGCCGGCCACCTGAATGACTGACATATCTATAAGCAACTATTACCAGTCGTGTACTCGTTCTCAGAGCGTCTGTTTTTTGTTTGTTTGGGGTATGTTTGTAAACACAGCAGGAGTCGCGGCTATGTGTCTCACCAACATACTGTCTGCAGTGTCTCTAGTTTCCTACTTGAGTGGACTCCTAGCAGGGGTAGTTAGTTTCACATATCAGGTTATCTACTTTGGTTTAGATACAAGCATCATGAAACGTCTAACACAATAAATTAGTTTGGCTTGGTGACATTTTTTGGGGACCTAACTTGCTTACCACTATTTCCATGTGGTATCTTCCTTCACAGACTCCAGGAAATGATTACCACTTCCTAAATATTTGGTCAAATTATACATTCTGTGTATGGTTCCTAGAAACAAGGTTGGCTCAACTTACACCTTTGATGCTAATTACCCCACTCTCCCCTACACCAGCACAGTGTGGCTCATTTCTCTTCTAGGACGATAGGATCTCCCTGGGTTTTATGATGGCGGGGGTAGAGAAGGAGATCTTGCGGCCACATGGCAGAGGATTTAGCCTGGCTTGGTTTCAGGGGAAAATTACATTCAATCTGCTCAGAGATGGAGAGGAGAGAAGTATGCTCTGAGTGTGCAGTCTGGGGGCTTGGGTGCTAATAGGAAAAATAAACATTGCTTTCATTGCTTTCCTCAACCCTATATACAGTAGGTTGATGAAAAAAAGGTGACTTGCTTCTAAATTCCCTAAATTCATATCTGACACACACACACACACACACACACACACACACACACACACACACACACACACACACACACACACACACACACCCACCCACCCACCCACCCACCCACCCACCCACCCACCCACCCACCTACTGTCTTTACAGCTGTGTGTTTGCATGAGCATTTGTCAAGCATTCTTCTGTTATCCCTGTTTGAATTCCAAAGCAGTGCTTCTTCCCTGGGTGTGAAGCAACACGCAGCAGCAGCTGTCTGGAATAATCTGTTGCATGAAAGGAGCCATTTTCCTTTTATTGGGTCGTAGACCGAGAGACAAGTGAGGAGTTATTGTACAAAGGATCTGCAGACAGACAGGCTGTACTGCCATATCAGAGCAGACATTCCAGTGGAGGGGTGAGGGATGGGGAAGAGGAGGGGACGTAGGAAGAGAAGGTGAGGGAGTCTGCTGCTGTAACATACACTTCTCTCTCTCTTTCCCTCTCTCTTTCTCTCTCAAAGTCAAGTTCCTGAACCGTTCTCCTCCTCCTGATATTCATAAACATGGCATCACCCTACCAGTGCCTTCAGGTTTCATCTCCCGTCCTCCCTGCCTTCTCCTCCTTCTCCTTCCTCTTTCTTTCAAACATGTTAATCTTCTCCTCCTTCTCCTTCCTCTCTCCTTCAAACATGTTCATCTTCTCCTCCCTCTCTCCTTCAAACATGTTCATCTTCTCCTCCTTCTCCTTCCTCCCTCCTTCAAACACATTCACCTTCTACTCCTTCTCCTTCCTCCCTCCTTCAAACATGTTCATCTTCTCCTCCTTCTCCTTCCTCCCTCCTTCAAACATGTTCATCTTCTCCTCCTTCTCCTTCCTCTCTCCTTCAAACATGTTCATCTTCTCCTCTTTCTCCTTCCTCTCTCCTTCAAACATGTTCATTTTCTCCTCCTTCTCCTTCCTCTCTCCTTCAAGCATGTTCATCTTCTCCTCCCTCTCTCCTTCAAATATGTTCATCTTCTCCTCCTTCTCCTTCCTCTCTCCTTCAAACATGTTCACCTTCTCCTCCTTCTCCTTCCTCTCTCCTTCAAACATGTTCATCTTCTCCTCCCTCTCTCCTTCAAACATGTTAATATTCTCCTCCTTCTCCTTCCTCTCTCCTTCAAACATGTTCACCTTCTCCTCCTTCTCCTTCCTCTCTCCTTCAAACATGTTAATCTTCTCCTCCTTCTCCTTCCTCTCTCCTTCAAACATGTTAATCTTCTCCTCCTTCTCCTTCCTCTCTCCTTCAAACATGTTCATCTTCTCCTCCTTCTCCTCCCTCTCTCCTTCAAATATGTTCACCTTCTCCTCCTTGTCCTTCCTCTCTCCTTCAAACATGTTCATCTTCTCCTCCCTCTCTCCTTCAAATATGTTCATATTCTCCTCCTTCTCCTCCCTCTCTCCTTCAAATATGTTCACCTGCTCCTCCTTCTCCTTCCTCTCTCCTTCAAACATGTTCATCTTCTCCTCCTTCTCCTTCCTCCCTCCTTCAAACATGTTCATCTTCTCCTCCCTCTCTCCTTCAAATATGTTCACCTTCTCCTCCTTCTCCTTCCTCTCTGCTTCAAACAAGTTCATCTTCTCCTCCTTCTCCTTCCTCTCTCCTTCAAACAAGTTCATCTTCTCCGTCTTTCTCTGTCTTTCTCCGCACCCTGTTTATTTTCTGGAGTGTATTTGCAGCCTTGGTCGGTCCATGTGGTGGCCCACCTGTCTCAGAAATCCCAAATGGCACCCTATTCACTCTGTAGTGCACTACTTTGGTCCAGGGTCCATTACTTTTGATCATGGTCTGTCAAAAGTAGTGCAATATATAGGGAATAGGGTTCCATTTGGGATGGGCCCCAAGTGTTTTGGGTTAGCAGCAGGGGCTGGTCCGGCCAGGGTGCTGAGTGCACTGGCCCGTTGGCTGCTGGCCCTCGCTGGGCAAACTGGTGCAGACACTAAGCCCATTCAGCCAGCCGGTTCACAGAAGATAGAGTTAGGACTCACAGTCATGATTGTTTGCTGGCCAGTGGCATTGCCAGGAATGCTGAGCTCCAGTCCCTCCCTGGGAAAAATGGGTGGGTGTATTAGTAAGACCAGCTTCCTATTTCAGGACGGACGGACGGACGGACGGACAGAGAGAGAGAGAGAGAGAGAGAGAGAGATTAGTATTTCCTAACCCAGTCCCACATCCCCAGTGCACAGTTCATTCACAATTATGGGGGTGAAATAACTTCATTCTGTATATAGGGAGCACAGAAATGGACCGACAAGAGAATATTCCTTTAACCGACAAGAGAATATTCCTCCTTGGCAGTGCATTGAGAATTCTCCTTCTTTGATACATAGATTGCATTAACTGTAGTAAAGTAGTTTAATCCTTGTGCAGTATCTATTAGAACGATGCTTTTGGTATTGGCTCTGCATGAAGGGAATACAGTTAAGGGTTTAAGAACCCAACAAGTTGGGTTTGTACTCCATCTCATCTGTGATCAGAATATATAATAGACCATTATATTTTCCATTGGCTTCGGCGAACAAGAGATAGAATCAACTCTCATCGAGTTAAACAGTTTTGCCATATGCAAAACCATGACCCAGCTGCTTCACAGAGAAAAATCCACGCAGTTTGAATTTATCCAATCTTTGGCATGAGCCGTCCGTGACTGCATGAACACTAATCTACTCAGTCAGTCAGTCAGACACACACACACACACACACACACATGCACACGCACACACACGTGCACACACACACATCAGACAGTGGTGTGAGCTTGTGCCAGTGGAGAGCAGTTAGGGAGGATGTTGAAGAAAGATTCCAACAGGCCTCATCAGACGTCTGCCAGACAATCAAGGCCTAAGCCAAGGAGGGGGTGAATATTTCTTATCTCATCTCTTTCATGTAACTGTAAGACCTCTCCAAAGGAAATTATGCTGTCGACCCAGTATGAAGAAATAGTCATGTCTATTCAGTTCGATTAATCCCTACTCATCCCATTTTGATTGCCCACATGGATATTTTATTATTTCTTGGTTAAGTGGGTGGAGAGGAGAATGGGTTTTCTAAAGATATTTAGCTGTTCTTGGAGCAAAAATGGAATCTCAACAACAAAAAATAAAAAATGGTGTGATTAAAAAAACAGATTTTGACATTGCATCCTTAATTGAAATGTAGGTGACACTTTATTTGGACAGTTCATCTGTAGATTCTATACGAACTACCTACAGACTATCAGCAACATTTCAACTGCATGGACTATAAACTTCCTTTCCTTGTTGATTCCTTGTTAAAATGCTGTGGATAGTCTACAGTTTGTTGAACGTCTGTAGATGGACTACAGACACTTTCTTGTTGAAAGTCAACATACATGCAGGTGACATGTTACTGATAGCCTGTAGATAGTTTGTAGAGCATCTAAATAAATCAAATCAAATTTTATTTGTCACATACACATGGTTAGCAGATGTTAATGCGAGTGTAGCGAAATGCTTGTGCTTCTAGTTCCGACAATGCAGTAATAACAAGTAATCTAACTAACAATTCCAAAACTACTGTCTTGTACACAGTGTAAGGGGATAAAGAATATGTACATAAGGATATATGAATGAGTGATGGTACAGAGCAGCATAGGCAAGATACAGTAGATGGTATCGGGTACAGTATGTACAAATGAGATGAGTATGTAAACAAAGTGGCATAGTATAGTATAAAGTGGCTAGTGATACATGTATTACATAAGGATACCGTCGATGATATAGAGTACAGTATATACGTATGCGTATGAGATGAATAATGTAGGGTAAGTAACATTTATATAAGGTAGCATTGTTTAAAGTGGCTAGTGATATATTTACATCATTTCCCATCAATTCCCATTATTAAAGTGGCTGGAGTTGAGTCAGTGTCAGTGTGTTGGCAGCAGCCACTCAGTGTTAGTGGTGGCTGTTTAACAGTCTGATGGCCTTGAGATAGAAGCTGTTTTTCAGTCTCTCGGTCCCAGCTTTGATGCACCTGTACTGACCTCGCCTTCTGGATGATAGCGGGGTGAACAGGCAGTGGCTCGGGTGGTTGATGTCCTTGATGATCTTTATGGCCTTCCTGTGACATCGGGTGGTGTAGGTGTCCTGGAGGGCAGGTAGTTTGCCCCCGGTGATGCGTTGTGCAGACCTCACTACCCTCTGGAGAGCCTTACGGTTGAGGGCGGTGCAGTTGCCATACCAGGCGGTGATACAGCCCGCCAGGATGCTCTCGATTGTGCATCTGTAGAAGTTTGTGAGTGCTTTTGGTGACAAGCCGAATTTCTTCAGCCTCCTGAGGTTGAAGAGGCGCTGCTGCGCCTTCTTCACGATGCTGTCTGTGTGAGTGGACCAATTCAGTTTGTCTGTGATGTGTATGCCGAGGAACTTAAAACTTGCTACCCTCTCCACTACTGTTCCATCGATGTGGATAGGGGAGTGTTCCCTCTGCTGTTTCCTGAAGTCCACAATCATCTCCTTAGTTTTGTTGACGTTGAGATTAACTATCCAAATGAAGTGTTACCGAAATGTATACTCACTCCAGTATGTCTACATAGTGCATCTACAGTCTACATGTGCTTGAACACCTCTCTCTGGAAAGAGGCCAGCTGGTGGCCATCTTTGAAAGACCTAAACTAAACCTGGAAATTCTCATTCTGTGTTTTCAATCCCAAAGAGAACATTTCAAACCTAAATTAATTTATAGGAATTTCCAGGGAATACTGATCATTACACGTCGCAACCAACGTTTGCTCTGTTCATGTAATGTTCTAAATCAGAAACACCATTATTTGGTCTCTAAACCAACAGGTCATGGGTTTAGGTGTTTGGCTCTTGGGATTATATGTGTTCTGTATATCAGAAACACTTGCTAGGTTTGGATAGCAACACGCTGTGGTGTGTCTGAGGGGTATAGAGGTGATGCTTGACATTGGCAAGATGCTGTGAGTTTTAACCCTGCACCAAAATGACCAAAAAAGCCAGTGAGAAGGCTTTATAGTGGTTATCAAGTCGAAGCAGCGTCTAATATGTAATAATCCACAAGAAAATCTTACTTTTGAGTTTGACAAATATCTTGGCAAATAAGACAAATGATAAACAAGCTGAAAGTGATTAGTTAGAGATGATGTATTGACATATCATGTCAATTTATTCCAAGCGTTTGAGCAATTCTAAATAGAAATGTCTCCAAAATAGAAGTGAGACTACTTTATATGCAGAGCTTCATTTAATGATGTGTACATTCAGTTTCCACCCCCATCCCAACAATCAGGACATGGCTTGGAATAGTAGAGAGCTCACTGGAATCTAGGCTTGGACGGTATCCAGATTATCATATAGTCATACCATCCTTCTCTCATCCCGGGATGTATGGTATTACCGGCATAGCACACAATGGGGTGCTAAAAAAAATAAAGAAAAACTCACTGAGCCTCTATTAACAGAATGTGAACAAAAGCTAAATTAGCACAAACTAATAGCGAAATCACACAGACGCTGTTAGCTAAATGCTAACAAGCAAAAACTAACATTAACCAATTTGCAAAGAGAGGCAAATCCAACTCATAAAGTTATACAAGCATAGCTAGTAGCTACTGAATGTTATTTGACAAATGACAATGTCGTGATGCATGCTTTTCTGAAGGAAGAAAAGCATGTCTACATGGAGCAGAGGGGAGAAGAACAAAAGAGCGCAAGCAGGAAGCACATGGAAAAAATGACCAGATGACTCATCCAGAGCTTTGACTTCTGGCAGAAAGCCATTATAAGATATCTGATGGCAAACATTTAGTAGTGAATTACATACAAGTGTAACTTCATCACCTCATGTGCGCCGCACAACACATACTCGCCGATAGATATAGAAGGCTACGGACCACAGGAGGTTGGTGGCACCTTAATTGGGGAGAACGGGCTTGTGGTAATGGCTGGAGCGGAATCAGTGGAATGGTATCAAATACATCAAACTCATGGTTTCCAGCAGGGGAGGCTGCTGAGGGGAGGAATGGCTCATAATAATGGCCGGAAAGGAGCAAATGGAATGTCATCAGACACCTGGAAACCATGTGTTTGATGTATTTGATACCATTCCACTGATTCCACTCCAGCCATTACCACGAGCCTGTTAAAGTGCCACCAACCTGGTTTCCAGGTTTTTGATGCCATTCCATTTGCTCCGTTCCGACCATTATTATGAGCCATTCCTCCCCTCAGCAGCCTCCAGTGCTATGGACCTGCTCCCGCTTTCTCCCGTTGTGCTATTTACAAACAAACACGTAACTGGCTCCACTGCTCTGGGGAACTACGGTATGCGTCATATTGGAAAATAATGTGACAGGTGAAATGAAGAATGACATTTTTTTTTATTGCAAAAGTTGACTGCAGGTATTAACTTAAAAAGTAGTTACAAATAAACACATTTATTGAAAAACTTGAGGGAAATCATTTTGACGCTATATAAAAAACATCCTCTGGGGTCCTCCCGAGTGGGGCAGCGGTCTAGCACTGCATCTCAGTGTTTGAGGCGTCACTAGAGACCCAGTGTAACGATATGCGAGTCGGAAGAGTCGGGAAGTCAGTTCAGGGAGTGAGTGTTTTAATAAATAAACGGAACTTAATACAAAACAAGAAACACTAACAGCACACAGACAAGAAACAGAAACAATGGCGACTGGGGAAGAAATCAAAGGGAGTGACATATATAGGGCAGGTAATCGAGGAGGTGATGGAGTCCAGGTAAGTCTGAAGACGCCCAGGTGTGTGTAACGATGGTGACAGGTGTGTGCCATAACGAGCAGCCTGGTGACCTAGAGGTCGGAGAGGGAGCACACGTGACACCCATGTTATCACGCTTCAGGTAAGACCCAAATGCAGACTGTGTCGAAGTAACAATGTTTATTGCAGCAACGGGCAGGCAAAAGACAAGTCAAGACAGACAAAGGTACAGGACGGCAGGCAGACTCAGGTTCAGGTCAGGCAGAGGTCGGTAAACCAGAGTAGTGGGGCAAAGGTACAGGACGGCAGGCAGGCTCAGGTTCATGTCAGGCAGAGGTCGGTAAACCAGAGTAGTGGGGCAAAGGTACAGGACGGCAGGCAGGCTCAGGTTCATGTCAGGCAGAGGTCGGTAATCCAGAGTAGTGGGGCAAAGGTACAGGACGGCAGGCAGGCTCAGGTTCAGGTCAGGCAGAGGTCGGTAAACAGGAGTAGTGGGGCAAAGGTACAGGACGGCAGGCAGGCTCAGGTTCATGTCAGGCAGAGGTCGGTAAACTAGAGTAGTGGGGCAAAGGTACAGGACGGCAGGCAGGCTCAGGTTCAGGTCAGGCAGAGGTCGGTAAACCAGAGTAGTGGGGCAAAGGTACAGGACGGCAGGCAGGCTCAGGTTCAGGACGGGCAGAAAGGTCAAAACAGGGACAACTAGGCTTGACAAAACACGCTGGTTGGCTTGGCGAAACACACTGGTAGGCTTGACGAAACACGCTGGTTGGCTTGACGAAACACGCTGGTTGGCTTGGCGAAACACGCTGGTTGGCTTGACGAAACACGCTGGTTGGCTTGACGAAACACGCTGGTTGGCTTGACGAAACACGCTGGTTGGCTTGGCGAAACAAAATAACTGGCAACAGACAAACAGAGAACACAGGTATAAATACATATTGGAGATTAGCACAAAGACAGGTGAAACAGATCAGGGTGTGACACAGGTTCGATCCCAGGTTGTGTCCCATAGGGCGGCCCACAATTGGCCCAGCGTTGTCTGGGTTAGGGGAGGATTTGGCCCAGCGTTGTCTGGGTTAGGGGAGGATTGGGCTGGGGGGCTTTACTTGGCTCATTGCGCTCTTGTGGCGGGCTGAGTGGCCTGCAGGCTGACCTCAGTCGTTAGTTGAATAGTGTTTCCTCCGACACATTGATGCAGCTGGCTTCCGGGTTAAGTGGGTGGGTGTTAAAAAGTGCAGTTTGGCGGGTCATGTTGCGGAGGATGCATGAGTAGACCTTTGCCTCCTGAGCCCGTTGTGGAGTTGCAGCGATGAGAGAAGATTGAAAAATGGGGTAAAGTACATAAAATAATAAAACATCCTCGGTATACGGTTTATACTGTATACCGCCCAAGCCTACTGGAATCCTTAAACTCATATTTATGGTTTCTTGCCAGCATTGTTTTGGCCTCATACATACTGCATGCTTCTACAGCTTCTAAAGTTACACAAACACTTTGACATTCCATAAAAAACACTGTCAATTATTTTGCTTAGTTGAGGCTACTCTGATTGCAGTGGAAACAACAACATCAGTAAAGATGAAAGAAAAGAAGAAAGCTGCTGTCCTCCTGTTTTAAACAGTGAATTATATGTCAAACTGCAGCATCATGGACTTTGTTCCATTGTGTGTGTGTGTGTGTGTGTGTGCCTTTATACCATAATATCAAAGTGCAGCTCTCCAGAACACTGTGATTATAGGACCAATCAGAACTAGTAGTTAACCCAGATGAGATGTTCATGTGCCAGGAAAGGAAAAAGAAGGAAGACTGTTGAGCCTTGGATTTGACCAAGACAATACTGGCATATCAGAAGAAAAGGGAGATTATATTTTTGCAATCATATTGCAGCTTCCAGTATTTTGTATTTAGACAAAGTTATTTGTTTAAATCTAATTGTTTTAAGAAGTGAACTGGTAAAATACATTATATGTGCAGGGTTAAGATCAAACATTGATATTCAATGACTGCGATCCAATCTGATCGGTTGCATTCCTGTTCCTTGTACTCTTACAATACATAATGTTTGAATTATAAAATTGTCCCCATGCCATCTCTACCATCAGCACCAGAAAAGGTAAATATGTTCCTATTATCAAACCGTCTTGATCCCTCTATGTGCACAGCATATGAGAACGTTTAATTCTTCTTTCCAGCCGATCCTCAGACAATGGTTATGTCCCAAACGGTACATTTCCCTATGGACCCTAGTCAAAAGTAGTGCACTACAAAGGGAATAGGTTGCCATTTGGGTATTGTCTCCAGCCTCCTAGTCATCCAGAGAGACAGACAGGAAACACTATTGTGCTTGTACAGACTGTACCGAGTGGAAAATAACTAAAGTTGTGACTCTCACACACACACACACAAACTTGAAATTCAAGTTCCTTGGTGTCCACATCACCAACAAACTAGAATGGTCCAAACACACAAAGACAGTCGTGAAGAGGGCACGGCAAAGCCTATTCCCCCTCAGGAAACTAAAAAGATTTGTCATGGGTCCTCAGGTACGGCAATTGGTACGGCAAATTTGACTTCCGGCGCCGACAGAGATGGCCGCCTCGCTTCGCGTTCCTAGGAAACTATGCAGTTTTTTGTTTTTTTACGTGTTATTTCTTACATTAGTACCCCAGGTCATCTTAGGTTTCATTACATACAGTCGAGAAGAACTACTGAATATAAGATCAGCATCAACTCACCATCAGTACGACCAAGAATATGTTTTTCGCGACGCGGATCCTGTGTTCTGCCTTACAAACAGGACAAAGGAGTGGATCCTATGCAGCGACCCAAAAAAACGACTCCGAAAGAGAGGGAAACGAGGCGGTCTACTGGTCAGACTCCGGAGACGGGCACAGCGCGCACCACTCCCTAGCATTCTTCTTGCCAATGTCCAGTCTCTTGACAACAAGGTTGATGAAATCCGAGCAAGGGTAGCATTCCAGAGGGACATCAGAGACTGTAACGTTCTTTGCTTCACGGAAACGTGGCTTACTGGAGAGACGCAATCCGAAGCGGTGCAGCCAACAGGTTTCTCCACGCATCGCGCAGACAGGAAAAAACATCTTTCTGGTAAAAAGAGGGGCGGGGGCGTATGCCTTATGACTAACGTGACATGGTGCGATGAAAGAAACATACAGGAACTCAAATCCTTCTGTTCACCTGATTTAGAATTCCTCACAATCAAATGTAGACCGCATTATCTACCAAGAGAATTCTCTTCGATCATAATCACAGCCGTATATACCCCCCCCCAAGCAGACACATCGATGGCTCTGAACGAACTTTATTTAACTCTCTGCAAACTGGAAACAATTTATCCGGAGGCTGCATTCATTGTAGCTGGGGATTTTAACAAGGCTAATCTGAAAACAAGACTCCCCAAATTTTATCAGCATATCGATTGCGCAACCAGGGGAGGAAAGACCTTGGACCATTGTTACTCTAACTTCCGCGACGCATATAAGGCCCTGCCCCGCCCCCCTTTCGGAAAAGCTGACCACGACTCCATTTTGTTGATCCCTGCCTACAGACAGAAACTAAAACAAGAGGCTCCCACGCTGAGGTCTGTCCAACGCTGGTCCGACCAAGCTGACTCCACACTCCAAGACTGCTTCCATCACGTGGACTGGGAGATGTTTCGTATTGCGTCAGATAACAACATTGACGAATACGCTGATTCGGTGTGCGAGTTCATTAGAACGTGCGTTGAAGATGTCGTTCCCATAGCAACGATTAAAACATTCCCTAACCAGAAACCGTGGATTGATGGCAGCATTCGTGTGAAACTGAAAGCGCGAACCACTGCTTTTAATCAGGGCAAGGTGTCTGGTAACATGACCGAATACAAACAGTGCAGCTATTCCCTCCGCAAGGCTATCAAACAAGCTAAGCGCCAGTACAGAGACAAAGTAGAATCTCAATTCAACGGCTCAGACACAAGAGGCATGTGGCAGGGTCTACAGTCAATCACGGACTACAGGAAGAAACCCAGCCCAGTCACGGACCAGGATGTCTTGCTCCCAGGCAGACTAAATAACTTTTTTGCCCGCTTTGAGGACAATACAGTGCCACTGACACGGCCTGCAACGAAAACATGCGGTCTCTCCTTCACTGCAGCCGAGGTGAGTAAGACATTTAAACGTGTTAACCCTCGCAAGGCTGCAGGCCCAGATGGCATCCCCAGCCGCGCCCTCAGAGCATGCGCAGACCAGCTGGCCGGTGTGTTTACGGACATATTCAATCAATCCCTATACCAGTCTGCTGTTCCCACATGCTTCAAGAGGGCCACCATTGTTCCTGTTCCCAAGAAAGCTAAGGTAACTGAGCTAAATGACTACCGCCCCGTAGCACTCACATCCGTCATCATGAAGTGCTTTGAGAGACTAGTCAAGGACCATATCACCTCCACCCTACCTGACACCCTAGACCCACTCCAATTTGCTTACCGCCCAAATAGGTCCACAGACGATGCAATCTCAACCACACTGCACACTGCCCTAACCCATCTGGACAAGAGGAATACCTATGTGAGAATGCTGTTCATCGACTACAGCTCGGCATTCAACACCATAGTACCCTCCAAGCTCGTCATCAAGCTCGAGACCCTGGGTCTCGACCCCGCCCTGTGCAACTGGGTACTGGACTTCCTGACGGGCCGCCCCCAGGTGGTGAGGGTAGGCAACAACATCTCCTCCCCGCTGATCCTCAACACTGGGGCCCCACAAGGTTGCGTTCTGAGCCCTCTCCTGTACTCCCTGTTCACCCACGACTGCGTGGCCACGCACGCCTCCAACTCAATCATCAAGTTTGCGGACGACACAACAGTGGTAGGCTTGATTACCAACAACGATGAGACGGCCTACAGGGAGGAGGTGAGGGCCCTCGGAGTGTGGTGTCAGGAAAACAACCTCACACTCAACGTCAACAAAACTAAGGAGATGATTGTGGACTTCAGGAAACAGCAGAGGGAACACCCCCCTATCCACATCGATGGAACAGTAGTGGAGAGGGTAGCAAGTTTTAAGTTCCTCGGCATACACATCACAGACAAACTGAATTGGTCCACTCACACAGACAGCATCGTGAAGAAGGCGCAGCAGCGCCTCTTCAACCTCAGGAGGCTGAAGAAATTCGGCTTGTCACCAAAAGCACTCACAAACTTCTACAGATGCACAATCGAGAGCATCCTGGCGGGCTGTATCACCGCCTGGTATGGCAACTGCACCGCCCTCAACCGTAAGGCTCTCCAGAGGGTAGTGAGGTCTGCACAACGCATCACCGGGGGCAAACTACCTGCCCTCCAGGACACCTACACCACCCGATGTCACAGGAAGGCCATAAAGATCATCAAGGACATCAACCACCCGAGCCACTGCCTGTTCACCCCGCTATCATCCAGAAGGCGAGGTCAGTACAGGTGCATCAAAGCTGGGACCGAGAGACTGAAAAACAGCTTCTATCTCAAGGCCATCAGACTGTTAAACAGCCACCACTAACACTGAGTGGCTGCTGCCAACACACTGACACTGACTCAACTCCAGCCACTTTAATAATGGGAATTGATGGGAAATGATGTAAATATATCACTAGCCACTTTAAACAATGCTACCTTATATAAATGTTACTTACCCTACATTATTCATCTCATACGCATACGTATATACTGTACTCTATATCATCGACGGTATCCTTATGTAATACATGTATCACTAGCCACTTTATACTATACTATGCCACTTTGTACTCTATATCATCGACGGTATCCTTATGTAATACATGTATCACTAGCCACTTTATACTATACTATGCCACTTTGTTTACATACTCATCTCATTTGTACATACTGTACCCGATACCATCTACTGTATCTTGCCTATGCTGCTCTGTACCATCACTCATTCATATATCCTTATGTACATATTCTTTATCCCCTTACACTGTGTACAAGACAGTAGTTTGGAATTGTTAGTTAGATTACTTGTTATTACTGCATTGTCGGAACTAGAAGCACAAGCATTTCGCTACACTCGCATTAACATCTGCTAACCATGTGTATGTGACAAATAAAATTTGATTTGATTTGATTTGATTTCAATTGCTAGGCCTCTGACCACAAGGCACTACAGAGGGTAGTGCGTACGGCCCAGTACATCACCGGGGCTAAACTGCCTGCCATCCAGGACCTCTACACCAGGCAGTGTCAGAGGAAGGCCTTAAAAATTGTCAAAGACCCCAGCCACCCCAGTCATAGTCTGTTCTCTCTACTACCACATGGCAAGCGGTACCGGAGTGCCAAGTCTAGGACAAAAAGGCTTCTCAACAGTGTTTACCCCCAAGCCATAAGACTCCTGAACAGGTAACCAAATGGCTACCCGGACTATTTGCATCGTGTGCTCCCCCTCACCACCTCTTTTACGCTGCTGCTATTTTCTGTTTATCAAATATGCATAGTCACTTTAACTATACATTCATGTACATACTACCTCAATTGGCACGACCAACCAGTGCCCCCGCACATTGGCTAGCCGGGCTATCTGCATTGTGTCCCACCACCAACAGCTTTTTACGCTACTGCTACTCTCTGTTCATCATATATGCATAGTCACTTTAGCCATATCTACATGTACATACTACCTCGATCAGCCTGACTAACCGGTGTCTGTATGAAGCCTCGCTACTTTTATAGCCTGTCTTTTTACTGTTGTTTTATTTCTTTACTTACCTATTGTTCACCTAATATATTTTTTTGCACTATTGGTTAGATCCTGTAAGTAAGCATTTCACTGTTGTATTCGACGTACATGACAAATAAACACACACACACACATATACTGGACACGCTTAAACATGCACAGCACGCACACACACATGCATACACACATGCATGCACGCACACACGTAGAGTCAGAAAGCAAAGTCTGGAAAACCTTTGGAGAGCTTGTTCTTTGATTTCTATTGAAAGGAACATAAGTTGTTTTATATTTTGGGTAAAGAATGGAACCAGAGTACTGTATTGGTGGTAAAGTCATTTTTCCATGTGTGGCTTCCAGTGAATTAAACCCCTTTTCTTACCAGACCTGACCTTTCAGACCTGAACAATCAACTATCAATAAGTCAGAGACTGTCAGCGATGGAGGAGCAACACCCATGAATCATGCCTTTGATCCACCTCTCCACTTCATCACCAGACTCTGTGTGTGTGTGTGTGTGTGTGTGTGTGTGTGTGTGTGTGTGTGTGTCCTCCACTTCCCATCAATCCCTTCGGCCCTCCTCGCTCCTTCCATCTCTCTCTAGGTTCAAAGCATGGCTGACTGTGTGCCACTGACCTTCTTGTAAATTCTCCACATCTCATTTGAAGTTATAGCCATCTTTTTAATTAGACTGTTGTCCTCATTGAAGGTGTATAAGCATGTTTAACCCCTGGTTGTAAATCAGACTGGACGTATGTACCTCCACTGTGAATACAGAGATCTGAGGATCTAGAGTACATAGAGATCTGTTTATCTTTATATAGGGCAGTACATATAGGGTAATGTCCCACAATGACATATGCTGTGTGAATTATAGTGCTGCCTTTGCCTTATGACATCCCTCATACTGTGGAAGAAACAGTTGTGCACTAGTTTGTGGGGCTGGGGTAAATGTGTTCAGTGTTCAAATGCTGTGGCTATTAACTTTTGTGTAGAAGGCACAATCTACTGACACATTCCAAGGGCTGTTTCCTGGAGATTCTCTATGAGCAACACATTAAAGGCAGTATGGTATGGCTGCAACATTCCTATCTAGACTCTTAGTGTGCAGTCTTTTCCGAGCGGAGCAGAGTGAGCATCTGGAAGAAGTATACAGAGGGTTAAGTTAGGGAGGCGGCTGGAGCTTGTGATTTTCCTGGGTTTGGATGAGAGTTGGACGGCTTTTAATAGCAGCAGCTCAGTGGCTGGGTGGGGTCACAGGGTCCACGTGGCTCTGCAGACCGCTGCTGTACTGCTATGGGAGAAGGACTCACATTCAGTACTCAGCAGAGTAAAGAGACTGGGATGGGGGGAGAGGGGGAGGAAGAGAGGGAGATGGAAAGAGGGAGAGAGATTGAAGAGGGAGAAAGAGGGAGAAAGAGAGAAATAGGGAGAAGTAGAGGGAAAAGGAACGTAAGAGGGAAAGATTCTTAGATTTACGGCTGTTTTGGGAAGGACTTATTGAACTGTGTTTCTATTTAAGGACCACCTATGGGTAGCTAATGGCTGATAGGTGGTGACGGAAATATGGAGAGAGAGAGCGCGAGAGAGAGCTGCAAGACCGTCAGAGGCCTATGCTCCTCTCCCTCACAAGAAATGCCACAGTCTCAGTGTGTTATAAACTTCTCCTCTTCGGTTGCGGCAGCAGGAGGAATAAAGTTGTTTGTGAATGTCGTTGTGAGGCTCAGTTAATAAGCCATTGGAATTTAACAGCAGCGATATCAAACCTGTGCTGCGTCACACCGGGACAGAGAGAGAGAGAGAGATAGAGAGAGAGGTCAGGCCAAACGTAAGTCAAAACACAATCCTCTCTGCTCCATACCAACGATTCCTCGTCTCTACGCTGCGCTCTGCCCCATAGCTGGAGAAGGAATACCAGAGCACCAGGAGGGCCCTCGGGCCCGGTGAGATAACCTTGCCCTATTGCTGGTTGCTTAGGATTCAAACCTCAAACAACCTAATTCATACTCTTCAGAGGGATAATGGACTTTAGTGTCTAGCTATTAAAATGATGTACACCAGTACGTACATATATCGTTTGGCTGTATATATATTTTTAGTCACAGGCCTATGTTAAATGTGTATCATTGTTGCGTCACCATCTTTATTGCAAAAATAAATACAAGTATAAACATAACTTTAAGCTATATTATTTTGACAGAGGTAATGAGCTGTCCATTGATCAGCACAGTAATTGATAAAACAGGATCATGTTTGAAACAAGTGGTTCTGAGCTGATGTCAATATTACACAGGTAAGAAAACAGCTACAGAAATCAGGATTGCAGACAGGCTCTGAGCTACTGTGTCCAACACACCGCCACCTTATGTTGGGTACCTAATGACCAAAAAGGGATGTTATGATTTTTTTTTCAATTACATATATTGCTAAAATAAAGGTTTAAGGAAATACAGGCAGGCACCACATTACTGCAATACATAACAGCTCAATCAAGCCTGATGGTCTTGGAAGTATAAAAGCAAAGCTTGCTTTCGTTTAATAAGGTAGCATAATGGGATAATGTGTTACTGTGGTGTGTGAAGAATCCAATACTTGACCTTTTCTTTTTAGGTTTCAGAATGCCTATTGTAACGAGTGTGCTGAGAGTCGGGAAGCAAGATCAGGGAGTGAGTGTTTTAATAAATAAACACAACATAATACAAAATAAGAAACACGAACAACACACAGACATGACACTGGAACAGAAACAATAACGCCTGGGGAAGGAACCAAAGGGAGAGACAGATATAGGGAAGGTAATTAGGGAAGTGATAGAGTCCAGGTGAGTGTAACGGTGGTGACAGGTGTGCCATAACGAGCAGCCTGGTGACCTAGAGGCCGGAGAGGGAGCACACGTGACAGTACCCCCTCCCCAACTAGCGGCTCCAACCGCAGGACGCCGACCAAAACGACTATCCCGGGGATCAGGAGCGGACCGATCACCTTTGCTGAGGCACGGGAACCTGTCACCGGCTGGGGTGTGGGAACCTGACAGACCGGCTGAGATGCGGGAGCATGGTGACCTAGAGCTCCAGAGAGAGCATACGTGACGCTACCCCCTCCCCGGCGCGTTCAGTTCCAGCCGCAGGACCTCAACCAAAGGGACGATCCCGGGGATCAGGAGCGGCCCGGTCACCCTTGCTGATGCGCGGGAAGCTGTCGCGGGCTGGGGCGCGGAAACCTGACAGACCTGAGTCAGAGGAGCCTGGCGATCTGGCTGAGGCATGAGAGCCTGACGAGCCAGAGGAAGCAGGGGAGGCTGGTGATCCGGTGAAGGCATGAAAGCCTGATGAGCCAGAGGAAGCAGGAGAGCCTGGTGATCCGGCAAAGGCATGAAAGCCTGATGAGCCGGTTGTAGCAGGGGAGCCTGGTGATCCAGCGAAGGCATGAGAGCCTGATGAGCCGGTTGTAGCAGGGGAGCCTGGTGATCCGGCGAAGGCATGAAAGCCTGATGAGCCGGTTGTAGCAGGGGCGCCTGGTGATCCGGTGAAGGCATGAAAGCCTGATGAGCCGGTTGTAGCAGGAGAGCCTGGTGATCCGGCAAAGGCATGAAAGCCTGATGAGCCGGTTGTAGCAGGGGAGCCTGGTGATCCAGCGAAGGCATGAAAGCCTGATGAGCCGGTTGTAGCAGGGGAGCCTGGTGATCCGGTGAAGGCATGAAAGCCTGATGAGCCGGTTGTAGCAGGGGAGCCTGGTGATCTGGCTGAGGCATGAGAGCCTGACGAGCCAGAGGAAGCAGGGGAGGCTGGTGATACAGCGAAGGCATGAAAGCCTGATGAGCCGGTTGTAGCAGGGGAGCCTGGTAATCCGGCGAAGGCATGAAAGCCTGATGAGCCGGTTGTAGCAGGGGCGCCTGGTGATCCAGTGAAGGCATGAAAGCCTGATGAGCTGGTTGTAGCAGGGGAGCCTGGTGATCCGGCGAAGGCATGAAAGCCTGATGAGCCGGTTGTAGCAGGGGAGCCTGGTGATCCGGCGAAGGCATGAAAGCCTGATGAGCCGGTTGTAGCAGGGGAGCCTGGTGATCCGGTGAAGGCATGAAAGCCTGATGAGCCAGTTGTAGCAGGGGAGCCTGGCGACCATGATACACCTCATTGAGTTCGGACTTAGTGTCAGTATTGGTTTGTGGTGGTAAATAGATAGTTATGAAAAATATAGATTAAAACCCTCTTAATATTAGATTTCGTGCACCAGCTGTTGTTTACAAATATACACAGACTGGAGGCAGCTGTTCTATCTTTCCGATGCAGGGTAAACCCCGCCAACTGTATTTTATCCATGTTGTTGTTCAGCCACGACTCAGTGAAACATAAGATATTCGTTTTTAATGTCCTGTTGGTAGGATATTCATGATCGTAGTTCATTTATTTTGTTATCCAAAGATTGTACGTTGGCTAATAGGACTGATGGTAGAGGCAGATTACCCACTCGCCGTCGGATCCTTACAAGGCACCCCGACCTACTTCCCCGATATCTCTGTCTCTTTCTCTTGCAAATGACAGGGATGTTGGTCTTGTCGGAGGTCTGAAGTTAATCCTTCACGTCCGACTCGTGAAAGAAATGGGAATTATTTTGATTATACTTAATGGACAATATTGTAGGGGTTGATATATTTTTCGTTATTGAAAATATGTGGAAGTTACAAACTTTAGAAGCCTTTTTGAAAATCAAATACACTACAAATTTGCATTTCCTGTACTGCAGGAAAATCCTCATCAACAAAAGACAGATCAAATTAAAATCCTACATCTGTATGTTGTTGATTCTGGATCGCCTCTATTGTTGATGGTTGACTCCCTCGAATCTAAATGAGAAAATGTGAAAGAAAGGTTGCTGGTATAAAATGTCCACATATGGGAACTCTCCTGCTAGGGATGAACCTGCTCTGAACTGGGACCTGACATCATGTTGTCTGTAAACTTGGAACAGTGGACCAGTTAAAACAATCTGGAATAAATATATCTTGCTGGAATAAACATATCTTTCTTTTGGTCTCTTAACTATGGCGTACTGCCTCTGTAATGCAGGTGGTTCTGAGCCAGGCTCACGTGATGAGTAACCTTTTCTTAGACCTGAAGACTTGCATTAGCTTTTTATTGTCCCTAGAATTTCTAAGCAAACAGCTGGAGGCAGGGCTTTCTCCTTTAGAACTCAATTTTAATGAAATCGTTGGCCTATCCATGTGACAGATGCAGACTCGGTCTCGACCTTTAAGTCTTTACTGAAGACTCTTCAGTAGGTCCTATGATTGAGTGTAGTCTGGCCCAGGGGTGGGCCCCCCTTGCTGTCTCTGCCTGGACGGCTCCCCTCTCTCCACTGGGATTCTCTGCCTCTGACCCTATTATGGGGGCTGTCACTTGCGTATTAGTGCTCTTCCATGCCGTCCCTAAGAGGGGTGGGTCACTTGAGTGGGTTGAGTCACTGACGTGATCTTCCTGTCCGGTTTTGCACCCCTCGCCTCTATAACCATTGTGATAATTATTTGACCCTGCTGGTCGTCTATGAACGATTGAACATCTTGAAGAACAATCTGGCCTTAATGGCCATGTACTCTTATAATCTCTACCCGCCACAGCCAGTAGAGGACCCCTCAGAACCTGGTTCCTCTCTAGGTTTCTTCCTAGGTTCCGGCCTTTCTAGGGAGTTTTTCCTACCCACCGTGCTTCTGCATCTGCGTTGCTTGCTGTTTGGAGTATAAGGCTGGGTTTCTGTATAGCACTTTGTGACATCTGCTGATTTAAAAAGGGCTTTTTAAATACAATTGATAGGATAGATTGATTGATAGAAACATGGGCAGAGACAGACTAAGAGAGAGGCAGAGACAGACTAAGAGAGAGGCAGAGAGAGACAGAAACATGGGCAGAGACAGACTAAGAGAGAGGCAGAGACAGAGACAAAAACATGGGCAGAGACAGACTAAGAGAGAGGCAGAGACAGAGACAGAAACATGGGCAGAGACAGACTAAGAGAGAGGCAGAGACAGAGACAGAAACATGGGCAGAGACAGTGGCAGAGACAGAAACATGGGCAGAGACAGAAACATGGGCAGAGACAGTGGCAGAGACAGAAACATAGGCAGAGACAGTGGCAGAGACAGAAACATGGGCAGAGACAGTGCCAGAGACAGAAACATGGGCAGAGACAGTGGCAGAGACAGAAACATGGGCAGAGACAGAAACATGGGCAGAGACAGTGGCAGAGACAGAAACATAGGCAGAGACAGTGGCAGAGACAGAAACATGGGCAGAGACAGTGCCAGAGACAGTGGCAGAGACAGTGGCAGAGACAGAAACAGAAACATAGGCAGAGACAGAAACATGGGCAGAGACAGTGCCAGAGACAGAAACATGGGCAGAGACAGTGGCAGAGACAGAAACATGGGCAGAGACAGTGGCAGAGACAGAAACATGGGCAGAGACAGACTAAGAGAGAGGCAGAGACAGAGGCAGAGACAGACTAAGAGAGAGGCAGAGACAGAGACATGGGCAGAGACAGACTAAGAGAGAGGCAGAGACAGAGACAGAAACATGGGCAGAGACAGACTAAGAGAGAGGCAGAGACAGAGACAGAAACATGGGCAGAGACAGACTAAGAGAGAGGCAGAGACAGAGACAGAAACATGGGCAGAGACAGACTAAGAGAGAGGCAGAGACAGAGACAGAAACAGAGGCAGACTAAGAGAGAGGCAGAGACAGAGGCAGAGACAGAAACAGAGGCAGAGACAGAGACAGAAACAGAAACAGACAGACTAAGAGAGAGGCAGAGACAGAGGCAGAGACAGAAACAGAGGCAGGGACAGAAACATAGGCAGAGACAGAGACAGAAACAGAAACAGAGACAGACTAAGAGAGAGGCAGAGACAGAGGCAGAGACAGAAACAGAGGCAGAGACAGAAACATAGGCAGAGACAGAGACAGAAACAGAGACAGACTAAGAGAGAGGCAGAGACAGAGGCAGAGACAGAAACAGAGGCAGAGACAGAAACATAGGCAGAGATAGAAACAGAGACAGACTAAGAGAGAGGCAGAGACAGAAACAGAGGCTGAGACAGAAACATAGGCAGAAACAGAGACAGAGGCTGAGGCAGGATCAGAGACAGAGGCATAGGCAGAAACAGAGGCAGAGGCAGAGACATAAACAGAGCCTGTATGGTCCTACACCTACACCCTCAGCAGGAGAGGCCCTGATACATTATAGAGGACTATAATGACAAAAACAATCCAGTGGTTGCGTCTCTAATGGCACCCTATTCCATGGTCTATTCCATATGGCTCATAGGGCTCTGATCAAAAGTAGAGCACTATATGGGAATAGGGTGCTATTTGGGACTCCCTGTGACTGGGGACTGGGGAGAGTATCGTGGTGTTGTACCGCTGCCCACCCCGCCTACTGTGTGTCAGTTCCCAGGCTTCTCCTTTGTCCCCGTTCAGTCAGGAACAGGCTCCTTTATAACAGTCAATCAGGGTGCCACTGGAACAGGCTGCTTTACAAAGGCCACTGCTCATTGAACACCGCTAAACACAATACTAGCCGTCCCCGGAATACAGTTACAAAACAAGATTTAGGCAGGGGCCTGGGGTCATGATGCAAGGCAGCACTGCCAGAAGATGTGTTCCTTCTACCCATGACCGGGGCGCATTTTAAAAAATTCCATTAGGGCTAAAGTGAAAAAACTGCCCACCTGGGGAACCAGGTGAGCTAAAATGAATGCACCCAATTTCTGAGAGGGAGCAATATTAGCTTAGCGTGTAGTTGCACCAGCCCTCGTCAGTCAGCCGGGCCCTTTTTGGAGAGGGGCCTGTTCATCTCACATCAGACTCAGAGCAGGCTGGTTTATTTGTGAACAGGCCATTTAGCTCCAAAAGGATAGTCTGTGTTTTGAGGCGAGTGGAATTTAAGCATGTTGACGCTGGCACTGTGGTGCTCTCTTTTTGAATAGTTAAAGTTACAGATTTAGAACAAAAGGCAGAAAGCCAGGCTTGGGAGAATACTTTAGGTTTTCAGTAAAAGTTAGAGAGCAAATTATTGAATCAGAAATGTATATGAAATACTTCTGTTTAATGCTGTGGTTAGAGTGGACCAGCTTTCAAAAAGCCACTTACTATAAAACATGGAAAACCAGAGTAGCGTTGAAAAGCAAAGCTCTATGTTACAGATCATTTTGAAGTCAGTGGCTCTCAAGCCTCTCCTCGGGGAACCACAGACGTTTCACAATTTTATTGTAGCCCTGAAAGGGTGAGAGGTTTGAGAGCCACTGGTGTAAGTAACAAAATGCTGAATAGAACCTGTAATATAGCCAAGCTGTTCAGAAATGAAAGCCTTTCAGTAAGGGGACACTGCCTCACTGTTTGGCTGGCCCACTACAGATGGTCTAAAGATGTACAACAAACTATCAACTGCTACTCTGCTGATTTGCACTTTTTAGGGTTAGGGTTAGAATTATGTTTAGCGAATAGTTTGCTGAACAGTCTGTTGATAGCTTTTGAACATCTACTGTATACACCATCTGTAGAGGATTATAGGAATAAAGTGTTACCCTCAACGTTGTCTTGATATCTGACCCCAGTTGAAGGCCTTACTGGAACTAGACCATGTTTGTTTCTGCTCACATGGGGTTCTGGTGAAATCAAACACAAAGCTGTTGAACTTGGCAGCTTCCACCAAGGGCTGTGGTGGTGGCTGGCCTATCAGAGCTCAGACCTGAGATCCAACATATAGTCTCCCACATACTTGTGATGCAAGTCAAATCAGATATAAAGCTATTTTACTTGGCACAGGTAAAGTACAGCACCAAGAGTGAAATGTGTATAAACCATACACATGGCAAAAACCCATGTCGCTATAGGAGAGGAGAGCTGGCTGAAGCACAATACAATGGACCTGAGTAAAGGCAAGGCACGCCTAAAAACACAATTGATATGTGGGATTTATGTGGTTCATTAGCAGTAATGGCCAGTTGGAGAGGGCCCAAAGCCCTGAAGAAAATACCTGCCTCTTACACACATGGTTCAGACAGGGTTGGGGAGTAACGGATTACATTACAAGTAATCAGATACATGTAATCTGATTACTTTATATGTATAAAAAACTAATCAGCTAGATTACCAGCAAAAATGTCATTTCAAATTCTTTCGAAAAACTAGATGATTACACATTGACACCTTTCTGTTTTCTCAAATACATTCAATTTAGCATTAAAAAAAGTTTAAATTCTTTTCACCTGATCGAGTCTAATCACATCCCTATGATGTGTTTGAGTGATCCTTTTTGTCTTCTTCTAATGCCTCTTCAGCGGAAAGTAATCCAAAAGCAGTGGTGTAAAGTACCGAAGTAAACATACTTTTAAAAACTATTTCAGTAGTATTTATATTTTTGACTACTTTCACTTTTACTTCATTACTTCACTACATTCCTAAAAATCATATCATTTTTACTCCATAAATTTTTCCTGACACCCAAAAGTACTTGTTACATTTCGAATGCTTAGCAGGACAGGAAAATTGTCTAATTGTCTTATCAATCCCTGGTCATCCTTACTGCCTCTGATCTGGCGGGCTCACTAAACACATGCTTTGTTTGTAAATGATGTCTGAGTGTTGGAGCGTGCCCCTGGCTATCCGTAAATTTAAAAAACAAGAAAATGGTGCCATCTAGTTCGCTTAATCTAAGGAATTTGAAATTATTTATACTTTTACTTTTGACACTTAAGTATATTTTAGCTATTACATTTACTTTTGATACTTAAGTATCTTTAAAACCAAAATACTTTTAGACTTTTACTCAAGTAGGATGTACTGGGTGACTTACACCTTAAGGTATCTTTACTTTTACTCAAGTATGACAATTGGATACTTTTTCCACCACTATCCAAAAGTAACTGAAAGTAATCAGATTACCATACTGACTTTGGGTAACCAAAAGGTTACGTTACAGATTACAATTTTGAATGGGTAACTGTAACGGATTACATTTAGAAAGTAACCTACCCAACCCTGTATTCAGATCAGTTAGCACCCTCGCATAGCACAGGTTTAACAGGGTGTTAGGCTAGGGACTAGAGTAGAGTAAAGCATAGACATAAACAAAAAGGTACAGTAGTCTGGCACTGGACACCATTGGTGACCCCCCCGCCCGACTAGCATCACTACTCTGGACGGTTCTGACATAGAATATGTGGACAACTACAAATACCTAGGTATCTGGCTAGACCTTCAAGACTCATATTAAGTATCTCCAATCCAAAATTAAATCTAGAATCGGCTTCCTATTTCGTAACAAAGCCTCCTTCACTGACGCTGCCAAACACACCCTCATAAAACTGACTATCCTGCCGATCCTCGACTTCAGCGATGTCATTTACAAAATAGCCTCCAACACTCTACTCAGCAAACTGGATGCAGTCTATCACAGTGCCATCCATTTTGTCACCAAAGCCCCATATACCACCCACCACTGCGACCTGTATAGTCTCTTCGGCTGGCCCTCGCTACATATTCGTCGCCAGACCCACTGGCTCCAGGTCATCTATAAGTCTATGCTAGGTAAAGCTCTGCCTTATCTCAGCTCACTGGTCACGATAACAACTCCCACCCGTAGCACGCGCTCCAGCAGGTATATCTCACTGGTCATCCCCAAAGCCAACACCCCTCTGGCCGCCTTTCCTTCCAGTTCTCTGCTGCCAATGAGTGAAACGAATTGCAAAAAATCACTGAAGTTGGAGACTTATATCTCCCTCACAAACTTTAAGCATCAGCTATCTGAGCAGATCACCGATCGCTGTAGCTGTACACAACCCATCTGTAAATAGCCCATCCAACAACCTACCTCATCCCCATATTGTTTTTGTTTACTTTTTCTGCTCTTTTGCACACCAGCGTTTCTACTTGCACATCATCATCTGCACATCTATCACTCCAGCGTTCATTTGCTAAATTGTAATTACTTCGCTACTATGGCCTATTTATTGCCTTACCTCCTCACGCCATTTTCACACACTGTATATAGACTTTCTTTTTTTCTATTGTGTTATTAACTGTACTTTTGTTGATCCCATGTTTAACTCTGTGTTGTTTTTTGTCGAACTGCTTTGCTTTATATTGGCCAGGTCGCAGTTGTAAATGAGAACTCACCTACCTGGTTAAATAAAGGTGAAATAAATTAAAATTAAAATTGGTAACACCCACTACGACTAATGGCCACGTATCAGCAGTATTTCAGAGATATTGTTTATTAAAGACAAAGAAAGGGAGTTGTGTCTATGTACTGTAGATTGAAGATGGAGGTATTGTACTGTATTTGTGTTTATGAACATTTGTGAATGAATGCTTTTATGTTGCTATCTACCAGGTCACTATGCTTTTCACACCATATTATGCAGTCGAACATGGTCACCATGGTACCAAAGAATCACTTGACACTTGAGAGAAAACCTGTTTGTTTCCTTTTATTCCTCTCAACCAGGGATAAGAGCTGTTACTGGGGGCATAGCCAGCCCTGTAGCCAATGAGAGGAGGTGTTACTGTTGGCATGGCTAGCCCTGCAGCCAATGGGAGAGCAGGACAGAGCGAATGGTGTGAATTTGAGAATGCTCTTGGGGATTCCTTACAAATATTTCTTATTGATTTGATATATTTTCTCTGAGCAGGTGGAATGGAGAGGAAAAGTAAGAGTAATGCTATACAGTGTGTGTGGAGACCCCAGGGAGGGGCTGCTGTATAGAGGGACCCTACAGTCAGCACTATAACAGCCTTACTGTCACGGAGACCGGATACTCACACCAGCTCAGTGACAGATTAAGGAATGGACTAATGGAGTACCCAGACTGACTGGTGATTTGGGTCTGTTAGTGAAAGGGCTCAGCAACACTATCAAATCAGCTATTAGGTGGCTATGGGAATCACTAAGAGGCCTCACTAACAAGAATGTGGAAATATAACAGAAGAACATATGTGACTCGTTTCAGGAAACTAAGCATATGTCGCGCATCACTACTTCACAGGAGCACCACTTGAACGTAAACTTTTTTTTTGTTTAAATCAGAAATTCCTTCCGGAACACTTGAACATTCATGTGCCTTAATAACAAACTTGTATGTCATCTGCAAATATGAATAAAATTGTTCAATTAAGGAACCTAGTAGGTTTAGCCACGGGAAAAAACAGCAACCTTCCCTCTAGCCATGATTGGCTGAGATAATGAGTTGGCTAGACATACCGAGAGATGAGCTTGATATTCCCAACACCCGTTAGTTCAAATGTGCACTTCACATTTCCAAATCGTAAAACTCATGCCATGTACAGTTTCAACATTTATAATCATCATGTTTGATGTACAGTTAGAGGATGACATGGCATCATACCCTGGGTTGTTCTGAACAGTAAGAGCCTATGTTTGTTCATGTGAAGAACAATTTGCCACGGCACATGCACCAGAATGCACTCATGAGCCCTTTCCTTGCACACTTTTTGGTGAAAGAATAACACTGTAAGATAGTATTTTAAACTTAGCTAGTCATGTTGGCAATATAACAATCTTTCAAATCATGCCCACCTGATCCAGATTGCAATTTATAATGGACCATTTTTTGGTTTGAGTAAATGGTGGGGATGCAGGGCTGTGTTCCAAACAAACCACTGCAAGTGTGCTTGCTCTAGTTCCTCAACGGCACAGCTAGGAGAGCTCAAAAAAGTATCTTATAGTTGAAGACTCTTTGAGTCATAAAAGTGCATTGGAATTGCTTAGGAACTGTGCACACTTTGGAGACACCAGTTAGTCCTCTCACAAACCCTTGTAATTTTGTTGGTCCTATGTTGCATATACCGCACATTTTCCAGGAATAGTCTTATCATGTTACTGAATGTATCTGGAGTATTTTTTAGATTTCGTAATCAACAAATGCGGTGAAAGGTAGAGTAAATGTAATAAAATACATAAAATAAACAGTGTAATGTTTGGATTCAGTCTTGTGTCAGGTGAATTGGTGTGTACTCAGCTTTGGTCTAATCATTTCCTGTTATTTCCAAACTGTTCCCTTTCAATTGCGACCATGGTTATGCATGTGCTTTTCACATTTCTTCTGTAGGAAACATTTCAATTTATCCCTCCCTATTCATATAGGCCAGCTGTAATTTTCCTATGCTCTTCTTTGTGGCAATTGACCATATTACTGGGCAGTAGTCTAGGTGTGATACAATTAAGGTCTGTAGGACTTGTTCAGTTGATTGTGATGTCAAGAAAGCAGAGCAGCTCCTTATTGCGGACAGACATCTCCCCATCTTAGTTACCATTGCATCCAAATGCTTTGACCAAGTCAGTGTACAATCTAGGGTTACACCAAGCAGTTTAGTCAACTCAACTTGTTCAATTGCCATTTTATTCATTACAAGATTTAGATTAGGTTTAGGGAGTAGTGAATGATTTGCTTTGTTTTTGATATATTTAGGACTGGCTTATTAATTGCCACCCATTCTAAAACTGATTGCAGCTCTTTGTTAAGTGTTGCAGTTATTTCACTTGCTGACATGTATAATGTTGTGTCATCAGCATACATAGACACAGAGGCTTCACTCACTTCTAGTGGTAGGTCATTGGTAAACATAGAAAAAAGTAAGGGACCAAGACAGCTACCTTGAGGTATGCCAAACTCTACCTGGTTTAGGTAAGAGAGGATTCCATTAAAGAACACCCTCTGTGTTCTGTTAGATAGGTAACTCTCGATCCACGATATATCAGCGGAAGTAAAGCCACAACACCTATGTTTTTTCAGCCGCAGACTATTATTGATAAAGTCAAAAGCTGCACTGAAGTCTAACAAAACAGCTCCCACAGTCTTCTTATTATCAATTTCTTCCAGCCAATCATCAGTCATTGTGTTAGTGCTAGGGTCGTACATGTTAGGTGCCCTACCCTATAAGCTTGCTGAAAGTCAGTTGATACAATGCTATTTCACAGTATACAATTTATCTGGTCAAACACCATTTTTTTCCAAAGGTTTACAGGTAGCAGGCTGATTGGTCGGCGGTTTAAACCAGTAAAGGGTGCTTTGCTATTCTTGGGCAATGACTTTTGTTTCCCTCTAGGCATGAAAGTTCAAAGTTTGTTGTTGGCATGTCATGCATACGTTTTCTAATCTTACCAATGAAAAAGTCATTCAAGTATTTGGCAATGTCAGATGGTTTTGTGATGAATACACCATCTGATTGATGAAGGAGGGAGCTGAGTTCACCTTTTTACCCCTAATTTCATTTAAGGTGCTACAAAGCTTTTTACTATGATCTTTTATGTCATTTACCTTTGTTTCATAGTACAGTTTCCCAAAATGTGTGGTTAGATGGTAGTTCTTTTTTTTAACCTACTATTGAAGCCACTTTCAGCTGCCCTCAGCACATAAAGCAGGTATGGTCTATATGACTGACTGACTACGTGGTGGAGGAAGCATATCTGAGATGTCTATGTAATACTTCCTCACATTGTTAGTAAGCCCCCTTCCCACATGGCGTATTACATCGTTTCACATGCCATACTTTATCCACACATTGGGACTCATTGTAGAGAGCTCTGTCAACGTGCACACTTTTTTTGGTCCCCCCTCGTGCTCCCCTCATGCAAGGCTGACAGAAGAGCCCCCTCAAGGTGTCCGGTGGGAAGAATTACAGGAGCCCTGTGGGACAACTTTATATGAAGCACCTCTGTGCCCTTTACTTGTTAAACTAAACCCCCCTATCCTCGTCAACCCAAACCCCTAAACCCCTCCACCTTGGCTTCTTGCTTACCGCTGAGGTCAGGTATGGGGGGGTGGGGGGGAAGGAGGGAAGAAGGGGGCTTGTGGGGGATACAGCAGGGGGACTGGGGATGGAGATATGGGGGTATTTTTATTTTGGAGGAGACTAGGGGGGCCAAGGAGGAGAGGGATAGGCAGAGAAAGTGGTTGTTACTCGGTAGGTATTACTGCCGTATCACCCTGATTCATCTGGAGCTCTGTTTGAAACATGTTAAGCAAGCTGGCCATCTGACGCGTGCTATCGCTCTAGTGACAAATGATTGGGAAGATTTGAACGCTAATTGGTGTCTATAAAGTATCATTAGCCAAATCAATAGCCTCTGTGTTTGAAACTACTGCCAGTTAATTTTCCTTTCATTCATATCAAACACAAATCTGCTTTCAAATTCACTAGACCGTATCCGTGGGCTCCCGAGTGGCGCAGTAGTCTAAGGCACTGCAACTCAGTACAAGAGGCGTCACTACAGTCCCTGGTTTGAATCCAGGCTGTATCACATCCGGCCGTGATTGGGCGCACAACTGGCCCAGCGTCACCGGGGTAGGCTGTTATTTTAAATAAGAATTTGTTCTTAACCGACTTGCCTAGTTAAATAAAGGTTAAATAAATCAAATCCATCTCTCAGTGTTTGATGTGATAACAACTAATTAAAAGCAGAATCTATGATTTCACAGCCAAGTTTGCTGGACAATTTATAAATGCCTGCCTCCCTATTAAGACCCAAATATCAGACTGTGACCTGTCTGCGGAAATAATTTAGGGATATTTTGTCATGACTACCACTATCATCCTGCCATACACTGAAGCTCTGGAGAGGTAATGTGTACATTGAAAAATAGTTTCTGCCTCGAGCTCTTAACCTTAAGGCAGGGGTTAAGCGGGTCTTCTAATGTAAATAAGAAGAGTAAAGTGAGTGAACAGTGAAGTCATTGAGCCATTCACCTTGCTCAAATTAGCTGAGAGATTTGCCTTTCCGTTTTTTCTGTCTTTCATTATGCATTTTTGTAACAAAATAGGGTTGAGTTTTGTATATCATCAAGCTAATTTATTTTGTCCTTCAACAGTTGAACTGACAGGCTGCAATCTCATGCAGTTAAACATCTCATTTTGACTTGAAAGCTGAAAACAGTATGATACTCCTTCACTTCACAGTTGAGTCTTAATCTGTTAATGGTTTGCAGACGTTAGTATCCCATCTCAGACAGGGGGACCAGGCATAGGATTGTGTTTTTGGAGCAAGAGGGGTGCATGTTGACTTTGGGCTGAAATGGGGTTTGTCTGTCAGGAAACTTTCCACAGATTTACACTGATTGGATTTTCCAAAATCTGAGCCAAATTCTGTTGGATGAATCCTGGTCCACTGAGGATCCTCCTCTCAGGTCTGTCGCCATATCTGTTTCAATGCTTTTGAAATGCATTCTTCCTTCCTTGTTTATTTGAGGTAAGCACAGATTTTCAAGTCTACCACCCCATTAATTTCACTAATCCAGAAGGATAGCTCAAAAGGAATGATACCTATCTGAAGTTTTGGAACTCTGCCTTTGTCTGGCTGCTCAGGGCCTCATGGTTGGGTTCTGGTGCAGAATGATCTGGCACGGCATGGCCTACCCTGTCATGCCTGGTGTTGAGCCTGCAGGAGCCTCTGGAACTCATCTTCCTTGATCCTCCTCAGCAACACTTTCCAAATCAAATCCAAGTTTATTGGCTGTGTACACAGTTTAGAAGATGTTATTGCGGGTTCAGTGAAATGCTTATGTTACTAGCTCCTTACAATGCATTAAAATGTCAAACAAGTATACAAATAATCAGCAAATCCTTTTTAAACATAACAAGAAATCATGAAATGTCGCAATGAATCCAATTAACAATCCAAATAGCACCGCAACAGTAATCCAAATGCAATCTATACGTATGTACACCGGATTAATTTACATAAGATATACTAAGAATGATATGTACAGCAGTAGATATATTAGAGTGACCTACAGTTGAAGTCAGAAGTTTACATACACTTAGGTTGGAGTCATTAAAACTCCTTTTTCAACCACTCCACAAATTTCTTGTTAACAAACTATAGTTTTGGCAAGTCGGTTAGGACATCTACCTTATGCATGACACAAGTCATTTTTCCAACAGTTGTTTAGAGAGATTATTTCACTTATAATTCACTGTATCACAATTCCTAGTGGGTCAGAAGTTTACATACACTAAGTTGACTGTGCCTTTAAACAGCTTGGAAAATTTCAGAAAATGATGTCATGGCTTTAGAAGCTTCTGGTAGGCTAATTGACATCATTTGAGTCAATAGGAGGTGTACCTGTGGATGTATTTCAAGGCCTACCTTCAAACTCTGTGCCTCTTTGCTTGACATCATGGAATAAATCAGCCAAGACCTCAGAAAAGGTTTTTGTAGACCTCCACAAGTCTGGTTCATCCTTGGGAGAAATTTCCAAAAGCCTGAAGGTACCACGTTCATCTGTACAAACAATAGTACGCAATTATAAACACTATGGGACCACGCAGCCATCATACCGCTCAGGAAGGAGACGCGTTCTGTCTTGGGTGAAAAGAATACTAAATTTTCTTACGTTCTTACGATTACTTTTTGCAAATCCAATCAGTGCTCCACGTTTATTCAACGTCATCACATTGAAATGATGTGGAAACAACGTTGATTCAACCAGTTTTTGCCCAGTGGGTTACGTCTCTGGAAGGAGATCCTCACCCTGAGCTCGTCTACTTTATTGCCCAGGGACTGAACGTTAGAGAGTAATATACTCGGAAGCGGTGGATGGTTTGTTCGCCGCCTGAGTCTGACTAAAACCCCACTTCTCCTCCCTCTTCTCCGGGAAGTTCGAACAAAGGATCCAAGTCAGGGAACTTTAATTTCTGGTCGGATTTCTGGTGAGTGAAGACCGATCTAATATCCCAAAAAGTATTTTTCAACTGTAGGCAATAATATTAGAAACATTCTGTCCAAATAATGTAATGTAACTCCCTGTCCAACAAACCCCAGAACCCCCAGTCTAACAGCTCACACATGACACTCATTAAACAAGTCCAAGCATCAAGAAACACTCTGATCCTCTCAGTCCCCCAGGCTGCTTTGTTTCTCTCCTCTCTATCTCTCTCTTTCTCTCTCTCAATCCCTCAGTGTATTATATGGCTTCTACAAAGCCAGACATCTTACTTGTGTGCCGTCCAAGCCTGTATTTACTGAGGATACAGTAGGATCGAAAGACAGAAAGTCCTCAGTTGAGCTCCCCACCATCGACCCAGCCTGCCCTTGACTCTGTGTCATTGGGTTGCAACCCTTTTCACAGTAGCTCTACAGCCCATAGTAGTAATCCTTCCTAATATGGAGCCCCTATATACTCAGACAGACAGTGAGGGGACTAGGCACAGCGGACTAGGCACTGCCTGAAATCGCAAACATGGTGTCTTCAGTTGGCCAACTCTCAGTCCTGTCTATCAGTGCCTGCTCCTGGTGGTTTGACACGGCTACTGGTACCACCTCATCTCAGCTGAGTGTGAGAGGACTAGAGGCACCACACCACTGACCAGCTAACCCCTGGCTCCAACACCGCTGTCTCTGAGCTGTCTCTCTGCTGCTTCACAGGCACCGGGGGAGAACTGTCACCCCCAGTCAGAATACCAACAGTACCGTCGTCCTACTGCCGGGACTCAGCTCGGATTCTGAAGAAGCTCATCCATCAAATCTTCCATGCAGTGTGATTGTGTTTCTTTATGCTTTTCTTCCACCTGACCATTCTCTCACTGCTGATGGTGATGTATCAACATACTGGAGGTCCCTCACTAATATACTGTAGCTGCCTTATAGCCTATAAGATTTCAAGCTAGAAAAATATTTATTGAGCTCTGTTGATAATTGTTAGTTTGTGGTGACAGCTTCAAATGTGTGAAAACACCCGCAGAACATTTGCTAAATAAGACCCACTGTCTCAACGGTGTTCAAAGGTCATTTCCATCTGCTGTAAAATCTTCAACATGGACCTTACCGACCATTGGGAATGGAAGTGGAGGGGGTGGGGGTGGGGGACGTCGCTCAGTTAAATCTCATGTCCAATTAGCCTAAGTGTTATGATAAACAGATGCTCATGACTACGCACTAAAACTCAGGTTGTAGGCAATGCTATAATGTCTATATACACATACTACTTAGAACTAAGAAATGTATTGGGCAAGTATTCTGAGGAGCATAGCCTGCTAGTGGGTATATTGGAATAGGTTAGTGTATAAGGGTCACAGAAGATCTGTGTAGTAGTGTGTAGTATGTCAGTGTTTGACCCACACTGTTCTGGTCTGCACGTCACATAGTTCGGTGTGACCCTGTCAAACCAAGACCATCGCTCAGCAGCCCAACTCTGACCACAGACCAACTCTGACCCTGCTACATACTAGAAAAAACATTCCATCTTCTAGGAAGCCAGACAGTATGAAAACACCCACCGGACACTAATTTGAATATTTTATACTGAGCCTCTACTTTACTTTAAAATGGATGAAACATTGATGTGAGAGAGAAATCAAAAGGAAAAAGGACAGACTTAATAAGTAGACTTGACAGTTGACTGGCAAAAGTCTCCTACATCACCACAGTGGCAAATTCCACCAGCTCCTGTCCCAGCCCCAGTCTGCAGGGTAACACTGAACCTGGTGGGAGAGGGAACAGTCCTCTCCCTGTCCTCCTTCTATGTACTATTATCCTATCCCTGCAGTGATCTGCTACTGTGGCTCTTCTCTGACTGTTTACCGTTCATATCCATTCATCATTGGGGCCCAAAGGGCCATGGGATCTCAACTCACACACATAGGCAGGTAAACATGCACTCACGCACGAACAAGAGACGGATTGAGAAATGGCGAGAGAGAAGGAGAGAGAAATTGATGGAGAAACACAGGACACACTCTTACGTTTCATCCCCTGATGGAAGCTGTGGACAGTCTGGACACACATGGTCACTTTATGGCCACTTACAGCTGTTTGTTCTGCCACTCTCCTCTCCCCCTGTTCACCCCTCCATCTCCACCTCTCCACTCAAGCTGTTAATACCCGTCTTCAATAGGGTCACGGTTACCCAGCAATATCCTCTGCCTGGCTGTATTCCTCCCAGCCAGCCTGTGTTCTTCCTCCTTCCAGCCAGCCTGTGTTCTCCGTAACCAAGGATTCTAATAATGAGCGCGGATGGCTGGGTGAGCAACATTTGGGGCCAGAAAGTTTCCATTGACACTCACTGCCTGGGCCTTTGGACAGGAGGTATCGACATGGATAATATACTCACTGTTGGAGCCACTCTAACCCTATCAATGGCACTTAGAGCCTGTCGTTGTGTCTGTATCAGTGTTACAGAGAAAGAGAGAGAGACAGAGAGAGCGGGCGAGAAAGAGAGAGAGTGTTTGATAGCATATATGAAGCCTTCACTGTATTGAACGCTGCCCTAAAGGACCTTAAGGGCTGTATAGATGGCCTCTCGTTGGGCACAGACAACCACAGTGGCAGTCATGTTTGACTAGTCTAGCCATTTATTAATCTGACGTTTATCTCCTAAAATTCCTCTGATATTGAACACACAAATTTACACACACACACACAGAACGAGAGAGAACCATCCACACACACCCCAATAAACCAGTCTAGTTTATTCAGGCGTGATACAGTCAGTGGTTCCCAGGAAATCCTCAGATCTTTTCCCCTCCTGTGGTTTGAAGTCGGAACAGAATGTATACTAACTCGCAGTTTTCCCAGTTTCCTAGAAACTTTCCCCGATCACACCCCTAATTAAGAAGGAACTTTCCGTGCTCCTAAATGCCGAAACGTGACCATAAAACAACCTCTGGTCGTAAAGAGAGAGGGAAATCTCCAAGAATCACAATCTCCGGGTGCATCCCAAATGGAACTCTATTTCCTATAAAGTGCACTACTTTTGTGCAATACTTATGACCAGGACTACTTTTATTTACAGTGTCACAGACAGAGCTGGGAAAAGCAGAAAAAAAGCTGAAAAGTGGAAAATGAAATCAAAAGAAATCAAATTTGATTTGTCACATGCGGCGAATACAACCATACAGTGAAATGCTTACAGCATTTGGGATTGTCGTCTCAGAATGTTTGGCTTGATCATTGACCACGGCTGGATGGTAACATATGGGAGCTAAAGCTTCTAGATAACCTATCATAACTCTACAGTCATATAGAGACAACCAGATATACAGCTATTACTTTAGAGGCCCTGGGTATTTTGTTGACCTACCCGTGTATTCAGACCCCTTCACTTTTTCCACATTTTACGATCTTTTTTTCTTCATCAATCTACACACAATACCCCATAATGATAAAGCAAAAACAGGTTTTTAGAAATGTAAATGTACAAATAAATAAAAAACTGAAAAACCTTATTTACATAAGTATTCAGGCCTTTTGCTATGAGACTCGAAATTGAGGTGCATCCTAAGGTGCATCCTGTTTCCATTGATCATCCGTGAGATGTTTCTACAACTTGATTGGAATCTACCAGGGGTAAATTCAATTGATTACACATGATTTGGAAAGGCACGCACCTGTCTATATAAGGTCCCACAAAACCAAGCCAAGAGGTTGAAGGAATTGTCCGTAGAGCTCCGAGACAGGATTGTGTCGAGGCACAGATCTGGGGAAGGGAACCAAACAATTTCTGCAGCATTGAAGGTCCCCAAGAACACAGTGGCCTCCATCATTATTAAATGGAAGGAGTTTGGAACCACCAAGACTCTTCCTAGAGCTGGACACCTGGCCAAACTGAGCAGTCGGGGGAAAAGGATCTTGGTCAGGGAAGAAACCGATGGTCACTCTGACAGAGCTCCAGAGTTCTTCTGTGGAGATGGGAGAACCTTCTAGAAGGACGACCATCTCTGCAGCACTCCACCAATCAGGCCTTTATTGTAGAGTGGCCAGACGGAAGCAACTTCTCAGTAAAAGGCACATGACAGCCCGCTTGGAGTTTGCCAAAAGACACTTAAAGGACTCTCAGACCATGAGAAACAAGATTCTCTGGTCTGATGAAACCAAGATTGAACTCTTTGGCCTGAATGTCAAGTGTCATATATGGAGGAAACCTGGCACCATCCCTATAGTGAAGCATGGTGGTGGCAGAATCATGCTGTGGGGATGTTATTCAGCGGTAGGGACTGGGAGACTAGTCAGGATCGAGGGAAAGATGAACGGATTAAAGTACAGAGAGATCCTTGATGAAAACCTGCTCCAGAGCACTTGGGACCACAGACTGGGACGAAGGTTCACCTTCCAATTGGGCAATGACCCTAAGCACACAGCCAAGACAAAGAAGTGGCTTCGGGACAAGTCTCAATGTCCTTGAGTGACCCAGCCAGAGCCCAGACTTAAACCCAACATCTCTGGAGAGACCTGTAAATAGCTGTGCAGCAACACTCCCCATCCAACCTGACAGAGCCCGAGAGGATCTGCAGAGAAGAATGGGAAAAACTCCCCAAATACAGGTTTGCCAAGTTTGTAGCGTCATACCTAAGACGACGCAAGGTTGTTATCGCTGCCAAAGGTGCATCAACAAAGTACTGAGTAAATGAGCTGAATACTTATGTTAAAATGTGATATTTCCATTTTTTATTTTCAATACATTTGTTAAAATTTCTAAACACCGGTTTTTGTGTGTAGATTAATGAGGGGAAAAATATTGAATAAACGTTTGAATAAGGCCGTAACATAACAGAATGTGGAAAACGTCAACGGGTCTAAATGCTTTCCGAATGCACTGTATATAAAAGAGAGAGCGAATATATGATGCATGTGGAGGAGAGAGGGCCCGACCAATGTGTTGCAGACATAGACAAACATGTTGTGGTCTGTCTGTTACAGAACGATTACAGAGTCTATCAGACATGTTTTTCTGTCTGTACAATCTTAGAAAAAAAGGGTTCCAAAAGGGTTATTCGGCTGTCCCCATAGGACAACCCATTTTGATTCCAGGTATAGCCCTTTGGGGTTCCATGTAGAACCCTCTGTAGAAAGGTGTATACCTGTAACCGAAAAGGATTCTACCTGGAATCAAAAGGGTTCTACTTGCAACCAAAAAGGGTTCTCCTATTGGGACAGCTGAAGAACCCTTTCAGGTTATAGATAGCACCGTTTGTCCTAAGAGTGTAGGGGAAGTGTCTGACTGACACACACACGCAAACACACTTACATGCACGCACACTCAAGTTGTTGGCCTTGCCTTCCCATGGCTAGCAGGTTGTGTTTTCCCTATGGGGGAATCAGATCAGTGTGAGTGTGAGAACCAGACAGCTTGTCATTACCTAAGAGGCTGATCGCTGTGATGTAACACTAGTGTATGCCATCGCTACGGCAACCTGGATCTAGCTGCTTACTGTGACCCTGGAAACCAGGCCTGACATAAGAGGGCTAATCACCTGCAAGCTGGTTTCAGACGTCGGTCTCTCTATCTCTCTATCTCTCTTCCATCTTTCTCTCCCTCTTACTCTCTCTCTCTCTCTCTGTATCTCTCTCCCTCCATATCCCAAACAGTTTACGAAGTGAAGTCTTACTCAAACATCTTTTACATTCCTCCTATGTGATACATTCTCTGCTCTTCACCCCCCCCCTCACCCTTTCTGTTCACTGTCCATCCTACTACATAAACTTAATCTGTTGCCTGCAGACAGACAGAACATATCAGTTCCATAACCTCAGCAGCATTGATAGCAATGAACATTATACATACCGTGTTATTATGAGTTAACTATACTGAACAAAAATATAAACGTAACGTGCAACAATTTTAAATGTTTTACTGAGTTACAATTCATATGAGGAAATCAGTCAACTGAAATAAATTAATTTGGCCCTAATGTATGGATTTCACATGACTGGAATACAGATATGCATCTGTTGGTCACATATTCTTAAAAAAAAAGGTAGGGCATGGATTAGAAAGCCAGTCAGTATCTGTGTGATCACCATTTGCCTCATGCAGCATGACGCATCTCCTTGATCAGGGTGTTGATTGTGGCCTGTAAAAAAAACTGTATTTTTTTTGTGAAGAATCAACAACAAGTGGGACACAATCATGAAGTGGAACGACAATTATTGGATATTTCAAACTTTTTTAACAAAACTGAAAAATTGGGCGTACAAAATGATTCAGCCCCTTTACTTTCAGTGCAGCAAACTCTCTCCAGAAGTTCAGTGAGGATCTCTGAATGATCCAATGTTGACCTAAATGACTAATGATGATAAATACAATCCACCTGTGTGTAATCAAGTCTCTGTATAAATGCACCTGCACTGTGATAGTCTCAGAGGTCCGTTAAAAGCGCAGAGAGCATCATGAAGAACAAGGAACACACCAGGCAGGTCCGAGATACTGTTGTGAAGTTTAAAACCGGATTTGGATACAAAAAGATTTCCCAAGCTTTAAACATCCCAAGGAGCACTGTGCAAGCGATAATATTGAAATGGAAGGAGTATCAGACCACTGCAAATCTACCAAGACCTGGCCGTCCCTCTAAACTTTCAGCTCATACAAGGAGGAGACTGATCAGAGATGCAGCCAAGAGGCCCATGATCACTCTGGATGAACTGCAGAGATCTACAGCTGAGGTGGGAGACTCTGTCCATAGGACAACAATCAGTCGTATATTGCACAAATCTGGCCTTTATGGAAGAGTGGCAAGAAGAAAGCCATTTCTTAAAGATATCCATAAAAAGTGTCGTTGAAAGTTTGCCACAAGCCACCTGGGAGACATACCAAACATGTGGAAGAAGGTGCTCTGGTCAGATGAAATCAAAATTGAACTTTTTGGCAACAATGCAAAACGTTATGTTTGGCGTAAAAGCAACACAGCTGAACACACCATCCCCACTGTCAAACATGGTGGTGGCAGCATCATGGTTTGGGCCTGCTTTTCTTCAGCAGGGACAGGGAAGATGGTTAAAATTGATGGGAAGATGGATGGAGCCAAATACAGGACCATTCTGGAAGAAAACCTGATGGAGTCTGCAAAAGACCTGAGACTGGGACGGAGATTTGTCTTCCAACAAGACAATGATCCAAAACATAAAGCAAAATCTACAATGGAATGGTTCAAAAATAAACATATCCAGGTGTTAGAATGGCCAAGTCAAAGTCCAGACCTGAATCCAATCGAGAATCTGTGGAAAGAACTGAAAACTGCTGTTCACAAATGCTCTCCATCCAACCTCACTGAGCTCGAGTTGTTTTGCAAGGAGGAATGGGAAAGAATTTCAGTCTCTCGATGTGCAAAACTGATAGAGACATACCCCAAGCAACTTACAGCTGTAATCGCAGCAAAAGGTGGCGCTACAAAGTATTAACTTAAGGGGGCTGAATAATTTTGCACGCCCAATTTTTCAGTTTTTGATTTGTTCAAAAAGTTTGAAATATCCAATAAATGTCGTTCCACTTCATGATTGTGTCCCACTTGTTGTTGATTCTTCACAAAAAAATACAGTTGTATATCTTTATGTTTGAAGCCTGAAATGTGGCAAAAGGTCGCAAAGTTCAAGGGGGCCGAATACTTTCGCAAGGCACTGTATCTGGTGACTGTGCAGGCCATGGAAGAGATGTGGGGCCGAATTGTGTACAGATCCTTGTGGCAAGGGGGCATGCATTAGCATGCTGAAACATGAGGTGATGGCAGCGGGTTAATGGCAAGACAGTGGGCCTCAGGATCTCATCACGGTATCTCTGTGCATTCAAATTGCCATAGATAAAATGCATTCATTGTCTGTAGCTAATGCCTTCCAATACCATAACCCCACCGCCACCATGGGACACTCTGTTCACAACACTGACATCAGAAAATCGCTCACCCACACAACGCCATACTGCCGTCTGCCGGTACAGTTGAAACCAGGATTTGTCCGTGAAGAGTACACTTCTCCAGCGTGCCAGTGGCCATTGAAGGTGAGAATTTGCCTAGTAAAGTTGGTGAGGACGATGAGCACGCAGATGAGCTTCCCTGAAACTGTTTCTGACAGTGTGTGCAGACATTTTTCGGTTGTGCAAACCCACAATTTTATCAGCTGTCCAGGTGGCTGGTCTCAGACGATCTTGCAGGTGAAGAAGACGGATGTGGAGGTCCTTTGCCACTGCCAAATTCTGCCAAAACGACATTGGAGGTGGCTTATGGTAGAGAAATGTACATTAAATGATCTGGCAAAAGCTCTGGTGGACATTCCTGCAGTCAGCATGCCATCTGCAAGCTCCCTCATCTGTGGCATTGTGTTGTGTAACAAAACTGCACATTTTAGAGGGACCTTTTATTGTCCCCAGCACAAGGTACACCTGTGTAATGATCATGCTGTTTAATCAGCTTCTTGATATGCCACATCTGTCAGCTGGATGGATTATCTTGGCAAAGGAAAAATTCAATTTTATTTCAGCTCCTGAAACCAACACTTTATGTTGCATTTATATTTTTGTTCAGTATAGTACACTACTTTTTGACCAGGGTACATAGGAACCAGTGGGGGCTGCTGAGGGGAGGATGGCTCATAATAATAGCTGGAATGGAGTAAATGGAATGACATCAAACAAATGGAAACCGTGTGTTTTATGTATTTGATACCATTCCCCAATGAAGGTGCCACCAACCTCCTGTGATAGGAAGTCTGGTCAGAAGTAGTGCACAGAACAGGGAACATAGTGTTATTGTGAACGCAGGCCAGGTTATGAAACTGATCCTAGATGATATTGAGCTCGTCTTTAACTTCTACACAGTTTCATCTACTAACTTCGTACTCCACTAGCAGAAAAAAGGTATAAGAAACGGAACAGAGGTGAAAATGTGAGACGCACATGAACGCATGGACGCGCACAGATGTGTCGGCATTCACGCACGCACACATGAACATACAGAGCGACTGAGGGCGAGAGACACACACAGAGAAGATAAGATAGCACAGAAGCAACACCTTTACCACTTACATGGTAAAACAGGAGAGTCAAATATTATTTCATCTTTCTCTTACTGTACCTTGTGACCTGTCTTTCATAGCAGAGCAGACGTTGGAAGCCTCTCTTAACAGACAAACATGAAATCAGTCAACTACCCCCCACAGACGACATGCTCGCAGTCAAACCCCTTTCTTTACTGCCCTCCCTGGTACCAGACCACACAACCAACGCATGATAAATATTATCGATAAAAAGTCTTGCTCTTGGTTTCCTGCTTTAATATAGACTGGATATAAAATCTCAGCTTCCATTTTGGTATTTACTGTAAATAAAAAGGGAAACTGTCAGAAAAGAGTAATGATTTTTGGAGCTGAATCAAGACATGGCAGGCATTACACGGTATTGAGATTTTCTGAAATGCTATTGCTTTCACTGGCTTTCTTCGCTGTTATAAGTGTTAGGAGAGCTGACTACTGTTGGGCTAACCAGTAGAACATGCAGCAAGGCATCGCAAACAGCTGAAATGACAACTGGACACTTTGGTATCGAACGCAGTTTGGGTTGTACTGCGTCCTCTAATTGGGTAGTGTTATCTGACACGTCAAATAGTGGAACAGGTACAACCCAAATGTTGTTTGATACTTGGACAGGTCGTTTGATACTTGGACGGGTCGTTTGATACATGGACAGGTCGTTTGATACTTGGACATGTATAAGATTACTGTACAATTAAGATACAGTGTATACAGTAGGCAGATCAGCAGGGGTCTATACTAGCCTATTTCCCCTCCATCAGATAGCAGGGACTGACTGGCTAGTCTCTTCATCTCCTTACTCCTCCATGAACCCTCTGGGACTTCCAGGAAGATTTTAACCCACTTAACCACAATTTGTTTCCAAGTTGTCACCGTAAAGCCCTAATTATTTTCATTTCTGATGATTCTACTTTATTTCATGTGATTAGTGATTCATTTATGACCCTCGTTTTAAGGTCAACTCTGTTACATGAACTGAACTGTCGTTTTAATCAAAAGAAACATTGGACATCTGATAGTGAAATCATAGTGTAAAAGCAGGTGAGCTGGTTCCACTCTTTTTGATCATCTTCTGGTGTTTAGCGGTGGGAAACGGGCAGAAGACGTCAACCTCGTTACCAATAGATAGAATGGATAGAAATGTTGAAAATTCTCCCTGTCACAAGGGAATTTATGTCTGATTTAAGATGAAATTGTCAACCCTGTTACTTTATTTGGCACTTGATAGGCATTTACTACAGTCTTTTTTTCTCCCCACTTTTTATGAATAAAAAAATGCTTTAAGTTGAACATGTGCTCTTTATGACAGAATGTTAAAATGACCTGAAATAAAAATCTGCACGTTACACATCTCAAAAGGCACCGAAGTGGTGGAAGGACCCTAATGTATGTGACACTGTGTGATTCTGTAGCAGCGGAGGCTGTGACTTCCTACAAAACTCTCAAGCTGGTGTTCACAAAACATTCGCTGCTGTGTGATTAACATTGTCTCTGCTTTTGTTCTGGAGGTGTCTCTCTGTTGCAACTTATAATAAACCGGATAGATCCCCTTTACAATGCTCCATGCATGTTTAGTACACAAACACAGGCCTTGTCTAGACTTGACAGTTCATGCAGCTTTTGTATTCTGATCATGGAATTCTGATCATGGAATTCCTCAAACATAATGCTTCTACACCTACATTAAAATGTGTCTACCATGTCCATATTGTGTTTACGACTCCCTTTTCAGTGCTATATTCAAATTCCAGAATGCATTCTGATGGTGGAACACGCCAAATCCGATAACACAACAACAACTTGGTGGCAGTTGCCTAACTAACCAGCTTACCTCTGTAACCATCCAGCGTTTTTCTACATAAGCTATCGAGCTGGCTAGCAGTTATGAAGCCAGCAAACACATTCCTCACACGCTAGGAACATAGTTCCTCCAAGTTTAATGAAAAAAGGTGCCTCGCTCACAAAACACAAGTTTTCTTGAGACTTGTAGGCAGAGTGCTGATGACATCGCCCATTGTATGTGCATTCGGTGCCACTTCATTTGTGTGCATATTCATTTTGCGTGCCATTCTGTTGGCTGGTTTCCTGAAAACTACCCTACAGGGCGCACTACCTAAGTGTAGTGATGATGAATTGTCCCATTGTCAGTCTTACAGGAGACACATTTCCAGTCGCTCAGCCGGTATCATCTTGTCTCCAAGTATACAATAGTTATTATCATTTGGCCTCTGTATGGTGAGCTTCTGTTTATACCACCACACGGTAATGCAGCACACATTTTAAATATTGAACATAAGCGGTACACAGAACACACCAGAGCCTAGTGTGGCATCCTAACCATAGCGTTGCGGAATGCTCTCCATTGACAATGCATGACTTCCGCCAGAGCGCTAGGAGTCTGATGCATCTGGTGGCCATAAAGCTTCAAAAGGAGAAATCTGCACACAATGTGTCCCTGGCTGGGTGTACGCTTGACACTTACATGCAACTTCTGCAATCAGAATAAGAAGATCACATTGAAAAGACAGGTCGCATTGAAATCCACACACAATACATCCCTGACCACCTCCTGAAGTGGTCAGCCAGATCTGAAGACAATGCGGCCTGTCTTTTCAATGTGATCCTCCTATTCTGATAGAGCATGTAAGTGTCAAGTGTAGACACAGCCAGGGACACTTGCAGAAGTCTGGATGGATTTCTCCTCAGTCTGGATGGATTTCTCCTCAGTCTGGATGGATTTCTCCTCAGTCTGGATGGATTTCTCCTCAGTCTGAATGGATTTCTCCTCAGTCTGAATGGATTTCTCCTCAGTCTGAATGGATTTCTCCTCAGTCTGGATGGATTTCTCCTCAGTCTAGATGGATTTCTCCTCAGTCTGGACACAATCAGGCTACTGAAAGCGCATAAAATGGGCGATGTCATCAGGCCACAAATCTGTGTTTTGAGAGCGAGAGGAACCTTTTTTATTAAACGTTCTAGGAAATACGTTCCTAGCGTGTGAGGAACGTGTTTGCTGCCTTTATAAATGCTAGCCAGTTAGCTGGCTTATTTAGATTACTTATGCTAACCTGTTTGCAATCCCTTTAGCTTTGCTAGCTAGCTTGGTGACTAGTTACAGAGGTTAGCTGGCTAGTTAAGCTACTGCCATTAAGTTGTTGTTTTATCAGATTTAGCATGTTCCAGAGTTTGCAGAATGCATACTAGCATAAATAAAAAATAATAATAATAATACATTTGAATATAGCGCGGGAAAAGGGAATCCGGAAACAATGTGGACACGATAGATTTAGGTGTAGAAGCATTACATGTTCGGAATTCCATGATCAGAAAAAAAAGCTATATGAACTGTCAAGTCTAGGCCCCTGATGACCTGAAGTAATCAGACAGATCATCTGAACAGATCCGACCACAATGCGATATTCGTATTCTAATAACAGAAGTTGTATGTACAGTGTAGACACAGATGTGTCTATGTAGAAGTTGCTGGTCACTATCTCATCAATATTCCCCATTGTGCTTGTGGACATGGTAACCAGCCTCACTTTGTAAACAAACAAAATAAAATAAAAAATTAGTTGTGGCAAGTATTTTGAAAAAAATGGTCAAACTGAAATCGTACTCAAAGACGCCTGTTTCCAATGAGCTTTTATCTTTCTCAACTAAATCAAATGGTTTACAGTTTTCAATGAGCTACAATTAATAAAGGACTGGGAGTAATCAAAGAAAATGGCCGTGTAATCAATGATCCAACTCCTTGTGACTTGGCAACCATACAGGAAGTACTATTTGAGGAACAAGAAATAGGGTAAGTAGAATCAGCGTTAAGCTCTTGATCTGCAGTGAAGGAAAGTGACGACAGGACAAGAGCAGGTTCCTCAGGGGACTAAGTGGATCACAGACACTTTCTTCTTTGGTGGATTAGCTACTCATCCTGCTGGGCCGCCCTGGCGAAACCAGACCAAGTAGGTATTAACACAGTGACACAGTTCCTCTCAGCTCTTCTCCACTCAGCCTGTCTCCACTGGCTTACCAGTAGATAAACTATACACACTCCTGCTCACAAAAACAGCACTTGGTCTCCACGAGTCCATGAGTGAGTTTTAATAAACATTGTGAACAAGTCAACAGCCTACAGCTGTTATTTTGCTCTGTGTTTACTTTACATATCTGCATGTGTATTAGTTTGTCAGTGTGTGAAAGGATCTGAGCCCGTGTGTGTGTGTGCGCGTGCGTGCGTGCGTTACAACACCCCACACAATGGAACTGTAAACATTAGGCAGTATTTTATGACTGGCAGTGGTTGATGCAATGCAGAAATGTAGAATAGTGTGCAGAAGTACAAGAATGGCCATGCATGGTTCTTCCAGCAGTACTACTCTTCTCTTGGCTGTGGGCTAGAAGTGAATATGGCCAAGCAGGTTTTTGTGTCCTTGCACTGGAAAGGCCTTGTCCCTGTCCCCTCTCTACTCTGCTCTGTAAATCCTTGGCACTGGGTTCCCAGCACTTATCAATGTGCTACGAGTGCTAGGGAAAGGAGTGGAGAAGGTCAAATAGGGAGCTTGCAAAGAACCGCAGTTTGTTCACAGACAGGCCTAGAGACAGAGACAGAAACAGAGAGTGAGAGCGACAGAGAGAGAGAGAACATTGTGGCCATGCAGGGACTGGTGAAGGGAGAGACAGAGGGATGTGGGACAGAGAAAAGACCAGGAGACGGAGGAGAAAGAATGGAAGAGAGAGAAAGGAAAAGAGAAGAGTGAGCCATGCTGGACAGTGAGGTAAAGAGTTCATGCCAACAAGAAATAAGGACGATGGAGAGGTGTATAATTTTACAGCACCGAGCACAAAAAAAACAAAGATGAAAAGACAAAACAAAAGTACAACTCCTCCTAGTTTCCACACTAACCGTTTGTGGACACATGGACAGTATATGTTTACACTGTATGCGTTTGTTTATACAGGGCGTGCATGTGTGCCTGTCTGACAAGCGCTTGCTTTATAGGGGTTAATCCATTGAGTAGACAGAACATGGGTGGGGTACATAACTTTCATCCCTAACATGGCCGCTATAGCCACTACATCTCTGAGAGACAAATACATTCATTCATATTTATGAATGATGTCATCTCTGCCATCCAAAAAGCTTTGCCCTGTAATTAACCATTTTCTGGCTATAGTACAGTAGTTGGCTGCAGTGAATGCTGGGGGAAAGGATGGCAGCGTGGATAGGTAACATAAGGTCTATATGGCCACAGGAGCTGACTGGTTTATAGTTCATCTCAGCCCAAATCAGTTTAAAAGGACAGCTGCATGAACCGATTATACGGCCCATTAAAAAGGCATGTTGCTCCAAGTCATATTCAGTTGCCAATTAATTGGCCTGGCATAACATGGCAAACACTGTAAGGCTGACAGCTACAGTATCAGAGTCAATTGGATGCAAGCAGGTTCGTTCCATTCATGTGGAAATGGTTTGGTGAACCACACTTGCGTGATGAGTAACCATGCTTGAGAGTAAAGTCCCCAAGCTCATACTTAGGCTTCAGCTCAACAGGCTAGCACAGTCTTGTGTAATGCAGGAGACCTGGGTTCAGGTCCTTTAATGATACTATAGCGAACCCAGGTCGCTGGAGTGAAAAGGCAAACACCATACACATCGTGCCAATAGGGTTAACCCACTTGGTGGGAATTGTAACGTGGTTCATATAGCCCGGATCAGTACATTTCCCCCTCCGAATGTCGAGGCACGTCCCCGTGCTTCAACTAACCTCAGCCCCCTCACACGTCCCCGTGCTTCAACTAACCTCAGCCCCCTCACACGTCCCCGTGCTTCAACTAACCTCAGCCCCCTCACACGTCCCCGTGCTTCAACTAACCTCAGCCCCCTCACACGTCCCCGTGCTTCAACTAACCTCAGCCCCCTCACGCGTCCCCGTGCTTCAACTAACCTCAGCTCCCTCACACGTCCCCGTGCTTCAACTAACCTCAGCCCCCTCACACGTCCACGTGCTTCAACTAACCTCAGCCCCCTCACGCGTCCCAGTGCTTCAACTAACCTCAGCCCCCTCACTTCAACTAACCTCAGCCCCCTCACGCGTCCCCGTGCTTCAACTAACCTCAGCCCACTCACGCGTCCCCGTGCTTCAACTAACCTCAGCCCCCTCACGCGTCCCCGTGCTTCAACTAACCTCAGCCCCCTCACGCGTCCCCGTGCTTCAACTAACCTCAGCCCACTCACGCGTCCCCGTTCTTCAACTAACCTCAGCCCCCTCACGCGTCCCCGTGCTTCAACTAACCTCAGCCCCCTCACGCGTCCCCGTGCTTCAACTAACCTCAGCCCCCTCACGCGTCCCCGTGCTTCAACTAACCTCAGCCCCCTCACGCGTCCCCGTGCTTCAACTAACCTCAGCCCCCTCACGCGTCCCCGTGCTTCAACTAACCTCAGCCCCCTCACGCGTCCCCGTGCTTCAACTAACCTCAGCCCCCTCACGCGTCCCCGTGCTTCAACTAACCTCAGCCCACTCACGCGTCCCCGTGCTTCAACTAACCTCAGCCCCCTCACGCGTCCCCGTGCTTCAACTAACCTCAGCCCCCTCACGCGTCCCCGTGCTTCAACTAACCTCAGCCCCCTCACGCGTCCCCGTGCTTCAACTAACCTCAGCCCCCTCACGCGTCCCCGTGCTTCAACTAACCTCAGCCCCCTCACGCGTCCCCGTGCTTCAACTAACCTCAGCCCCCTCACGCGTCCCCGTGCTTCAACTAACCTCAGCCCCCTCACGCGTCCCCGTGCTTCAACTAACCTCAGCCCCCTCACGCGTCCCCGTGCTTCAACTAACCTCAGCCCCCTCACGCGTCCCCGTGCTTCAACTAACCTCAGCCCCCTCACGCGTCCCCGTGCTTCAACTAACCTCAGCCCCCTCACGCGTCCCCGTGCTTCAACTAACCTCAGCCCCCTCACGCGTCCCCGTGCTTCAACTAACCTCAGCCCCCTCACGCGACCCCGTGCTTCAACTAACCTCAGCCCCCTCACGCGTCCCCGTGCTTCAACTAACCTCAGCCCCCTCACGCGTCCCCGTGCTTCAACTAACCTCAGCCCCCTCACGCGTCCCCGTGCTTCAACTAACCTCAGCTCCCTCACGCGTCCCCGTGCTTCAACTAACCTCAGCTCCCTCACGCGTCCCCGTGCTTCAACTAACCTCAGCCCACTCACGCGTCCCCGTGCTTCAACTAACCTCAGCCCCCTCACGCGTCCCCGTGCTTCAACTAACCTCAACTCCCTCACGCGTCCCCGTGCTTCAACTAACCTCAGCCCCCTCACGCGTCCCCGTGCTTCAACTAACCTCAGCCCCCTCACGCGTCCCCGTGCTTCAACTAACCTCAGCCCCCTCACGCGTCCCCGTGCTTCAACTAACCTCAGCCCCCTCACGCGTCCCCGTGCTTCAACTAACCTCAGCCCCCTCACACGTCCCCGTGCTTCAACTAACCTCAGCCCCCTCACACGTCCCCGTGCTTCAACTAACCTCAGCCCCCTCACACGTCCCCGTGCTTCAACTAACCTCAGCCCCCTCACACGTCCCCGTGCTTCAACTAACCTCAGCCCCCTCACACGTCCCCGTGCTTCAACTAACCTCAGCCCCTTCACACGTCCCCGTGCTTCAACTAACCTCAGCCCCCTCACACGTCCCCGTGCTTCAACTAACCTCAGCCCCCTCACACGTCCCCGTGCTTCAACTAACCTCAGCCCCCTCACACGTCCCCGTGCTTCAACTAACCTCAGCCCCCTCACACGTCCCCGTGCTTCAACTAACCTCAGCTCCCTCACACGTCCCCGTGCTTCAACTAACCTCAGCCCCCTCACACGTCCCCGGGCTTCAACTAACCTCAGCCCCCTCACACGTCCCTGTGCTTCAACTAACCTCAGCCCCCTCACACGTCCCCGTGCTTCAACTAACCTCAGCCCCCTCACACGTCCCGGACTGTATTTTCCCCACGGCCGCCATCCCACTTCTGACACCAATGTGGCGTTAGAGGGTCCACTCCTCAGCCAGTTAGCTAAATAGAAGAATGAGGAGATGATAGCTTAAGATGAACCGGGGAACCAGGTTTAAACGGCTTCGAAATACAGGCTAAGAGGGTTAGAAGGGTCGTCCAAAACAAAACTTATCTGGCTCACTGTATAACTTGGTGGAACTCAGAGATGTTATTGCGATCCATTCAGTCTCGGTCTGTCTCGCTCTGACCCCCTTCAACCCCCAAAACTCGTGGCCTATCAGCTATCTGAACTATGGGTAACTCCTCCCCCCCATACTCTTGTGTTATCAGGTGTGTGTGTGAGAGAGAGAGAGAGAGAGAGAGAGAGAGAGAGATCAGGAGTGGATAATTAGAGTGTTTTGCAATTATCACCCATCAGGATCCTCCAGTGAAGAGGCACTTATTTACTGCTATGCTTGAAATAGGACAGCAGCACTGAATGGTACTCTGTATTTGTAGCATGGTCCATCATGGGAATCACTGTGATTGTCTGCAATCATTCTCTCCAGAACCAATTGACGTGGCCACATCATCACTGAAATAGGAGAGAGGTTATCATCGTCATTACAGACACAGTAACCTGTTATTAGGATTGGTCGGCAATAACCTGTCATCAAAAGTTGTCCCTTTATGCATATCCTGATTGAAAATCAGACCTATTAGATCAAATAATTGATCGTATAATATCAAACAGAGGCATGACCCCATGCCAGAGAGATTTTATAATAAATAGTTTTAAGTTGTGACCTGCGGCCGAACACTAAGAATAAAGACCCTCTCATCATCAGCTGGAGTGGGGATCTCCCTGCCTACATCCCTGACAACTCTTTCTTTATGTCATGGTACTGTAATACATGGACTGGGGAAGAAAATAAGCCATTATGGTGCTAGGGTTTGGGTTCAATTCCCTCAGGAATCACATACAAATGTATACACTCCATGTGCTGTAGGACGCTTAGGAAGGAAGTGTGTATTAAGCAGTATATATTGTATCTGATCCTAGCTGCTGTCTCTCTTTAAAACAAACGTTTGTTCTTCTTAAACAAGACAGACTTCTATGGCTTTAGGCTACTAACTCAACACTACCTGATATTCCAAGGGATACACACCGTGCATACACACCGTGGATACAGAGGGAAAGGGTAAGGGTAGCCTCCAGTCATACGCACATCATCTGCCCTGTGTAACCCTCAACATCATTCAGACAGCACAGGCAAGCTACAATTAAGGGACATGCACGGACAATATAAGCACTGGCCATCTGTTTGAATTGCTTAATAATGACAAAACCCTGTTATACTATAAACATCTAAAGGGAGACTCGTCCACATGTTTGGGCCATTTTTGTCAGTAAATAAAAACAAACACAAAAGATAAACATATTGCCTGAGAGCCTTTGTTTATGTAACTACTTGACTGGACAAACATTGGATTATTTCTGGGAAGAGAGCTCTTTTGAAAGTGTGTGAAAATCTCCATTTAGTTGTAACCATCGCCATCTGGTGGCCTTGGTGTGTAATACGCAGACAGAAAGCATCAATTTCAGTTACTGTATGGAGACAAGCGTATCACTCAGGTTATAAACAGACAACTGTTTTTACGGTTTTCCATAAAGAATCAACAATGTTGAACATAAATAAGCACAGAGGTCAACAGACCAATCATTCTGGATCCATGACTGACATGAAACAAACCATTATAAAGTCAGTGCTTTTCATTTTGAGGAATATTGGCTGAAATAACAGGAAATGAGGAAATAGGAAATAACAGGAAATAACAGGAAATGCCCTTTAGAATCAAATTTGAAATGCATTGTGGATGACCACTGATCTACAGTATGTCCAAGTTGTTGTGATGAAGGGAAACACTTTTTGAAATACAAAATGTGCAGTGAATTCACTTCTCTGCTCTAGTGAATGCGAATGCCGTAGGTCCAAGTGGACAATAAGGAATATCATTTTATTTGTATGAAATGGACTGTCAGTGTTAAGTGATCTTTGTGTGTCCCTACGACTCAGTGTGCTCACGTTTCATGCTCAGTGGCAGTTCATTGCGTTTTCTGTGCAAATGACTGCAGGGGTAGGCGTAACGAAGTGGATCAACGTGAACTTTCACAGTTATCTTGTATATCAAATAACTAAGCCTATAACACAAAGACAGGTTCTCAATCTGAAACCACACTCTGAATTCTTCCAATTCAGATGCCCTGGTTCAGTGGGCCTTCTCATAACACACAGTACCTTATTAGATTTGTCAAACCGCACAAAGAACAAAAAGGTTCAAATGAACAAGAGGCTAATTTTGGTCTAGTATCACTGCTCAAAATCAAGGAAGGGATCAGATTCACACATCTAATATGTGGATTATGGAATAGCAATTAGTGCTGGTGATCCTGTCTGGACTAATAGTGCAAGCAACTCAAGGAGGAAGGAGTATTTGGACATGGCATGAGGCAACCACATGCGACGCAAGATACTGCTAACATGTCTCAGGTACATAGCAGTATTATAGAGGTGTATATGAATCATGGGAAACACTGCTTTAGTAAGAACACATTCCTGTGTGAGGTGAAGCATTTCTGAGGTATGCTGTAGGGGTGTCTTGAGTCGTTACTGTTGAATGAATGGTTGGTTTTGAACCGTAAAACAGCAGTTAGGATTTTCAAGACGTCCTCATCTGCCAGTGCATTTCAGTCATGTCCGTGTTGTGCATACTAGTCACTCTTACTATTGTCCTTGGGTCTAGGGCTGAGTACGAGAGCTACTCTTATCGATGTGGGGGATCTCTTCAAGTTCAGAGACATTGATATATAGAAAGCTCTGTGTACTAACGCTAGCCTGTCACATACTAACTCAAGCTCATCCGTCCGGTTCTGCTTTTAGATTTAAAAAAAAAGGATTTGGGTTGTTTGGCACTCACACAGCCAGGTTTTTGGGCCTCAAAGCCAGCAACTCTAATAATCTGAGCCATCCCAAATCAGTAGGTAGGTATCCCCAAAGTTTATCAAGCCTCAAGCCAGGCTGAACGCTGCACTCATAGCGACATCAGTTTGGATGCTAGGTTCGTTTTTGGACACCCAGAAAAATAACAGTCTGTATGAGGCCCTGTAGTGCTGGCTAGGTCTCTTCAGCTGGAGTGTGTCAACAGAAGAATGTATGGTTCACTGAGTAGCTACACAAGTTTGCCCCACAAAATACCAGCTCTTTTGTTGTGCTTTTCGCTGTAAACAAAGGGGCTATTCAGTTCAATTACATTTGGAGGTTTGTCTATGTGTCCTGTAAGTGTTCACATCACATGTACCACTCTCACAGCAGGTAGTGCCCTCTTCTGATAGGAAGCTGAAATGTATCTCTAGAAGGGCTCTCCATTCATTTGCAGTCTAGTAAAGGCCCAAGCAGGCTATACAAATTGGTAGTAGATGTGATAGGCCTAGCTAGTGAAAGCTGGCCACCGTGCAATGACTTCTCCAGACAGTCACACCCCCCACAGCTATCCTCAGTAATACATCCTTAAGCTCCAAAGTAACAGTCACACATCCTTGTCCCCAACCACCACATAGGCCCAGGATGTAAAGAGGGTGCTGTTGATGCTTCAGTCATGTCCCACCTCTCCCAGAGGACTTGTGGACTTACATTGATTATAAAAGCTACCACCTGACTGCATCCAGTGTGATTGACTGTAGTCTCTTCCTATAGCCGTGCGCCATGAGTCTGGCAAGTGGGACTAAACTGTTGTACAGCATGCAGAGCGTAGAGCTGTGGAAGGCAGCAAGGTGCAGGTCCATTCACTCAGAGGAAGTTAAGAGTTTACTTGACTCAGTGCAATGTGGCAAAGCTGTCCCTTACGTGCTCCTCTGCCCCTGTACCATGACTAGGCCCAAGGCCTGGAGAGGTGGGGGGGCTGAGGCTGACGTTGTAAGCCGGGTTGGAGATGTGGAGAGCAGCCCGCTTGCTGCTGCTCCGTGCCGACCGCGTCTTGTGGTGCCGGTTATGGTGGTGGTGCAGCTGGCGGGGTTCGTCCGGAGGACTGGTGGTGTGGCTGTGGTGGCGGCCTCCGCATTTCAGAGAGGGCACCGCAACAGGGTCAGAGGTTACATCAGGGTTAAAGGTCACCGCCGGGTCAGCTGGGTCGATGCGGTCTGGACAGGAAGTAGAGACGGTCTGGGGTTTCCCTGTCTGGGGACACGGAGAGCGAGATGCCGACTCCAACAGATCTTTAGTTCCCTGTGTGCACTGGGTGGGAGAAGGAGAGAGGGTGGCGGAAAGAAAGAGATGAGACAAGGGCAGCAGAAAAGACAAGAACCACCAAGAACAGTTAGCCCAGCTGAAAATAAAAAAAGAACAGAAGTCCCCCAGGGGAGAGGAGAGATCACTCAGACAGCTATGCAGAGCAAAACTATGGGTCAACGGTCAAGCTATAAGTAATTGAGGTGGTGCAAGGACATGCAGGTATTCTGATGCTTGGTAGCAGACAGTCATTTTGGTGAGGGGTAACCATGCAGATGATAAAAAATGTCACTTGGAAGCACAAAGTAACACAGTGCTGTTGTATCAATCTTGCCACGGTATTTCCACAGCACCAGAGATCACATTAAATTCTCGTTCGAGTAATGTAAGACCCATACACGGTAAGGGGACAGGGCTATTGCTTTAAAGAATGGTCCTTTGAGGGTTTTATTCTCGCTTGCAAAAGTGACAGATAAATTAAAGTTACTTGAAAGATGAAGTAACAAAGGTCAACAAAAACCCACCAGAGCATAAACATTGTAGTGTGGAGATGATTGCATGTCTGACTGCTTAAGTAGAGAAGAGAGAGATGCTCTTATGATGTTATGTAAAGGACTGGCGTAGCTGTCGGCGCACATTTAGCACATGCAGAACCTGACCACCGAGGGGAATTTAGAAGTGTTTGCATTTTCGCCTCTGTGGAACAATTTTCATTTATGCTTCCAAAGAGAAAATAAGAAGCAGTTGTAAAGGCTGAATCGATATAAACTATTAACGAGTCTACTGCTTGAAAAGGTTTTGATCATTGTCTGGTGTGTACATATACCGTGAGCTCAAAGTATTGGGACAGTGATATTTGTTGTTATGCCTCTGTACTCCAGCACTAGATTTGAAATAAAACAATGACCATGAAGTAGGTTAAAGTGCAGACTAAACTTTCACCCATAAATCATTTAGAAAATACTGCACTTTCCACCCCATTTCAGGGGACCAAAACAAACAGCAAACTTTAATAATACTTTAATACACAAGTGAATTTGTCCCAATACTTTTGGTCCACTAAAGCTGACAGTCTGCACTTTTACCTCCATCATTGTATCATTTCATCCAAAGTGCTGGAGTACAGAGCCAAAACAAAACACTCACAGTCCCAATACTTTTGGGGCTCACTATCTGTGCATTTAAGCATGCGTGAGTGTATCTGAGGCATAGCTGACAAGAAAACAACACAGATATATTAAAGTACAACGAATGTGCCATTATCCTTTCCTCGGTTTGACGGTCTGATATTCCAAACCTCACAGGTCTGGACCTTGAGTTTAGAGAGGCTGACTGTGTGTGATGGGATCCAGCCCGACGTGGTTGAAATCAGCCATGTTAAAGGAAAAGCATAGTAGCACTGGGAGAGAAGCCAGCCAGGCAGGCAGAAAAATAAAGCAGACAGCAAACAGCCACAGAGAGAGGGCCCCCTAGAAAACCTTCCTTCTGCACCAGGGTTGGGCTCTATTCAGTTTTCAACTCAGTACTTCCAAATAAGTGAATTGGCATTCAATTGACGAAGATGTAGACACAGTAGCCACAGAGACGGGTAAGGCCAGCCAAACACTCTTACTGCACTCTACCTGGGGTCATCTCACCAACCTGTCTGTCTCCACTAACCTTGCTCATCAGCCAGCACAGGACAGAGCAAAGTCCAGACAGCTGTCCTCCTAGTGGGGGGTGGTGATGGGCCATACACACAAATACGGAGAGACACAATACCAGTTGACACTACGGAATAGGCACACAGGGGTAAGGCTTAGTGACAATGATGACATCGGGACTGTTCACACGTATGATTATGCTCCATCTTAACTGTAACACACAGGTGACAATTAAAAAAGGAATGCACGTCTATTAAACTCATTTGGAAATAAAAACGTATTTATTTCATTGTTAAAATGGAATATTTATTACTGTACATTTCAGATTAACATAATTTATTCCAAAATGACGTATAAATATTTAGATGACCAAAATAAACAAAAAGACAAAATAATAAGATTGTAATATAAAACATATTTTAAAAAGCATAAGAAAACAGTAAGAGGGAGATGATTTGGACTGTCTTGAGGCAGGCAGGTAGCCTAGTGTCAGGCCAGCGTCGGATTCGCTGGTTCGAATCGCAGAGCCGGCTAGGTGAAAAATCTGCCAATGTGATATTGAGCAAGGCACTGAACCCTAATCGCTCCTGTAAGTCGCTCTGTATAAGAGTGTCTGCTAAATTACTGAAAACGTTTCAAATGTAAAATGCAGGTATCTTTTATGTCACGTTTAACATGACCATTGCATTATGGTATGACACACAAAACTCAACATACACACGCCAATACACAGAGTCACGTCAGAGACAAATGCAGACAACAAGAACATTGAGGGAAGACAAATAAGTGTTTTCACACTCTGTAAACAAAGATAATTCCATGTGCATAAATAGAATACCTCTTCCATGAATTCTCAGCAGACCCACTGAATATCAGTGAGGGAGGGTGTCCAGATTGAGACAAATGAAAACAGCACTTGGGTACAGATGTATTTGTGACCGGTAAATTCCCAGCAGTAACCGCTTCCATTACCAGCATGTGGTTGCTAAAAGTATAAATACTGAACCAATACTGTGCTTGGTCTCTCTCTCTCTGATCTAACTCCTTATGTGCAAATACATTCTAATCCGCAAACTTCCAGCAGACATGACAGTGCCCTTGTATCCTTAAAGTAAACCGAGGTTAGGTTAGCTTGTCCCTATTGCTTGAATGTAAACAGAAGGAAGGCCTAGTCTGAACGGTTGGAGAGTGCCACTGCTGTCAGACTGAACTAAAAACCCAGTGGCAGTCGTACTTTGTAAACAAACATATTTTAAAGAAAACTCCTAGCACCGACGTTTCTCCTCAACTGCAAAACGAGGGCCAAACCTTTAACCCAGCTGGGAAGCGGATGAATCATATGTAGGCTGTTCCCTTTTTCACTGAAATGAAATATAGAAATGACACTGAGTTGTCTGATTAATAAGATTAGGGAATGGAATGGCGTGAGTAACTAACGGTTGAGCTACACCCAGGTCAAACATGGCCTAGCAGCCAGTTTCACTTCCTCTTTCCAGCCAGAGACAGTCTTTTACTGTCAACTGTAAACAATGAACAGTCTGGTGTAGACTGGATTACCAGGATCAGGCAACAACATATGTAATGACCACACCAGGATCCTGGACCCTTAGCAATAGTACCACAATACTCTGGTATATGAGGGACTAAGTCATGAGGGGGTGACCCCTTACACAACAGCCAGTCAGGCAACAGTCAAAGAGGGTTCGGTTGGAAAAGGCAACTAAACTGGAGTCTGCAAGTCAGGCTGATGGTGGTTTGGGGTTGCATGTAGCGGTATAGGGGAGGGGGGAACCTGCAATGCACAAGGGGGCAGCTGGGACGGCGTGGGCCCTCCTACCACGTTTATCTCGTTCTTAGCGGCCAGCTCTATCTCCGTGGCAACTGTCTGGGACGACTCCTCCACTGGCATGAAGCCTCGCCTGTCAATCAAACTGAACACGGGACAACATGGAGGAAACCGGTTAGTCAAATAGTTCAGGCTTCAGGTCAATTCAGTTTCCTTCTTAGTCAAATCAAGGAGTGATTAGAAATTAAATTTGTGCATTGGAGAAAATCCTTGGAAAACAATGGGGCATTTTTAAACACTTCCTAAATAGACGGATTTGAAGAAAGAACTGACTCAACCCCTATCAAAGATACATTATAAACCAGGCTGAGTCTCACCTGGGAGGCATGGGTCCACAGAGTACAGAGCAGCAGTTAGTAATGATGTTGTTATAGCTGTAGGGGTTACCGGTGTCCTCCGTCCCACTCTTCCCCGACCACGAGCCTTTAATCTGGGACCAAGAGAGACACACAAGATTGACCATCAGTCCTTGTCCAAGACTAGTTTTAGTTTATTTGTCAGGGACCAGGCACAACAAACATGACACCATGTTAAGCTACATGGCTACTTTCCATCTGCAGTCTGCACATACCGGAAGGGGCACTTAACTGTTTAAAGTGCAAAATCTACAGTCAGTCAAACATTTGATTTTCATGGGTTTTATATACATTTCCACACTATAAGGTTGGAGTAATAATAATGACATTTTGAAAATGGCCTCATAGTGTAAGAGCTGTTTGAAAAGCCCGTCTGAAATTTTTCAATTTTGGTGGGATGGGGTTTTGGCCTTCCATGGTAGCATCACTATGTGGTAAATTAGTTTATAATCCAATAAGAAAGAGTTCCAAACCTCTTTGCTAATAACAGCTAATGTTCCATTTCCCCCTCACCACTCAGACCACTCCCAGACAGTCCTAGCTAAACTCTTACTTGAGAAATTGCCCTTTGCTAAGATGCCTTTGTTACTTTTTGACCATTTTAATTGAAAAACAATCATAGTAAAGACACTTAATGATTTGATATTGAGATAAAAAGAGCTGCATTGAACCTTTAAAGTGTATAATACCTATATGTCTATTATACATATCCCAGAAGAGACAGATATCACACTCATTGGCATTTACTCACATCTTCATTTGTTGTCAGGTTAGACGCAACCAGATAGGTATGGAAGCCTGAGAGGCCCAAGATGGACCAAACTGAAAAGAAGCAAATCACCAGCTCCACAGCAGTGCAGGAAGTAAAGTCAAGGACAACATGTATGGTTTGAGTATCTAAATATCACCAGAGATGTCAGCTGGACAGATTGAGAGACCCATTCGTATTCTGCAATATGGCCAATAAGCTGAAGTGAATGACAGTTTAGGTGCCCTAACACCAGACTACTCGAGGCAGGGAGTGGTATTATGAGGGGATCTGATCGGTTACACTAGACACACAGTCTTGGTAAAAGGATATCTGGCTGGACTCTCCTGAAGAGCAAACATCAGGCCTCTCCCTCCTTGTGCCCCTGAGGACAGAACCATTGAAAGTTGATACAGAAAACCATGACAGGATGATAAATCAGGATCTACGCAAAAGTTCCATACAAAATCACAAGCCCGGGCAGTGTCTTCTGTGTAGACTACGTACTCAGTGCAAGATGTGTGGCAACGCAGCCAAAGATGAAGACTGTCAGGAAGGACAGAGAGACGATGAAGGTGTAGAAGAAACGATAGTTCCTCTTCCCAACACAGTTCCCCACCCAGGGACAATGGTGGTCGAATCGCTCTGGAGGACAGGAAGAAAGATTGAGGAAGAAGAACATTTACAAATGTCTACAAAGGACACGAAGGCCAAGCTTTCAAGCCCCTTTCAACAGTCAAATAAATGTGAATTAAATGTAGAAAAGTCAACAACAAAAAAAAGAAAACTAAGAAGGTCTGCTTTCAAAGTTGATCAACATCTTTACGGAGGAGACCAACACTAATAAATACTCTTTATAAGACTGTTTTGTATGAACAGTCTTTATTTATCAATCTCAGTAACAGGATGTGTAGTATAGTCTAAATCACTCAGTCTAATAAATGGCAGTGTGTCCCTCTGTCTACGTTCCGTGTTGAACGTCCACCTCTGTCACCAGTCCTTACCCACACAGTTGTCACAGAGGGAGCAGTGGGAGGTGCGCGGTGGCCGGAACATCTTGCAGGTGAAACAGTACTTGAGCTTCACTACCTGCTGGTTGATCATCACCTCCTTGGTGCGGGGAGGGGGTCGGTAGGTGGAAGAGCCAGAGTTATCTGAGGAGGAGAGAAAGACAGGGAGGACATATCAGGAGATATAGTACACAAGGCATGTGTGTATTACTATTCTCTTGGGTACCGGAAATCCCCCAAATTCCTCACAAGGATAGTAAAACAAGGAAAATTCTCTTATTTCAGGCTTAGGTATTAGGGTTAGAATTAGAGGTCAGGGAAAATAGGATTTTGAATGGAAATCTATTTTTGGCCCGCACTAGTATAGTAAAACCTATGCTTTGTGTGCATGTGTCCATGTTGTGATCCAGGCAGTAGTAGCTTTAGGCCTAATTGCTGGCGGAGTGGTGTCCATTAAGGCAGCTTCATGGGGGAGGCAATCAATCAACACAGGCTCTGTGTAATGTATGAAAGTGCGCTGCCTGCCTGGGAGTCCCATATGCTGAGTTTAGACAGGCAGTCCGATTCTGATCTTTTTGTTTCAGTTGAGTATCAGGTTTCAGTTGAGTGATGATTTGATGTATTAGACTGGTACTATCACTACATGGCATGAGCTCATTAATAAATAGTCAAGTGTAAGGTACGTTCAAGATAACAACGGAGACACAATGTTTGATAGACAGCTGAATATTTGGCAGCTAGTCAGAACTAAGTATGATACTTTTGATAACTTTCTGGAAGTAATTCATCTGGTTTAGGGAAATAGGCCTAACCAGCAGATATGCACAACTTAGGCCTAAACCATGTTGCAGAAAGCTGAGTGGACATCACGCTCTGTCATCCTAACAGAGACACGTCACAAGAGCATGAGAATATCCCTCAATAACTTATTTTTATACTTTTGGTGCCACACAATGAAATTACTCTATTTAAAACCACAACTCCCTCTACGTGATGTGAGTTTCCACTCTACAAAAAACAGAGAGAGAAAGAGATGAAGAGAAAATGAGGGAGGGGGAGCGAGAGAGAGATGTTAGTGGCAACCCACTGCAATGGGGCCCGTGTCTTAATTTTTCACAAAATTAAACAGCAGAGTTAACTACCCACAGCAGACTGACCACCCACACAGATACAAGCAGTGCCACTAAAAGTTCAAAGACCTCTATCCATCCATACATCCCTCCCTCCCTACATGCCCGGTCAGAAGAGACTGTGTGTGGTTCAACCATTTGTTGGCTGAATAATGCATTGCTTGAAACAAAAAAAGGCAGGAAACTACCATATATGTTGCTACTACTGTGTCTCAAAAACCAGCGCAAACAAACTGGTGATAAAAGCTCAAAAAGGAGACCAGAATATGGAGCAGGAAAACAAATGGTGAACGTCTTCACAAAGCTGGGAAAGTGAGTGGGAAAGAATGTTCTTTCAGGTGTGTATGTGTTGCCCTTACCGATCTGCTTCTCAATGTCTGCGGCCTCGTCCGGTGTAGCCCGGGGCAGGATGCCAGGGTCAGTGAAGCTGGTCTGCAGGAGGGAGATGACTACAAACACAAACAGCACTCCTCCAATTGCTGGGATGAACACGGTCAGGTGCTTCAACAGGAAGGGACAGCTGTGGTGACAGGACAAAGGAAAAAGAGGACTATATTCAGCAACAATTAAAGTGGACTGTCTTATATGTTAAAACTAAGGGTGTGTTTATACTGGAAGCCCAACTCTGATATTTTGCCCAATGAATAGGCAAAAGACCTGACCTGATTAATCAAAAGACCAATGACCCCTTTTCTGCGTTAGCAAACTGCCACAAGAGGGCGATGTGCGTGCAATTTGCAGAACCCCCTCCCTGCTAATATGTAAACTGCTAGTTACAAATGCAGTAAATCCGTGTGGAGCGCAAATGGTGATCTTGAGTATTCGTTTTTCACAATCTATTCAGAATATTAATGTGCATTATCTGCGTACGATCGGGAGCGCTTCTTCAGGAAAATCTCATTAAGATTAATACTCGGAGTATTGCTTAAAAATATGAATTTACATGTTGCTTATGAGTGTATGTCACAATACTTTTGGATTATAAATTGGATTGTGAGTCGTGCATAAATGCTCTGCTTAATATAAAGTTCGTGTCATCCTCGCCAACCAATTTCATTATACTTCAAAAACACGCCAACCAGTAAAATGGCTCTTTGGCTAGCTTTGCTACAAGCCTGTCAATGAGCGTTAGCATTCTAACTAACAACTGCTGAATCCAAAACAGGTATTTTGCAACTATCACAACCAAATATAATCTTAGTGACTGTTCAAGCAATAATCAAAACAACATTGTAAGCCTAGGAGAACCCACCCCCCAAAAAATTATCATATCTTATTTCAGTGGGTGATAATACTGGCGCGCTGACTGACCATGTCAGCTTCATTTCCGCAACCAGAAATCATGCGCATAACGTAACGTTCGTGTGACGGGTACTGAAAATAAAAATCTGAATTTGGCTGACTGTTAATGCAGCCTAAAGTGTTTTGTGTAGCCTGGCTTCATTAAGGTATTTTTTTTAAATCACCAGGACAACTAAAGAGGACAAGATTGATTGCAGAGCACTGCAGCGACAATCAGGACCCTGACTAACCACATGAAGGACTTGTTCTCATTTTCAACATGAGAAACTGAAAACGCTGTCCAACACAATAGTACAATATTGCAATAGTTTCTCAACCACCAGGATCTGGTTTTAATCAACTTTCACTTTTTAATTACTACTGGTAGCATAGTCTCAGGAGATGTAACACACATTTCAGCAAGACACTTGTAAGAATATGTAATGACATGTTCTGGTATTAAAACTATTCCTCTAGTGTTGTTACCAGAATCTACTGTATTGGTTAAACTGCTAGACACACAACCAAACTTACCGTGGTTTGTTGAAACCTGTGTGGCATCATTTTAATGGCTAGGGCAAACATTTTTGTGTCAAAGCAATGCAAAAGAAAACGAGAACTTGTACTTACTCGAAAACAAAGAACAGTACAGTGGTGACCAAAATGAGGCCGAGGGTAAGTGGTAGGACACCACTTTGCTGAGCCACTATGATCCGTCCATCACAGTAGAAGCGATTCTTGCCGGGGAAAACTTCCCATTTTCTCCGTGCGGTTTCCCCCTTCTTCTCTTCCTGAACAACAGCGTGTTGCGGCGGCAGGGTCGGTGTTGGCGTTGAAAGTGCCTGCGGGTCGATTTGCTGGTATTCGCAATGTTTCATGATTTACGAAATTTTGGCGCTTCCCGAATAGAAGAGCTGTCTTGTGCTTGCCACCGCTATCTACATAGGCAGCAACTTGCTAATGTTTGCTAACTAACGTTACCTAACAATAACATCGACTAGCGTGTTGCCAGGAACGTCAGCTACAAACATGTTCCAGTACCGGTAAGTTAGTGGTGCATGTCGTCATTGAATCAACGTCACCAAGCGTATCCAGTGTATGCAAACAGTGTCCCCAAAAATCTACACTCCATGAGGAGAACAATTCGACTATGATATTATCCATCATATCGGTCTATCAACCTGAAGAACAGCAGTGTGTGTGACCCATTGCATTCGTATGACCGCTTAGCTGGCTAGGCTAACGCTCTAGCTAGGCTAACGCTACCTAGTTAGCCCAAAAATCAGTGGTGAATAGTAGCTAGGTAGAAAGCATATCCTATGCACAGCATAAAAATAGGTATCAATACCATACCAGGGTTCTGTTTGATACGGACGGTTCAATATGATCCTATTTGAAACCACCAACTCCTACACTTTCAGCCAGGCAGATGAAACAAAGTGATGTTGGAATTTCCCGGTGGTGATGTAGATGAGGGCTTTCGTCGGGAGTTTTCGTAGCTACAAATCGACGCTAACCAACTGCTGTTATACTAATAAACATCATAATCGAAATTCTCATTTATGTTGGTCTCTTGTAGTCTATTACATTCAGGAAAGCGTACAGGTCAGGCGCACTTCTTTCTATCATCCAGCGTTATGACCGAGAGGAAGCGGCGAAGCGAGAGGATTTACTCCACCCAAAATCTATCCGCGTGAGAATAAGCCCCTTTATTCCAACTGACATCACATGTATTTCCATTTCTATTGTAAAAGCAGTCCCTAGTCAATATAATATATCATATTTGGTTATGATCGCTATGGAATGTTTACGACACATTAAAATGTTGTACGGCGTTCATGATTTGCTGGCAAGGAATTACGTGGGTTAGTCAACATTTTTTCTCCTTCCCCCTTCTGACACCCAGGTGGCGACACGCATCTCTGCTTCCTCAAACTCAACCCTGATAAGACCGAACTGCTCTTCTTCCCCAGGAAAGTCTGCCCGCTCAAATACCTCTCCATCGGGGTTGACAACTCCACAGTGTCACCCTCCCAGAGTGCAAAGACCCTTGGCTTGACCCTGGACAACACCCTGTCTTTCTATGCAAACATCAAAGCGGTGACCCGCTCCTGCAGGTTCATGCTCTACAACATCCGTAGAGTACAATCCTACCTCACACAGGAAGCGGCGCAGGTCCTAATCCAGGCACTTGTCCTCTCCTGTCTGGACTACTGCAACTCGCTGTTGGCTGGGCTTCCCGCTTTTGCCGAACCACTGCAATTTATCCAGAATGCAGCAGCCCGTCTGGTTTTCAACCTTCCCAAGTTCTCTCATGTCACCCCACTCCTCTGCACACTCCACTGGCTTCCAGTAGCTTGCATCCACTACAAGACCATGGTGCTTACCTACGGAACTGCCCCTCCCTACCTTCAGTCTATGCTCAAACCCTACACCCCAACCCGAGCACTCCGTTCTGCCACCTCAAATCTCTTGGCCTTCCCACCGCTACGCTCAACCCAGTCCAAGCTCTTCTCTGTCCTGGCACCCCAATGGTGGAACCAGGTTCAGAGTCCCTGCCCATCTTCCAAAGACATCTAAAACCCTACCTCTTCAAACATTATCTTAAATAATCCTCCTCACCTTGACACACCCCCCTTCTAGCTCTGACTCAGCTACGTTATTGAGGAAAAAATGTACTTTTTATGCCTGTGATACGTGGTTGTCCCCCCTTGCTATCTTAAGATGAATGCACTAACTGTATGTCGCTCTGGATAACAGCATCTGCTAAATGACTCAAATGTAAATGAAGTTACCAGTATCTTTGCTTACACCTCAAAAGGAAAAATCCAGGTAGTCTACTTTGTTTTATGATCATATTAACCATATTAAATCATGAACAAGTGACCCAATAATGTCCATGCAAAATTACTTTTATTAAACCTAGATATTTAGAAGACTAAGTTTCTGCATCTCCATTAGTTGACTGTTGTCACTACTGTTCCTTTGGGGGGGCTTGGGCTGGTGTTGCTACTGGATGACATGAAGTCTGGGGAATCTCGCTGGAAGAGTTTACACAAGAGTTTCATCTCAGAGGCTGCCAGGGATGTGTTTGAGGTGGCTGCAGAGGGGCTTGGAGGCTTGCTGAACAAACTGTTGTTGCTCTTGACTGGACAACCCAGCAGAGCCACCATCCCACTGCTTCTACTAGTGGTCCTGGAAATGTCCAAGTCCATGGAGTTGACCACCCTTTTTAGAGAATAAGGGAAGAAAATAGAACTTTATTCGTCCATTTTGCACAGGATATTCAAAATGTTCTCTGAAACCACCAGCCCTTCAGTTGCAATTTCAGTTCCCACGTTTTCATTGCCCTGTCCGGGATTTGAATCAGTGACCTTCTGGCTATAGGTCTGTCTCTAACCTTTGGGATACCTTCCTCTTGGCAGCCTGGAGAAGTCTGATTTTCCTCCTGCTGTCCTCTTGGACAGGCTTATTATCCGTCTGGCTGTTAGTGTGGGTGGGGCGAGGAGGGGATTGGCACCAGTGTTCTGGTATTCCTACCCAACTTCACAGCAGAAGCTTTGCTTTCCTTTGTATCTGTGGAAGGATAAATACATCAGAATATTATGAAATAATATACGGTAGTCTATAGCATATTTAGCACCAAATTCAATCTAATATGAGGTGTTATGAATATCATACAGGATCGATAAAGGTATTCAGGACTCCTACCCGAGACTGCATCAACTGGAACCTGAAAAGCTCTATCCAGAGACAAGAAGCTAATGATGGATTTGGTCATCAGTATACACAGCATACTAATCAGCTCCACCCATTTCAGTTTGCTTCACGGCAAGAGCTCGGAAGGAGTCTCAGCAGTGAATCTCCTCTGAATACTGTGGCCTATGCAGGTTCTCTGTAATAGAAGAGAGAGTGATTTTATTTACAATTAGGAAACATTGCATAGTATCAATAGCGCCAAAGGCTGAATTATTTGTTTTATTATACATTTCATAATAAAAATACCATGGACTATATGGTAATTGTACTTCAAGTACAATTGATAGGACTGGATTAAACTCTTTAAAGTATTATTGTGGTAGAAGTTTAAAAAGTGTTACTTTAAATCCGTTTTAAAGTACGTTTGGTTTGGGAAAACATTATAGTAGTGGTAGTGTCTGCAGTAGTAACGGTGGTGACTGGTTATAGTTGAGAAATGTAGAATGGCCTGAACATATGAAAGTTGGTATGGTGTATCTAGCTTGAACAGTTCAAGAGTTACTGTTCGTTAGTTATTTTATGCTAATTTACATCGTTATACTTGATAAAAGTTTTAAAGAATTTGAAGTTAGGATAGCCAGAACATGTGAAAATTGGCTTGGTGTATGTAGCTGGAATGGTTTAAGAGTTACTGTTGGTGGGTTAGGTTATGCAAACGTGTGCACATTTATATAGTTAGTTATTAGTTATAGTTAGTTATTAGTTAATAACATTTTGATTTGATTTTGATTTGATTTGATTTACACAACATGCCTACCACTTTGAAGATGCAAAATATTTTTTATTGTGAAACAAACAAGAAATAAGACAAAAAACTGAACTTGAGCGTGCATAACTATTCACCCCCCCCCCCCCCCCCCAAAGTCAATACAGACACCTTTTGCTGCAATTACAACTGCAAGTCTCTTGGGGTATGTTTCTATAAGCTTGGCATATCTAACCACTGGGATTTTTGCCCATTATTCAAGGCAAAACTGCTCCAGCTCCTTCAAGTTGGATGGGTTCTGCTGGTGTACAGCAATATTTAAGTCATACCACAGATTCTCAATTGGATTGAGGTCTGGGCTTTTAGGCCATTCCAAGACATTTAAATGTTTCCCCTTAAACCACTTGAGTGTTGCTTTAGCAGTATGATGAGATCATGTGACAGATCATGTAACACTTTATTTAACTAATTATGTGACTTCTGAAGGTAATTGGTTGCACCAGATCTTATTTATGGGCTTCATAGCAAAAGGGGTGAATACATATGCATGCACCACTTTTCCATTTTATTTTGTGTATGTCCATTACATGAAATCCAAATAAAAATCATTTTAAATTACAGGTTGTAATGCAACAAAATAGGAAAAACGCCACAGGGGATGAATACTTTTCCAAGGCACTGTATCTGCCCCTTTATTTATCCTAAGGCTCTGACTTGGTGTACACGGCCCATGTTCTGAATTCTGTTGGTGTACATTTCAAAAGTGCCAAACAAATAGTTATATTCACTGTGTCCGTCCTAGCTCGCTCATTAATGTCTTAATCAAAATTACGGATTGCCTCTTATCCGCTTGTCATCCCCTTATGTCATATTTTGTACAGCTCAATTGTCATTAGAAACCACATTTGTTTAAGCAAGTCAGCCATATCAGCTGTGGTTTTTTTAAAGGCAGTAAATAAGGCCGAAGGAACTGTTTCACTGCCAGACAAGGCTTCGCTGATAGCCAGGTGTAGCAGTGGTAAGGTGTTGGGACTGCTGTTGGGACAGCTTTATGTAGGCCCTAATAGTTTGTGGGCACCGTTGCAATGTATTGTTTAGTGTTGTGTTGTGTAGCTGCTTTGCTGGCATGCATCCCACTTCTTCTTTTTTTTGTCCCACCAAGATTTACATGCTAAAATCGCCACTGATAATAATACTGTTTCATTATTTCTCATGGATCAGAAAAGTTTATATCTCGTTTGTGCACAGCATTCTCTGTAGCGGAGCGAGGTCGAATTTCAAAAGTGAAACATTGTTTGCGAGGTCAGACAGGCTGACAGCAAGGGTTATACAAACCATCACTGTTGGAAATCAAATGCAAGTTTAGAAGCAAGATTAAATAATGTGTTAATAAATGTCTTATTGCTTATAACATTGGTTGCGTGTCAGAGATAGAATGTTGGTTGCATGTTGTGTTTGGCCTTAAGATGTACAATCACACCATGCATCTATTAGCCTCACTGTGGCTGAGCTCCCTGCCATCCAGGACCTCTATATCAGGTGGTATTTTGCATCTTCAAAGTGGTAGACATGTTGTGTAAATCAAATCAAATTTTATTTTTCACATACACATGGTAAGCAGATGTTAATGCGAGTGTAGCGAAATGCTTGTGCTTCTACTTCCGACAATGCAGTAATAACCAACGAGTAATCTAACCTAACAATTTCACAACAACTACCTTATACACACAAGTGTAAAGGGATGAAGAATATGTACATACAAGTATATGAATGAGTGATGGTACAGAACGGCATAGGCAAGATGCAGTAGATGGTATAGAGTATAGTATATACATATGAGATGAGTAATGTAGGGTATGTAAACATAAAAGTGGCATTGTTTAAAGTGGCTAGTGATACATGTATTACATAAAGATGGCAAGATGCAGTAGATGGAATAGGGTACAGTATATACATATGAGATGAGTAATGTAGGGTATATAAACATTATATTAAGTGGCATTGTTTAAAGTGGCTAGTGATACATTTTTACATACATTTTTCCATTATTAAAGTGGCTGGAGTTGAGTGAGTATGTTGGCAGCAGCCACTCAATGTTAGTGTAGGCTGTTTAACAGTCTAATGGCCTTGAGATAGAAGCTATTTTTCAGTCTCTCGGTCCCTACTTTGATGCACCTGTACTGACCTCGCCTTCTGGATGATAGCGGGGTGAACAGGCAGTGGCTCAGGTGGTTGTTGTCCTTGATGATCATTATGGCCTTCCTGTGACATCGGGTGGTATAGGTGTCCTGGAGGGCAGGTAGTTTGCCCCCGGTGATGCGTTGTGCAGACCTCACTACCCTCTGGAGAGCCTTACGGTTGTGGGCGGAGTAGTTGCCGTACCAGGCGGTGATACAGCCCGACAGGATGCTCTCGATTGTGCATCTGTAGAAGTTTGTGAGTGCTTTAGGTGACAAGCCAAATTTCTTCAGCCTCCTGAGGTTGAAGAGGCGCTGCTGCGCCTTCTTCACAACGCTGTCTGTGTGGGTGGACCAATTCAGTTTGTCCGTGATGTGTACGCCGAGGAACTTAAAACTTACTACTCAGTGGGTTTTGTCCAACATGTCTCTGGACCTACTCACTGTCACAGTTATACTCTGGACCTAGTTTTGTCCCATGGATCTTAATGTTTTTCCTCATAATCCTGGACTATCAGACCACCATTGTATTACGTTTGCAATCGCAACAAATAATCTGCTCCGAACCCAACAAAGGAGCATCAAAAGTCGTGCTATAAATTCTCAGACAATCAAAATATTCCTTTATGCACTTCCAGACTCCCTCTGCCTACCCAAGGATGTCAGAGGACAAAAATCAGTTAACCACCTATCTGAGGATCTCAATTTAACCTTGCGCAATACCCTAGATGCAGTTGCACCCCTAAAAACTAAAAACATTTGTCATAAGAAACTAGCTCCCTGGCATACAGAAAATACCCGAGCTCTGAAGCAAGCTTCCAGAAAATTGGAACGTAAATGGCGCCACACCAAACTGGAAGTCTTCTGACTAACTTGGAAGGACAGTACCGTGCAGTATCGAAGAGCCCTCACTGCTGCTCGATCAACCTATTTTTCCAACTTAATTGAGGAAATTAAGAACAATCCTAAATTTATTTTTGATACTGTCGCAAAGCTAACTAAAAAGCAGCATTCCCCAAGAGAGGATGGCTTTCACTTCAGCAGTAATAAATTCATGAACTTCTTTGAGGAAAAGATCATGATCATTAGAAAGCAAATTACAGACTCCTCTTTAAATCTGCGTATTCCTCCAAAGCTCAGTTGTCCTGAGTCTGCACACCTCTGCCAGGACCTAGGATCAAGAGAGACACTCAAGTGTTTTTATCTCTTGACACAATGATGAAAATAATCATGGCCTCTAAACCTTCAAGCTGCATACTGGACCCTATTCCAACTAAACTACTGAAAGAGCTGCTTCCTGTGCTTGGCCCTCCTATGTTGAACATAATAAATGGCTCTCTATCCACCGGATGTGTACCAAACTCACTAAAAGTTGCAGTAATAAAGCCTCTCTTGAAAAATCCAAACCTTGACCCAGAAAATATTTTTTTTAAACTAATCGGCATATATCGAATCTTCCATTCCTCTCAAAATTTTTAGAAAAAGCTGTTGCGCAGCAACTCACTGCCTTCCTGAAGACAAACAATGTATACGAAATGCTTCAGTCTGGTTTTAGACCCCATCATAGCACTGAGACTGCACTTGTGAAGGTGGTAAATGACTTTTTAATGGCATCAGACCGAGGCTCTGCATCTATCCTCGTGCTCCTAGACCTTAGTGCTGCTTTTGATACCATCGATCACTACATTCTTTTGGAGAGATTGGAAACCCAAACTGGTCTTCACGGACGTGTTCTGGCCTGGTTTAGATCTTATCTGTCAGAAAGATATCAGTTTGTCTCTGTGAATGGTTTGTCCTCTGACAAATCAACTGTACATTTCAGTGTTCCTCAAGGTTCTGTTTTAGGACCACTATTGTTTTCACTATATGTTTTACCTCTTGGGGATGTCATTCGAAAACATAATGTTAACTTTCACAGCTATGCGGATGACAAACAGCTGTACATTTCAATGAAACATGGTGAAGCCCCAAAATTGCCCTCGCTAGAAGCATGTGTTTCAGACATAAGGAAGTGGATCTACGTAACATTGAAAAAATCTGAAACTTCCTGTCCAAAAATGATGCAGAAAAATGTATCAATTTTTATCTATTTATCCATAAAGCACTAAATAAACTTCAGTTAGTGCTAAATACGGCTGCTAGATTCCTGACTATATCCAAAAGATTTGATCATATTACTCCAGTGCTAGCCTCCCTACACTGGCTTCCTGTTAAGGCAAGGGCTGATTTCAAGGTTTTACTGCTAACCTACAAAGCATTACATGGGCTTGCTCCTACCTATCTTTCCGATTTGGTCCTGCCATACATACCTACACGTACCCTACGGTCATAAGACGCAGGCCTCCTAATTTTCCCTAGAATTTCTAAGCAAACAGCTGGAGGCAGGGCTTTCTCCTATAGACCTCCATTTTTATGGAATGGTCTGCCTACCCATGTGAGAGACGCAGACTCGGTCTCAACCTTTAAGTCTTTACTGAAGACTCATCTCTTCAGTGGGTCATATGATTGAGTGTAGTATGGCCCAGGAGTGTGAAGGTGAACGGAAAGGCTCTGGAGCAACGAACCGCCCTTGCTGTCTCTGCCTGGCCGGTTCCCCTCTTTCCACTGTGATTCTCTGCCTCTAACCCTATTACAGGGGCTGAGTCACTGGCTTACTGGTGCTCTTCCATGCCGTCCCTAGGAAGGGTGCCTCACTTGAGTGGGTTGAGTCAGACGTGATCTTACTGTCTGGGTTGGGCCCCCCCTTGGGTTGTGCCGTGGCGGAGATCTTTGTGGGCTATACTCGGCCTTGTCTCAGGATGGTAAGTTGGTGGTTGAAGATATCCCTCTAGTGGTGTGGGGGCTGTGCTTTGGAAAAGTGGGTGGGGTTATATCCTGCCTGTCTGGGGGTATCATCGGATGGGGCCACAGTGTCTCCTGACCCCTCCTGTCTCAGCCTCCAGTATTTATGCTGCAGTAGTTTATGTGTCAGGGGCCTAGTTATATCTGGAGTACTTCTCTTGTCTTATCCGGTGTCCTGTGTGAATTTAAGTATGCTCTCTCTAATTCTCTCTTTCTCTTTCTTTCTCTCTCTCGGAGGACCTGAGCCCTAGGACCATGCCTCAGGACTACCTGGCATGATGACTCCTTGCAGTCCCCAGTCCACCTGGCCGTGCTGCTGCTCCAGTTTCAACTGTTCTGGCTGCGGCTATGTTCTGTTATAATCTCCACCCGGCACAGCCAGAAGAGGACTGGCCACCCCTCATAGCCTGGTTTTGGCCTTTCTAGGGAGTTTTTCCTACCCACCGTGCTTCTACACCTTCATTGCTTGCTGTTTGGGGTTTTAGGCTGGGCTTCTGTACAGCACTTTGAGATATCAGCTGATGTAAGAAGGGCTGTATATATACATTTGATTTGAAGCACGGGGCTCAACTTCTCTTTTTTTTTGGTCCCCTGGCTACAACGCTGTGAAGCAAACCTGTGAAGCACATGCGCAGATATCGTGTGAGAGTGAAGTCACACTACAGTATGAAGATAGGCAGAAACTGCTTCTCCAATAGAAATCCCCAATCACACTTGTCGGTGATATCATGGAGACGTTGGCTAATCTAAACTCATGCGTAGGAACACGTCATCGGTTCTAACTGTTAAGATAAATAACACATTTGAAGACAATCATGGTAGCAATAATGTATTCTAATACACCAGATGTGTCCTTGAACCAATTATTTTAAATCGCACACAGAAGAAGTTATAAGAATAGTTTAGTTGCTAATGGCAGCCTGCAATACCCCAGTTGGCATTGAACTTACATTTGTCAATGAGAGGGGGCAGCACTGAGCAAGCCTGCAAATGTCACTTCCTGGAGTAGTTCAAACTGCAAAAGTTGTCTCCATGAGACGCCATCTTAACCAACTTCATTTGGCTTCAATATGCTGTTGAATCTTCATATAGGAATGGTGTCACGTGATCGATGGTTTTTTGTCCATTCATATACATAGATGCAGGATGAAGAGCAATAACTATCTCCTGCATTGTGGGAGGCTCTATTGTCAACCAATCATTAGGGTGTTTAGTTTGACCCACGCAAATGTGACCAAAGACCTGATTGAAACTGGAACCAACTGTGGAATGCTGTGTTTGGTTTTCACCAGGCATAATGGGACCCATGTCATGCAAAAATGTATTATTTTGACCAGGGGCACAACTTTGGTTTAGAAGTGAGGAGGATATATCTAATTTTTGTTTTTCTTCAGTCAGATAAACACTCCAAACAGCAGTCAAGCATGGTGGTGGTAGTGTGATGGTTTGGAGATGTTTTGCTGCCTCAGGACCTGGACGACTTGCCTTAATTGATGGAACCATGAATTCTGCTCTGTATCAGAGAATTCTACAGGAGAACGTCAGGCCATCTGTCTGAGCTGAAGCTGAAGCGCAGCTGGATCATGCAGCAAGACAATGATACAAAACACACAATCAAGTGTACATGAAAATGGTTCAAGTCCAGACCTAATCCCAATTGAGATGTGGCAGGCCTTGAAATTAGCAGTTCCTGCTTGAAAACCCACAGATGTCGCTAAGTAAGAGCAGTTCTGCACACAAGAGCGGTCCAAAATTCCTCCACAGCGATGTGAGACTGATCAACAACTACAGGAAACATTTGGTTGCAGTCATTACCGCTAAAGGTGGCACAACCAGTTGAGTGTAAGGGGGGGGGAATTACTTCTTTTTTTTTTTACACAGGGAAATTGGGCATTTCATAACTTTAATTAAATTAAAATAAGTCTTTTTTTGTTATTTGTAAACTCAGGTTCACTTTATCTAATATTATGTTTTGGTTGAAGATCTTAACATTCAGTATCAAGACTAAAATCAGAAAGGGGTCAAGTACTTCTCCCCGGCACAGTATATGTATAAATTAATGTGATACTTGAGGCACTCTCACTAATTAATTGTACAATGTACACACATATATTCAGTTTGTGAGTGTGATATGTGGAGACATGTTAATTTCGACAAAATAAAGAACAACTTTTATAAACAATGTCAACACTGCCATGTTGCACTGAGCCTTGCTATTGGAAAATCACATCAGTGTCTGATTTTCAGCTGTCGCAGATGCACTTCCCCCGACTTCAGTGCTCGACTTTTGTCTAGTCAGTTGCTTTTGATTTACCACTCAAAAACAAGCTCAATATCGCCGGTGCTGCTCATGGAAACGTCAGTTCAGTCTACTTTTAAGCAGTGTACTGGCCTCTACGGTACTAGAACTTGGCTGAACCCAATTTGAGGTAGCTAACAAAAGCCTTATGAGTTGAAGGTAGATAGAACTGTACATACAGGAAGTGTGCTATGCTCAATCTCATAACACACAATCAGCAACCTCTAGGAGATTATCAACTATACACATGGTAGAGATCACTAGCATTGTTTAAAAAAATATATATATGCCTCAACTTGACTACAGCAGAGATCCTAAAATCCAAAAGACGTGTGGCACACTGTAGCAAAACGCTTTGTAACGGAAAACGCTTTGTACAAAATGAGGAGTTTCTGCCCTGTTTCGGCCCGTTCAGATCCTAGTGAATACACCTGTGGTGTATGACTGCAGGGCCACCAATAACAGACACATTCAAAAGCCCATCGTAAATAAATCCATCAAACGTCTTACGAAGATTTAATGTACATTTATTCGTAACACGTGGAACATATAGTATAAAGATTTCATAATGAAGAAATTATATTCATTAAGCCAAAAAAAGGAAAAAAAAATAGGAATTTACATCAAGTCTTTAGCTACATCGTCTGAAATACAAATATGCAGAATCCATATCACTGGAAAAACAAATGAACAAAATTCAAACGGTTTATTTCTTCATCAGGGGTCTTGCTTTGCTTTGATGTAGGAGCTGAAATGGAACTGTAGCAGACATGGTATGGTTTCTGTCATGTTAGGCTCAGTGGTACTGGAGACAAACTTGATCAGTGTGTGTCGTGGGGGTGTGTGTGGGAGTGGGATGAGACGTTGCGAGGGAGTCCCAGCAGCGGAGTCCCTGTAGCGAGAGACAGGCGGGTGGGTCAGGGGTGAGGGTTAAAAGGTCATTCCATGGCGAACTTGATGCAGGGAATTTCACTTGAGTGTAACCTTTAATTCATCTAAGATTAAAAATGGTGAAGAGCAACAGAAAGGTTAGAGAGAGGTGTAATGTACAACATCATATATACACAGCAGTCGGGACTGAGTCTAAAGTAGAGGAGCAGTCCTAAAAGGTGACTTATTTTATAAGGGTCAAGTCATACAATCGAGGGACAAAGAAGAGGTCGGGGTGTTGTAAGGTTCACGATACTTTGGGGGGAAAGCCTTTTGTCATCTCTCTCAGTTCAACATTTAACTAAAATCATTTTTAAAAACTACAGTTTGCTGCCAAGCCAGCGTATCTCAGTGTGAAACAGTATTATTACAGTATGTTTACAGTTGTTTTTAAGGTGTACAGTACAGGGGGAAAAAAGTCCTACAATCTACTGCACAGGCCTCCCCGTTGAAGATGTCCGTCTGTCTGTTCACAGCTGATAACCTGGGTCGTGTAGGGCTGAATAGATAGCGTCCAAGTTACAGCAGTATACCAAACCAGAGTCCAGGAGTCTGTTTCACCGTACATGAACCAAAAACAGGTTTTCCCTGTCCATGCCCGCCCTGCTCACCACCAACTCCAAGGGAGGAGAACCCGGGCACATATATCCCCCAAACTCACTGTAAACGAGACAGCAACTTTGGTTACAGTTTTTATGTTTTATTTTTTTGTGTCCATTTTTTTTAAATCTTTTCATTAAAAAAGTTGTTTCCCGCCGGGCAGCGCTCTCCCTCCCTCCCAAGCCAGGGTCCCATTTCATCTGTTTTATCACATATCCACGTTAGTTTCTCAGTTTCCGTGTTCCAGAATGTTTAACTCCACCGCTACTTCAGTAAATCTGTCCTTTAAGTGAGAACCAGGGGGGTAGAAAGGACAGACAGTGGAATCCGAGGTGATTTTGCATAAATTAAAACTAGGACAGTCAGTTTTGCTCTTAGTTCTCCCACTCGACACACAAAAAAAATAAGGGTGGGGTGAAGAACGGGGTGGGGGAACAGAAAGAGAAAGCGAAGCTGAAACCCCCACGGCTGTCATGACTGGCCAATCAGAAAGAGTACGTCACAGATCACATGGGACACCAGAGAGTTCATGAGTGGTGAGACAGAGATGTCCAGTAGGCGGGACTCGTACAGGGTGAACTCTGAGTGGTTCTCCTCCACCTTAGCCATGGCGTGCAGGGCGCGGGCCGCTCGCCGCATCATGTCCACACTGGTGGGCTCAAAGTGAGCCCCCTGTAGGTGCATCAGGGAACTCTGGCTCTGCTGGTACTGCGTGGCTGCTAGACTGTCCTCCAGGAAGCCCAGGAGGTTACCAACGCTGGCCTTCTGCACGGCGATGGCCCTGGCCGCCATGCTGTCTCCCTGGGCCAGGTTGGCCAGTAAGACCACAGACATCTCCCTGCAGACAGCCACCTTCCTCTCCCCGACCAGACGCACCAGCGTCCCGTACAGCTTCTCCAGCCGGCTGAATGGAGGCGTGGCCAGGATAAGGTCCACGTTGTTGTCCTGGATGCTCAGCTTGCTGAGGGTCTCCAGCACCAGTCTCTGGGGGGATAGGGCCCCGTGGGGCCCCAGCATGGGGAAGGGGTCCAAGGCCTCAGCTGAGGGACAAACAGCCCAGTGGAGCAGGCCATCCAGCAGGGGCAGACAGATGCTCTCTGGGTAGATGGACAGGTCCAGTTGGCCGGAGATGTTAGCCAGAGTGACCAGGCAGTTCTCCCTGAGGACCTCCAGACAGTCCCACCACCATTCGTCCCTCTCACAGCTCACCCCCTCGTCCTCCTCCTTCTCGTAGGTGACGGGGGCCTGTTTCCTCTCTGGGTGACGGTGGTGGAGCAGGACCAGACGGCCCAGCAGCAGCAGCAGCCCTGGGTGTTTGGACATCTCCAGGTCGTTGCCGGGGATGAAGGAGAGCGATCGAACAATGTTGGAGACGCAGATGCAGCGGCGAGCCAGGGCATCCTGCCAGTCTGACAGCGTGCTCAGTGGGGTCTCGTCCTTGCTGTGAGGCTCGTCCTCCAGGATGGTGATGTTGCGTCGGCTCTGCTGCGCCTGGCGGATGGAGAACAGGAACTGTCCCCCGCTCTCCTTCTGCTCCTCGGCTGCTCCTCGCACCGCCTCCTCCGTCACCGAGCCCGGCCGGGCCGACAGCACGTCGTCAATGGTGGCGGTGACCGGGGCAGGTGTGGTTGGGGCGGAGGTCTTGGTGGTCTTCTCTGCAAGGGAGGTGGTCTGCTGCTTGCCAGGCTTGGTCTTCTCAGGGTGTTCCGACACAGTCACGGCAACCTTCTTCCTGCTCTCGGTGACTGACGGTGGCACCCGTTTCCGCTGCTTGAGGAGGTCGGACCGGCTCTCGAAGTGGGTCTGGATGTGTTCCGTGGTGTCCCCCCCGCCGATACTCCAGTGGATCAGTCCGCTGTCAAAGCTCTGCCGCCGGCCTAGTTTACTGGAACGGCAACCGGGGAAGGGGTCTTTCTTACGCACCATCTTGATGGGCAGCTTGTCGAACTTACTGGCCTGTTTGGGTTTCTCCTGGGAGAGGCTAGAGTCCTGAGGGGCTGGGGAGGAGGAAGAAGACTCTCCTCCTTCCCTTTCCTCCTCTGCTGTCAACTTCTCCGTTGTGGATTTCTCCTCTTTCCCCACCCCCTCCTGTTTCACCTGGACCTGCTGCGACGAGGTGGTGGTGTCTGTGTTGCTTTTCCTCTCCTCCTCCTCCTCTTCGTCATCCTCTTCTTCTTCCTCGTCCTCCTCCATGTCCTCCTGCTCAGGTAGCTCTTCATCAGAGCAGTCTTCGTCAGCAGTATGCGGGTCGATGAGCATCCTCTGGCCAGGGTCTCCCACCTCATACTCCTTCAGGATGCCAAAGATCTCGATGAGGCAGCGTCTGAAATACTCCACTACCAGCTCCAGGAACCCAGGCAGCTGAGGAGACAGGATATGACAGGACAGGCTGTAATCATGCATGAATTCTTTATTCAGAGATGTGACAACCTAGAACATCTGATTGGAGGATAATGTCAGGCAATACATAGATATTTGAAAGTTTTATTAGAATGCTTCTTAAAGAAAAACACTATCATCTGGTAAAAATGTTTAATTCTAAGGCCTGTTGTTGTAACTCACCTGGCAGAGGTTGAAAGTAGAAATGCTGTTGTCATCATACAGTAGAATATTAATGGTGTCCAAGGCCCAAGTGCTCTCAGCTAGTAAGCCTGACTTCAGTGACATCATCACTCTCCAGGCCTCTGGGGTGCCTGAGAGAACACAGCAGAAAATACATCAGTGACTGATACAGGAGGATGGCACCACTTTACTAGCATTACATACCTTTTTTTATCCATTAAAGTAACATAAAATTGATCAGAAATACAGTGTAGACATTGTTAATGTTGTAAATGACTATTGTAGCTGGAAACTGCTGATTTTTAATGGTATATCTACAGAGGCCCAATATCAGCAACTATCACTCCTGTGTTCCAATGGCACGTGTTAGCGAATCCAAGTTTATCATTTTAAAAAGCTAATTGATCATTAGAAAACCCTTTTACAATGTTAGCAGCACAGCTGAAAACTGTTGTTCTGATTAAAGAAGCAATAAAACTGGCCTTTTTTTTTAGTAAATGAGTATCTGGAGCGTCAGCATTTGTGGGTTCGATTACAGGCTCAAATGGCCAGAAACAAAGAACTTACTTCTGAAACTTGTCAGTCTATTCTTGTTCTGAAAAATGAAGGCTATTCCATGTGAGAAACTGCCAAGAAACTGAAGATCTCATACAACACTTCACAGAACAGCGCAAACTGTCTCCAACTAGAACAGAATGAGTGGGAGGCCCCGGTGCACAAATGAGCAAGAGGACAAGTACATGAGTGTCTAGTTTGAGCAACAGACGCCTCACAAGTCCTCAACTGGCAGCTTCATTAAATAGTACCCGCAAAACACCAGCCTCAACGTCAACAGTGAAGAGGCGAGTTTGCGCTGTTCTGTGAAGTACACAGCGTTGTACGAGATCTTCATCTTCTTGGCAATTTCTTGCATGGAAGCCTTCATTTCTCAGAACAAGAATAGACTGACAAGTTTCAGAAGAAAGTTATTTGTTTCTGGCAAGTTTGAGCCTGTAATCAAACCCACAAATTCTGATGCTCCAGATACTAGTCTAAAGAAGGCCAGTTGTATCGCTTCTTTAATCAGGACAACAGTTTTCAGCAGTGCTAACATAATTGCAAAAGGGTTTTCTAGTGATCAATTAGCCTTTTAAAATGATAAACTTGGATTAGCTAACACAACGTGCCATTGGAACACAGGAGTGATAGTTGCAGATAATGGGCCTCTGTAGGTCTATGTAGATATTCCATAAGTATTACTATTCTTTTTATTATACATTATTTATTATTATAATTTTTTTTAAATCAGCCGTTTCCAGCTACAATAGTCATTTACAACATTAACAATGTCTACACTGTATTTCTGATCAATTTGATATTATTTTAAAGGACAAAAAATGTGCTTTTCTTTCAAAAACAAGAACATTTCTAAGTGACCCCAATGTAAGTGACTTTGTGCAAAGGGTCTGCTAACATTTAATGTCCTGAAAATGGCAAATTTGCGTACCGATGTCTTTCATGGTGAGTCTTCCTCTGGGTTTGAGGATGGGTTGGGAGGCCTCCACCGACCCTGGGGGGAAGGATATGTCCCGCCTGATGAGAGGGGGCTGCACAGGGGCCTGGCCTATGTGGGAAGCAGGCACGGGGGGCCCCGCCTTCTGCATCTTGATGCCGGAGTGCATGTAGGGCGACTTGGAGGGGGACGTCCGGCTCTCCATGGGGCGGGGCATGGGGGCAGGACTGGACACCTGGGATATGTGGTTCTGGGAGCTCTGATAGTTGGACTGCAGAGGTCTGGACATGGGGGGACCCGAGCCCCCCGGCCCGTAGGGGGGTTGTCTCTGGTTGGGGTGTCCCGGCCACTGGCCCTCGTGGTTAATCCGCTGGTCTGCCCCTGGCATCATCTCCTCAGACCGGTTCATGCCGTGGTACCCCTGGGGGGGCCCCTGGCCAGGTCCCGGAGGCCCCTGGCGGTTGGGGTAGTTGGGGTAGCCCATCTCGTTGCGTCCCTGCCACATGGGGCACTGAGGGCCGTCAGGGGCCGCCTGCATTGGGCTGCCCATCATTTGGGGAGGCATGGGGGACTGGGAGTTTGGGACACCGCTAGAGGGCCCCCGGTCTCGGCCGAAGGGGAAGGGGAACTGGCCCTGGGGGCCAGGTGGTCGGCGGTCGGAGCCAGGGTAACCTGTGTTGTACTGATTGTACATGTCCTGTTGGCCCTGGGGGGCCCCAGGGGGCTGGGGCCCTGGCTGCTGCTGACCGCTGAAGGGGACATTGTACATCCCATCCCCCTCGTGACGCTTCGCTGGGGGACCGTAGGCCCCGTCGCCTGGAGACCGCTTATAGTTCTGAAGACAGTAACATTGTTAGCATCTCAATATCAAAACAATAGTATTGATTATGAATTCAATACATTTCAAGTTAAATATATATATATCTCATCCCACATTCATTACATGGAAGTTATACTGATAAATGTAAGTCCATTTTAACTCCACATTTACAAGGCTTCTGAAGCAGATATGAGTATACAAAGAGAGCAGTGGACAAAATGTTCTTACCGGTTGTTGCTGTGGAAACATTCCTGGCTGCTGATTGGGGTAGGGGCCACCAGGTGGCGCTCCTTGGCCAGGATACTGATTACCATAGGAATCATGCCTGAAACAACAAGGTAAACAAACTAACACTTTGGCTATTGAAATGCAGCAGAACTTAACTCAAATAAACTACACAGAAAACACAAAATAAGACAACGTAAACGTTTGAATAGATAACATAAGCTCACACCGAGATCCACACCTTCTTGACAAAATACAGTAATTATTTAACATGTATAAGATCCATTATGTGACTTAGCCCAGTTTGAGGTACTGACCGCTGCACCGGTGGGGGTCGGCTGGGGGAGTACATCCCCGAATCGGCCCCTGAAGGCATCAGGTTGGGCTGGGGGGCTCCAGGACCCATACTGCCGTCAGGACCCATCCCTGGTTCCTGTCTCCTGTCATATCCAGGTACATAGGGGTACTGTTGTCTCTGACCCATCTGCATGTTGGGGACCATGGGCCCTGGGGGGCCTCTGTTGAACTGCCCCTCCACACCACTGTTAGGGCCCAACGCTGGAGTCATGAATTGCTCTCCAGCTGCAGAGACACAAAGAGTTCTGGTTAAACACTAAACAGTGTCTCAATATTGAACGGGACAAGTCTGTCTAGGCCACTTAGCAGGTGGTTAAAACCCCCCACAACCCACAAAGCCACAGTCTTAACCAGCTGAGCCATGCATGATCACACTGGATTATAGACAATATACTCCAAGTCTTCGTACAGTATTCTTCTACAATTTCCTATGACCTCCAAATAAAATGTCTAAAAACCAGTTAACCCACTGCTCACCTTTCCTCATGCCACCAAAGGGGTCCTTGTTGGGTTCATAGGGCCCCATGCGCCCCATCATCTCCGGACCACCCATCCCAGGCTGGTAGCTGTTAGGGGTCATAGAGTTCCGTCTGGCAAACGCCGGGTCGCCCCCGTCTGCAAACGGGTCCTGCAGCCTATAGGGAAGCAAGAGAGAGTTAATTACCCACACAATAAAAAAAAAGCTAAATAGAGTTTTCAATTGTGTTAATGAGTTTGCTTCCCCTTGAATGGAAAAATCTCTTCTGTTTTTGTTACCAACACTTCTTCGGTGGAAGGAGGAAGGGTAGGAGATTGTTGTCAGGTGTGGTAGAGAGTGATGTTTTGAGACAGTAGTAGAGAGTATCATAGGTACCTGACTCCTGGCATGGGGGGTATCTGGCTGTGAGGGGTGGAGACTGGGGTGGGGGGCTTCAGGTCCCCCCCCTCCGCCATGGAACTACTGGTAGACTGGGGGGTCTGGGGGCCCTGCAGAGATCCAGACCCAGCTGCAACACACAGTAGAAATACACACATTTTAGGCACACGTCACGGGGCTAAATCCCACACAGCCTCAGTGGTAGTAGAGGCTCACAGTGAGAGATAGAGAGACCACCTTAGCAGTGTTGAGGCTAAACCTCTCTCAAATCCCATGCTGCACACACAGTGCACAGAGGAGTCAGGCTGGCTTTGGGAATCCTACATCTCAGCATGCCTAGCTGCCGGCATCACCAAGTCACCAGGAAACAATGATCTAAAGTCAGCCTCTGTCAGATTACCACATGGTCCAGTGTGTTTGTGTTGCATGGCATGGGGGGGGGGGGCTCTCATCAGATTACCACATGGTCCAGTGTGTTTGTGTTGCATGGTATGGGGGGGGGGGGGGGGGCTCTCATCAGATTACCACATGGTCCAGTGTGTTTGTGTTGCATGGTATGGGGGGGGGGGGGGGGGGGGGCTCTCATCAGATTACCACATGGTCCAGTGTGTTTGTGTTGCATGGTATGGGGGGGGGGCTCTCATCAGATTACCACATGGTCCAGTGTGTTTGTGTTGCATGGTATGGGGGGGGGGGGGCTCTCATCAGATTACCACATGGTCCAGTGTGTTTGTGTTGCATGGTATGGGGGGGGGGGGGGCTCTCATCAGATTACCACATGGTCCAGTGTGTTTGTGTTGCATGGCATGGTGGAGCTCTCGTCAGATTACCACATGGCCCAGTGTGTTTGTGTTGCATGGCATGGGGGGGCTCTCGTCCTTTGCCCAGCTCACGCCTTTCTGATGAGTCATGTGTTCCATTCATTAACTGACACAAACACACACACAGGAGGTCATTGGCAGGTCACAGTTATTCACATTTTCTCACTTGTCACATACAGCACTGCTCACATCAGTCAGCTGGAGGGAAATCCCTGCCCCTCTCCCTCCCTCCCCTGGGGCAGGGATTTCCCTCCACTACAGCTGAAGAGAAGGGAAGGAGGAGGGGGGCAGAATCTCAGGGAGGGAAAAAAAGAGCAGTCAAGGGAGGGAGCAAAAAAAAAAAAGTGTGTCACTTTACACACACACCCACCTCTCTTCCCATTCATCATTTTCTGGCTCAGCACAAAGCTCCGGGGAGGGAGGGAGAGGGTGTCTGAAGCCGTGGGCCAGGAACCAGACACCAGGCACTGTAGTAGTATTAGCAGCAGCAGCTAGTAATGGAGGTATCAACAGACAATCCCCCTTCATCCTCATCCCTTTCCGCCCCCCAACTCCCTGACTCCTCACCCACCATCCCCCCAGCACTGACTCTCTGCCACCAGATATGACTGACTATCCTTGGCTTGGCCAGACCAGACCAGACCAGCAGAGCAGACTGCTGAGGAGCACGTGGCTGGTTCTGGCATCATGTCATCATGGTGTGTCTGCCAGGCAGGCTGGGCGATACCAGAGACCAGCCTCTCCAAAACAAATAGCATTTAGGGTGAGAACACCAACAGAACACAACACCCCCCTAATGAGAGAAGCAGCGTAGGGCAGATGACTGAGGGCATCCCCTTTAACCTCCAGCATTAGACGATGAGGAACCACAGAACAAACACACACGGTCTGCGCCTCTCATAGACAACCACAGGACTGCCTCAGCATACCAATATGTTTAGAATAAACTGAATGAGTGTTTGTGGCCTGAGGCGGCAGAAGGACGTTGACATCCAGGACACGACACATACCAAACAGACCAACACATACCAGGCTAAAGGACAAGTCGACCCCGCCCCTTGTCTTTACACACACACACTTTGGTGTGCCAGGAAGTATTCTCCCAGATATGCTCATGAAACTGTCAGAGAACACCACACACACACTCGTGACTTACTACCTTGGCAACGCTATCACTTATCAGCCAAAACAGCGGTGATTTAGAGAAGGTGGCGTCTCATACAGAGATGACAAAACAGTGTTGGAAGATTGCCTTTAAACTTTAAAATGAATAGGATACAGTAAAATATGCTAGTTCATGGCCCAGTTATATGGGGCGAGGAGGGAAACGAGAGATCCATGTGATAAATAGAACAGTAACCAACCGCAAGAGACTGGAGAAGTGAAACATTCTTTCATTCATTCATTCCAGTTGAATCAATGCGACTATAAGTCAACCTGAACAGAGTCGGTATGGGAGGGAGGGGACGTAAAGGTTTAGTTTGACTGTCCGGCACTGACATGGGCTGGGGGGCTGATGCACACGCACAACACTGACCTGGGCTGGGGGGCTGATGCACACGCACAACACTGACCTGGGCTGGGGGGCTGGATCTTGGGCTGGGTGGTCTTTTTGGCGTCGATGAAGAGATCCGGGGGCGGGTCCTCGCCACGTTCGATCTTGCACTCGAAGGCGTACAGACACTGGATGTACTGCTTCTTCAGAGAGCTGGCGGCGCTGCTGGACGTGCCCACGTTCAGGTTGGTGGACAACTCCCTCCACTTCTTATTCTTGTTCACCTGGTGGGCGGGCGGAACGAGGAGAGCTTACAACACCACAGAGCTCCCAAACAGTCCAGACTAGGTAACTATGTGTTCATAAAACAACTCTACATTTCTGTAGAAACATTAAGTGACGATAAGACAAGATTATCAGGCAAATGATGACACGTCGGTATACTAAAACACACAGATAAAGACACACTAAACACCAAGTACTGCAAAACCGGTATCCCACTGACCTGTGTGAGGCCTCCTATCTCTTTGACCGAGACGTAAAGTCGGAAGAGGTCCAGAGGTTTGCGTCCCACGGCGGGAAGGTTGGTCATGCCCGTGGCCTTCTCCTCAGTGAACGCCAGATACCGGTCTACCCACGTCCTCCTCTCCGGCTCTGGACCCAGCTCATACAGACGAGTTATCTTCTCATTGGTCGTCGTCGAAGAGTTTGACTTCTGAAAGAGGGAAATGGGAGGAGGAAGAGGTGAGGATTTGGCTTGATATTCACCATTGACATCAACTTACTTCCACTCACCAAGCCACAGTAGTAGAATCCCAATACTAGGTCAGCCATATTGAGTGTGCCCATGACGTTACCAGTCAAAGTGCCATGGTCAGAGGGGCTTTGACCTTTCTAGGGATTCTATTTCTATGCACAAACACAACCATGCAGCGCTTTCATTCTGACTGTATCATTCAGTACCACAAAGTCGGTGACCACAAACCTTCTTTACCTTCTTGGTTTCAGGTTTGGGCGTGCCGTCCACCTTGTTGTTCATCTTCTGGGCTGGGTTCAGTTTGACATCGATGCCAAACTCAGGGCTAGGAACAATGCCTGGCAGAAGGAGAACAAATGTTGCTTATTAGTTAAGTAACATTTCAATCCAGTTCATTGACAGTTCTATACAATTTCAAATATCACGTCAGATGATATGCCAAGAGCAAAAATGTTGTCCACTTGAGTTTGGTGATAATAAAATGTCGAGACGCAACAGATTGGATATGTCCTCCAGACTCACCAGGTGTGTTGTTGGCCATGTTCCCTCCCATGGGCCCTCCTCCATAGGGTCCTCCCTGGTTCAACATGCCCTGCATGCTGTTGATGGCCCCCGGCCCCGGGCCGTACGGAGACCCTGCTCCCATCATCCCCTGGGGCATGTTGGGGGGGTAGCCTGGAGGCCTGAGGGGGGGGCAACATAAAACCATTCACAATGGTTACGATACATGACACAGTAATAAAACATATGCGGAAGAATACCGTCGGATGACAACCTCATAACGAAAACGCATTCAAAATAGCTTCTGACGTTTCTAAATTGGATGTTCGTCAATGGGAAAATATGGCAGTTTATTCCATTTCCTGACAAGTTTCTGTTTTGGAGATATGAATAATCTTTCACGAACAAAACCAACTAAATGTCTGAATACTGTATTTCTCATCCCTCCCTTTTCTTAGAGGCCCACATCTGCCTAAAATCCCTTGTTATCTCCATCCCTTTTTTCCCCTTCCCTCTCTGCTCAACATCCTCAGTGGACACCTGGGTTGTGTTCAGTAGGGTACACTCTTATAAAAAAAGTATTCAAAAATAAAAATAGTATTTCCCTCTGTTTCAAAACGTCTTACCTCCTGATATACCCGTCTGGGTCTCCAGGCTTCTCCGTGCGCCCGTCTGCCTGTCTGCCTGTCTGGAACTGTTTCTCTGCTCTGAGCCTCAGCTGACTGAACAACGGTGTGAGCTTTCCTCTCTGTCCCTGTGTTCTGTGTTACCCTGCCTGACTGGTAGACTGAATGGGCTCACACTGGACCTCACCCGCTGGGAGTGGGAAAGATCAAACAATGAGGTTCTTTCCAACAAAGAGATGAACCATGTAACACTGAATGGCACGCGAATCTGTCTCCTAAAGCAGCAATACTGTGTCGTTGAGTGCAGACCAGACGGCCTACCTGTTATGTATCGAGTTAGCTCCGGGGCCACCGTGGTGCATGGCGGAGGTTGCATCCGGAGGGCCCCCGGGGACCTTCCTGTTCATGCCTGGAGGGGGACACATCCCAGAGGTCACCTGTGGGGGCATGCCAGGGCCCATATTGGGGCCCATCCCAGGGCCGTAGGGGCGAGCACCCATCTGACCTGGACCCATCCTGCCGGGGGGCATGCCTGCGTACGGCGCCCCACCAGCCTGGCCTGACATAGGGTTCATGCCTCCTGGACCTCCAGGATAGTTGGCGTTGGGCATGCCACTGTAGCCAGGCTGTCTGGGATAGCCTGGAGGGTGGGGAGAGAGAGATACATCAGGTTCTAGAGGGCATATGTCATTTGTCCATGTAGTACCTCCCTATTTCACCATTTCCAAACATCTTATTTTAATTGAATACAACCCAGGTCTTACTCTAACAGAGTAAGGCATTCTAATTCTAAATAAGAAAAAGGACTTAACAGCTGGGCCTACTATTTGAGTTTGGAGGAGGTGGTTTGGATTCAAGCAGATATATCAATACCTGTGGTGTATCTTTAGGCCTGTTGTATGCAGCCTGTGGTGAACCTAGACCTAGTCTGCCTCAAAAACCTTCTAGCCTCCGGCATATAGAAACCTGCCTGGGAGTTTCAGTGGTCCACGTCTAAATTTAACTCCACAGATATGGTCGGTCTCTGTTCTGACAGGCAAGCTGATGAAACATGGTGTAGACGCTGGGCTAGAGTCTGATTCGATGACTAATCTATCTCCATACTTCTTCAAAAACAGTGAAAAAAGCCCTCTGAGGGAGAGAGCTAGAGAAAATTACACGTTTTACATTTCATCCTACATTTAAAATGCAGCTTCAAAGGGTTCACTGTATCTAAGCTACGAAACGCTGTGACGGTTGTAGGACGACAATTTAAAAATCTTTTGAAAGATTAGAATGTTCTGATCTTTTTCAACGGGCCAGAAAGCAATGCTAGGCTATAAAAGAGGACAAAAAGGAGAGTACAGTGCTCCTACTATCCCGACAATCAATGGCTTTACAATCAGGACGAGCCACGTGTGTATGTTACAGCAATAGCACTTTAAAGCAGGAAAGGGAGCACGTGGCTCCTACTACCGCGCTAAGATCGAGAACAGGAGGATCGTATGTTCCCTGTTGACACTTATTTCCCCTTTTCTTCTCCCACTCCTTTCACTAAGCCGGGAGAAAATCATTCAGCAGCTCTTAACGGACATCATTAAAGGGATACTTCGGGATTTTGGCAACGAAGCCCTTTATCTTCTTCTCCCTGCTTATCCCATTATAACCAAGGTGCTTCAGAATGCAGCCTTCCATCACGCGGAGCGGCAAAACACTTTGCGTAGCTGCCACCGGTTTGTATGAGGTCTACATAGTTGTGAACGTATCTTCCTAACATTCATTTAACCAGGTTAGTCTCCTTTTCAAGGAGACCTGGAATATTTAGGCCGGTCATTAGATTTTTTATTGAACTAGGCAAGTCAGGCCAACCTACAAGGTCAGCCATAGTAGTGTGGCGCCCCTGGAGCAAGTTAGGGTTAAGTGCCTTGCTCAAGGACACCGACAGGATTTTCACCTAGTTGGCTCGGGTATTCGAACCAGCGACCTTTCGGTTACTGGCCCAACGCTTTAACCACTAGGCTATCTGCCGCCCCATTCAGCTGGACAGAACCAACCTGATGACTTCATTGTGTACGAGCTGTGTGTACGGGGCCTCACCTTGTGGTCCGTACTGTCCACCCTGAGGGCCGTAGTTCCCCATGGAGTTGTTCTGAGGGTAGGGCCCCATTCCAGGATGCATCTGGCCTCCCGACGACTGGCGGGGGGATAAGGCGGAGCCAGGTTGCTGCGGCGACCCGTACGGAGGCATCTGGGGGTTACGCATGTACACTACAAAAGAGAGAGCGTGAGATGGAGGAGAGGAAAAGTTAGCTACACTCTTTCATTCACACACAGCAGCCATAGAAGAGTCGTTTTCGTCTCCTAAAAGCCCATCGAGGGACAGGTGTTGAAAGACAATCTGTCCAAACAAACTAGAAATAAGCAAGTTTGATTTGTCGATCGTGCAGGCTGCAGTCGCCTGCGCCAGGGTAGTCGATCTAAAACACGACCCCTCTCTTATCCTACTCACCCCTGTCCTGGCCCATGGCTGACTGGTTCATGGATGAGTGGATGCTGTCTGAATGGGCGCTGGGTGGCCGGGCAGGCATCTGGTTACCTGCGTGATTATCACCAGAGATTCAGACCCAATGGGCATCATAGCAAACAGATCAAGCCTCCATCTTACAACAAAGTGGTGTTTTACACCGGCTTCAGGAAGCTGGACGTGTACTATGTGATAGGATATTACTGCTTCTCTCTGGAAACCAACATCAGTGGCTCTATTGACCACTCGTATATGCGATCCTAAACACGTGTGTATCTCTATTCTCTCTCTCTCCACCCACCTGGCACGGCAGCAGGCGAGAGGGGTCCAGAGCGGGAGGGGGTGACGCTGGCAGGGGAGCCCACAGGGGAGGGGGAGGGCCCGCGGATGCCAGGCAAGTGGGGCGAGGTGTGAGGTGAGAAGGGTGACTGGGCGGGGTTACTCTGTTCCCCCTGGCTACTGGACACCCCCGATGTGCTGACGCCCGGACTCAGAGCCCCCTCCGTACCAGTCGGCAGGTCATCTATAGAACCAGAGAGGTCCTGGAACGAGAGAAGGCGAGAGAGGAGAGAGTAAGTACCATAGAATGACATAGAACACTAGGAAGTATGAATCGAGAAACAGGATTTATTTATTTATTTGGAAGGCATGGTTTTGGTTATGCAATAGAACACGTGATGTTCACTTGGATATTGTGGGTTGTAGGTTCAAACATATTGGACTGCAAAAGTCAAGTCGCCTCATCTGTCCAAAGTCTATAGAGGGGATCCACATGAACAGATTCCAGGGACAAAGACAACAAACCCACCAGCTGTGTGATCCATCTCAGAAGAAACACTGCAGTCCTGTGTCCAATTCAGAGACATAAGCGTCACCATTTATCCATCTGGCTATTCACAATACATTGTGGGGGTGACACATTTTACCCAGTTCAAGATTCAGTCAGGCCCTAATGCTATGGTGTGGCAATGACATTGTCAGAAGAGGTGGGCTGATCATTGTGTTCAAGCAGGAAGTTCAGTTGTTTACACACCCGTGGATCCCATGTGTTCTCCTCTCTAACAGCTAGCTAGTTCATCTGACAGTCACGGAGGGAGGGAGGGAAAAAATAAGTGGAGGGAGGTGGTGGAGAAAGAAAGAAAAAAAACCTCACTGGAAGGTAGCCAAGTATTCCCACAAAAATCTCACACTCTGTGGCAGGCAGGCAGAGAGGCTGGCTGCGGCCCCGAAGCCGGCGGTTTTCAAGTTGAAACGGAGCCCGGTGCTATTTTTGGGCCGTGACCTGACGGAGGCACCCGAGAGGGGCCGACAGAAGGAGGACGATGATTCAGCAACCCTCGCCTCCCTCGTTCTCGCTCTATGCCAGCAAAGAACTGTGAGTGCCATGACCCACGCAAGAACATGGCATCGTGTGCGCGTGTGTGTGTAACCCACAGGAGAGGTGGGGAGCGTCTGTATGCAATTCCACTCTATAATAGTGGCCTTGCCTTGGACTTTACGAGAATGTGTGAGTATGTATGTATGTATGTATGTATATATATATATATATGTGTGTGTGTGTGTCCCAAGAGTGTCCCCCCTTTTCTGTAAGCAACCCAGAGGGGTGCAAGTGGATAATAAAAGAAAAATGCTCAGATTGGGGGCTAGACCAAAAAGTGAGGAGGCATCCCTGGTTAGAGCCATGTCAGGATTTGAACCGTGTTAGTTGACCTTCCCCACTCTGGTCACAGAACCCACATCACAAGACCAGTCATCTGACAGCAGGGTTGATGGGAGGCAGGGCAAGAGAGAGGCAGCCCAGGTAAAGCAGTCATTGTAGCATTCTGCCCAGGGCCCAGCCCTGCCTGCCTGCCAGCATCCCTGCCCATCTCCCTGCTTGAGGACCCCACTCCGTCTCAGAGAGAGCAAGAGAAACTCCATCCCCATCCCACCAAGGCCACAAGGTAGGCGTTAAAGGTCAGAGGTGAGGGGTTAATCATCTAAGGCTGTGTTCTGTGGTCATCTCATTAAGAGGTCACATACAGTGAGCTCCAAAAGTATTGGGACAGTGACCATTGGGGGGGGGGGGGGGCACTTTGGATTTGAAATGATACAGTGACTATGAGGTTGAAGTGCAGACTGACAGCTTTAATTTGAGGCTATTTTCATCCATATCGGGTACACCCTTTGGAAATTACAGCACTTTTTGTACATAGCTTGTGACTACAAACTTGTTGGATGCATTTTCTGTTTGTTTTGGGAGGGTTTCAGATTATTTTATGACCAATAGAAATTAATGGTAAATAATGTATTGTGTGATTTTGGAGTCACTTTTACTGTAAATAAGAATATAATATATATCCCTAAACACTTCTACATGAATGTGGATGCTACCATGATTATGGATAATCCTGAATGAATCTTGAATAATGATGAGTGAGAAAGTTAGAGGCACAAACATCATGCTCTCACCAATACAATTGCTCCTGAAGCTAAGCAGGGTTGGTCCTGGTCGGTCCCTGGATGGGAGACCAGATGCTGATGGAAGTGGTGTTGGGGGGTCAGTAGGAGGCACACTTTCCTCTGGTCTAAAAAAAATATCCCAATGCCTAAAGGCAGTGATTGGGGACATTGCCCTGTGTAGGGTCTCGTCTTTCGGATAGGACGTTAAATGGGTGTCCTGAATCTCTCTGTGGTCACTAAAAATCCCATGGCACCTATCTTAAGAGCTGGGGTGTTAACCCTGGTGTCCTGACTAAAATTCCCAATCTCGTCCCCATACCATCATGGTCACTTAATCATCCCCAGTTTACAATTGGCTCATTCATCCACCCCTCTCCCCTGTAACTATTCCCCAGGTCGTTACTGTAAATGATCATGTGTTCTCAGTCAACTTACCTGGTAATATAAGGGATAAAAAATTATATCAAAAACAGTAGGAGGTTAGCATTTTTGGGAGGGTATGATATGTACGAGTCTAACTTTCTCACTCATGATTATACACCATTCAGTCAAGGATTATCCGTAATCATGGTAGCATCCACAGTCATGTAGAAGTGCTCAGAAACGTATTCTATTCTTATTTACAATAAAAGTGACTCCAAAATGAGACAATACTGTATGTACCATTCATTTCGATTTGGCACAAAATAAATCGGAGAAACAACCAAATCAAATCAAATGTATTTACAAAGCCCTTTTCCTTTTTTTTATTTTTACATCAGCTGATATCTCAAAGTGCTGTACAGGAACCCAGCCTAAACCCCCAAACAGCAAGCAATGCAGGTGCAGAAGCACAGTGGCTTGGAAAAACTCCCTAGAAAACCAGAACCTAGGAAGAAACCTAGAGAGGAACCAGGCTATGAGGGGTGGCCAGTCCTCTTCTGGCTGTGCCGGGTGGAGATTATAACAGAACATGGCCAAGATGTTCAAATGTTCAGATGACCAGCAGGGTCAAATAATCATCGTCACAGTGGATGTCGAGGGTGCAACAGGTCAGCACCTCAGGAGTAAATGTCACCAAAACAAACAGCAAATGTATCCAACACATTTGTAGAGTTACAAGCTTGATGTAGTCATTGCATGCTATGAATATGGGACTAAATACTAAACTTATTAGTACTTTAATACACAAATTAAATTGTCCCAATTTTTTGGTCCTCTAAAATGGGGGGCTATGTACAAAAAGGGCTGTAATTTCTAAACGGTTTACCAGATATAGATGAAAATACCTCAAATGTAAAGCTAGCAGTCTGCACGTTAACCACATAGTCATTGTATCATTTCAAATCCAAAGTTCTGGAGTACAGAGCCAAAACAACAACAAATGTGTCCCAATACTTTTGGAGCTCACTCTAAATAGACAGGCATCAGGACTATAGAGAAACTCAGCAAGACCAGGAAACAGCGGTCGCGTTAGAGTTTGGAAATTAGCATTTTAAACCATTTCACCTGGGTTTTATATTGAAAGTCAACAGTGTTTATCTTCTTCAGAGTGATCAGGGATGTGCAACTATAGTTTTCCTTCACAGAAAATACATTCGTGCAACACATTCGGCACAAAATAGCTTCATTTCCATCAAATGACAACAGAAGTGCAACGCTATTTGGCTAGCAGCCACACAACTAAATGACCTTACAATGAAACAGCAAGGTCTTGCTCACTAAAATAATGCATGGCCTTCATATGTCTAATGTTTAACGTAGAAAGAATGCTACATTTCCTAACGTCTTGCATTTTACCAGAGAAAATTAGGCTACACCAAGAAAAGTACCTGGGAAAATGGGAAGGGAGACACTGAATGTGACACGAGGTATGGTCCTACCAGTGTGGAGCTTAGCGAGAGAACTGAATAACCAGTTATTGTGCACGACGCGCAAACAACCTCTTTAAAATTCCCCAATAATCTCCCCCAACCAAAACTGTCAGCTGTGATCCCTGTATACAGCCAGTGCTGTGTACACACACACACACACACACAGAACCTCTGCCTAGCTATACTACTCCCACTCCGCAGCCAGTCATTGATTTTTTTTCCCCCAACTCGATATTAGCAGCAGCAGCGAGAGAGCGCGAGAGCCAGGCTCTGCTCTGTCCTGTTCAGTTGTGCTGACTGCACAGATCTGCTGGCTGCCTGGACACAGAGAGAGAGAGAGAGAGAGCTTAACAGGGGGGTGGCAGCACTACCTACTGCTGCCATTCACCAGATGGCTACTCATCACAGAGAAAGATAGAGAGATAGAGAGAGGGATGGAGAATGAGGGAGAGTAAAGAGAGGATGGTGCAGTACAGAAGGGCTGGGGGAAAAGACTATTGAATAGAAATGACCCAGAAATAGAAAACAGACCCCTATCAGAGCCCTGACAACAATCCACATATGTTACGTACTAAGGCTAAGCTAGCGCAACGTGGGTGAGAGAGAGAGTGGAAGCCAGTGCTGCAGCTCCTCCATAGCACTATCTCCCCCTCTGCTCGGTGGCAGCCATTTTGTGTTTCCAGCTAACATGGGAACTTCCATAGAGCTTGATTCCATCTTTTAAAACAAGAAAACACCCCGACTAAAATAGAAAAGCACTTGTAAAACAAAATCTAAAATTCTAGAGACAAAAATGTAAAAAAATATATATAAAATAATTCATTCCCAATGTCCAGTCTTAGAAGATTATTTGACCCAATTTTCATAGTCTTATAGTAAGTATCCATGTTGTTTCTAAAGCAGCCACTAGCTAGCATAGCCATACAGCTCCAGTCTCCTGCTCCCATCCACTCTACAGTCTAATGTATTCCATTTGCAGATTACTTCAGTGAATCAATCAGGCTAAACTCCAGAACATTAGTCTACACTACAGTCCAAAATGGCACGTTATTCCTTATTTAGTGCACTACTTTTGACCAGAGCTCTATGGGGCCTAGTTCAAAAGTAGTGTATTTTCGACACAGCCCATGAGAAGCAGAAAGTAGGGGAAGGACAGTGGTTAGTGTGAGTGTGCTGTGACATCACCAGTCAGTCAGTAACCTAGCTGCTATCTGGAGGCTAGGCTGTGACCGGGTCAGGGACAGCAGTGTAACATGATCTGGGGACTAGTGGGCTGGTGGTCCTGGAAGAGTTCAGCTCACAGTCACCCACTCTCAATAACACCCCCCTCTCTCTATTTCCCTCTGGCTTGCTTGCTCACCCACTCACTGCCTGCCAGGTTCTGTTCTGTTCTGAGACCTCAGTACACACAGAAACACACAAACAGGCTTTGGGGATAATACACACACAGAGACAGTAGATAGGGCATAGGAACACGTACGTCTGCACATATGCTCCGTCATCCTCTCCAGAGAGGTGAGGGGGATGGGTGAGGGAAGGGGGATGGGTGAGGAGATGGGTGAGGGGGGGAGAAAGAAGAAGGAAAAAAAAGCTTGCTGCATCTCTGGAGCTGCCATGGTAACCATACTCCACGTGTGTTGACACATTAACACATTAGTGCAGACACCGCCCCTCCCCTCTGGCCTCCCTGTGAGCCTGTAGGGGTCACGCTGCAGTCAGCTACTACAAGAAGTGGAGTCATTGTTACAAGAAGCTCAAATAAACCAAAGCCATCCTCTTCCTCCCAGCTTTGCATTATGTTTTCATCAGTTATAGTACTGCTCTACTAACTGAACACTAAATCGTACCTTACCTCCGGTTACTATGGGTAATGCCTGCTTGCTATGGTACTGTGCGTCTCTGATCTTCTCGGAAGAGATGAAATTATTTTTCCAAAGACCCCATTTCACTATCAAAACAACATCTCACCTGATTTCACTTCCAGTGTTTTCTCCCCACTGCTTCAGTGCATATCCACTACCTGGACTCAGATGCATGGTAGTCAAATGACGACTGCACTGCAGCCATTTTATAGGTTTAATATGACAACAAATACCTATTTTCATATTTGCCTTTCGTTCAGTAGTTGTTGGGGACCATTTTGCATTCTGTGAGTATGTGGCTCCACCATAGACCCTCGTAACATCTGAACATACAGATAGTTGAATACAGTTGAACAGGAGAGTTGAACAGGAGAAGTGGGGGAGGGGAGATGACCATCCATGGTCAGAGGAGAGGGTTAGGAATGTTCCCTGCATGCAGGGCCAGGGTAGGTTAGAGTGTTCTGGGTTACTCAGTGTGGGTGTAGAGATTGAGAACCACAGCCCCAGCTCCCCAGCTCTGGGTTGGCTAGGCAGAGCTCAACCATAAGGGGGCACTCCCATCCCACAGTGGAGAAACAGAGGGAGAGAGGAGTAGAAGAGAAGAGAGAAGAGAAGAGGCAGGCCCCAGCCTCATACAGCACAGCAGCCATTACAGTTTCAGAAACACAAGGCTGCAGAATGAGAAGCTCACTACCACCAATGGTACCTTATACAACATAAAGCCAACCATACACACAGCGCTATAGAATCGACTACAAAGCATTACTGCGGTCTTAGACTGAAACCATCGTAGAATATCCTAATATCCAAGCAATGTAATAGTGTGGGGGATAATTGATTACATTTAAATGAAAATCATTCCACCCGCTAGTCTCTGCCCTGACGGCAGGTAGGGCAGCAGAGCCAAATGCAAGGCAGTATACCCCAAACCTAGATGCTGTTCTCTCCCCTTGCACACGCCACTCGGAACCCCTCCTAATCTAAAAGGTGTGTTCCCTCTACAGACCTAGTCCCTTCCCAGTCCCATCTCCCCCGAGAGCAACATTAGCCTGCTACTTAATACAGAACACCATATGGGGATTGTAATTAATGGAAAAGGTAGAGGAGACAACGTGGGAAGGGGACATCGTATAAAAAGGTAACAGACTGCTATCCAGTTTTTTTAACAGCATAATAAACTAAATCAATATTGCTCAGGTGTACTTTTCAGAAATCTAGATGATTATGCTTAAGAGCACGGATGAGTCAAATGTTTAGTCATGAAAAAATTGTCTACCTGACTAGATGGGTTTGTAAACATTCAACACCTGAACATTGAGGTTATCTACTGGTAGTAACACACACTGCAGCAGCCTGTGTGCAATACAGAGCGGGGGGGTCTAACTGCTGTGAATAATGGGGCTAGGGTGTGTGTGTGTGTGTGTGTGGGGGGGGGGCTTTTGTACATATCACAATGGTAGAGGAGAATCCCAAAGCTCTGCACAGATGCCCCAGTGAGGCAGGCAGCTGCCCTGTCCTGGGTGATGGGTGCTGGGATAGGAGGGGCTGGGAGGAAGGGACCAGGGTCTGCCTAGCCTGCCTGATACCAGGGGTTGATCTGGGGGCTGGGAGGGAGGAACAACAGCCTGTCTGATACCAGGGGCTGATCTGGGGGCTGGGAGGGAGGAACAACAGCCTGTCTGATACCAGGGGTTGATCTGGGGGCTGGGAGGGAGGAACAACAGCCTGTCTGATACCAGGGGTTGATCTGGGGGGTGGGAGGGAGGAACAACAGCCTGTCTGATACCAGGGGCTGATCTGGGGGCTGGGAGGGAGGAACAACAGCCTGTCTGATACCAGGGGCTGATCTGGGGGCTGGGAGGGAGGAACAACAGCCTGTCTGATACCAGGGGCTGATCTGGGGGCTGGGAGGGAGGAACAACAGCCTGTCTGATACCAGGGGCTGATCTGGGGGCTGGGAGGGAGGAACCACAGCCTGCCTGATATCAGGGGCTGATCTGGGGGCTGGGAGGGAGGAACAACAGCCTGTCTGATACCAGGGGCTGATCTGGGGGCTGGGAGGGAGGAACAACAGCCTGTCTGATACCAGGGGCTGAGCATCTTGACTGGCTGCATCACTGCTTGGTATGGCAATTGCACCGCCCTTGACAGCAAAGCACTACAGAGGGTGGTGCGGACTGCCCAGTACATCACTGGGGCAGGGCTCCCTGCCATCCAGAAACTCTATATCAGGCGGTGTCAGAGGAAGGCCCGAAAACTTACCAAAGACTCTAGCCACCCAAGCCACAGACTGGTCACACTCCATACGGTAAACGGCACATTGATTAAATCATTTTTCCCATTAACAATCTACACAATACCAAAGCAAAAACAGATTAAGAAATGTTAGCACATTTATAAAATAAAAAAAATAACTGAAATATTACATTTACATAAGTATTCAGACCTCTTACTCAGCACTTACATTAGCGATTACAGGGAGGGAGGAACAACAGCCTGTCTGATACCAGGGGCTGATCTGGGGGCTGGGAGGGAGGAACAACAGCCTGTCTGATACCAGGGGCTGATCTGGGGGCTGGGAGGGAGGAACCACAGCCTGCCTGATATCAGGGGCTGATCTGGGGGCTGGGAGGGAGGAACAACAGCCTGTCTGATACCAGGGGCTGATCTGGGGGCTGGGAGGGAGGAACAACAGCCTGTCTGATACCAGGGGCTGAGCATCTTGACTGGCTGCATCACTGCTTGGTATGGCAATTGCACCGCCCTTGACAGCAAAGCACTACAGAGGGTGGTGCGGACTGCCCAGTACATCACTGGGGCAGGGCTCCCTGCCATCCAGAAACTCTATATCAGGCGGTGTCAGAGGAAGGCCCGAAAACTTACCAAAGACTCTAGCCACCCAAGCCACAGACTGGTCACACTCCATAAAAAATATAAAAAACATAAAAAAAATAACTGAAATATTACATTTACATAAGTATTCAGACCTCTTACTCAGCACTTACATTAGCGATTACAGCCTAAAGGTATGACGCTACAAGCTTGGCACACCTGTATTTGGGGGAGTTTCTCCCATTCTTCTCGACAGATCCTCTCAAGCTTGGTCAGGTTGGATGGGGAGCGTCGCTGCACAGCTTTTTTCAGGTCTCTCCAAAGATGTCTGGGCTTTGGCTAGCCCACTCAAGGACATGGCACGATGCCTTCGCCCCAGTCTGAGGTCCTGAGCGCTCTGGAACAGGTGTTCATCAAGGATCTCTGTACTTTGCTCCTTTCATTTTTCCCTCAATCCTGACTAGTCTCCCAGTCCCGGTCACTGAAAAACATCCCCACGGCATGATGCTGCCATCCCCATGCTTCACCGTAGGAATGGTGCAAGGTTTCCTCCAAGCATGATGCTTGGTAATCAGGCCAAAGAGTTCAATCTTGGATTCATCAGACCAGAGAATCTTGTTTCTCATAGTCAGAGTCTTAAGGTTTCTTTTGGCAAACTCCAAGCGGTCTGTCATGTGTCTTTTACTGAGGAGTGGCTTCCGTCTGGCCACTCTACCATAAAGGCCTGATTGGTGGAGTGCTGCAGAGATGGGAGGACCTTCCAGAAGGACAACCATCTCCACAGAGGAACTCAGGAGCTCTGTCAGAGTGACCATCGGGTTCTTGGTCACCTCCAATCAATTGACTTTACCACAGGTGGACTCCAATCAAGTTGTAGAAACATCAAGGATGATCAATGGAAATAGGATGCACCTGAGCTCAATTTCAAGTTTTATAGCAAAGGGTCTGAATACTTAAGGTAATTCCGTTCTTTGTTTTTGTATTTTTTTGCAGGCCAGATTCCCGGAGTCGCCTCTTCACTGTTGAAGTTGAGGCTGGTGTTTTGCGGGTAATATTTAATAAAACTGCCAGTTGAGGACTTGGGAGGCGTCCGTTTCTCAAACTAGACACACATGTACTTGTCCTCTTGCTCAGTTGTGCACCAGGACCTCCCACTCATTCTGTTCTAGTTAGAGACAGTTTGCGCTGTTCTGTGAAGGGAGTAGTACACAGCGTTGTACAAGATTTTCAGTTTCTTGGCAAATTCTCACATGGAATAGCCTTAATTTCTCAGAACAAGAATAGACTGATGTTTCAGAAGTAAGTTCTTTGTTTCTGGCCATTTTGAGCCTGTAACCAAACCCACAAATGCTGATGCTCCAGATACGCAACTAGTCTAAAGAAGGCCAGTTTTATTGCTTCTTTAACTTCTTTGGGACTGGGGGGCAGTATTGAGTAGCTTGGATGAATAAGGTGCCCAGAGTAAACTGCCTGCTACTCAGGCCCAGTTGCTAATATGCATATGATTCGTAGATTTGGATAGAAAACACAAAAGTTTCTAAAACTGTTTGAATGATGCCTGTGAGTATAACAGAACTCGTACGGCAGGCAAAAACCTGAGAAAAAATCCAACCAGGAAGTAGGAAATCTAAGGTTTGTAGTGTTTCAAGTCATTGCCTATCAAATATACAGCATCTATGGGGTCATATTGCACTTCCTAAGGCTTCCACTAGATGTCAGTCTTTAGAACCTTGTTTGATGCTTCTACTGTGAAGGAGGGGGGGAATAAGAGCTGATTGAGTCAGGGCTCTGCCAGAGTGGCATGAGGTGCTCACGTGAGAGCGACCTGCGTTCCATCGCATTTCTACAGACAAAGGAATTCTCCAGTTGGAACATTATTGAAGATTTATGTTAAAAACATCCTAAAGATTGATTCTATACATTGTTTGACATGTTTCTACGAACTGTAATATGACATTTCGTCTGAACTTGCCCGCGCCTCGTGAGTTTGGATTGTGTACTAAACGCGCGAACAAAAAGGAGGTATTTGGACATAAATGATGGACTTTATCGAACAAATCAAACCTTTATTGTGGAACTGGGATTCCTGATTCATTTTCTCTCTATTTCTGCTTTTTGTGACTCCTCTCTTTGGCTGGATAAATGGCTGTGTTTTTCAGTGACTAGATACTGACCTAACATTTGGTGTGCTTTCGTCGTAAAGCCTTAAGAAATCGGACACTGTGGCTGGATTTACAACAAGTTTATCTTTAAAATGGTGTAAAATACTTCTATGTTTGAGGAATTTTAATTATGGGATTTCTGTTTTGAATTTGGCGCCCTACAATTTCACTGGCTGTTGGCGAGGCGGGACGCTACCGTCCCACATATCCCAGAGAGGTTAAATCAGCACAACACATTTCAACTGTGCTAACATAATTGCAAAAGCGTTTCCTAATGATCAATTAGCCTTTTAAAATGATAAACTTGGATTAGCTAACAACGTGCCATTGGAACACTTGTGCCATTGTAAATAGTCATTTACAACATTAACCATGTCTACACTGTATTTTTGATCAAATTGATGTTATTTTAAATGGACAAAAAAAATGGATTTTCTTTCAAAAACAAGAACATTTCTAAGTGACCCCAAATGTTTAACGGTAGTGTGTGTTATACATACACACATACATTTATACACACTACCAGTCAAAAGTTTGGACACACCTACTCACTCAAGAGTTTTGTTTTTAATATTTTCTACATTGTAGTGAAGACATCAAAACTATGAAATAACACCGTAACCAAAAAAAAAGAGTGTTAAACAAATCAAAATATATTTTACTTTTGAGATTCTTCAAAGTAGCCACCCTTTGCCTTGATGACAGCTTTGCACACTCTTGGCATTCTTTCAACCAGCTTCATGAGGCAGTCACCTGGAATGCATTTCAATAACAGGTGTGCCTTAAGTTAATATGTGGAATTTCTTTCCTGCTTAATGCGTTTGAGCTATTAAGTTGCGTTGCAACAAGGTAGGGGTGGTATACAAAAGATAACCTTATTTGGTAAAAGACCAAGTCCATATTATGGCAAGAACAGCTCAAATATGCAAAGAGAAATGACAGTCCATCATTACTTTAAGACATGAAGGGCAGTCAATTCGAAAAATTAAGAACTATGAAAGTTTCTTCAAGTGCAGTCGCAAAAACCAAATCAAATCAAATTTTATTTGTCACATACACATGGTTAGCAGATGTTAATGCGAGTGTAGCGAAATGCTTGTGCTTCTAGTTCCGACAATGCAGTAATAACCAACAAGTAATCTAACTAACAATTCCAAAACTACTGTCTTATTCACAGTGTAAGGGGATAAAGAATATGTACATAAAGATATATGAATGAGTGATGGTACAGAGCAGCATAGGCAAGATACAGTAGATGGTATCGAGTACAGTATATACATATGAGATGAGTATGTAAACAAAGTGGCATAGTTAAAGTGGCTAGTGATACTGTATTACATAAGGATGCAGTAGATGATATAGAGTACAGTATATACGTATACATATGAGATGAATAATGTAGGGTATGTAAACATTATATTAGGTAGCATTGTTTAAAGTGGCTAGTGATATATTTTACATCATTTCCCATCAATTCCCATTATTAAAGTGGCTTCATCAACCATTATGATGAAACTGGATTTTATGAGGAAGGCCAAAGGAATGGAAGACCCAGAGATACCTCTGCTGCAGAGAATAAGTTCATTAATGTTAACTGCACCACAGATTGGAGCCCAAATAAATGCTTCAGAGTGTTCAAGGAGGATGTATGATGGTGCTTTGTTGGTTTTTATCTAGAATTCAAGGCGCACTTAACCAGCATGGCTACCACAGCATTCTCCAGCGATATGCCATCCCATATGGTTTGCGCTTAGTGGGACTATCATTTGTTTTTCAACAGGACAATGACCCAACACACCTCCAGGCTGTGTACAGGCTATTTGACCAAGAAGGAGAGTGATGGAGTGCTGCGTCAGATGACTTGGCCTCCACAATCCCCCTACCTCAACCCAATTGAGATGGTTTGGGATGAGTTCGAAAAGCAGCCAACAAGTGGTCAGCATATGTGGGAACTCCTTCAAGACTGTTGGAAAAGCATTCCTCATGAAGCTGGTTGAGAGAATGCAAAGACTGTGCAAAGCAGTCAAGGCAAAGGGTGGCTACTTTGAAGAATCTAAAATATATTTGGATTTGTTTAACTGGTACACATACATACCTACCTACACACTCCCACACATATTCACCACATACGCAAATACATACACACACACACACACTTTTAGACTCATCATATGCTGCTGCAACTCTGTTCTTGATTTTACTCTTATTATCCATCCTGATGCCTAGTCACTTTACCCTGCTTTCATCTACCTCTAAACACTAATCTGGTATTCCCTGTATATAGCTTCATTCTTGTGTATTTTTATTTTATTCCATGTGTTACCATTTTATTTTTAAAACTGCATCGTTGGGAAGAGCTCATAAGCAAGCATTTCACAGTAGTCTACACCAGGTGTATTCGGTGCATGTGACAAATAAAGTGTGATTTTATTTGATTCAGACTGCTTGCTTCTCTGCCTTGTTCTCCAGAGCAACGCCCCTCCCACCGACGACAGACACCCAGCAACAACCCAAAGTAGACTAGAGGGCGCTGCCAAAGCCCTTCACTAACTGACCCAACCACCGTTTCTCAGAGCAGAACAACAAAAGGTGGTTTAATCTAAAAGAGCATTACTTAAAATTTAATGAGCTGTTTTGGTGCATCTAAAATCCCCCTGTCCAAGCAACCACCACAGAGAAAGAGGGAGCAGAGAGGATAGACAGTGCTGCAGTCAGCCACTGCCTTTGTGCTGAAAAACTAGCTCAGCCTAGCAGAAATGGAGGGGGGAGGGGCGTGCTTGTGTGAGAGAGTGTGTGAGAGAGTGTGCGCACAAGAGCAAAAAGCAGGCTGGGTTAGCCAGCTCCAAAACAATTCACTGAGGCAAATTCAAACAATACATTATCAGCAGATTGAATTTTCTCAAGTACATTAATTAAAAATCATGTAGGTACGAGAGAGAGAGAATGAGAGGGAGCAGAGGGGGGGTGAGAGAAAAAGAGTAGAGAAACCGAGAGAGGCAGTCAACCCAGGAATCTGAATAAGACACGTGGGCACAGGAAGCTCTGGCCCCAGAATAGCAACAGGAAATACGCCCAGGACACTGAATACTGCAACGACAGGCAGAGCAGAGAGAGAGGTTCGCAAAATAAGGCTGAGCCGAAGCTGATTTACACACACAGAGACAGAGGGTGATTCCTTACAAAACCAGGACAAAAAATACCATGATCACAACATTGAATCTATAAAATGGTCCTTTGGAGGAAGGATTGTTGACATTTGTATCTAAAAGCATAATATAGAAATAATCAACATTAGCATATTTATGACATTTTGGCATTACCGGGCCTCCTTTAAGACCCCATGTTTTATGGAGTACGTGCTACAAAGCAAACGTGTCATATGAAGCTTTATATGGACTCCTGAGTGGCGCAGCGGTCTAAGGCACTCCATCTCAGTGCTAGAGGCGTCACTACAGACCCTGGTTTGATCCCGGGCTGTATCACAACCGGCCGTGATCAGGAGTCCCATAGGGTGGCGCACAATCGGCCCAGCGTCATCCGGGTTAGGGGAGGGTTTGGCCGTCATTGTAAAATAATAATTTGTTCTGTAATAAGAGTAGTATTTTGATTTCAAAAATTTTTCTAATGTTTTCAATTTATTGAAAATATGGACATTCTGAATGGGTAAATGTTTCAACATCTTGTTGGACATAATATAATCTACAGGCTAATTGAAGTTCCATAGTAGGCTCTCTGCTACCTTTAGAGTTCTGATCGGATTTGTCTGCATTACCAACAGAGTGAATGTGTATAATCGATTTGCAGGACTTGCAATGATGTAAAAGGAGGGTTGTGATTGGTTACATTGCCTACTATTCAAATTTTTTAAAATTGGCCAAACCAACAAAAGCCAAAAGAAAGGTTGGGGCTGAGTAGGGTGAGAGAGAAAAAGTGGTCCGGCCTAGCTAGGCAGAATGCGCCAGAGCTGTGTCGCACAAACAAGCTGTACTGCTGCAGAGGAGTAGAGAGAACTTGGAACATACACTATAGGTCATGGGGGCTGTTTGGGAGATGGGGTTGGTCCGCTAACAGTGATGCAAGCCACAAGTTCCTATGTGAAGGAATCTAAGGGTGGGGCCCAATTGGGCTTTCCTCTTGCACACAAACACGCTGGACAACACAGACCCTGAATCGTCTAAGTTCTGAATCAACTACTTCAGATGAAACGCTTGTTAATGAGAAAAGGGGAAAAGCGGAAGGGAGGGATGAAAAGAGAGAGGGCGGAAAAACAACAGAGAGCGAGTGTGTGTGACCAACATGTGCCCTTCCCCTCTCTCGCTCCGCCTCTCTCTAGTCCAGAGCTCTTTCAGTCAGTCAGTGCCCACACACCGAGTCCTTAGGATCCTTAGCAGCGGGGGCAAAAGACCAAGACCAGTGGGAGTGTCAGTGGGATTAGCCCCACGTTGGGAGAGGGGTACAAAAGAAACTCTCAGAGGGCAAGGAGAAGATTAAAAAAGAGAGGGGGGAGAGAGACTTTCCCATTCCCACAGAGGGCTGACATGGAGAGGAAGTGTCACTTCCAGGGAAAGTGAAAGAACTGCCTGACATTGACAACACTGAGACCGCTACCCTCCCCCTCTACACAGTGACAGACACACACACACAGTGAGTGACAGACACACAGTGAGTGACAGACACACACACACAGTGACAGACACACACACACACAGTGACAGACACACACACACACAGTGACAGACACACACACACAGTGACAGACACACACACACAGTGACAGACACACACACACAGTGACAGACACACACACACACACAGTGACAGACACACACACACACACACAGTGACAGACACACACACAGTGACAGACACACACACAGTGACAGACACAGTGACAGACACACACACAGTGACAGACACACACACACACACACACACACACACACACACACAGTGACAGACACACACACACACAGTGACAGACACACAGTGACACACACACACACACACAGTGACAGACACACAGTGACACACACACACACACACACAGTGACAGACACACACACAGTGACAGACACACACACAGTGACAGACACACACACAAACACACACACAGTGACAGACACACACACAGTGACAGACACACACACACACACACACACACAGTGACAGACACACACACACACACACACAGTGACAGACACACACACACACACACACAGTGACAGACACACACACACACACAGTGACAGACACACACACAGTGACAGACACACACACAGTGACAGACACACACACACACACTGACAGACACACACACACACACACAGTGACACACACACACACACACACACACACAGTGACAGACACACACACACACACAGTGACAGACACACACACAGTGACAGACACACACACAGTGACAGACACACACACACACACTGACAGACACACACACACACACTGACAGACACACACACACACACAGTGACAGACACACACACACACACAGTGACAGACACACACACACACAGTGACAGACACACACACACACAGTGACAGACACACACACACACAGTGACAGACACACACACACACAGTGACAGACACACACACACACAGTGACAGACACACACACACACAGTGACAGACACACACACACACACACACACACAGTGACAGACACACACACACACACACACACACACACAGTGTTGTGTGTAGGTCTGGGGTTTTATGTGTCAACTATGGGCCTTGTAAATTATATTACAATATCCATATAACCCAGAGGACTTCAACTTATGCTCCTACAGTAGTGACCCCCTGACCCCTGTATGTCTCTGCCTGGAGCCAACCCGAGGCCAAGCCGATGCCTAGACGACCCAGGGTCAGAGCCACCTAAGCAGGGTTAAATCCTCTCTCTCACGGCCTGGAAAGAGTCCCCAGACGACCTCACCTCGTGGTCATCTTGGGTTTACGTCAGGACTTTGGCTAGGCCATTACAAAACTAAAATGTTGTTGCTTTTATGACATTTGCATGTAGTCTTGCTTGTGTTTTGGATCATGGTCTTGATGCATGACAGGACCCAAGTAGTCCAAAAAGTCAGCTGAAGTTTGCCAAAAAGCACCTGGGAGCACCTGGATGATCGTCAAGACTCCTGGAAGTCAAAAGTGGAACTAAAAGGACGACATGGTTCCCGTTATGTCTGGTGAAAACCAAAAACTGCATTCCACAGAAATGAACTCATACCAACAGTCAGGCATGGTGGTGGTAGTGTGATGGTTTTGGGGATGCTTTGCTGCCTGTGGGCCTGGACGACTTGCCATCACTGAAAGAACCATGAATTGTGCTCTGCATCAGAGAATGTCAGGCCATCCGTCTTAGCTGAAGTGAAGACAATGGTACAAAACACACAAAGTCGTCTACATAAGAGTGGCTGAAATTCAAACAAAAGTTTTGGAATGGCCTAGTCAAAATCCAGACCTGTTGTGGCAGGACCTGCAGCGAGCAGTTCATGCTTGAAACCCCACACACGTCGCCGTGTTAAAGCAGTTCTGCATGGAAAAGCGGACCAACATTCCTCCACAGCCATGTGAGACTGATCAACAACTACAGGAAGCATTTGGTTGCAGTCATTGCCAGCTAAAGGTAACAACCAGTTATTGGGTATAAGGGGGAAATTACCTTTCACACTGGGGCATTGGGTGGTGCACAACTTTGTTCATTAAATAAAGAAAATAAGTATCAACGATGTGTTATTTGTTCACAAATTTCCCTTAATCTAATATTAGGTTTTGGTTGAAGATCTGATAACACAGTGTGAAATACAAACCTTATTAAAAGAAGAGTGCGGTGTGTTCAACAACACAGTATGTTGAACACAGATTGAGAGAGAGAGAGAGAGAGAGAGTGTTTGCAGTTCCGTTAGCAACCTGGCTGAAAACAAACGAGGAACCAGCTCAACTCGCCCATCTGGTTTCAACCTCGCTGCCTGGCTGTTTTTCCATTTTCTCATGCTGGTTGTTGTTGTGCTACCAGGGCTCTGTCAGTTAGTCTTGTGAATTCTTACAGGAATATGCAGCAGACAGAAACACTGGTTGTCAGCACCTGGATCAAGCAGACCAGTCTGCTTGTACAACGGCTGAGGAGGTGTTGCCTTGCTAAAGTTAAATCAATTCACCATAAATGTTATGGTGAAACAAAATGGAAATTTCCACAGTGTGAACAATGAAGTTTTTCAAAAGTTTCATTTTAAAAGGCAGTAGACCTAAGCTGTCCTAAAGCTACCTACCTGACATTGGTGGTTTATAATTATGCAATGTGCTCTGTTCTGGTTGGGCTATCATTTGGCATTGGCTAAGGCAACACTGGCTTTATGATATGGCTGAGGCGATCAGTGTTGTGTCTCCACTGTTCTGGCTGAGGTGTTAGCCAGCCAGCCGTGTGTGTGTGTGTGGCAGGCTGAAAGGCAGCATGGCTAAAGTTGGCAGGACTAATCTGCACACTCTGTCATGTGCACTCCCCGGGAAGGTAGGGGGAGGAGGGGGCGGCAGGCAATGTGGAATCTGCTTGTCCAGACCTCTGCCAGATGAATGGCTCTCATAGCCAATCACACACAGCCGATGGGGGGAATCCCCAGGAAACACAACCTCCTTGGCCAATGGCTGTGTCCCGAGATAAATAAATAGGATAAATAAGAGAGGGAAACACATCCTTAGCGCGTGTTGCTCAATCGCTCCCCCTCTCTCCCTCACTTTCATTATATCTCATTAACGATCTAATTTTTCACTTTCTATCCCTGCCGCCTTGAATGAGGTCATATGTGTTCTCTGTCTCAACCTATAAACAACCACAGATACTGACCTCAACTGGAGTGTTACGCTTTTTCACACAGAGAGAGAAGTAGTGAAAGTTCAAAACCCTTTCCTTTCATAATCCGGTATCTTTGAATTAGCATTTGCTAATTAATTAGGGGTGAAATAAAAGGTCAATTTCAAAGTGAAAAATATCAAATATAAATCACTTTTTATTTACCTCATGAACATGTTTTCACCTGCTTCTCGAGACAGGTTAATTGTGCTTCAGTAAATGTGGCCTTTTGCTCAACTCAACTCCTCTGTTCGTCCCACAGCTCCACCAACCTGCCCTTTCTCCTTACCTTTCAGAGACCTGATTCACCGCTCCTCCCTGCAGTGTGAAGGGAACGCTCACGTCAGAATAACTGTCAACCCAGGAGAGAGTCTATAAAGACCGTGACGTGTGGGTGTTTTTGTGTTCCAGCTTATTACCATGTGAACAGTCAAGGTCAACTCAGCCAGCAGCCAGTCCAACAGAGGGGGCTGGGCCGGAGGAGGTGGATATGCTAAAATAAGGTGCTGGGAAAGAGGTCTGCTGAGTTGACAGTCAGGGAGGTAGTGTTTGTTGTAATGGTAGAATGATAGAATGTGTGTACGTGTGTGTTGAGTGACAGATCGTTAATGTCTTGGGAGGGCTCACCGGTAAGCTAGAAGGCCGTCCCTGCATGCTGTCCTCTGCTCCACTCTTTGTGGAAGTCATGGGCTGGTTGGAGGGGGGAGCACTGGACTGGGAGCTGAACGAGTCCTGGGAGAGCTCCTGAAGACGGAGGGAGGAAAAAGGGTGAGGAAAAACAGATGACCGTCTGTAGACTGAGGAACCTACACTTCCTTTTTCCATATCAAAAGACATCGTCCTGACGTGTAACCCTGCCGACTTACGTTAGCTCCCCAAGCTATGCCTAGGTCTTAGTTCAACGGGGGAGTGGTGATTTACCTGCGGTGGAGGTGGAAACCGCTGGAAGGGCGACTGCTGCAAGGGTGGAGTCTGGGAGTAGGGTGAAGGCTGGCCCTGCTGAGACTGACCCTGCTGCTGGGGGGGTCCACCGTGACCTGGAGAGGGGTGGTGGCCCTGGGGGCCTGGGGAGGGCTGATGGCCTGTGGGTGGCTGCTGCCCACCATGGCTAGGGGGTGGCTGGTGGCCTGGAGAGGGCTGGTGACCTGGGGGTTGTTGATGGCCCGGGGGTGGCTGGGCCTGTGGAGGGGCCACCCTATCTTGCTGCTGGGGGGGTCCTTGCTGCTGCGAGGGGAGCTGCTGCTGTGGAGGCTGCTGCCCTTGGGGTCCTTGCTGCTGAGGGTAGCTGGGCTGGGGGCCCTGACCCTGAGGCACGGCCTGGCCCTGCTGCTGCGGCCCCTGGTTGTAGGGCGGCTGGATCTGAGGTGGACCCACCTGCGGAGGCCCTTGGCTGTGTTGGGCTGAGGGCTGACCCTGGGAGGTGTGGACCTGCTGGGGGTAGGGGGACTGCTGCTGACCAGCGTGTGGTGGGGGACCATGCTGGCCGTAGTAGCCCTGGCTCTGCTGACCGTAGCCCCCTGGACCCTGCTGCCCATAGCCGGCCATCTAGAGAGGACAAACAGCAATGTAATCACAGATTTAGAGTCTTTACAATCTATATCAGGGGTCTCAAACTCATGGTCTGCGGACCCATTTAATGCAGCCCAGTACAAAACAATTGTCAAGGGGGGGGGGTTGAGTCCCCTGGGCTACATTAAGACACGGTTATCTTAGACCTATTGAGACGAAAATATGTTTTACAAGGAGGCCCTGTATACACATACAGCTGAAGTAGGAAGTTTACATTCACCTTAGCCAAATACATTTCAACTCATTTTTCACAATTCCTGACATTTAATCCTCGTAAAAAATCCATCTTAGGTCAGTTAGGATCACCACTTCATTTTAAGAATGTGAAATGTCAGAATAATAGTAGAGATAATTATTTATTTCAGCTATAATTTATTTCACATTCCCAGTGGGTCAGCAGTTTACATACACTCAATTAGTATTTGGTAGCATTGCCTGTACATTTTTTAATTTAGGTCAAGCATTTCAGGTAGCCTTTTCACAAGCTTCCCACAATAAGTTGGGTGAATTTTGGCCCATTCCTCCTGACAGAGCTGGTGTAACTAACTCAGGTTTGTAGGCCTCCATGCTCACACACGCTTTTTCAGTTCTGCCCACACATTTTCTATAGGATTGAGGTCAGGGTTTTGTGAAGTATGCTTGGGGTCATTGTCCATTTTGGAAGATCAATTCGCGACCAAGCTTTAACTTCCTGACTGATGTCTTGAGATGTTGCTTCAATATATACACATAATTTTCTTCCTCATGATGTCATCTATTTGGTGAAGTACACCAGTCCCTCCTGCAACAAAGCACCCTCACAACATGATGCTGCCACACCTGTGCTTCACGGTTGGGATGGTGTTCTTCGGCTTGCAAGCATCCCCCTTTTTCCTCCAAACATAATTGTCATTATGGCCAAACAGTTTTATTTGTGTTTCATCAGACCAGAGGACATTTCTCCAAAAAGTACAATGTTTATCCCCATGTGCAGTTGCAAACCGAGAGTCTGGCTTTTTATGGCAGTTTTGGAACAGTGGCTTCTTCTTGCTGAGCGGTCTTTCAGGTTATGTCGATATAGGACTCGTTTAACTGTGGATATAGATACTTTTGTACAGGTTTCCTCCAGCATCTTCACAGGGTCCTTTGCTGCTGTTCTGGGATTGATTTGCTCTTTTCGCACCAAAGTACGTTCATCTTTAAAAGACAGAACGCGCCTCCTTCCTGAGCGGTATGATGGCTGCGTGGTCCCATGGTGTTTATACTTGCATACTATTGTTTGTACAGATGAACGTGGTACCTTCAGGCGTTTGGAAATTGCTCCCAAGGATGAACCAGACTTGAGGTCTACAATGTTTTTCTGAGGTCTTGGCTGATTTCTTTTGATTTTCCCATGATGTCAAGCAAAGAGACACTGAGTTTGAAGGTAGGCCTTGAAATACATCCACAGGTACACCACCAATTGACTCAAATGATGTTAACTAGCCTATCAGAAGCTTCTAAAGCCATGACATCATTTTCTGTCATTTTCCAAGCTGTTTAAAATGCACAGTCAACTTAGTGGAATTGTGATACAGTGAATTAAGTGAAATAATCTGTCTGTAAAACAATTGTTGGAAAAATGTATTGTGTCATGCACAAAGTAGATTTCCTAACCGACTTGCCAAAACTATAGTTTAACAAGAAATTTGTGGAGTGGTTGAAAAATGAGTTTTAATGACTCCAACCTAAGTTTGTGTAAACTTCCGACTTCAACTGTAATTAACAAAATACAATAAATTGATTTAAGAAAAACAATCAAATTCGGCAGTTAACATATAACATGTATTTTTATACATTAGGCTATGTTAAATAAGATTAAATAAAAACTCTAATAGCTGCCCTTTAAAATGTCACTTGGTAGTCTTGCGAGGCTTTCCTGTACGTAAAAACACTTACAACTAGAGGTCGACCGATTAAATCGGAATGGCCGATTAATTAGGGCCGATTTCTAGTTTTCATAACAATCGGAAATCGGTATTTTAGGACACCGGTTTGGACGTTTTTTTATTTAAAAACATTTTTTGGGCACCTTTATTTAACTAGGCCAGTCAGTTAAGAACACATTTTTATTTTCAAAGATGGCCTAGGAACGGTGGGTTAACTGCCTTGTTCAGGGGCAGAACGACAGATTTTGACCTTGCCAGCTCGGGGATTCAGTCTTGCAACCTTACGGTTAACTAGTTCAACGCTCTAACCACCTGCTTTACATTGTACTCCACGAGGAGCCTGCCTGTTACGTAAATGCAGTAAGAAGCCAGGGTAAGTTGCTAGCTAGCATTAAACTTATCTTATAAAAAAAAACTATCAATCAAATCAATCACTAGTTAACTACACATGGTTTATGATATTACTAGTTTATCTAGCGTGTTCTGCGTTGCATATAATCGATGCGGTGCGCATTCGCGAAAAAGGACAATCTTTGCTCCAACGTGTACCTAACCATAAACATCAACGCCTTTCTTAAAATCAATACACAAGTATATATTTTTAAACCTGCATATTTAGTTAATATTGCCTGCTAACATGACTTTCTTTTAACTAGGTAAATGGTGTCACTTCTCTTGCAACAGTGTCAGGGTATATGCAGCAGTTTGGGCCGCCTGACTCGTTGCGAACTAATTTGCCAGAACGTTACGTAATTATGACATAACATTGAAGGTTGTACAATGTAACAGCAATATTTAGACTTAGGGATGCCACCCATTAGATAAAATACGGAACGGTTCCATATTTCACTGAAATAATAAATGTTTCGTTTTCGAAATGATAGTTTCCGGATTCGACCAACTTAATGACCAAAGGCTTGTATTTCTGTGTGTTAATATGTTATAATTAAGTCTATGATTTGATATTTAGTAGAGCAGTCTGACTGAGCGATGGTTGGCAGCAGCAGGCTCGTAAGCATTCATTCAAACAGCACTTTTGTTCGTTTTGCCAGCAGCTCTTCGCAATGCTTCAAGCATTGAGCTGTTTATGACTTCAAACCTATCAACTCCCGAGATTAGGCTGGTGTAACCAATGTGAAATGGCTAGCTAGTTAGAGGGGTGCGCGCTAATAGCGTTTCAAACGTCACTCGCTCTGAGACTTGTAGTAGTTGTTCCCCTTGCTCAGCAAGGGCTGTGGATTTTGTGGAGCGATGGCTAACGGTTGTTGATGTGTTCCTGGTTTGAGCCCAGGTAGGGGCTAAGAGAGGAACGGAAGCTATACTGTTACACTGGCAATACTAAAATGCCTATAAGAACATCCAATAGTCAAAGGTTTATGAAATACAAATGGTGTAGAGAAATAGTCCTATAAATAGTATATTAACTACAACCTAAAACCTCTTACCTTGGAATATTGAAGTCTCATGTTAAAAGCAACCACCAGCTTACATATGTTCTCATGTTCTGAGCAAGGTTAGCTTTTTTTACATGGCACATATTGCACTTTTACTTTCTTCTCCAACACTTTGTTTTTGCATGATTTAAACGACATTGAACATGTTTCATTATTTATTTGAGGCTAAATTTGTTTTATTGATGTATTATATTAAGTTAAAATAAGTGTTCATTCAGTATTGTTGTAATTGTCATTATTACAAATACATTTTTTTATTATTATTATTTTTTTTCTTGTATTTTTTTTCTAAAATCGGCCGATTAAACGGTATCGGCTTTTTTTTTGGTCCTTCAATAATCGTTATCGGCGTTGAAAAATCATAATCGGTCGACCTCTACTTACAACACAGCACATTGGTGTTGTATTGTTCTCTGGTAACTCGAAAGAGCAGCTGACCTTGCCTAGCAAGTCCGGTGAGGGAAAAATGAAAACAAAAGCTGTGTGGTGTCTAGCAGGGCACTTACCCTCTCAAGGATTCAAAGAAAACATGAGGAGTTGCAGAAAATACCTGCATCAAACCCACCTGAAGTGGCGGTTGTGTGAGAGGTAACAATGAGACAGGACTTGTCTTCTCTACAGGGTGCTTAGAACACCCAACAGGCCTGCGACTGTCTATCAAACTAACAGACCCATTTTAGCCGTGACTGCATGGAAGTGTGATGACAGAGGGTATGATGATCGAGAAAGAGAGCGAGCGAAAGCGTGAGAGAGAGAGAGAGCGAAAGAGCAGGATCAACAGAAAAACGTTACCAACCTGTTGTCCGTATTGCATGCCACCCATGCCGCCGGGGGTGCGTCCCTGCATGCCCATGGGGTATCTCTGAGACCCTGGGGGTCCGTAGCCCTGGCCTGGGTAGGAGGCACCCTGTTGAGCCCCTGGAGGAGGAGGGCCCTGCCCCTGGCCTTGCTGCTGAGAGTAAGGGTTGACTCCACCATACCCCTGGCCTCTCATCTTCCCTGCCTGGTCCATAGGGCTGGGGGGCTGGAGAGAGGGGGAGAGGGCTAGTAAGAAACCAAACTTAAGACATTCATATGTTTATTTCCATCTTTAACAAACATTGCGATAACTGTACTCCTGAATAAAATCATTTGAACCAACTGAACTCATTAAAATGTGACATTGTGATGAATTGTACACAAGCAAAGTTACAATTTTTAAAAATAAAATAAAAAAACAAACTGCATGAGATCTCACTCCGGGGTCCCATAACAAGGCCATGCCACCGGTGGGAAAAGTGAAACCTATGAGGGTATAGCTAAAGAATGCTAACAAAACAGGATTAGTTTCCCACTAAAAAAAACTTGGCCATGAATGAATGAGCCCAGTCTATCCTCCCTCCATCCCTCCGCCAGGAGCATTTGACTGCCCAGGAGATCAGAATGCCAGCGAGAGGATAAAGTTACGTTCCGACGTTGGGGAGTGTTAAAGTTCCTAGGAAAATCATCTGGAGGAAATGGAAGTGTCCGTCTGTTTGTGGTGGCTGGAGGCCTGCCCACCTCTCAGCTGGAGGACTGGAGGGGAGAGAGACATCATGGGAGAGGAGCATGATCTTGGCTGCACCTGGGGTGGCGTGGCGGGGGGAGCCACATGGCTGGGGCAGCTTATCACACACACACATAAACACACACACAGTCGCCTCAGTAATGCGTTGAACACACCGACAGCGTCATAGTGCAAAATAGTAAGCAGCATCATCTGGATATGTGTGCAACAAAAGTTCAACATTCACCTTCTGCTACCATTTCTGTCAAGCCGTCTACGCATACAGTTTGACGCCTACCTTCTATAAATGCAACGTATGCACCACACCCCGAACATACTGCAACCGCCTCTGCAACGCAATGCTGCAAGGCAAACGCAGCGTTTCATTGGAAATTAATGTAATTCTGGTGTACCAAAATGCAACAGCGCGGTCGGTGTGTTTGAAGCGTCAGTTTGACTGGACTGGTGGAATACCACCAGCAGTGTTTCCCCTACTACTGAGAACTGATGGCGGCTAGTTGGTATTGCTCCACTCTTATCTGCATCGTTGGAAAAGGACCCGTATGAAAGCATTGCACTCTTAGTCTACACCTGTTGTCTACGCTAGTGACATAACACTTGATTTGACTTCAATACCTGTTGTTTTCTTATACATCTGAGCCAGTCTGTCTCTTTTCATGTAAATGCCACTGGCGGCGACCGCCAGCATACAATCAGAGAGGGGATGCTAGTAGAGAGAGAGGATGCTTTGAAGTACCAGGCAGCAACACCTTGAGCCTCTTGGACACCAAGACAGGTGGGCAAACACAGACACAAGGCCTTCTCACTGCTTCCCACGGTTATTCATCCATCATGTTTTCCCCTGCCAAATCAAACCTCAGTCCCTGGTTATAGGAAGACAACCATAATGTATTTATAGCCCAGACCAGAGAGGAGGGAGAGGGCAGTGTGCCTGAAACATAACAGGTCCCAGCTGTATAACGTTTGAACCTGGGCCAGAGACTGGCTCCTCTCCTCTCTTCTTTTCCTGCTTTAATAACGCCGTTTTGGCACCGTATGAATGACACTGGCGGTATGTGGGAGAGGCTAGGGAACTGGTCCCATGGGGGGGTGGGGTCAGCATAAGGAGATAACACATTCATCCACTCCACATTTTACCTCCAGCCAGCCCAGTCACCCACAGGGCAGGCCTCTCTCTCCAGGGCTACCCCAGGTTCACAGACAGAGAGTATGTGTGTTACTATACTCCCTAGGGTCATTACAGGACCCCACCACAGGGAGCTATTCTCCTGTGACCGCACTTTTAACCCAGTCATCTCGGAGACTGACTGGATGTGCAGAGGCAGCCAGCCACACAACCCTCTAGCTGTCCTCTGGCTAGAAAAGGCAAATACTGTCTGCACCCACTTTCAGGTTTGACGTTTTAAAATGGGTTTATTCATTCAAATTAGGTAAAAACTAAATCACAGTCATTAGTTTACCAGCCTCACAGGAGTGTCATCCAACCCCAGTCAGGTGACTGACCATCATCTATACCATTCTTTCATTGATCGGTTTACTTGCAAGCATTTCCTTATATTGTTGAAGTTGTTCAAATGTCTGACACACACATACATACTGCCCAGTCTGAGTCCGAGGCCCTAGGGGATCCCCTTGCGGCGTGTGAGAGAGAGAGATACTTGTCTTTTCATTCTCCTGGATGGAGGTCAAGGATTGTTCTGTTATTCTGCTCCTTAACTCACCTATGGAGTACTGTACAACTGAGCAACAGTCTAGTGACTGAATGAAACGTGTTGCTTTGAATAGAATTACAGACACACGAAGGTTGGTATTTCAACGTGTCATAAATCAATTGATGTCCTCTACCTTTTTCGTCATGGTTAATTTGACAATAGCCATTAACGAATCCTACAATTTTCATATTTGTCTCAAACTATTAATTTGCACACAAAAAATGAATGGTGCTACTGTAGGTAGGCCTAGCATTAGCTAGCGCTAGTTGGCGCTACCTGCACCAAAACAGCGTTATTTTTCATCCTATAGCTTGTTCTCCATCTCTTTTTTTTTTTAAAGTGAGCCAACATGTTTTCAGCATTCCCTGACTGATCAAACGTTGTTTTATCATGCTCCCTTGTCTCTCTACAGCAGACATATGGTGAGCAATATGTTTGGAAAATGTATACATGGTGTCGGCACCTAAGTATCGTGACATGGTATTGTGAGGTCAGATGAGTTTGCAGAGGCATGTTTGTTGCTGTTGTGTAGCCTGCATTCTGAGATCATGTGCAAGTGTGTTCACTTCTAAACTGACTGGTGAGAACGACAGTAAAAAGATAGTGGCTGGAGACGTTCAAAGGTTTATGACAGTCTAGAGACTCTCTCCCTCCCTCCCTCTCCCTACCCCACACGGTTCTCTCCATCCCTCTCTCTACCCCACACGGTTCTCTCCATCCCTCTCTCTACCCCACACGGTTCTCTCCCTACCCCACACGGTTCTCTCCCTCCCCCACACGGTGCTCTCCCTCCCCCACACGGTGCTCTCCCTCCCCCACACGGTTCTCTCCCTCCCTCTCTCTACCCCACAAGGTTCTCTCCCTCCCCCACACGGTTCTCTCCCTCTCTCTACCCCACACGGTTCTCTCCCTCCCTCCCTCTACCCCACACGGTTCTCTCCCTCCCTCCCTCTACCCCACACGGTTCTCTCCCTCCCTCTCTCTACCCAACACGGTTCTCTCCCTCCCTCTCTCTACCCCACACGGTTCTCTCCCTACCCCACACGGTTCTCTCCCTCCCTCTCTCTCCCCCACACGGTTCTCTCCCTCCCTCTCTCTACCCCACACGGTTCTCTCCCTACCCCACACGGTTCTCTCCCTCCCTCTCCCTCCCTACCCCACACGGTTCTCTCCCTCCCTCTCCCTACCCCACACGGTTCTCTCCCTCCCTCTCTCTCCCCCACGGTTCTCTCCCTCCCTCTCTCTCCCCCACACGGTTCTCTCCCTACCCCACACGGTTCTCTCCCTCCTTCTCCCTCCCTACCCCACACGGTTCTCTCCCTCCCTCTCCCTACCCCACACGATTCTCTCCCTACCCCACACGGTTCTCTCCCTCCCTCTCCCTACCCCACACGGTTCTCTCCCTCCCTCTCACGGTTCTCTCCCTCCCTCTCTCTACCCCACACGGTTCTCTCCCTCCCTCTACCCCACACGGTTCTCTCCCTTCCTCACTCTACCCCACACGGTTCTCTCCCTTCCTCACTCTACCCCACATGGTTCTCTCCCTCCCTCGCTCTACCCCACACGGTTCTCTCCCTCTCTCTCCCCCGCACGGTCCCTCTGAATTTCAATTTCAATTCAAGGCTTTTATTGGCATGGGAAACATCTGTTAATATTGCCAAAGCAAGAAGTAGACAAAAATGTACAGTAAACAATGCACTCACAGAAGTTCCAAAAGAATAAAGACATTTCAAATGTCATATGGCTATATACAGCGCTCCCCACACTCTGTCCCCCTCTCCACCACACTGTCCCCCTCTCCACCCCACTGTCCCCCTCTGTCCGTCCCTCTCTACTCCACACTCTCACACACGGTCCCTCCCTTGCTCTCTGCCCAGTCATCTAATCAATCGCTTTAAGGAAACTCCTCCCTCCTTTCTTTCCTCTTTCCCCCTAAAAATAAATAAATGCAATTAGCACATGGCTAATCTGCATAGAGGAAAGCCAGAACACTCTCGGCCTTTGAGGGTGGTGGAGGGACTGATGATACTGGTGCTGTGTGTGTGTGTGTGTGTGTGTGTGTGTGTGTGTGTGTGTGTGTGTGTGTGTCACGGTGGACTCAAACAGATGGGCTTGGGGCAGACGATAAACAAGTCCTGCTAATTTAATCCTCCACATGGCCTAGGATCTACACAGACTATTGTTCTGTTGTAAAGCCCTGCACACACCGACACACTCACTCAGGGTCCCCGCACTCAGGGGCCCCCTTAGACGGCCGTCACTGTCACTTACACCCCATGACTTCATGGTTGGCTTTGAGTATATCAATCAAACACGGACGTTAAGGTACTTAGAACAGCTACTTCGAGCCTAAGAAATAACTTGCAAACCTACTGAACAGGCCTAATCCAATGAGTGTTCACACATGCTAAGGAAAAAGAATACTCACAAAAGTGTATGAAGAGAGGAGCAAGAACAACCATCAGAACACTTTCTATACCAGTATGTCAGTCCCCATCCCTGTTCCCCTGACTATCACAGGCCTAAAGCAAGAGTTGGTGAAACTAACGCAACCGCTAAGAAAAACAATGTCTATTAACAGTCGATTTACCCGTTGATTTTTAAAAGAAAATATTATGTCTGGTGGGCCAAATAGTAATTTCACTGAGCGGGTCTGCAACCATCCATATCAGTTAAAGAGCTAAATGTAAACAAAAGGAAAGTTAAACCCATGCCATGTTCTGGCCTGCCACACAACAGCAGTGGTTAGAACTCCAAGCTGACCGCCACATGACTCTGGAATAAAACAAGAAAAACCTCTCTTGCTTACTCTCCTATGGTCTGAGCACACACACGTGGACAGAGAGTCTGAGGCACCACACAGCTAATACAGCAGTACACACAGAGATATTCCTCCAGCAGTTCGCAAGAACTCTAAAGATCTACAGAACAAAACAAAACTACGACAGGTCACACACCCCACAGATTAAAAACGCTTCATTTCAACCCTGTTGGATGCGAACGGGATGAAACAAGGTTACCAGGCCTTAAGTTCTGAGCCTAAAACCTACATAAAAGATGGGAGGCTCTTATGATCACCATTCTCTTCCCTGTGAGCTGATCCAGAGGGGCCTAGTCATTTTCTTCATTCGGGCCGGACAAACCACCTGGATGTTGAACTCTGCTATTAGACCAGATAGGCTACCCTTCTTCAAATGTAGTATTAACCAAATATGGTCTGCAAAGTACTGTCTGGCTTAGGTTGAGAGAAGAACAAAGCGGTCGCCGTCACACACTAAACACAATTTTACAGATCAAATTGTCTGACTTTCTTCTATCTACTCAGCGACAACAAATAATTCTCCCATTTGACAGAGGAAATGGGGCGGCAGGTAGCCTAGTGGTTAGAGCGTTGGACTAGTAACCGAAAGGTTGCAAAATCTAACCCCCAAGCTGACAAGGTAAAAATCTGTCGTGCTGCCCCTGAACCGTCATTGAAAGTAAGAATTTGTTCTTAACTGACTTGCCTAGTTAAATGGTTAAATAAATCTAATTATTTTTTATTTTTTTTGGTATTTGTTTCCGACTTTTTCCTTCTTCTATAAGCAGCATGGTATTAGGTCAATGATAGAAGATATTGAACAAGACCCTTCACTGCAGAACATTAACCTCTTTGATCTCTAGGGGCGCTATTTCATTTTTGGATAAAAAACGTTCCCGTTTTAAGCGCGATATTTTGTCACGAAAAGATGCTCGACTATGCATATTCTTGACAGTTTTTGAAAGAAAACACTCTGAAGTTTCAGAATCTGCAAAGATATTGTCTGTAAGTGCCCCAGAACTCATTCTACAGGCGAAACCAAGATGATGCGTCAACCAGGAAAAAAGCAGAATCTCTGAAGCTCTGTTTTCCATTGTCTCCTTATATGGCTGTGATTGCGCAAGGAATGAGCCTACACTTTCTGTCGTTCCCCCAAGGTGTTAGCAGCATTGTGACGTATTTGTAGGCATATCATTGGAAGATTGACCATAAGAGACTACATTTTCCAAGTGTCCGCCTGGTGTCCTGCGTGGAATTCGGTGCGCAAACGCCAGCTGCTTGTACTTTTCCATTTGATTGAGGGGAGAAACCATGCTTCCACGAACGATATATCATTGAAGAGATATGTGAAAAACACCTTGAGGATTGATTCTAAACAACGTGTGCCATGTTTTCAGTCGATATTATGGAGTTAATTTGGAAAAAAGTTCGCGTTGAGGACTGAATTTTCGTTTTTTTTTTGGTAGCCAAATGTGATGTGCAAAACGGAGCTATTTCTAATACACAAAGAATCTTTTTGGGAAAAACTGAGCATCTGCTATCTAACTGAGAGTCTCCTCATTGAAAACATCCAAAGTTCTTCAAAGGTAAATGATTTTATTTGAAGGCTTTTATGTTTTTGTTGAAATCTTGCGTGCTGGATGCTAACGCTAATGCTAACGCTAAATGCTACGCTAGCTAGCCACTTTTACACAAATGATTGTTTTCCTATGGTTGAGAAGCATATTTTGAAAATCTGAGATGACAGTGTTGTTTACAAAAGGCTAAGCTTGAGAGATGGCATATTTATTTCATTTCATTTGCGATTTTCATGAATAGTTAACGTTGCGTTATGGTAATGAGCTTAGGTCTGTAAATAGAATCCCGGATCCGGGTTTGGTAGACGCAACAGGTTAACCTGTTACTGTCAGACCCATCTTCTAGCCAGATCACCATTCCTGACCTGAAGTGAGGCTGGGGGTGCTGGTGGTTGGACTGAGGAAGAAATGAAACAGGCTCACGCCAGAGTACAACCCAAGATTAGAATAATTCTGCTTTTTGATTGGTCAACCAACGTCCCACCTCTGCTCGAATTTCATTGGCCACGCCATTGTCACCAACCCAGAAGTGAAGACATATAAGCAGCTAATGAGGAATTATTTTGGCTTAGTTTTAGGGGTAATGTCATGGTTAGGGTTAGTGGTTAAAATCAATGTGGCACATTAGGCTAACCTTTATTTTAACCCGTAGAGTGGGCCTGTTTTATGCATCAGCCAAAGAGGTAAGACAATACCATGACGTCCCAGCCATATGGCCACAGGTCAGATGATGTCCTCAGTGTTTATACCAGCCTGACTATCAGCCACGATGACCACAGTGGCCTGGCATGGATGACACCTTACGATAATAAGTGTGTCACTCAGTCACTATACTACCATTTACATGTCTGAAATAACCATCTGAACAAAGCCAGCGGGGCCAAGCCAGGCAGGCAGAGAGGAACAGAAGGTGCTTAAGGAACTGGCTGGGTCACAAGCCTAACCCACTAACACTCTTAGTCACACAACACCTGACTGACAGTGATGTCATTCCCCCTAATCTCAACTGACTCAAGTACCGGTAGTTGGTCACCGGTGTAGGTAAGCCTGCCTCAGAGGGGGATTAGAACCGTTGGACTGGTGAATTTGCACATCCAGTGCTTCAATGGAACGAAGCACCAACAGTTAGCGATACACACACTTCGTTAAGCCATAGTTAGGCCTGAGGCATGCAAATTCTGGGGTCGTGGAGAGGTTGGTGCATGGCAGGAGATAAACGCTGCAGCCTGCCACACCTAGACCTGGACTACATGCTGGTGGAGGCCGAGACCCAAGGAGAAACGGTACTAACAGGTTTCAGAAGAAGAAAATGGTAGTTGCCTTGCCCTACCAGTAACTGTACCATTTAACTTTAACCTGGTCAATGATGTTATTCCCCAAAATGCATTGCAAGAAAACCCTCCAACGTCTGCTTTCCCACCCCTCATGAAGCCAATGGCATTTTAGCACAGAGAGCTAGCCTGAGTCCTGAGCAGAGCTGTGTATGAAAAGATGTGAGGTAAAGTAACAATCTACCTACCCCCCCCAGAATCAACAACTGAGACACCATTCCCCCCTCAACAGCCACACATTTAAAGGTTAACCTGTTTCTCCACAAAACACACAATACGTTATGCAAATAAAGTCTGCAGCGCCGCGCTAGCTAGGAGAGAAGCATATTCTAATCTAGTGCATTTAAAAAAAAAAATTTTTTGACAATTCGATGCTTTAATTAGCTGTACATTCCAACCTGGACCAGAGTAACAGCCCAAGTTTGACATTTTGTCCAAACATGGAGAGACAAGAGGAAAGAGGAATTTGACTACATTTTCAATGAGTTTGCCTTTCTTTTTTTGTGCGTAGTCTTAAATAAATGCTAGCATTTATGTTTTAAGCTGCACACCTTGTATGCTTCACCTAGTGGTAGACCACTAGCATGGTCCCAATCCCATACCGCTGCTCTAAGGGCAGTGGCTGGTACAAGTACAAGGAGAGTGAATGTTTTGAGGATGGGGAAAAACAGGTACAAAGTGAACTGATGAAGGTAGGTAACAGCGGTGGACACAACGTGTGGAATGAGAGAATAATGTAGGGTCACAGTAAATAAATGAAGACGGGAGAGACTATCCTTCGTTTGCGCCACCTCCTAGACTGTTGTTTCAGGGATGGAGAAAGACTTCAGTACCGTGTTACTGAAGAGAAGAGACTGATGGCTGGTGGCACGTGGAGCAGGTCACTGAGAGAGGATCCTCCTGAGGCTTCTGCCACACAGGAACACACAGACACACACTGCCAAGGACACACACACACAGCTGTCACAGGCAGCCAAAGATCATTCACAAAAACACCCTCCCCCCCAGGGTATCACTGACACTCTTACTCTTTCTCCCTCACTCACTCACACACACACACAAACACACACACCAGCCCGCACACACAAACAGAGTGTTATGAGGCAGCGTGCTGTCCTGGCCGTGTGGCTAATCACTACTCAGCACTGCAGACAGAGAGGGAGAGAAATTAGCGGAGAGAATCTTTGAATGCACAGCCAGAATACAGTAGAACACACCTCCTGTCCAGTCCACTGGCTACACAGCACACCACAGTCCCCACCACCTCACCGGCTACAGTAGTGTTTCTAAACTCTGGTCCTCTCCAGTACATCTTGGTTGCAAAGATTGACAACATTCACCTTAAAAATCAGTAATCATGCCCCTATCAATATTTACCTATAAGATTCCACAAATTGAAGTCATCATCCGTCAGTATGGGCAGGCAAGTTCATAGTGCAGGGAAACAGACCAAAGCCGGTCGAACAGAAACTTCACTTGGACTTTGGTCCACTATCACATCAAGGCCCTCAGTCAAACTTCAATACCACAGACAGACACAACCTTTAACTGAATGTACTGTGTGGATCACTACCATATGTCCACGTTGGTAGATACTATTATTTCAAGGTTTTTATTGTCAAAGTAAAATGGACACTAACCAGATTTGATTTCAGCCTGACACGCGGTTCTCTCCCAGAAAACAACTGGGTCTGTTTGTCGGCAGACATCAGAGTCAACCGTTAGGCTAGGTTTTACAACCAAAGGGACCAATTAGCCCACTGATATTAGGTTAGACATCTCTCACAGCTTCATCTTTGCCTCAACCGATCTTAATCAAGCAATTGGCTTCTCCATCAATCAATAAATTAATTAATTAAAAGCAACATTTGTCAAAGTGCTTTGCCGTAATTGAGACGAGACCCCAAAAGAGCAAGCACAGCGGAAAGGAAAAACTATTTTGCCATCTACTCCAAGTCCCACAGTCTCAGCACCACCCCCCTAACAACCTGGCCATAGAGCAGGGAAATACAGTGGTGAACCCTGTCCACAAATCCATAGAAATGCATGAACACCAAATACAGAAACAACTTAAAGGCATTAAAAGTCAGTAACATAGTGATATTGTAGCCTAGGCAGGCACAGCAAATTAATGAAAAGGCATCTAGGGAGCTGAGGAGAGGCAAAAGCATTTCTATTCTGGTGTATCAACCGTTGGAGAATGAGTTTATGTGAGCAGCACAATTCAAGAATAACATCTGTCAATCACAGATCGGATTTTAACAACATAACTTGATTTAACACAAGTCTCTCAGAGGAGATTGCCACTTGAAACTGCATAATTCTAATTTCTTTGAATCTCCAGCATCTCCACATGCAGAACCGTGGCTGAATGAATCACAAATTGCAGTCCTGGGTATTAAATTGTCCACTACACAGCCTGCATAGAGGAGAATTAACAGGAGTCTGCAAACACCTGAGAGAAAGAACAAACTTTAATGAAGGCAAACTTAAATCCGTTTTACCTCATTTCTACCAGCATGTCACGTGCAACCAGAGGGGAGGCGGGGGGAGGAACTACACCACATTTACTCCACACACAGAGACGTGTACAAAGCTCTCCCTCGCCCTCCATTTAACAAATCTGACCATAATTCTATCTCCCTGATTCCTGCTTACAAGCAAAAACTAAAGCGGGAAGTAACTGTGACTCGCTCAATACGGCAGTGGTCAGATGACGCACATGCTAAGCTACAGGATTGTTTTGCTAGCACAGACTGGACTATGTTCCACGATTCATGCAATGGCATCGAGTATACCATCGCAGTCACCGGCTTCATCAATAAGTGCATCGACAATGTCATCCCCACAGTGCCCGTACGTACATTTCCCAACCAGAAGCCATGGGTTACAGGCAACAGCAGCACCGAGCTAAAGGCTAGAGCTGTCGCTTTCATGGAGCGGGACACTAATCTGGATGCTTATAAGAAATCCCGCTACGCCCTTAGACGAACCATCAAACAGGCGAAGCGTCAATACAGGACTAAGATTTAATCCTACCACACCGGCTAGAGCTCGTCAGATGTGGCAGGGCTTGAAAAATATTACGGATTACAAAGGGAAACCCAGCAGTGGTCTTCCCAGTGACGTGAACCTACCAGACGAGCTAAATGCCTTTTATGCTTGCTTCGAGGCAAGCAACACTGAAGTATGAATGAGAGCACCAGCTATCCCAGATGACTGTTTGATCACGCTCTCCGTAGCTAATGTGATCAGATCAAGACCTTTAAACAGGTCAACATTCATAAAGCCACAGGGCCAGACGGATTCCCAGGGCGCGTACTCAAAGCATGCCCGGACCAACTGGCAGGTGTCTTCACTGGCATTTTCAACCTCTACCTGACCGAGTCTGTAATACCTACATGTTTCAAGCAGACCAACATAGTCCCTGTGCCCAAGAAAGCAATGGTAACCTGCCTAAATGATTACCGCCCGTAGCACTCACGTCAGTAGCCTGAAGTGCTTTGAAAGGCTGGTCATGGCTCACATCAACGCCATGCCATCATGCCAGAAACCCTAGACCCACTCCAATTCGCATATCGCCCCAACAGATCCACAGATGATGCAATCTCAATCGCATTCCACACTAGCCTTTCGCACCTGGACAAAAGGAACACCTATGTGAGAATGCTGTTCATTGACTACAGCTCAGCGTTCAACACCATAGTGCCCACAAAGCTCATCACTAAGCTAAGGACCCTGGGTTACTAAACACCTCCCTCTGCAACTGGATCCTGGACATCCGCCGGGCCGCCCACCGGTGGTAAGGGTATGCAAAAACATCTGCAACGCCTATCCGCAACACTCTGGGGTGCATGCTTAGTCCCCTCCTGTACTCCCTGTTCACCCACGACTGCGTGGCCAAGCACGACTCCAACACCATCATTAGGTTTGCTGACGACACAACAGTGGTAGGCCTGATCACCAACAACGAGACAGCCTATAGGGAGGAGGTCAGAGACCTGGCAGTGTGGTGCCAGGACAACAACCACTTCCTCAATGTGAGCAAGACAAAAAGGAGCTGATAGTTTACTATAGGAAAAGGAGGGGCGAACAGGCCTCCATTAACATCGACGAAGGCTGATATGGAGCAGGTTGAGAGACAGTTGTGAAGAGGGCACGACAACACCTTTTCCCCTCACGAGACTGAAAAGATTTGGCATGGGTCCCCAGATCCTCAAAAAGTTCTATAGCTGCACCATGGAGAGCATCCTGACCGGTTGCATCACCGTCTGGTACGACAACTGCTCGGCATCTGACCGTCTAGAGGATAAAATGCCATTTCATTGTTGACTGAATTGACACTAGCTGATATGACATTGCCACAATGAGGAGCATTGAAGCTGTTTTGTATTGACACTAATGCTACAATAAATGTAACATGCTTCATGATTGGTAGCTAGATGCATGACCTAGCTACCAGGTCTAGGACCAAAAGGCTCCTTAACAGCGTCAACCCCCAAGCCATAAGACTACTGAACAATTAATCAAATGGCCACCAGACTATTTAAATTGACCCCCCCTCACCCTGTTTTTACACTGCTGCTACTCTCTGTTTATTATCTATGCATAGTCACTTTACAAATTACCTCGACTAACCTATACCCACGCATATTGACTCGGTACCAGTACCCCCTGTATATAGCCTCGTTATTGTTATGTAATTTTCTTGTGTTATGTGATTTGATAATAACAAAAATTATTTCAGTTTATTTAGTAAATATTTTCTTAACTCTATTTCTTTAACTGCTTTGTTGGTTAAGGGCTTGTAAGTAAGAATTTCATGGTAAGGTCTACTACACCTGTTGTATTCGGCGCATGTAACAAATTAGATTTGATTTGATAGGTGTCTTTAAGACAGGTATTCCACGAGGCATCATGCAAGTCTCTGTGGGGAGAATAATAAAACTGAATAATTAAAATGGTGGTACAGTAATCGAAAAGGGTAATGAACTGCCGAGCTAACCAATAACTTGTTTAAAATGTTGATATAATGTTTTATAATGTTGAATATTATATGAACATTTAGGGCTAACAATGGCAAATGACAATTGCCAAGAAACGGAAATCAACAAATTCCATCGAAACTTCAATGGATAGAAGTTACAAATAGGCCTAGCTATTCAATATTCAGGAGGTCAACGCTATAGCTAGCCTACACGTGGTTGATGATATTCTAAAACCGGAATACACCATTTGTCTGTTGACATGGTTACACACTGTGCAGCATCACATGTGAAAGTAATCATAGTAACCCAGTGAACAAAGCAGTGACACTTGGCTGACACCTTGGCTGCTTGTAAACACTACAATTACTGCAGCCATCAGATTCTCCTCACAGAACACAAGTCAGATTCTCCTCACAGAACACAGGTCAGATTCTCCTCACAGAACACAGGTCCGATTCTCCTCACAGAACACAGGTCAGATTCTCCTCACAGAACACAGGTCAGATTCTCCTCACAGAACACAGGTCAGATTCTCCTCACAGAACACAGGTGAGATTCTCCTCACAGAAAACAAGTCAGATTCTGAAACCCACTGTAGAACCACAGTGCACCAGTCAGATTCTCTCAAAGAATACAACCCATTCTGAAACACACTGTAGAACCACAGCGCACCAGTCAGATTCTCTCAAAGAATACAACCCATTCTGAAACACACTGTAGAACCACAGAACACCAGTCAGATTCTCAAACAGAACCACATACCTCCTGTCTCTCCTCTACAATATTATCCTAGATCAGCTAGAAACACTATTCTAGCATGGGGGAAACAGCCACACCTACTCCCTCTGCTGTTCCAGAATCAGCACTAGAGTTCTGCCACATCTCCAATCTGCCTGTGGAGCTGTACATGCATGTATAAGTATGAACACAGCATTTTTGCATGAAGGCTACAGCTGAGATTTTACGTAAATGTACACTAAACAAATTTAGCTGTACTGTATTATTTGAGTGGCAGGCAATACAGTCATCATGCAAATTACTGCAGAGGGACTTACACAACATAATGTGTTCAATGAAACCATCCAAAGTATATTTTGCACATTGTTATTTTATTTAGCATGCTTGGACACACGCATTACAGCTGAAATGTAGGCCGCTGCACGCTGACCGCAATACAAACATATTTTGCTTGCATATCAAGTAGGCTAAATGTCATGCACAGACGGTTAAACAGGCTAAAGCGCGTGAATAATATGCGTAATGTCATCTTGACACTGCCAGAGTACATGAGCTGATGTGGGTGATTTCTACAGCGTTACATTGGACGCAGTTACAAATGGCCAGGAGCAGGGGATGGGGAGCCAATCAGATCTCAGCTAGCATGTCAACCTAAGACCAACTGTCTCCTGGCTTTGACAGAAGGATTTTACCTCCATAATTCAAATCCCAAAGCAAAGCAATCTGCTCCTTCTCAAATCACTGGCCGTGTTTACTACCGGTACTGAGACAACTCCGGAATACAGGGGCAAAATATAACGTCTCTCTGTCGTTAACTACAATGTAACAATCGGAACAATCATCAGAAGATACAATATAACAAGCTGGCGGGGGAAATGTTGCAACTGAAGAATAGTTATTTGCTACATTTACAAACGTCGACCACAGTCAGGTGTACTTTTAGCTATACAATCCGTTCTGCTTGCTTCTAACAAACTATTCCAATATAATCTTACGTCATGTGTCATTTACATCTTGCCGTTTAAAATTAGTGCGAAAGCTTGCAACAAACTTCAGGGCTACATGGAGTGGATATAGCATACAAATACATTTAGCAGTGATTCGTTAGCGGCATAGCTAACGTTAGCTGGAGAAATAACTGTCATTGCGCTTTATACAGTACACGCTTTGCTAAGAAAGAAAAATACACATTTAGCCTTCCAATTTCTCCTCTCAAACGTGTCCCCTTTGCCCCTGACCAGGCAGAAGCTACACATCTTTACCAGCTCAGTGAGTTTGGTATTTTAGCACAGACATGGCTTGTTTCTCTGATTAAATACTCTAAAAGGAGGTGGTGTAAGGAGAAAACAGAGGCAGCCATTTTAGAGAGCTACTTAGCTAAGCTACATGGGCAATGGCTGTTCCATTGCAACCCTTCACTGCTACACAGAGCTATCTGCAACTTGCTGAAAGTGCACCAGTACTGAGAGAAAAGTTTACCTGGTTTCTGTTCAGAGGTCCCGTGTTCCCAGGTCCCGTGTTCCCTGGGCTCATTGGAGGCGGATGGTGGGTCCTTTGTTGCCAACCCGGATGGCCCCCACCATACTGACTGCTGGACATATCTGCTGCTCCCTTGCTAGCCCCTTCCTGGTTACTATAGTCTCCTTGTGGGTAATTCTGGTAGGTCCTCGTTGAGCTGGGAGACGTTAGAAGCTGATTTAAAGTCGGGGTAGACGTGGGTTGTAGATTTCCTATGTTATACCTCTGATTATTGTACGAGGCAGCCATAGCTGTAGTTCCGCCTGCTGGCTGTTGCTTGCCTGGCTGCCCCCCAGCCGCCGGGGGCTGGTTATTACGCGGGGAATTCATGGCGTATCCTTGGCCCTGATAAGAAGTCCGGTTCGGGAAGGGGCTGTAGTTGTTAAAATGGTTGGGGAAGCCGTGCTCGTGTGAGTTGGGCGGGTATGGGTCCATCATGTTACCTGGCTGCACTGCCGGCCCCGCTGCAGCTGCCATGCCAGGGCTTTGTTGTCCGCCATGTTGATGAAAAGGGCCCCGGCTGTAGTGCTGGTTGTAACCGTAAGGAGGTGGAGGGAATGAGCCCTGGTGGTGATGGCCCATCCCGGAGTGGTTATTCCCCTCCGGTCCCCCAGTATCATTCTGGTTGTTATTATTATTCACCCTGGACGAATTCCCGTTCCCGTTCTTCATGTCAGGCTCCCCTCCTCCCCCTACATTTCCAGCATCGGCCCCGTCCTGCAGATCCTTCTGTCCAGGAGATCCGTTGTCAGATCCCGGTTCCTTATTTACATGTTGTTTCTCTCCCGGTACCGACTCCTCCAGTGGGTCCCGATCCGGCTTTTTAAGTTCGGATGGCGGGCTAGTGTTGAGAGTGGCGACGCTAGCGACCTGCGCGGCCATGATATCCCTCTCTGCCTCTCACAACGAGTCACTCACAATCGAGCTCTCTGAATAGCATTGAACATAAATACAATTGTTTATAACAATGTACCCGTGTCCCGGATCATTCCCCCTACCTCCGGACCTAATCCGGCATCCACTCCCGTCTCCGATTCGACTGGAAAGTTACTGGAAGAATATAAATAAGGATCCAGGGAATTAAATTAACCAACAGAGAATGTGGGAAGGCTTCTCTTACAGAACGAGAGTGTGAGCAAGAAACCGACCAAACCAGCACGAGGCTTGGCGAGACACAGCCATTTTACTGAAGCGTTCAGATGAACGCAAAACACGGAGCGGATTCAACCAGTAGGTAGGAGGCGACTAGGCTACAACAAGCAGGGATAAAGGATGTATTCTGTTTATTTTGAAGGGGTTATAGAGCTAGTCCTAGAGAGACTATAGCAGAACATGATAAATAATGTGACTTATAAATGGAACATAATTCTTAACATCCAGCATTTCGGCTATTTTGTGGACAACCACATAATCTGTAAATCATAAATTATTTCCATTACAGGCTATATAGATTTGTCTTAAAGCTTCAATCTGCATAGTTATAATGCATTTAGTTTTCATTTTATACAGAGTAGACACACATATGAATATGTTACTGGGAGACTATATAATTCTACACACAATATAAGTCTATGTTTATAATTGCATCGTATCGACAATATATTCACACAGTTACATAGTATTAAGATTGGGATTGACTCCTGCCATGTGCTGAGAGAGAACGAAACAACTAGCAAAAGCAGAGGGCTTGATATGTGGAGAGGAAAGCAATACATTACAGTGTGTGTGTGTGTGTGAGAGAGAGAGAGAGCGAGAGTGTGTAATGTTTACTGTACATTTTTATTGTTTATTTCACTTTTGTTTATTATCTATTTCACTTGCTTTTGCAATGTAAACATATGTTTCCCATGCCAATAAAGCCTTTTGAATGGAATTGAATTGAGAGACAGAGAGAGAGCTAGAGAAAGAAGGATAGAAAAAGGGAAGAAGGATGGGGGATGGACTGAGCCAGTCACAGAGCAGGAAGTGAAGATAAAAAAGAGAAAAGCAGAGTGAGAGAGAAAACAAAATTGAAATAGAAATTGAGAGAAAACAAACAGTGTGAGCCACTGAAAAAGCCTACATATAATGCTATATCTAAAGCAAAATTAACCGTTGAAAATGTGTGTGTGGTTTCGTAGAATAGCCAATAGGATAAATCAAGAGGAGATTTTGAGAAAGAATAAAGTAAATAATCAAATGACAACAGCCACGCTCTCCTCTTCCCCACTCTGCTGCTCTCTCCCTCTCTCCCTCCCCACCCCCTCTCCTCATTCTCTCCGCCCGCCTGCCTGCCTCGTGTTCTCTCCTAGCAGCAGCAGCCTCTCTCTGCTTGCAAAAGCAGCAGAACTTTGCTATCAGCGCGTGGGGGATGGGCAGCGCAGGCACAGCTCAGCACAGCCCTTTTCTCCTCTACAATGCAGGGCTTTCTGGCGAAGAGTTACAGCGGCCAGGCTCATACTACTGACTAGAATGGGAAAGGGGATCCCCTTAGTTTAAGTTTTGTTTATTTTTTTTCTCTGAAATGTGCATTAAGGGAGGAAGGACAGACAGGCTGTAAAAGGGGGGAGGTGTGGGGGTGGGGGCCAGAATCCTGACTGACTATATTGGCTAGGGAGGGAGGAGTGTTGCTGTGTGCTGCTAGAATATAGAGAGAGGCAGACAGAGGAGAGGGGGGGTTGGGATCTTTCTTTTTTTTATTTTCAGCATAAACTTGGTGTTTATCATAAGGGGACCCTGTCTATTTTTGACCCCTCCTGTCCTATTTTCCACCCTCCTCACATTCACTGATATTATAGTCTGTTACACCTGGTTTTAAATATATTTTGTCTGCACACTTCTTTTTAGAATTAGTCCTAATTGAGAGAATAATCTCTGTAGTTGTAGGGACTCATCATTGTCCTCACACTGAGAACTGCTTCTTAGTGGGTCATAGAGCTCGCCGTACTCGTTCCTCTGGTTGCACACACACACACCTTATAATATATTCTGCTACAGTATTATTAGCTCACGTTAAACAAAATTAAACGTAAATATACTTCTAAATGACAATCATTGATAATGCAAAAAATTCATATAGTGATTTGTGGAATCCATGTAAGACAAAGGCACTTTAGACATTATTAGGTAAGACAAAGGCACTTTAGACATTATTAGGTAAGACAAAGGCACTAGACATTATTAGTCTTCATAAAGTATGCTTTAGACATTATTAGTCTTCATAAAGTATGCTTTAGACATTAGTCTTCATAAAGTATTCTTCAGACATTATTAGTCTTCATAAAGTATTCTTCAGACATTATTAGTCTTCATAAAGTATTCTTCAGACATTATTAGTCTTCATAAAGTATGCTTTAGACATTATTAGTCTTCATAAAGTATGCTTCTGACATTATTAGTCTTCAGAAAGTATTCTTCAGACATTATTAGTCTTCATAAAGTATGCGTTTAGACATTATTAGTCTTCATAAAGTATTCTTCAGACATTATTAGTCTTCATAAAGTATGCTTTAGACATTATTAGTCTTCATAAAGTATGCTTTAGACATTATTAGTCTTCATAAAGTATTATTCAGAAATTATTAGTCTTCATAAAGTATTCTTCAGACATTATTAGTCTTCATAAAGTATTCTTCAGACATTATTAGTCTTCATAAAGTATGCTTTAGACATTATTAGTCTTCATAAAGTAATATTTAGACATTATTCGTCTTCATAAAGTATTATTCAGACATTATTAGTCTTCATAAAGTATTCTTCAGACATTATTAGTCTTCATAAAGTATTCTTCAGACATTATTAGTCTTCATAAAGTATGCTTTAGACATTATTAGTCTTCATAAAGTATTCTTCAGACATTATTAGTCTTCATAAAGTATGCTTTAGACATTATTAGTCTTCATAAAGTATTCTTTAGACATTATTAGTCTTCATAAAGTATTCTTCAGCCATTATTAGTCTTCATAAAGTATGCTTTAGACATTATTAGTCTTCATAAAGTATTCTTCAGACATTATTAGTCTTCATAAAGTATTCTTCAGACATTATTAGTCTTCATAAAGTATGCTTTAGACATTATTAGTCTTCATAAAGTATTCTTCTGACATTATTAGTCTTCATAAAGTATGCTTTAGACATTATTAGTCTTCATAAAGTATGCTTTAGACATTATTAGTCTTCATAAAGTATTCTTCAGGCATTATTAGTCTTCATAAAGTATTCTTCAGACATTATTAGTCTTCATAAAGTTTTATTTGGACCATTTAAATATAGAAAGATTCACTCCAGATACCCACTCAACTGTCTTGACCCAGAGGCAAACACTGCTTTGGATGGAACTTCTACAACCATCCTCTAGGCTTTATAATCTCAGGTCATCAACCACCTGAAATAACACTGGTTGAATCAGTTGTTAATGACATTATGAAATGTTATGAAGGCTACTTAGATTGGACTCCTTACACAGTCACATCTGTGTATTTACTCTGTACCCCACCATGTAGCTGACCATGATGCATCACCCCAAGCCTGGTGGCCTGAGTTCCTCCACCATCACCACGGATACAGACCTGGACACATGCCAGGGGAATACAGCCAGGAACTACTTTTTCTTTTGATATCAAGTATTGATTAGAGGCCTCTATGAAAAAACAACAACAAACAAACAATGCATCAAGGAAAAGCATTATTTCAAAATGTTGAGTAAATGGTAGGGCGATTTGAGAAACATAATGCTATGATAACAAAGATGTATAATGTGAAGACATTGGTTGGAATGAATGATAAGAGATGATTCAAATGTATTTATGCAATTGTCAGCAAAAGGGCCTTTACTCAGTATTTCCTCAGTATCACAGGCCTTCAGCACATTGCTGGAGAATGCTCTGTTCTGGCGTCCACTATCCACAGTTACAACCCCTGAAAAAACTTAACAATGCATCCTTCCAACCACATACACTCGACTGAACTGTAAATAATACGTACTCAATATTCATCATCATCAAATGAAATCCAAATTCTTAGGTCTTTTTTATGAGCTTAAAACCCACACCAATCTGAGTGCAACATCGTTGGCCAATAACATTCTGCAGTTCCTTCCAAAGAGTAAGTGATTTAACAAAGTTCACCCAGAGGCCTTGTTGAGGCATTCATAGTTAATTATTTTTCAGTCTGTGTCATAAAGCTATAGAGACGTTTTTGTATAGTACATTTATTTTTCTATTTTTTGACCCAGGCGTGCGATGGTAAAAGTGTCAGTCTTGAGGAAGTTAATTGATGACAGATCATTGAGAAGTTTTTTTAATCCCCAGAGATCTAGTCTGGGAATGGAGCCATTTGATCGCCAAGACAACCCAATTATGTGGAGTGGAATTTCTTAACAAGACTGGAGTTGAGTTTGGAGTGACTGGGAGACACACAAACACACACACACACTTGCATTCATTACTGAAAAAGCAGCCCCGCATGTTCAGCCCGCCAAATATACATACTCCCACAAGCACAAAGAGAGAGAGAGAGAGAGAGAGAGAGAAAAAAACGTACATTCCCTCAACAACATGCTGTCATAGACGCACATGCTCACAGTAAATGTCAGGGACACTCCCACACAAGGCCTGCCACACAGGCTTGCTCACACGTGCACAAACACACACATAGACATAAAATAAGACGCACACAAAGTGCAGTTGGGCTGTGTCCAGTTGGTTGCCAGGCAGCAATAGAACACATAGTCTGGAGTGTGCATGGGAAGGAGGGAAGTACCACTTTGAGAACTGTCCAATGGCTGCCCGGCTTACTCCCTGTAGGATAATGTACATAAGAGCTCAGACCTGCATATGTGTATACCCAATTCAAATACTTAATCTGTTTAAAAAAAAGGAATACAATGCATCATGATGATATTAGAAACTGGTTATTATCAATGATATCATCTCTTGGTTAGTATTCTCAATCTCAGCACCAAATAACTCACACCAAAAAGAGTTTGATTTGATACAACGGAATCAAACCATGTGTGTTTTTACCCTCCAACACACCAGCAGCTTTTATCACCAGATACTAAGCAAACATCAAATCCCTGTCATAGAAAACAGTGTGAGGCTGCTTGTATTCTGTATTCAGTCAGAGATGGAATCCTCTCAGCTCCTAATGTGAAAATAGGCTAGGACACACACACACACACACACCTCCGTGCATCCTGACAGGCTTTCACAACAAAGCTAATAGGATATATTCAGTTTAGACCAGTGTACTTTTATCTGAGAAGGACTTTTTCTCTGAAGTTATAATTTGCTTTGGGGCATTTCTGATGTATTTTCATTCTTGAAAACCCCTGAATATTCTATATGAAAACTTCAGTCACACACACAGGTTGGAACACAGACAAGCATGCATGCACACACACCTCTCTAAACATTCAATTTCTCTCACTGTGTGTGTGTGAGAGAGAGAGAGAGGTCTGGGGTCCGCTCACCAACCAAGAATTCACAAAATGGGACAAACACCAAATTGAGATTGTGCATGCAGAACTCTGCTAAAATATCCTCAGTGTACAACGTAAAACACAAAATAATGCATGCAGAGCAGAATTAGGCCGATACCCGCTAATTATCCAAATCAAGAAAATATCCATTAAATTCTACAACCACCTAAAAGAAAACGATTCCCAAATCTTCCATAAAAAAGCCATCACCTACAGAGAAATAAACCTGCAGAAGAGCCAATCCCCTTATTGCAACACAATCCCCTTAGTGACTGGTCTGCTGGTGCCATCATGGGTTGGAGCCCGTTCTGCCACTCTCAGTGCCTGAAGTCAGCGCAGCCTGCTCCGGGACATCTTCCTGGGGGCTCGGAAGTTGCCGCCATTGCCGGTACTCCGTCATTCCCGCGGAGTACCAGGACCTCCGGGAGGTGTTCAGTAAGGCCCGGGCCACTTTGCGGTCACTACAAGTATCTGGTCATGCCATTTGGCCTTACCATTGCCCCTGCTGTGTTCCAGGCTCTGGTTAATGATGTTCTCCGCAACATGTTGAACTGGTTCGTCTTCGTCTACCTCGACGACATCTTTGTATTCTCCCGCTCCGCCAAAGGACAAGTGCTACACGTCCGACAGGCTCTCCAACGCCTCCTGGAGAACCAGCTTTTTGTGAAAGCGGAGAAGTGTGAATTCCATCTCTCCACCATCCCCTTCCTGGGTTACATCATCACTGCAGGTAGTGTACAGACGGATCCCAGGAAGGTGAGAGTAGTGGTGGATTGGCCCCAGCCTACGTCCAGAGTGGAGCTGCAACGTTTCCTGGGATTCAACTTTTATCTGCACTTTATCCGAGGTTACAGCACCCTGGCTTCCCCCCTGTCTGCACTCAACTCTCCCAAGGTTCCGTTCACGTGGTCCCCAGCGTTCCAGGATCTCAAACACTGTTTCACCACAGCTCCCATCTTGGTTCATCCTGACCTGTCCCGCCAGTTCGTGGTGGAGGCCGATGCTTCGGATGTCGAATTGGGGGCTGTCCTGTCCCAGCGTTCTGCCCTGGACGTCAAGTTACATCCCAGATAACCGGATGTTTGTTCCTGACATGGTCCGCTACCCGGTCCTGGAGTGGGCCCACTCCTCCAGGCTTGTCTGCCACCCAGGCTTCTGTCAGACCCTGGCCTTTGTGCGACAATGCTTTTGGTGGCCTACCATGATTCCCGACGTCTCCGTGTTCGTCACCGCATGCATGGTCTGTGCGCAGAACAAGACTCCTTGGCTAGCTCCGGCTGGTCTCCTTCAACCTCTGCCTGTCCCTCACAGTCCCTGGTCTCATATAGCCCTGGACTTTGTCACGGGTCTCCCCCCATCTGATGGTAACACTGCCATCCTGACAGTAGTGGATCGGTTTTTCAAAGCTGCATTCCTCTCCCCAAGCTACCATCTGCAAAAAAAAAGAGACCTCCCAGCTCATGGTGCAGCACGTCTTCTGGATCCATGTACTCCCAGTAGACATGGTCTCCGACTGGGGTCCTCAGTTCTCTTTCCGGTTCTGGAAGGCGTTCTGCACACTCATTGGGTCATCGGCCAGCCTGTTCTCTAGGTTCCACCCCCAGTCCAACGACCAGACTGAGCGAGCCAACCAAGACTTGGAAATGACACTTCGCTGCCTGGTCTCCGCCAACCCCACCACCTGGAGCCAGCAACTAGTGTGGGTCGAATACGCCCGCAACACCCTTCCTTGTTCTGCCACGGGTCTCTCGCCCTTTGAGTGTTCCATGGGCTATCAACCTCCACTCTTCCCTGAGAAAGAGGAAGAGGTTGGCATACCTTCAGCCCAGACATTTGTCCTCCTCTGTCGTCGTACCTAGAAGAGAGCCCGGTCAGCCCTTCTCAAGACCACCTCCAGGTATCGACAACAAGCGGACCGCCACCGGACCCCGACTCCCCGGTATCGTCTCGGGCAGAAGGTATTGCTGTCCACCCGGGATCTGCCCCTCCGGTTGGAGCCCCGCAAAATCTCCCCCCGGTTTATCGGCCCTTTCCCCATCTCTAAGGTCATTAGCCCCTCTGTTGTTCGTCCTCTGTTGCCCTGTACCCGCCATATCCATCCCACTTTCCATGTGTATTTTCCATGTCTCACAGCCCTTTGTCTCCTGTTTTCTGTACCTTGTCACACCGCCCTGGATTATTGACCTCTGCCTGCCCTGACTCTGAGACTGCCTGCCGTTCTGTATCTTTTGACTCTGATCTGGATTACTGACCTCTACCTGCCCTTGACCTGTCGTTCTGCCTGCCCCCTGTTCTAGTAATACACTTTTGATACTTCGACACTGTCTGCATCTGGGTCTTGCCTAAAACGTGATACACATATTTCCCTCAGATTACACAGACCCACAAAGAATTCGAAAACAAATCCAATTTTGATAAACTCCCATATCTATTGGGTGAACTTTCACAGTGTGCAATCACAGCAGCAATATTTGTGACCTGTTGCCACAAGAAATCAAAACCAGTGAAGAACAAACACCATTGTAAATACAACCTATATTTGTTTGTACTTTAACTATTTTCACATCATTACAACACTGTATGTAGACATAATATGACATTTGAAATGTCTTTTTCTTTTGTGAATGTAATGTTTACTGTTCATTTTTTATTGTTTATTTCACTTTTGTTTATTTCACTTGCTTTGGCAATGTAAACATATGTTTCCCATGCCAATATAGCACCTTAAATTTAAATTGAGAGAGAGAGAGAGAATGAAGGGTCCCACCAGTCTAAACAAAGCACAGAGCAGGGTTAAGAGCACTCACAAAACATGGTGTCCTCCTCACAAGGACAGAGAAGTACTCCAGACAGACTTTCATCAGGGATTAAAAGACAGAGAATGGAGAGAATCATCTCTGTAGTTGTAGGGACTCATCATTGTCCTCACACTGAGAACTGCTCCTTAGTGGGTCATAGAGCGCACCGTACTCGTTCCTCTGGTTGCACACACGCACACACACACACACAAACATATTGTGCAACTTGTTCCGCTGGTGACAGAGCACTCAGTCGATCCCTGACAATCACACTGAGCACACTGTCATGAGAAGGGGACTCCGCAGTACCAAAATAAAGATGAGTGAAGGACTGATGGGCAGCACAGAGGAGTGTCAGGTAAAGAATGAAAACACAGCAACATAAAATGGACCATTTTGTTTGGCTCATGTAAAACAGACATGGCAGTCATTAGACTGCTTGGTTTCTATATGGTACACAGAGAGGAAAACTGATTGAGGAGCCAGGACAGTAATCAATGGTAGGGGACAAAGGAGTTGGAGTTTGTTGTGTCGAAGAAAGACCTGTCCATTGAGGGGACGGGCGGCCAGTTGGACTGGTCAGGCCGGGCTGGGCAGTATGAGTGATGTGATGCCAAGCTGGACATATTGACACAGTGCAGATTGAATAATTGAGCTGCCAGTTTTAGAACAGCTCTTGAAGCTGTGCAAATCAATCTGAACCATGACAGACTGAGAAGATGAATCGGACCGCTCGTTGCCCACCAGAGAAAATACAAAGAATCTATTTAGTTTAGGCTTTGATAGTTGTTGAAATTCATCTTAAGATTTGAGTACTTTAGTGTACAAGTCATCATCCGAACAGCTTCGTCTGCTCTACTAGTCATACATTTCTACTGCATTGCATTACTATTACTTTTCCCTCAACTGCCTGAGTGACAGCTACTGTGTGTCAGTGAGGAGAAACTCAATGAAAATGAGTAGTAGCAGTAGTATTGCAGACACTGAATAGGATCATTCCCTCTTCAACTCTATGTTATAGCCTATTGTTTACAGAGTCTCTTACGGAGTCTCTAATGGAGTCTCTCACGGAGTCTCCCACGGAGTCTCTAACAGAGTCTCTAATGGGGTCTCCCACGGAGTCTCTAACAGAGTCTCTAATGGGGTCTCCCACGGAGTCTCTAACGGAGTCTCTAACGTGCTTTACAGTGTTTGTGTTGTTTGGAGTGTGAGCCGGAGCACCACAACAACTCAGAGGCCACAGATGAAGGGAAATTCTAAACGCTGTGAATATATTAGCAGCAGTGGCTACAGTTTGATCAGAGATATGTGCAGGGGTACATGTTGAAACAGAGACAGATGAGAGAGAGATGTATAAGGAAATACATACAACACATTTCCATTTATTTAACTAGGCAAGTCAGTTAAAAACAAATTCTTATTTTTAATGACGGCCTAGGAACAGTGGGTTAACTGCCTGTTCAGGGGTAGAACGACAGATTTGTACCTTGTCAGCTCTGGGGTTTGAACTTGCAACCTTCCGGTTACTAGTCCAACGCTCTAACCACTAGGCTAACCTGCCGCCCCATACATACTGATACAGAGACCGAGGAGGAGAGATTGGGAATAAACCTTGGCGGTTACATTGTCAACATACAGAATGCATGCAATGCTTTCAATGCTGGAGAGGGAGTTACAAACCAGGTGTGGAGGTGTCAGACCAGAGGCAGGCTGGTCTGGCCTGTAACAACATCAACCACAAGATCCTCTCTGGATCTAATCGGGTCCTCCACAGGCTCTGTTCCTAATTTTCCTTTGTGACACACACCCGCCCTCCTCTGTGGGCCTGGGGACCATAGCCGTGGCCCCTCCACCATGGGAGAGGTGCAGCTGTGACAGTGTGACAGGACATGCCGCTGCGTGGGGTCGACGGCACACTTCAGGAATGAACCCTCGCACCCATGCTGGGGGTTCCATGTTCCCGTACCACCACACACACAAACACACACACCGTCCGACACCACCCACCAGTCAACTGTGAAAACAAAACTTAGTCCTGGCTTTGTGACGTCCCTGTGGGGGGGACAGCAGATAAAGGAGCACAGAGGCTTTGGAAGGACAACTATTATCTAGACCTGATGATTGGCCCCAAGACCTGGACAATGTGAAGGCTGTGTGTGTCTATGTGTCTGTCTGTGTGCGTGTGTCTGTGTGTGTGTGTGTGTGTGTGTGTGTGTGTGTGTCTCTGTGTGTGTGTGTGTCTCTGTGTGTGGGTGTGTTTGTGTCTGTGTGTCTGTGTGTGTGTGTGTGTGTGTGTGTTAAGAGGGGTCTAGGATTTGAGATATTTGCATTGAAATGCTGAAAAAAGAGAAAGACAGACACTGAGTTGAGAGTGCTCCTTTGTAGGCCTATAGCTGACTGATAGGAGGCGTATCCAGCCAATTAGCTATCTGAAAACCTAGAAATTAGAGAGTAGACACTACAAAGCAAAAACTGCCATCTCTCTCTATCCATTGAGTGAATTCAATGAGGATAACCAACAAAAAATGGCTATAGTGTTTGATTACTATAATGTATGACAATGTATGACTTAGTTTACATGTGACCTTGTGTCTGTTGCTGACTATTGCCAGATGAGGTGGCAGAACATTATTCCTGGTTTCCTTTAAATATCACCATAACATTTGAAATGCAAACTAGCTTCTAGAATTTGGAACATGTAGGATTTGGAACATGTTCACATTTAGAGGTGAGGGTATTTGAACTGGAACCTTGAGAGAGACACTGCTGCCTCGGCAGGGCAGAGCTGAACATGGCTGCTGCCAAATAGGGCATTTATAAAAGGTTGGCACAGACCCCTACAGCATGGAGGCTGGCAAAGGCATGATGCCCACATACTCAGAGTGCTAACCAAGGGTTTTGTTTGGCATGTGTCACTATAGTGTTCTGCTGCCTAGCCGTGGCTCCAACAGGAGGATAACCTCTGAGAAACAGAGAGAGAGATGAATCCTCGGTCTGAGGCTGGAAGTATTCATGAAAAAAAGTGATTGATGAGACTGTTGTTACTCTATTGTTGATTTGAGTCCGCGGCCGTGCACAGAACTGGAGTGGTGAGCAAAGGACCCACACATTAATTAATAATATCATTTTAATTACAGTAAGAGTGCAACACTGGTAAGAGTGAAATACGCCGAGTCACGTTGGAAGTGAGTGTCTTCGAAGTGTTATATATGATAAATAGGTGTATGAATGTGAAACCACTAATATCAGTCATGCTACTTCTCTGCTGTGACAGTGCCTTGTCCATGAACCTGTGTCTCCACTGAAGGATTTGGCTGAGTGCTTCTCAAAGAGAGATTTTGATATCTGGTGTCTATGATAGCAGCAGGCGCCTCATTACACAATCCTCAACCGGGCTGTTACAATAAAGTGACTTATAAGAACCCAGACAGTCAGGGACAATAGATATGTTTAATTTCACACACCAAGGAGAGAGACATTAGTCTGCCTTCCTTCGTGTGTTTCTTTCAGCAAACCAGTAAGGAGGAGGAGGATGGGAGAAATACAGCTGTTATCATAGCCTGTTATAACTATATTCCTTTTTAGAGAATGCAATTTAGAAAGAAAATGAAAAGAAGGGAGGTGGATAATAGATGAAAAGAAGAGGCTCCACCCCCAGTAGACCTCTATCTGTCAGTCACGAGGACTAATGCAAGAACAACATATTAAGGGTGTCTAGGGGGGGGGGGGTCAAAAACAATGGTGCATTCACAATCACAGTATTATAACACTATTTGTTTTGAAACATTTTATGTCTATTGTTGTGCAAGAGAGAACTGTATGAACACAGAGCAACAGAAACATTGAGCAGGAGGCAAAGGGGAGGCTTGGTTTGGTTTGCCTGTATAAGGCACTTCTTCCACTGCAAGAGAAGAGAGAGAGAGAGAGAGAGAGAGAGAGAGAGAGAGGGGGAGAGAGAGAGGGGGAGAGAGAGAGAGAGAGAGAGAGAGGGAGGGAGAGGAGGCCCAGCAGACTTGAAAAAAATGCACAAGGCCAGTTATGCAGAAACCCAGATTTAATGTAAGGCTTGGCTCCCTGTTATAACCGGGAGAGAGAGGGGAAAGCTGGCCTGGATCGGGCCGAGGTAGGAGCGGAAGGCAGAGACAGAGAGAGCGAGAGACAGAAGGGAGCAGGGAGAAAGAGAACGGGCGCCTGCCACAGAGTCACTCTGTCAACCACAAACCCAGACTACTGGTAGAGCTTTCAAAAAGGATTCTGTCCAATCAGAGGAATTGCTGGCCCTGCACCCATGGTGATCCTCCTCTGTGGTAGGGAAGGGACTACTTGTCTGAGAGGAGTTGTTTGCCTATTGAAACTAAACTACTATCTCTTAGCTCTAAAGCTGGGTAAACAATGGCATAATGCATTAAATTAACAAAACCGGCACCAGGGAAATCAGGCCTCAACGCTATAAATTGACCCCCCCCCCCCCCCCAGACACACATACTGCCCCTGATTTTCATGGTTTCAAGCTCAATAACCCTGCTATTAAACCACGCTTACTTGAATCACATGCATGTCCTTGTCATAGCAATAATACAATGCAGACATGCAACAGTAATAGCTGGATCAAAATAGGTACTGATTTGAACTGTACTTCTGGTGGTGCATTTAAATCTGTTCAAATATGTTGTGGCTAGAATACCTATTAATAATACAACTACTATATATTTTACAAGAGCTGGAGCTTTGATACTTGTCTCAGGTGAAAATGTATATAACGCATGCCGAAGAAATGAATATCAACTTCATTTCGTAGTAGTAGCCTAGCCGTGCCATCATACCCCCAGATGGTATCCCCATTTGGCCATTTATGTCATTTGAAACCTTAATATTCAAGGCTATGAGAAAATGTCATTCATGGGCAGCCCGTGTAATCTCTACTGGTGGTCTTTACTCTGGCAATACATTTAACATCAACCACATAATCAAGACAAGAAATACTGTTTAGCCACACAAAGCACAGTGTGAAAGGAAAGGGGGAACGACTCCAGCCTCTAGCTGGGTCTGTGTGTTTTAAGCTGTAAGCGCGGCGTCCGTCCCCGAATGTGTGACTCTGGATACGTCTCAAATGGCACGCTATACCCTATATGTAGTGCACTACATTTGACCAGGACCCATAGGGCCAAAGGTAGTGCACTGTATAGGGAATAGGGTGCCATTTGGTACTCAGTCTCTGTTTGGCTTGTTTTCTCTGCTGGAGATCAGGTAGGGAACTCTCAGCAGCAGCTCCTCGCCCGCAGCTTAATCTCAGCCACAATCACCCTCAGTGACAGGGGGACAAAGCCATCCGGCAGACCGACAAGGCCCTGCTATTATGTAACCATCGACAGCTGGGCGCTACAGGGAGGGGTAAACCCCAGCCCCATCCCTGTCGCCACGGCAGCACGCTCTCTGTGTCAACCAGACAAACGTGACAATCAAACAGGGGACTGACTGAGGGGCCTGTGTCCCAAAACTAGCCCTGCACCCTAACCCCTAGCCCCTAAGGTTCATGGGTAAATACAATATGGGGATTGGGTTAGGGTTTTCTCTAGACAGTAGCATGGGGTTTCCGATGGGAGGGGCCATCCAGTCGCAGAGTGATATCAATACAGTCTAAATAAACATAACAGCAAGGCCCAGTGCAGAATGCTGAGCTGACCTTTCCTCCAGATCATCCAATGAATGTCATCGAGAGATACAGGAAAACATTCAGAGATACAATTCGTCTACATTATAATTCCAAGGCTGTTCTTCCCACTCTCCAAATGTGACCATTACTGACGTTTACACCGGCACTGACTGAAATTGAACCACTATGTTTATTTTGCATGAAATCCTCCTCCTTGCTCTGCTTTTTCACAATGATTTTCTGAGGTAAAAAGACTAAGATCAGCTTTCTGGATGAGAAAGAGAGATAGTGAGAGAAAGAGAGCGAGAGAGAGAGAGAGCAAGAGAGACCCTGTCTGTGATGATAGAGAATCATTTTCTTTGAAGTCCTCCCCAAAAATATTTTGGTTGCATGTCAACTAAATGTACCTCCCTGCTGTCAGCCTCTTTCAGAGACATGGGCAAAGGCAATTTTGTTTAGAGACTCCCAACACTCCAACAGGAGGTGATTTTTCCCTATTGTGTTCCCTAATATGTCATCTCTTTGAAATGGTGTCACATTGACATCGAACACAGTGGCACCCCAATGTTTGATTAAAGTCCTGGCTGAGGCCGCCTCATTCCTTGAAATCGGTCTGTCTTTTCTTTTCTCACATGTGCTGCAGCCTGGCTGCCTGTATCTCTGTCCAACAGCCTGTCTGATGCTCGGCGCACAGAGGAGGACAAACAGATGGGGACAGACAGAGGCATCAGACAGAGGAGAACAGAGGAGCCAGAGGAGCAAGGGATAACCAATAGACCAATAGGGAGGTGTGTTGGTTTTGTCACCCATTCCAAATACTTGCGTGTTGTTTGAGGGAAGAATCCCGGCAGTGGACGCATTCCCGGGCCAGAGGGCAGACAGTGGAGAAAGTTGGCGTGGATAGACTTAGGGTCAGGCTGGTTCAGATGGATCATAGAGAGTATATAGTCTTGTTTTTCTGATAGATCGTTGGCTATATAGAGAATCTATGGTCAGGGAGTTCTGGCCATCAAGCTTGTATAGCCTATATTAGAAGATTGAGATCTGGCGGAGATCACCCAAATTAACTAATCCATTTGTATGTATTTTTTTCCCTTCTGGTGTAATACATAAATTCCATCTGGAAAAAAATATGGTATTCTATTCTATCACAAGTATTAATGTTGCCTACCATGTGACTGGAATATTTGATAAGAATGCATATGGACAAAATAATACAGTTGACTTTACTATAGCAAAGTATAAAGATTGATACTTAAACATGTATCTTTACCTCACGACTGTGTGTTGCAGGCAGGCTTTCCCCGGCGTTGTTTCCATGAGGTAAAATATCAGCTCTAGTCTGGAGTACCAGCCCTGCCCTCAATGAACACAAATATGGCATTTATTAACAGTTAAAATGTGGGAATAGAAAAATATATATTTAAATTCTCACATTGAGACACTATTTAAACCGAAGACATGTGACGCTGGAGTTTTGTTTGCATACTTTTTAAAGGGTTTTTGGGTTAGATTAAAATCAAACCCCACTCCGGGTTTTCGAAGCGATTCTAGCTTCAATTTACTGTGTGCGCTTTCAGCGGCGAAGCACGCACTGCCAACCTTAAGGATTCCTCCGCGGCTCACTTGTGCGTGTGTGTGTATGTGTGTGCGTGTGTGTGTGTGACTGTGTTTTTTTGCCGGAAAACAACAAAATACCCGGCCATTTCACCTTGGAAAATGGTGCTGGAAAATAGAATTTCACTCAAGATTTTACAGGGGTGTGTGTATCGTGGTTAAAATCTACTAAATGACGATTTTAGTTAACTTATGGACTATTTTGCCTGACTGTCCTGCCTTTCTAACACATACAATGCATTCCTGTGTTGCTCCGCCGGTGATGGGGCCTGCCTGCCTGCTGCTGTTCCTGTAACTCCCGCCTTAGAAGAGAAGAGAAGTGGAGAGAGAGAGTGTGAAAGGGAGAAAAGAAATAGAAGATAAGGGTAACGAAAAGTGGAAAGGCTCGGGTAGAAAATATAGAAGGCAATTTTGGGAAAGATAGTTTATCAACAAAAATATTGAATTGGTACATTAATTGAAAAATATACATAAATGCACAAAGATTGTCTGGGAATAAAATATGTTATTCTACCAGCAATTTAGTGTTTTTTGCTGCACATTGAGGAAATACTGTTTATAATATTTCCAAAACATATTTCCCCATATTATTTATTGAAATTAGGGAAATATCTATTTTACACATATATGACTGTCTGTTATTTTGTATGTAGGCCCAGTACGCAGAGCTATTCATTCAAAACAGTGATTGTAAGGCAAATTCTCTCCCCTCTTTCATATTCTTAATTTCCAATATCGTTAAAGGGGACTTCCCTCCCACTCCCTTGGCTTAATATCATATATAACCCGTCAATTCATTTTGAGTCAGCTTCTGTTTTGTGTAGAGGTTTGTGTCTGGGAGGCGAATAGAGCCGAGGCTCCTTGGTTTGTGAGGGATGCCTGACATTTTCACAGCCGGACTAGTGTGGAAAACCAGATTCCACTGGCCGTAAGTGACACTTTATGGTCTCTGATTTGGTTTGGGGAGAGATTGCCAGGCAACAAAACTAGCCTGAGTCCTGAATGAAATAGCCATCTGTTCCGTGGGCCGGTAAAACTGAATTAATTTCACATCATCCTGGAATTCAGCTGTAGATTGATGTCTCAGGGTAAAAACTCCACAACGTGGATGGTGCCCCTGACCTCTCTGGTGATAAAATAAATAAATAATCAATAGCAATTTTGTTATTTTTCTTCAGCTATAAGTATTAAACAATGTTTTTTGTTGTTGTATGTTGTCCATACTGTATGGTTGTACATATTTCCTTCTTGTAGCCTGTACTGAGAGCATATAAATGATGAAAGCAGTTTAGCAGTCTGTTATGGCCTAATTGAAATGGGACACACAGTGTCACACTGCAAACACAGGACACAGGCCGTGTTTGTATTCCCATACAGTAAACCAGGTCAAAGTGGAATAATCCCTTTATCTATAGGCTGTGATATACTGTACATTTCCTTATTCCCTCCTATATACTTCCTATTCATAAATCTAGCCTGGGCCAAGATGATTTGGAAGGAGATTGAGTTTCCTGGGTTATAGACAAATAACAAAAACCTTAAAGACTTCATCTTTAGGAAATATTACAGCATAATCGAACTGATTAACTGAATCAACAAAAACAATTTATTTATTGACGTTTGCAATATTACAATATGTTCATATTTTTTTTTAAACAGGACTCAGACATTTCTGTGTGATTCTAAGGATTTTCTTCTGGTAACAGCAACGTAGGCAAAGCAGTCCTACGTACAAAGAGCATGGTTTGAGTGAGGGAGAGAGGGAGTCCGGGTTGACGATACTGCAGTGCTAGACTATCCAGGTGAACACACACACGCCTGCTGACAGCTGACCCTTAACCCCTGGGAGGAGGAGGGCAGAGGGCTGTGACTCTGCACCACACAACATTTCCTGACCTAGCCTCTCCGGTCTTTCTGCGTATTAGACACAGACTGGTTTAGCTCCTGATCCACGGTGGTGGCTGGCGTTGAGTTGGGACATAATGCCTTTTCAGAGGAATGGATGAGGGGTCAGCATCGCGACCCCACCACAGGGCTTTTGTATGGAGGAAACTTTGTTTCTCACTCTGTGGTCTCACTGACAACCACCTTCCTAACCTATGCTTTGTACGTTTGCATACATTTAATCAGCAGATTACTTACAGTAATGAGTACTATTGTATGGAGGATATAGACAGCAAACTTGGATCCCATTGTGTTCAAACGTTCACAACCCATGCACAACCCCATGCTTTACAATCAATTTCCTGCGCACATTAAACCATTGCTTTTCATTAGCACATTAGATATAAATCAAATAAAATTGTATTTGTCACATGCGCTGAATACAACAGGTGTCGACCTTACAGTGAAATTCTTACTTACAAGCCTTTAACCGACAATGCAGTTTTAAGAAGAATACCAAAATAAGAAATAAAAGTAACAAATAATTAGCAGCAGTAAAATAACAATAGCGACGCTATATAAAGACGGTACCGGTACAGAGTCAATGTGCGGGGGCACGGGTTAGTCGGGGTAATTGGGGAAATATGTACATGTAGGTAGAGTTATCAAAGTGGCTATGAGATGCGGTTTGAATAATTGCGCCGCTCTTTTGGTCTCTGCTACGGTCACACATGTCCCTCTCACCCAGTTCTCATAGGCACCGATGATCACATTTACTGTAACTCCGCTGTGACTGACTATGACTCCATCAGTCTGAGTCCATGTAACAAGACTCTGACACTAGCTAATCCCAATGCCATTGTGGCTGTGGTGATAGACTGTGGTGCAGTGTCATCATGATGATGTGTGCTTTACTTCATAGACTGAGAACCTGTACACAGCACAGATCCTCTTTCGTTGTCTTTTTAAAATTGTTGATGCAGGTCGCATTAGTGTAAAAAGACAAATTCACTTTGACTATGCAGATTATGGTAATGAGGGTTATGGTAATGTGATGTATTTCAGAATCACGGTTATGCTCGATTAATCAATCCAAGAATACACTTTGAATAAAGCCCATATACAGTATTATTGTGGAGAATGAACTGTGAGGTAATATTTTTTTGACACACTTCTGGATATTAAAACGGGGGAGGTAGCAGATATGTTGGATTTTGTTCCCCTTTTTGTTCTAGAACATTTTCATAATAGCATTATCTCTTTGACGGAAATGGATTTGAACAAGAAAATAACAAAAGAACGAAAGAAAGAAAGGACACATCTGTGAGGAGGGGGTTGGGAGTGTATAGGAAGGGGGCAGCTGCTATTTTTAGTGTTGCTATATTGCAGGCTCATTTGAATGAATAACCACCAGTCTATTCTTAATTCTTAATCGGAGGAAAGCTTTGACAGAAATACAGGAGCGTGCATCGGTCTATGCAGCTAAGCAGAGCAATGATGCTGGTCCATAATGGATCTGACTAACTACTCCCTTTTATTCACAGTAATTAAATCTGTGAAGGGGAAGAGTGTGGGACACAGAATCAGGCCCTTTGAAACAGAACAGCAACCCAGGACTCCCATCTAGTGACAAAAAGTATGTAGCACAAGTTTGGCAATATATCCATTCCACATGCTGCATTGCTTCACAGAAAATGGCCACATAAAAACATCTGAGGTTCTTGATTATTTTATTTTTATTTTTATTTTTTAAAAGGTATAAGATACCAACATCATGCAAACAAACAATTCATTTTATGTGTTGTGTGTGTGTGTGCGTGTGTGGGGGGGGGGGGGGGGGGGGGGGGGGCAGGGCCCAAGTGCCACTTAGGAATATTGCCTGAAGGACTGCTCTTCTTGTTAAACTCATTGCTGTGGGCATAAATAAAGCCACGTCACATGATTTACCGACACACGATCCCTCTCTTTATGCTTCCTCCTAACAGGCTGGCAGACAAATGAATGTTCCAGCTATGGGAATTCTGCCTTGATTTAAAACCTGCTTCCGCATGGCCGGGGGAAATGCTGTGAAAGGGGAGGACTGTTTGTGTGTGTGTGTGTGTGTGTGTGTGTGTGTGTGTGTGTTTAACTATACTTGTGGGGACCACAAGAAAAGAAAAACAAACAAACATTTGACCAATTGTGGTCATTTTGTTGGTTCCTACAAGGTCAATTGCTATTCATAGAGGGTTTAGGGTTAAGGTTAGAATTAGTGCTAGGGTTGGAATTAGGGTTAGGGTTAGGAACTAGGGTTAGTTTTAGGGTTAGGGTTATTAGCTAGGGTTAGGTTTAGGGTTAAGGTTTTTGGATTATGGTTAGGGTTAGGCTTAAAGTTAGGGTAAGGGTACAGGCACGGGTTAGGGTTAGGTTTAGGATTAGGATTAGGATTAGGGGTTAGGAAAGATTGGGGACATTTTGTTGGTCCCCACAAGGTCAAATGCTATTTCTATGGGGTTAAGGTTAGGGTAAGGGTACAGGTTAGGTGTTAGGAAAAATAGGACTAAATTGTGTATCCTCACAAGGTTAGTTGCACAAGACTGTGTGTGTGTGTGTGTGTGTGTGTGTGTGTGTGTGTGTGTGTGTGTGTGTGTGTGTGTGTGTACGTACGTGCATGCGTTAGAGAGAGAGACACACATTTGACCCTGTTCAGTGTTTTCAATGGGTCGTTCTTGAATGGCGGTGGCATTTGCGATCCTTTTTTATTTAAATGTATTTGGGTACTAAATCAACTAATATGGTAGCTTAATGACTAAATCATTTGTACCTTTATGATAACATTGTGCCAAGAGTAGGAGTATTATAAAAAAACATGACCTGGCACACACCCAGAACGATTATTTTGTGTGGAGGTGCTGACTAACGGCGAATAAACTATAAACTATAAAAATAAAGAGAGTCGCACACCCAATAAATTACTGGAAGTTTATATATGGAGTGGGCAACTCTCTTCATTTGTACCAGTAGGAGTATTAACATCAATGATGGTAACACCAATGAGAGATTTTTGGTTATTGAGGAATTTCTTAAAGGCCACGGCTGCTTCAATAATTTACTTAAGTGATATGATTAAATATTTGTCTCACAATGTTATTTCCCTTCATTTAAATAGAGTAACACCAAGTGACACTTTGAATTTAGACTGCATTTACACAGGCAGCTCAATTCTGATCTTTTTCCCAATTATTGGCAAAAGAGCTGATCTGAATGGTCAAAGACCAGTCAGTGGGAGGTACATTTTCAGAATTGGGCTGCCTCTATAAACGCAGCCATAGACACACCAAATTATCAATGGAATCCTAAAATGTATGACATGCGAACAAGGTGCCATTAGCTAATAATGTTCTTTAATGTAGACAGCTCCCCCGATAACGGTTTGCCATTGAAGGGAATGCTCAAGGTCCTTGTATATCTTTGTAATGAGTGATTTGCAAGGCAGTAACACCGATTACATAAACTGAGCAGACAGACATACTAGAAAAAAAATGTATTTTGATCAACTTTATTTATTGAATATACAATATATTATATTAAATAATTTTGTTCACTTTCTAATATTCAAAATAATTGATATATATCACAAAATCTCCAAAACATGTAACTACAACTATACACACCACTACTGGGACATGCCAATTGACTTACCTTAAGTACTTAAAGCAATTCATAAACATAAGGTTTTGCAGTATAAAGGACTTACACTATGTTTTATCATTGGTGAACAGTTCAATATAAACAAAGCATGTATGATGTGTAACTATTTGTCATTTTAAAGTGTTTTTCACCTCAATTCAAGAACGACCCCAACGTTTCTCTTATACTGTATGCTGCATATTCATGACATGAAATTACACTTCACTTGGTGTCACAATCATTCACTTCAAAAGCCTCTCACCAGCGAACTGACCAATATAGCAGAGTGAAGGGAACAGCAACAGCCATGGCCATGGCCAATGCAACTCTTGGACTGAATGGAATGGATTATTTCATTGTTCATGGCTGTCTCATGTCACCATCCCCTATACTCACATGCAATTTATCTCCATCTCTCAACTCCTTTCCTCCTCCCTCTCTTTCTATCTATGTGTCTGTCTGTCATTATTGCTCCCTGATCTAAGTGTCTCCATCTATCCTTCAACACTGTGTCGTAGCTTCCAGGTTGCTGGTGACGCATCCATATTTATCAGTTCTGACAATGAGCTACTCACGCTAATTTACTAATTTAGATTAATATGATTGACATTTCATTTCAGCACGCATCACTCCTCACTCCCCTTCTCCCACCCTTCCTCTCCCCCTCTCTGTATGTCTGACAGCTGATTGGCTGAGCAAGGTGGTAATCACTGACAGCCCATTAGAAGAGTCTGCCACAATTATCTCACTAATTCAGAGGCTTCTTTTTTAATTCGGCAGCATAAAATTGTCAATCTTGGAAGGGTAATCAGCCTCATTCCCTATTCCAGACCAGGACTAAAATAAACAAGAGAGAGTTGGAGAGAGAGAAATAGAAAGAGAAAGTGAGAAAGGTAGATAAAGAGGGAGAAGGCAGACACAGAGAGAGACAGGGACAGAGAGGAGAGAGAGAGAGATGGCAGACAGAGAGAGAGAGAGAGAGAGAGAGAGAGAGAGAGAAGAGATAGAGCTAGACAAGGTAAAGAGAGAGAGCGAGAGCGAGACAGAGTGAGGAGAGAGAAAGAGAGAGAGAGAGAGAGAGAGAGAGCTAGACAAGGTAGACAGAGAGAGAGAGCGAGAGCGAGACAGAGAGAGAGAGAGAGAGACATAGAGGAGAGAGAGAGCTAGACAAGGTAGACAGAGAGAGAGAGCGAGAGAGAGAGAGAGAGAGAGAAGGCAGACAGAGAGAGAGAGAGAGAGAGCGAGAGAGAGAGAGAGGGAAAGAGAGAGAGCGAGAGAGAAAGAGCAAGAAAGAGCGAGAGCGAGAGAGAGAGAGAGAGAGAGAGAGAGAGAGAGAGAGAGAGACTCATTAAACAACCAGTCACTACAGCCAGGCAAGCAGGGGGCATGCTGTTTCAATGGACTTCTGACAAAGGGAAGGCAAAGACACACTTTTCCTTATTTTATCTTCAAACTCAAACTGATCTGTTACGTGTGCGTGCATGCTTTTGTGCGTTCGTGCATGCAAGCGTGTTTGTGTGTGTGTGTCTGTTTGAGTGAGTATGTCAGACAGACAAAATATGAATATTTATGTCTCTCACAGAGGTTTGAACTCTCGCACTGCTACCCCTGTCATTCAGAATAACGTGCATTAGAAGACTCTACTGACGAGTTCCTGTCTTGATATGTGTGTCATGTTGAGTGTAACCTTTAGGAGAAACAGAGGGAAGATGCTGTGATGTTGATCGCCCTTACCTCCCAGTGGGCTGCCGTTCTTTCATTTTGCTAGGTCTTAAACTAACTATTTTGCTATGTTAACATCCATCACTTACTGTCTAACAAATGGTAAACACACAGATCCAGGACCAGACTGTACAGGTTTCACATGTTCGCATGGGCTGAAGTACCTCTTCTCTTCCTACAGTGGCTGTGTGTAATGACCCATGAGTTTGGAAAAGTAAGTCTACCCCTTCACTTCACAGACCCACCACTCATAGAATGGATTCAGAGCCACCTGCTTTACCATGCAGGAGGAGTACACAGCTACCACTCCAATCTAGCATCTCTCACACTGGGCTTTTCTCCTCTTTTTTCATGATTGATGCTCGGCTTTAGGGTGGTGGTAGGGGTAATTTCATCAGCACCCAGAAGAGGGCCTCCAACCCAGCTAACTCAAGGGCCAACGAGGGACTGAAGTTTGAAGACAAAATAGGAGAGTGGATCTGAGAGGGGGGTGGAAAAAATGAGAGTGAAAAAGAGAGATGGGGATTCTTTACATGAATGAGAGAGAACAAACCCATGGCATTCTGAGCTCGGAATTGGCTTTTCAATTCTACGCTCTTAGAACCAGAGAAGATAATTGGCTGTAATGTGCAACACATCCCCCCCCCCCTCCCTTCCTCCCTCCCTCCCTCCCTCCCTCCCTCCCTCCCTCCCTCCCTCCCTCCCTCCCTCCCTCACTCACTGTTCTCCCGGGGGGTAAAATAAATCAATAAACTTTCTCACGTGCATTAATGGATACAACTTTATAAGATAAAGCATTTTATTATCAAAGGCTCAACAGTTCATTGTTTCCAATATTTACAACATTTTAACAATGACAATCCCTCTACCGGTCCGATATGATGCAAGGTCACATGGTACCAACAAAACTCCATGAAGCTAAAACGTCTGCCTCTGAAATGTAGCCTACATTTGAATTCAAATCGCTGCTTTGATTGCGTATTATCACGTTCAAAACAACACAGAGCCATCTGAAGTCTTTGGTAAGAAACCATAAGAAAACCTCATTTCTGGGAATCTATCTATAGGATTCTCTGACTGTGTTTGAGAGTACTCGGCTTTTTGCCGCTGAACCTTTGAGAGTTTACAGACTCATGAATAAAATATCCTGTCGTAATCCTTGAGTAGTAGTGTTGCATTATTTGATTCATTCACAAGCCCTGTTTTCATTTGATTCACACTGTTAATATTCATGACTTGACACAGTTGGCAGGCAGGGTGAAAGGAAAGAGATTTGTCTGAATGGAAGGAGGGCAACTGGGCACCTCCATCCTACCAGAAGTGGGCATCCAAGCATCGCATGAGGACACTGGTGAGCAAGCAATCATCAATGGGATTGTTGATCTAAAAATCATGTAACTTCCATTCATATTGTAATTGAATGGATGCCTAGAAACTGGATATATATGGGAATTATCTAGAAATCAGCTTTATAAGGATGACAACAGAAAATACACATAATATCCTTTGAACAAGTATGCCTATCAGATTCAGAGTGAGTCTACGTTACTGACGCAGCAAATACATCTAAGCATCTGTGCCACAGTAACCCCTTGTTTACTTCAGCTGTTGTACACACAACATTGCTCTGATGTAGTCCACCTCTAAGATGGACCCTTCCTATTTAAACCCTTCATCTCTGCCTGGTTTGTACAGATGTGTTCCTCCTGGGTTCCTCCAGGCCTGGGCAGTGAGTCAGTAGTAAACAAAGAGAGGCGGAGGGGGCCGTTTGGGTTTGGACAGGGAGAGTTCAATGAAAATGTCACCAAACCTTGAAACAGAGTGGGCAGCTGTGGGTTTTTCCAATAAAACAAATTATCAAATGCCAGCCAGTCCACAGTAAACCTTCTAGTTGAATAAAACTAAAACATTTTATTTGTCCTATGTCGAAGTGTTTGCAAGACTTCGGTATACACAGAACAATTTTCAGGGCATCACAGAGAAGTACCGGTATTGATACCCCTGTAAGAACTTAGAAAGTGGAAAGAAGAGCGGCGGACATTGGTTTCTATGCCTCACATGTTCGTTGTACTCTCCTCAGCAACCTAGTAGTACCATCATAGTTTACAATTATCAACATGATAGTACATGTTTTTACCAACATGTAATTCACCCACATGCTATTATCAATGGGTGGAGAAAGGGTCTTTCTCACACAGGCCGTAGCATCGGACATGTTTCACCTCTGCTAGATGTTATTTCAACAGGGGCAGACCAGTTTGTTTACAAGTCTGTTCTACTTGGTGAAACTATCCACAGCTAAGTTGACAGGCCCTGTCAGGATGGTGAGAGTGTGTCACCATCTTAGTGATGACTTGTGGAGACATACATTAGCTTGTGCTAGCTAGCAACTCTTCTTGATGTGTGAAACTGACACATATGTATTATAAAAGCTTTCAGACAACATCCGATTCACCTTGAAACTGATCCTTTATTCTGATTATATCAGAAAGTGGGAGTAGAATTTCTGAGGCTGATTTGTGTGATGATTTGTCCCCCCCCCAAAAAACAAATGGTTCTCCACAGAATAACCCAACATCTGTGATTCCAACCAAGTGGCTACAGACATTTTCTGTTATATTCCTCCAAAGGATGCAGGTTTTTGTTGTGCCTGAGCCGGTGCTGTTTCACGAGTGAGGTAGCTAAACTGTTCACTAGCGTGGTAGATGACCAGATTTCACAGTATGACAGTAGAAGGCCCACCTTCTTTTGACCAGAGGCTCTCTGTTCCAGAATTAGCTGCCTGCGTATCTTCAAGACTTTCTTTCCTAAATGTTATATCCACACATTTTTCAGAGTTGTGTTTTGTAAAGGTTTTACATACATATCTCATGTTACTTTATTGAATTATAAAAAATACAAATAAATAAGTGTGTGTGTGAGAGAGTCTCTGTGCGTGTGTGTGTGTGTGTGTGTGTGAGAGAGAGTCTCTGTGCGTGTGTGTGTGTGTGTGTGTGTGTGTGTGAGAGAGAGTCTCTGTGCGTGTGTGTGTGTGTGTGTGTGTGTGTGTGAGAGAGAGTCTCTGTGCGTGCGTGTGTGAGAGAGTCTTTGTGCGTGCATGCGTGTGTGTGTGAGAGAGTCTCTGTGCGTGTGTGTGTGTGTGAGAGAGAGTCTCTGTGCGTGCGTGTGTGAGAGAGTCTCTGTGCGTGCATGCGTGTGTGTGTGAGAGAGTCTCTGTGCGTGTGTGTGTGTGTGTGTGTGTGTGTGTGTGTGTGTGTGTGTGTGTGTGTGTGTGTGTGTGTGTGTGTGTGTGAGAGAGTCTCTGTGCGTGCGAGCGTGTGTGTGTGAGAGAGTCTCTGTGCATGCGTGTGTGTGTGTGTGAGAGAGTCTCTGTGCGTGCGTGTGTGTGTGTGTGAGAGAGAGTCTCTGTGCGTGCGCGTGTGTGTGTGTGAGAGAGTCTCTGTGCGTGAGTGTGTGTGTGTGTGAGAGAGTCTCTGTGCGTGCGTGTGTGTGTGTGAGAGAGTCTCTGTGCATGCGTGTGTGTGTGTGTGAGAGAGTCTCTGTGCGTGCGTGTGTGTGTGTGTGTGAGAGAGTCTCTGTGCGTGCGTGTGTGTGTGTGTGAGAGAGTCTCTGTGCGTGCGTGCGTGTGTGTGTGTGTGAGAGAGTCTCTGTGCGTGCGTGTGTGTGTGTGTGAGAGAGTCTCTGTGCGTGCGTGTGTGTGTGTGTGTGAGAGAGTCTCTGTGCGTGCGTGTGTGTGTGTGTGAGAGAGTCTCTGTGCATGCGTGTGTGTGTGTGTGAGAGAGTCTCTGTGCGTGCGTGTGTGTGTGTGTGTGAGAGAGTCTCTGTGCGTGCGTGTGTGTGTGTGTGAGAGAGTCTCTGTGCGTGCGTGCGTGTGTGTGTGTGTGAGAGAGTCTCTGTGCGTGCGTGTGTGTGTCAATGGGGCACCTTCTGTTTTGACATCTTCGTGTACTCTAGGGCATCTCTCTCTCTCTCTCTCTCTCTCTCTGAATTCAATTTCAATTTAAAGGGCTTTACTGGAAAGGGAAACATATGTTAACAACGGCAAAGCAAGTGACGTAGATAATAAACAAAAGTGAAATAAACAATACAAATTTACATTACATTTCCAAAATAACAAAAACACTTCAAATGTCATATTATGTGCAAATAGTTAAAGTACAAAAGGGAAAATAAATAAACATAAATATGGGTTGTATTTACATTGGTGTTTGTTCTTTACTGGTTGCCTTTTCCTGTGGCAACAGGTCACAAATCTTGCTGCTGTGATGTCACACTGTGGTATTTCACCCAGTAGATATGGGAGATTATCAAAATTGGGTTTGTTTTTTATTTTCTTGTGCATCTGTGTAATCTGAGGGAAACATGTGTCTCTTATATGGTCATATATTTGGCAGGAGGTTAGTGCAGCTCAGTTTCCACCTCATTTTGTGGGCAGTTGTAACGTTTCTCCTCTTCGTCTGAGGAGGAGTAGGAAGGATCGGACCAATATGCAGCGTGGTAAGTGTCCATGTTAATTTATTAGAACTGAACACACAAAACAAAATAACAAAGTGGATGAAAGAAACAAAACAGTCCTGTCAGGTGAAACAACGCACTAAACAGAAAATAACTACCCACACCTCATAGTGGGAAAACAGGCTACCTAAGTATGGTTCTCAATCAGAGACAACGATCGACAGCTGCCTCTGATTTGGAACCATACCAGGCCAAACACAGAAATACAAAACCTAGAACAAAAACATAGAATGCCCACCCCAACTCACGCCCTAACCAAACTAAAACAGAGACATAAAAAAGGAACTAAGGTCAGGACGTGACAGTACCCCCCCCCCCCCCCCGCCAAAGGTGCGGACTCTGGCCGCAAAACCTAAAACCATAGGGGAGGGTCTGGGTGGGCATCTGTCCGTGGTGGCGGCTCTAGCGCGTGGCGTGGACCCCACTCCACCATAGTCTTGGCCCACTTAAGTGGCGCCTTTGGAGCGGCGACACTCGCCGCCGACCTCGGACTGGGGACCCTTGCAGCGAGCCCCGAATAGATGGGAGACTCTGGCAGCGCCGGAGTGAAGGGCGACTCTGGCAGCGCCGGAGTGAAGGGCGTGACAGCAGTGTGCACATAGCCTGTCTTCTCTTGAGAGCCAGGTCTGCCTACAGTGGCCATTCTCAATAGCAAGGCTATGCTCACTGAGTCTGTACATAGTAGAGAGCTTTCCTCCAAGTTTGGGTCAGTCCCTTCACAGCTTTGTGGAAGTTACTTTTGACACTGATGTTTAGGCCGAGGTATGTATAGTTTTTTTGTGTGCTCTAGGGCAACGGTGTCTAGATGGAATTTGTATTTGTGGTCCTGGCAACTGGCAATTATTTTGGTCTTACTGAGATTTACTGTCAGGGCCCTGGTCTGACAGAATCTGTGCAGAAGATCTAGGTGCTGCTGTAGGCCCTCCTTGGTTGGGGACAGATTCACCAGATCATCAGCAAACAGTAGACATTTGACTTCAGATTCTAGTAGGGTGAGGTCGGGTGCTGCAGACTGTTCTAGTGCCCTCACCAATTCGTTGATATATAAATTATGTTGAAGAGGGTGGGGCTTAAGCTGTATCCCTGTCTCACCCCACGGCCCGGTGGAAAGAAATGTGTGTTTTTTGCCAATTTTAACCGCACACTTGTTGTTTGTGTACATGGATTTTATAATGTTGTATGTTTTCCCCCCAACACCACTTTCCATCAAGTTGTATAGCAGACCCTCATGCCAAATTGAGTCAAAAGCTTTTTTGAAATCAACAAAGCATGAGAAGACTTTGCCTTTGTTTTGGTTTGTTTGTTTGTCAATTAGAATGTGTGCAGGGTGAATACGTCTGTCGTACGGTAATTTGTTAAAAAGACAGTTTGACATTTTCTCAGTACATTGTTTTCGCTGAGGAAATGTACCAGTCTGCTGTTAATGATAATGCAGAGGATTTTCACAAGGTTGCTGTTGACGCATATTCCACAGTAGTTATTGGGGTCAAATTTTTGTGGATTGGGGTGATCAGTCCTTGGTTCCATATATTGGGGAAGAAGCGAGAGCTAAGGATGATGTTAAAGAGTTTTAGTATAGCCAATTGGAATTTGTGGTCCGTAAATTTGATAATTTCTTTGATACTTTGATACCATCAACACCACAGGCCTTTTTGGGTTGGTGGAATTGTACTTTGTCCTGTAGTTCATTCAATGTAATTGGAGAATCCAGTGGGTTCTGGTAGTCTTTAATAGTTGATTATAAGATTTGTATTTGATCATGTATATGTTTTTGCTGTTAGTTCTTTGTTATAGGGCCAAAAATAATAGGAGTGGTTTACCCATACATCTCAGTTTTGGATAGATAACTCTTTGTGTTGTTGTTTGTTTAGTGTTTTCCAGTCTCTGGATTCTTCAATTACATTGAGCTGATTTATGACGTGCTGTTCATTCTTTTTCCATAGTATTTCTGTATTGTTTTAGTGATTCACCACAGGGAAGGCTACTGTTTTCTGGGTCTCTTTGTTTTTGGTTGGGTAGGTTTCTCAATTTCTTTCTCAGGTTTTGCATTCTTCATCAAACCATTTGTCATTGTTGTTCATTTTCTTCAGTTTTCTGTTTGACATTTTTAGATTTGATAGGAAAGCTGAGAGGTCAAGTATACTGTTAAGATTTTCTAATGCCAAGTTTACACCTTCACTGTTACAGTGGAATGTTTTGTTCAGGAAGTTGTCTAAAAGGGGTTGAATTTGTTGTTGCCTAATTGTTTTCTGGTAGTTTTCCACACTACTTTCCTTCCATCTATAGCATTTCTTAATATTATTCAATTCCGTTGGTTTTGATGCCTCATGATTGACTATTGTTCTGATCAAGTAGACTGTGATTCTGCTGTGATCTGATAGGTGTGTCAGTGGGCTGAATGTGAACGCTCTGAGAGACTCTGGGTTGAGGTCAGTGGTGTAGTATACAGTACTACTACCAAGAGATGAGCTATAGGTGTACCTACCATAGGAGTTCCATCTAAGCCTACCATTGACTATGTACATACCCATCGTAGTTGTGCCTAGGGGGGTCTATATGGGGGAGGGAATGTTGTCACCTCCAGGTAGGTGTTTGTCCCCCTGTGTGCTCAGGGTGTCAGGTTCTTGTTCAGTTCTGGCATTTATGTCACCACAGACTAGTGTCCTTGGGCCTGGAAATAAGTGATTTCCCCTCCAGGATGGAGAAGCTGTCTTCATTAAAGTATGGGGATTCTAGTGGGGGGATATAGGTAGCACACAGGAGGCCATTTTTCTCTGTTATGATAATTTCCTTTTGAATATCTAGCCAAATGTAAAATGTTCCTGTTTTGATTGATTTAATAGAGTGAGTTAGGTCTTCTCTATACCAAATTAGCATATCTCTCTCTCTCTCTCCCTCGCCACATGGACACACACACACACGCCTACACTCAGGCACGCACACAGTCACACAGTCACACACACAAATACACACACACATTCACTTACAGAAATACAGAAATGCATGCACGCAGGAACACACACTCACACACACACCTCCCCTTTAACCATTTAAAATCCAATCAAGCCTAATTGACTGCTCGGCAGTAGCAGCATATCACAATATCATTATGACCTACTCAGTCTAACTCATAAAGTCTTTCAGCACTCTCTCTCTCTCTCTATCCTTCTCCACCTCTCTCTTTCTCTCTCTCGCTCTCCATATTTCTCTCTCTCATCCCCTCTCTCCCCATCTGTCTCTCTTTCTCCCTCTCTCTCTAGCTCTCCCTACCTCTCCCCCTCTCTTTCTCTCTCTCTTCCCCTCTATCTCTCTCTTTCTCTCTCTCTCTCTCTCTCTCTCTCTCTCTCTCTCTCTCTCTCTCTCTCCTTCTCTCTCTCTCCACCCTCTCTCTCTTCCCTTCTCTCTCTTTCTCCATCTTTCTCTCTCTCTCCTTCTCTCCCTCTCTCTCCACCCCTCCTCTGCTAAGCTTTCACTCACCTCCGTCGCTTTCTGCTCTCTAACCCAGATGCCACAAATGTATAATTTGTATAGCTCTTTATAACAAATAGTGCAAAAACTATCAGTACTACTTATTTCTCTGAGAGTGTGGCGGATTACAGCATTTAGAAAAAAACTTGATTATTTGTCTCTCTGAAATGAATCCATCAAGCAATAGATTTTAAACAAATACATGACTGGCATTGAACATGATTAAAACACACCAATATCTTTCAGAATTTCTTTAATTAAACAATAAAATCTCATTTACAAACATTTCTGAAAATGGATATATAGCATTTTGGAATGAAACTATTCACTTTCTACCACTCTGCCTGGACTGTCGTTGGGTGGGGTTGGTTGGGCTCAGGGCTGACGGGTAGAGGTTGAGGGCAGGAAGAGAGGGAGGAAAGGGACAGAGGAGGAGGTATAGAATTCAGCTGAGAGCAATGTCTCACCCAGGTACGACAATTTCTTCATTAGCGAAGACACACAGACACCAGAAGATGAGGTGGTATGGGAGGGAGAGAGGAGGGGTGAAGGGGGAGAGGGGGAGATCTGCAAACACACCACCCCCTCCGCTGCGCTGACTAGCTGTTCCAGATTCGACAACTTGTTTTTTGGCGGTGGAACCTCATAAATCACCCAGAATGCTTTGCTCTCTGACTCACCATCATAACCGGTGTGTTTGCACTGCAAAAATATTCCTGGAAACGAAGGAATAAATGAGAGAACTCCTAGCCAATGACAGGATAGGAAAGTAGGCCTCATCCCCAGAAGCTTGTGTACTGAATGTAGAGATTGATAAAGGTTGGTCAATCAATTCCCAATCAGAATGTCTTATACTGTTCTGACTATCTATCTATCTATATATCTATCTATCTATCTATCTATCTATCTATCTATCTATCTATCTATCTATCTATCTATCTATTCAGTTCTCTATATGTTTTCAGTATACAAGAGAGGGACCTAGGGCACCACTATGACTAACCATATAGAAATAAATAAACAAGAGGACTTTTTACTGTCTGATTGGGGTTTCCTGACCCCTTAGAACACCACTGAGCTTATTAAAACTCAATTGACCTCTTCTGTTTGGGATACACAGACCAGCCCTCCACACCTTAATGCCGGGCAAGTGTGTGTGTGTGTGTGTGTGAGTGTATTTACACACACACACACACACACACACACACACACACACACACACACACACACACACACACACACACACACACAATTAACGAGGACCAACCGAGATTGCAAGTCATAGCGATTGGAGCAAGCGGAGAGGCTAACATGCTGTGTACTCAGCTCTCTGGACAGACAAAGACTTCAGTCACTGAACTGTCTGTCTGTCTGTCTGTCTGTCTGTCTGTCTGTCTGTCTGTCTGTCTGCAGCTACACACACATCCCATAACATAGCAGGCAGATGGCCTAACTCAGCAGGACTTATTTACCACTGGAAGACTGAGCAAAGACCAGTATGTGATGCCCAATCAGCAAACATCTTCACTGAGTATCCAGAAACATTCACACACAAACAAATGCAGAGGCACAGGCACAGGCACAGGCACAGGCACAGGCACAGGCACAGGCACAGGCACAGGCACACGCACACACACACACACACACACACACACACACACACACACACACACACACACACACACACACACACACACACACACACACACACACACACACACACACACACACACACACACACACATAAATATATATATTCAACACAAAAAACTTGGACATCCCAGTCCTTTCAATCATAAGATGATCCAATGTCAAAGCCGATGCTACTTGAAGCCGCCATAAAGTGTATAGAGTTTGTAGTTATGTGTAAAGGTATGGAGGTATTTTGACTGAGGGGAACATTTGCTCCTTGCTCCAGCACACAGGGTTGCAGTCCTCCGGCCTGCTGCAGTCCAACCCTAACTCGGCCAGGCCCTGCCAGCTGGATGTCACATTGCTGCTTCATTACTGTTTGCTGGTGTCCCTGTGACCCTGCAGTTTTCATTTACACCCTGGTGTGGAACCCTCCATCACTTTCCAGTCCTGGGACAGGTCCCCCGCCCTGCTCTCTGAGTCTTTCAGAGAAAGAACGCAGAGAGAGAACGGTCATCATTCAGTACATATCAACCTTACCTGATGCCTATCATGACTAAGATGGAATATGAGAGTTGAAAGTGTATGTGTATACCTATGATAGGTGTTCATGGTATTGTAGTGATCCTCGCTATACAGTGCATTCGGAAAGTATTCAGACCCCTTTACTTTTTCCACATTTTATTACGTTACAGCCTTATTCTAAAATGGATTAAATTACTTTTTTCCTTCATCAATCTATACACAATACCCCATAATGACAAAGCAAAACCAGGTTTGTGATCATTTTTTCAAATGTATAAAACATTTTTAAACTGAAATATCACATTTACATAAGTATTCAGACCCTTAACTCAGTACTTTGTTGAAAATGCACATGAAAGTAGGCTGTCATGTGCCTTTTACTGAGGAGTGGCTTCTGTCTGGCCACTCTACCATAAATGCCTGATTTGTGGAGTGATCCACAGAGATGGTTGTCCTTCTGGAAGGTTCTCCCATCTCCACAGAGGAACTCTGGAGCTCTGTCAGAGTGACCGTCGGCCAAGGCCCTTATCCCCCGCTTGGTCAGGTTGACTGGGCGGCCAGTTCTAGGAAGAGTCTTGGTGGTTCCAAACGTCTTTAATTTAAGAATGCTGCAGCATCTTTTTTGGTACCCTTCCCCAGATCTGTGCCTCCACACAATCCTGAGCTCTACAGACAATTCCTTCGCCCTCATGGCTTGGTTTTTGCTCTGACATGTACTGTCAACACTGGGACCTTCTATAGACAGGTGTGTGCCTTTCCAAATCATGTCCAATAGATTGAATTGACCACAGGTGGACTCCAATCAAGTTGTAGAAACATCTCAAGGATGATCAATGGAAACAGGATGCACCAGAGCTAAATTTCGAGTCTCATAGCAAAGGGTCTGTATACTTATGTAAATAAGGTATCTCTGTTTCTTATTTGTAATAAATCTGAAAAAAAAGAAGTTTTTTGCTTGGTCATTATGGGGTATTAAGTGTAGATTGATGAGAGAAAACATGTATTTAATCCATTTTAGAACAAGGCAGTAACGTAACAAAATGTGGAAAAGGCAAGGTGTCTGAATACTTCCTGAATGCTCTATATGAGCCACATTACAATTCCCACCAAGTGGGTTAACCCTATAAGTGTGACTTTCATGCCAGCAACATAGGTTCACTTTCCTGCCCTGCCATTCGCTACATTGGTATTATTAGTGGGATGGCAGCCATTGGAATGCACGGCCCAGACATGTAAGGGGACTGATTAGTCGAGGCACGGGGACGTGCCTTGCTGTTCCGAGGGAAGGTGTAGCGATTCTTGCTACATAAGAAACATTACAATTCCCAACATGTGGGTTAACCCTACTGGCAAATCTGCGATGGGTGTTTGCCTGTCACACTAGCGACCCAGGTTTGCTTCCCTGCTCTGCCATTAGCTACAGTATAATACAAATGGTTTATGGTTGGGGAAATGAGGGGATGATATGGTCCAAATTAGATTTACCCTCTTCACCCAATACACTAGAAGACGCGATATGAGAAATGTACTTTTCAGGGACACCTAAAGCAAAACAACCATGAAAATGAAGAGTTACAGTTCTAAATTAAGCCATGTTGCTTTCCATTTGATTTCTCTCCCTGGTGCGAGGCGGTCTGTCCTCCTGGCATACTGCATTTGGGGTTCATCTACTTTTTTAGTTTAATGACAGACAGGGAATTGTAAACGTGTTAGCCGTGTGTCACACTTCCATGAAGATTGTCACAGAGACACGTCAGCGATGGAAGCCCCTCAGAAGGATTCCTCAACCTGAACCGTTCCATCTCTACGTGTCATATCAATTACACAATTCACTTAGCATAGCTGTGTTGTCACTGGTATTTATTCAACACTCTATGCAGCAGCCCCAAAAGAGGATTGAATTTGGGTGCAGGAGACCACAACACCAGTGTGAGCATTGTGTGACAGGTACTGTGTACGTTATGTGTGATAACCATTGTACTTTGGCAGGGACTTTATTTCTAACAGTTATTTACTCACAATTTGGCTCTTTGCGAAAAACTGTCTTCTCGTTTGTTTGTGTGGACTGTGTGGGAGTTCTTTTTGAGTTGCGCTGACAAAGGTTATTCAACAAGACTTATCGGTGCCAGTTGGAATAGGCTATGTATTCACCTTAGCCCTGAAAAAATATGATTTATTCTTTCATCCCGACATGGGCCTCAGTCTTTGGCTTGCAGTTTTATATTATAAACCTTAATATGACATAGGCTGAAATGTATAGATTCAATCCCTCTTCGCCTTTTAGGAAATGGAAATGATATGATTGTAGACACTGTAATGTGGTAGTTAACGTAGTGCATGCCTAAGTTCCTCAGGTTAGGCTAATTTCATTGACACTGAATGCGACTGTAATTGACACGCTGAAGTCATATTTGAGAAAACAAAGGAACTTTTAATTTATTATTAAAATGACATAAATAAACATAAACTCCCAATGAGTCCAACAAACACAAATAGAATAGATATGTACATATGATTGCCAGGGAGGGAATGTACACAGAGCGAAGGAGAAGAGACATCTGTGCTTTCTCCTGGGCTGCAGTGGGAGGATACAAGGCACTTTTTGCTTTCATTCTTTCCTTCTTTCTTTCTTTTCCTTCAAGCCACAAAAAGCAACACACTGACTGACACTGGATCCAAAACAGTTCCATGTAAAAGGCTAACAAAGAAAATGGACGTTAATTTCTTTTATATACACACATATACATGTTTTATGTTAGATCAACAGATTATTTCATCCTATTTATCTATTATAATAATAACAAAACGAATTGTAGCAATAAACAGTTAAACATAAGGATTGGCCCCTTTAATAAAGTTGAGGGGGTTACTTCACAAACTTAGCTTTGTGTAGCTAGGGATACTGATTGTCTTACGCCAGCGTACGATTGTCTTGGAGTACTCTTGTCTGTACTGAAGGACACAACTACAGTAACACACCAGCAACTGGAACAATTGTAGAGGAAGTATATTCAGATTGTCTTAGGCTTGTAACTGCACCTTGGAGAGAGTGAAGGAAACTCCCAACGGAAAAACACATGCCTCTTCCACTCAGACTAAGCTTAGAATGTCTCGGGTGCTCGGAATGGAAGATCAACCATGTCATGTTGGTAAAACACAAGGCCTGAGAGGACCCTACATCTCTCTGCTTCAGATAGATCTTCTTCTGAGTTGACTCTGCCTTTCAAAGGCGTTGCTGCTTCAACCCAAAAGTTTCCTAGCTGATGGTCAGGCAGTAGAGTGGAGATGGTGGTGATGTGGAACAGGATGGTGGTTGAGGAGAGTCAATGGCTATGGAAGCATTGTGCTCAGTAGCTCTGAGCCACAGGTGCCCAGGAGGCGGTGAGCCTGGCGATGGAGCTTTCGAACTGGGCCTCGCCCACGCCTACACCCACCTCGCTAAGGCTGGGGTCGTACATGGAGGATGGTGAGGATACGGGCAGGGAGGAGGTCAGGCCTGTGTAGGAGGAGCCTCGCAGGAACTGGCTGGTCAGGCCACCAGCGATGGAGCCAGAGGAGGAGCCTGAAGGAGTTAGGGCCGTCCCGGCAACAGACCACAGGCTGGGATACTGGCTGTAAGCGAGAGAGAGAGACACAGAGAGACAGAGAGAGAGAGAGAGAGAGAGAGAGAGAGAGAGAGAGAGAGAGAGAGAGAGACAGACAGACAGACAGACAGACAGACAGACAGACAGACAGACAGACAGACAGAGAGAGAGATAGAAAGAAAGAAAGAAAGAAAGAAAGAGAGAGAGAGAGAGGGGTTAGGTTACAAGTTTTTTTCTAACCAGGATGAAATCTGGGCCTAGTAAAGGTCTAGGCCCAGGACCCAGAATTGTTCCTGATAAAATCATGTAGTCAGGAACATGCAGAAAAATAAACAGTGATATCAGAAACATATATATGATCAACTATGACCATGTGTTGCCATACCTGGAGTTGGATGTGGAGTTGCTGGTATGGGCCAGGGTTCCCATCCCGGTGGAGTTAGGGATCTGAAGGGCTGACCAGCTGTCATGGGTGGGCAGGGCTCCCGACGAGTTGTCCATGTAGTTGTCTAAACAATAAAGTACATGGAGAAATTACTAACAACAGCATACAAACATTTCTCTGATCAAAACAATGCATTTCCTTCAGGGGTAATTTCTCAAACATCTTCAAATCCATGAAACCCCCATGCTGCATTCTATACCTATGAGTCTGACTAGTGATCAGAATAAACAGTAAACAGTGCATTCCCAAAGTGCTGGGTTGGGTAGAGGAGGTTCTTACTTGAGCTGGAGGAGCGGTGTGGGTAGTGGCTGGGGTAGGGAGCGGCCCTGTGGCCCCTCAGGCTGGAGTACCTTTCACAGTAGGACCCTGAGGAGTGACCAGGGGCCCCGCTGAACGGAGGGGGGCTGCTGCTGGGGCACATGGGACCGTTACCAGGTAGAAACCAACCACCAACTGGAGGGAGAGAAGAGACAAAATGGTTTGGTTAATACACTTCCTTTTTTCATACTGTTCTCTATGTACAGTTTCATTGGGGACATGGAAGGCCTTGAAAATAAAATGTATGATGATGATGATGATGATGATGATGATGATGATTTTCTGAACATGAATAAAAGTGTGTTGGAAAATGATGTCTCATATAATGACTTGGTTTGATTGTTGGAATTTAAACGGAGAGGTACAGAAAGAGATTTTCTAATTTGGTTGGTGTTGTGAGACTTAAGAGAAGATTTACGTTGGGAATAACCAGACTGCTGACTGTCTCCACCATGGTCTGGCATGTCTTTATGGTCGCTTCTAAAATTGAAAACATAATATCAAAATTCGCACACAAAATGAAAAATACAGGAAAAGCGTTGTCATATTGCCGGCACAATATCAGTCTCTTCCTCTTACCTCTCTTTGGCATCGAGGAAAGCTTTAGCGAATGGATTGTGTTTGATCTTCAACGCAGTTATCTAGAAGGTACATAAACATGACAACTAATATTATTTTCTTCCTTCATTGTAAGCAGAACACAATATAATGTTTTTTGATTGTGAACAAGGATTATCTCTGTGACTGTGTAATTAAGGCCACTGACCTCTTCGTTCTGGTAAGCAGTGACAGCGATGAACTGAGTCTCGGGGAAAGACTGGCTACTGATCATCTTCTGGAGCCCTCCAACCTTCACAATGTGTATCCTGGGCTCATACTTGTGCAGAGAGTTCAGCATAATCTAGATCGAAATTATACATTATTTTAATAATATCACTATTAAGAATCATCAAAAAAACACACTCAAACTGAATAAGATAGAAATATGAGCCTACAGAGCCCTAACACAAAATTGTGAAGTTGATTTGCCATGAAATGAATAACGTTTTCCCGCATAAAATGCCTACTTTTGTAATTCAGCACAGCAGGGCAGAGCATCATTAGCTCTGAGAGAGCAGGGCAATATGACCTAGCCTACCAAGTTGACTTTGAAATTATTTACATAATAATGAATATGCATACTACAAATACGAACACAGAAGACGACAAAGAAATCAGGGCATTACTTGTCCTCCCCCGTTGAGTTTATTGGACAATTTGACTTTGCTAAATGAGACGGGCGCTTTCATCCAGTGCGCTCCGAAGTTAGGCGAGTCTGGGTGGATGTAGACGCAGCTAGGGCTCTGTGGCTCGGGCTTGCCACCGGGAACCCACTCGCCGTTCACGTACTTCCACCGGTTGTTGTCTGCAGCCACGAAGTCCAAGAGAACTGAGTACATAGCGTTGGGGTCCAAGCCACTCACATTCGCTCTGAGCACTGGAAACATCCGCCTGTAGGTTCAAATAAAGTTGTTAAATAAACATATAGCCTAAGCAAGCCCAAATATTATGTTATGTTGGCTCAGCCGTTGATCTTTATAAATGTATTATTTGACAAACATATATATTTGCATTAATAAAAGGGTTTATAAGATTTGACGACCATTGCGCGTTATACCTCATTCTTGACATGGTATTCAAGTTGTAACAGTAAAGCATATATGGCCTATAGATATGGCCTATAGATATGGCCTATAGCCTGGTCAATACCCTACAGACTATTCTGAAAGACTGAACATGCCTGTTGCCGATCTAACCTGTGCGCATCAGTTACGTTTAGCTTCGTAGTCGTGCGGACTACGATCTCTCCAGATAAACTTTGCTTTTATCTATGCAGGCCAGTAGGCCTCGAAGGCCTCATTTTGATCCGTAGCTAACAGCAAAAAACAACCATAGCCTACCTGCCAGTCTTGGTGACAATCATTTCGTTGGTTAGTTCTTTAAACTTGGTCCATAATTCTGCATCTTCTAATCCCAGTTTAATATCCCTCTCTGAGGCGTCTCCTTTCTCGCTGCCCTTCTGAAACTCGCTCTCCACCACGCTCAGAAGGTGGTCCAGCCTCTGGTCGGAGTTTGAAGTCATATTTCCTATAGGATGAGTTCGTGTAGAGTTCCGTGAAATGTACCGTTAGAATAGGATTCACTGTTTCAAGATTCGTTTTGACAGTGAGATAAGTACTACTGGCTTCGGAGCCCAAGGCCTGATCATATAAGGCCCCCCAGGGACCACATGGGGACAAGGGCGTGGCGTTGCGTTCTAGA